>NC_137603.1:13190448-13567948 GCF_963280865.1 Gymnoscopelus braueri | reverse complement strand
AGGCAATTATCCTTGTGGCCAGGGCAGGAATTTCAGGGAGGCCACGAAGGCCCTCAGTTTGGCCTTGTGCCCCTCAAAAAAATGGCATTCCCTGAGGCCACAGTGGCCTTAATGCCCCGGCTGACTGTACCACTTTCTCCTCTGTCTCTTTCTTGTCAATATGTAGACACCAGTGTCTCCTTCTTGTCAATATGTAGACACCAGTGTCTCCTTCTTGTCAATATGTAGACACCAGTGTCTCTTTCTTGTCAATATGTAGACACCAGTGTCTCTTTCTTGTCAATATGTAGACACCAGTGTCTCTTTCTTGTCAATATGTAGACACCAGTGTCTCTTTCTTGTCAATATGTAGACACCAGTGTCTCTTTCTTGTCAATATGTAGACACCAGTGTCTCTTTCTTGTCAATATGTAGACACCAGTGTCTCTTTCTTGTCAATACATTCTCATCCCAACTCATCCCATGTAGTACATTAGAAACTGTACGTTCTTTATCTTTGAAGAACTGTAATTTTTATGTTTTTTTTATGAAATAATGTTGCTTTTAAGACTAAAAGCAAATACTGGGGCTCAAAACATGAGCTTCTGGCTACAAAGCCATATGCAAAACCTTATAGCCTAGTTGAAACACAGTGCTTTAAAGCTGTTTCTTAATTTAATTACTTTAATTTAATTTCTTTTTTAAAACTGAAAATTTCCTTCAGGCATGTTTATAGACATGAGAGTAACTAGTCGGATTCTATTACCTAACAAACAGAATGGACAACAAAACCAGTGTCATAAAAAAGACAAACACAAGAATAAGAATAATAAGATAAGAATATCCTATAGGTACTACTTTTAAGACATGTATTTCTATTTTTCATTTTGACTGAATACCCAAAGTCTATTGTTTGTTGCAATACACTACACATACATACAATTCTTTACATATATTAGTTTTATTAAACACTTGTTTTTAATGGTGACAGAAACCAGATAGGATTGACTCTAGTAAAGTAATATAAACTGGTTATTTACAAAGAAACACTTGTTGTATATTACCTCTCTTAGACAACGTAAAGACAAGTCTAACCAATGTGATTGACAGGAGAGATGATCAGAGGACCACTGTTTTTACCACCATAGATAGGACCAAAATCGATGAATGGATAGAGTTTCTCAGTGAAGGTGCAACCAATGAAAGAGTAGAGATGAACTCTGGTCTTCACATCATAAAAGGAGACCAGACCCTCCTCATAATCCACAAACACTCCCACTTTCTGGACCTTCTGTTTTACAGAGAGGAGGACAGCAGGGTCAGCAAGAGCCTGATACTCATTTCCATTCCTCAACCCTATAGTCCAGTAACCCTCGTCAGGGCCCAGTGTGCTACCTCCTTTCCTGTTGATGGACTCTCTGGCCACTCCTAAATCCCACTCAGTCTTCCCTTTAACCTGAACCTCATAGTAAAACCTCCCTGAGTAGCTTTGTTTTCCTAAGACAGAGTGATATTCAGAGAATCTCTTTCTGTTTTCTGGGAGATTCTTCTTTACATTTCCATGATTCACTTTTTTACCATTCTCAGAGAGGATGAGGTTGGGATGTGCTGTATCAGGGTCCAGAGTTACATCCACTGCATATATCTGGATCCTCCTCAGCTCAGCATCACACAGCTTCTCAATCTCTTTACTGAGTGTCTTCTCCATCTCTTTACTGAGTGTGTTCTCCATCTGAGACAGAGCTGTCCTCACAGTCCCCATATATGAAGACTGATGGACATTGATGTTTGTCCAGTCCTTGGTGGGTGGAGGGGTGTTGATGGATGGGAAGTTCTGGAGGAGGTGGAGGTGGTCTTCAGTGTGTGAGAGCTGCTTCAGTTCAGAGCTTTTCTTCTTTAACTCAGTGATTTCCTGTTGCAGATCTTTAATGAAGCCTTCAGCCTGTTTCTCTGTTGTTTTCAGCTTCTCTTCAATCACTTCAATGACCTCAGCCTGGCTTCTCTCAATACAGCTGATCAGAGCGGTGAAGACCTGCACACTGTCTGCTATCTCACTGTCTGCATCTTTCTTGCTGAGCTGTACTGAGTGTTTGACCTCCTGAATCTTCACTTGTCTCACCTGGATCATCTGCTGAACTTCAGCCTCGGTCTTTCCCAGCTCAGCCTTCTTCCCTTCACATGCCTCTTCCAGAGATACAATTTGATGTAACCTGTGGTCTGACTCGGTGCAGAACTGACAAACACACATGTGGTCAGTCTTACAGAACAGCTCCAGAGGTCTGTCATGTTTCTTACACAGAATGTCTTCCAGGTTCTTTACAGGGTCGATTAGTTTGTGTCGTTTTAACCCTGAGAGTCTGTGGTGAGGCTCCAGGTGAGTCTCACAGTAGGAGGTCAGACACACCAGGCAGGACTTCAGGGCTTTGAGCTTGGTCTCAGTACAGACGTCGCAGGAGACTTCATCTGGTTCAGCAGGTTCTTGGTTTGTGCTGGACGTTTTCTTCAGCTGTTTGGATTTTCTGAACTGATCAGCCATCTCAGAAATAAAAGTATTGACGAAGACGTCTGGTCTCTTACAGAAGATTGTTTTACATAGTGGACACTGACACACATCACTAGTGTCCCAGTAATGTGTGATACAGGTTTTGCAGTAGTTGTGTCCACACGGTGTGGCGATTGGATTGGTGAACACATCCAGACAGATAGAACACAGGAACTGGTCTTCAGACAGGAGACTGCTGGCAGACGCCATTTCTACCCTCTGAAAATTAATAAAAAGAATAATCACTTTTCACAGAATAATAGTAATAGATCTGGAACAGAGCCCAATGATGTTGACACAGATACATAGTATAGTAACCTATAGTCTATAGCACACATGGGCAACATATGGCCTGGGGGCCGGACCCGGCCCTTTGACCATCTCAAGTCCTCAAAGAAAACGAAATGACCCCCCCAAAAAAATCTATATTCTAAAAGGCTGCCATATGTTAATGGCATTTAACACGACTCCAATTGATAGTAATTATTATTTACCATTTGAGTACATACCTGCATTCTTCCATCCATAAACTCAAATGTTTTATGTTTATAATGTGAACAGTGAAACAGTCTGCCTTGAGTCCATATTTATAACATAATGCAATGTGTTTTATCAGTGACCTTTGGAGTGGCGCATGTGTCAGTTAAAGGTAGGGTAAGTGATATTTTTTGGTTAAAACAAAAAGTATTTAGTTAAAAAGTTAAAATACTATATTCTGATAGTAATCATTGCTATATAGAGTGTTTTTTCAGTAACAGATGTCTCCCCGTCTCTCCAGCTCTTTAATAAACAGAAAATACATTTTTCGGTAGGTGTCAAAATCTCAGCCAATCAGGAGAAAGTACCCATTTTTAAGCTTCATTTGTATAGTGTTGCAGTTCCAATTTTGTCTGCTCATTTCTTAGTGTCATCACTTCCAATTTCACTTGTTTAATCTATATCCTGATTGAGTTCTCTGTCCTGGTTGGATAAAATTGGAAATGAAACTGAAACTGAAACAAAAATGCATTTTCTGTTTAATAAAGAGGTGGAGAGACAAGGAGACTCCTTTTACTGAACAAACACTCTATAGCAATGAGTACTATCAGAATATAGAGCTATTTAACACTTATTTTAACCAAAGCAAATCACTTACCCTACCTTTAAGATAAGATACTGTCTACATTTATAGACTAATTTAAAAGTTGGTACGGCATTGTCGTGGATTGTTGTATAAGTAATCTTTTCATTGTAACCTCGTACAGAGTACAGAGTGATACAGTACAGTGCAGCTGTAAAAAAAAAAAAAAAAAAAAAAAAAAGATCATTTTGTAACTGAAAATTGTTGTTGTGAAAGCAAGGACCTTGTCTACCAAATGCATGCAGTTTTAACATAATTCAGCTCTATGTGTTATAATTTATGTAATTCAATCTATGTAATTCAATTGTACAATCTGTGGCCCTTCACTCACTTTATCGAAGTCAGTATGGCCCTCGGAAATAAATGCTGCCCACCCCTGGTATATAAGCCACTGTACTGTCGCAATTGGCTATCGCACGCCACGCACGCACGCACGCACGCGCACACACACACACACACACACACACACACACACACACACACAAACACACCACACTCACACACACTCAGGCACATGCACACGCACACGCACGCACACGCGCGCACACACACACACACACACACACACACACACACACACACACACACACACACACTCACTCACTCACTCACTCACTCACTCCTCACTCACTCACTCACTCACTCACACACACACACACACACACACACACACACACACACACACTCACTCACTCACTCACTCACTCACTCACTCACTCACTCACTCACTCACTCACTCACTCTCACACACACACACACACACACACACACACACACACACACACACACACAACAAACATTCACGCCCGTATAGGCTACTTCATAGAAACTGAAACATTAGATTGGAGAATTTGAGTCGATACAGTTTAATATAACTTAATATATCTATCTCTGTTACAGAATAATAAGTCCTTATCTGATGTAGGCCTACTCACCTTTCCACTGTGTTCTTAAAGGTTGTGTTGAATGAGTGTTTTGTAGAGCTTGTGTGCGCTGCCAGTGCCTCCTTCAAAGTAATTTCTGAGTGTTTATTAACTTTCATTTCACAAGATCAGCGTCACTGAGGAACTCCTATTTGTAGTTGTTAACCCTTCACATCCTCTACTTAGCGTTGCCAGGTCTGCTTATTATAAGTGACTTTGGGCTTATTTTCTGTAAAGTTGCTTGTAAATATTGGTAGTTGTGGGTTGCGTTTTTTTGGGCTTGTTTCTAAAGTGTAACTTTGCTTAGTTGCGCTTCCTTCACAATTTCTTAATCATGGTTTGGTTCTCAAATATTTTCATGTCATGGAGCCTCAAAATTAATATGTATTTGTCCCCTAATGGCCAATCTGATAATGTTTCCAAATATTCCACATTTTATTTCAAGATTTTTTAATACAATACAATGGTATAATTTGTATAATTTATTTGTATGTGATTTCTTTAGCTTTTCTATTCTGCTGAATGAATTAAATATCCTAATCCTGTCATATGTAGCTGCCTGTGGTGTAATCAATTAATTAGTGTTGTGTATCTTCATTTTGCAACTCATTTACTTTACTCATCCATCAGTAATAGTATAGTTGTGAAGTACTGCTTGAATATGGAAAAAAAGGATGGGCCAAGACTCAAAACCCTGATGTTTGAACATGACATTATGTCAGATCCCATTGATTCAATAGAATATTCTATTAGCTGCTTCATAAAGTAGGCTTCATAGATTAGACACACATTCCAAAATACTTAAAGTATGGCAATCTGAATCGGCCCATTACATTTTGAGATATTGTAGTGCAATTCAAAACTTTGGCCAGAAGGTGGCCCTATAGATGATATGCCATTGGGTCAGGAAAATCATTAGGGGAAGCATGATTGTACATGGCTAATTCCATGGCAATACAGCCAACCCTTTTCAAGATGCAGGGACGTGCACAGATAGACTCTAGGTGGTGCTAGAGCACCTGCCCTTGCCCTCTTGACCAGAAATGCCCTAAAAAAAAAAAAAAAAAATCTTTAATTATTTTTTTTACAGTATTTAGCCCATGGTGACATTGATCAATTCTGGATTAAAAGCTTTTAATATATTAACAATTCCCCAAAATGTGCATTGCAATTTTCTTCTATAAATCTCACACTACTAGGGCAGCCGGCGGTTCCGCGCGCCGCGCAAGGTGCCCTTATTTTTTTACTTGAGTTTTTTTCACTTGAGCACCTGCCCCGCAAAATGTCTGTGCACGCCACTGTCAAGATGTCTACTGTTACAGTATGTCTGTTTGAAGTGAATTGTGTGTGGAGGTTTTGGCATAATGGTGGAAAGGTCACTCACATGAGTAGAGGTCGATCCGGCAATCTGGCTATTCGATTATGAGACATTATCTTGTGTGAAAACAATGTCATTTTGGCCTGAGGGTTGTGCTAGAGAAAGGGTCATGGGGTTACTCTATTGGTAAGAGTTCATCCTGCTAATGGAGCACACTCGGTCGGGAGGCATGGCAAGATGGCAAAATCTGGTTTCAAACCATCCTGGCGTGTCTACAACAGAGATATTTATATATCAACCTTTACACCTCTTACCTTATGGCAGCTGTTTTCTATAAGGGCAGTGATGCTACCGAAACCCAGTGTTGGTCTGATTGATCTATCTGTCTGTGTGTTTGTCTGTGCGTCTGTATGGCCGGCAAACTTCTGGACCCATTAGTACCAAACATTGTATACACACTGCCAGTAAGCCAAAGAAGTACCAGTCCAGCACTAATTCTTTTTTTTTCTTCCCACATACAGTATGTTTTATATTTTACCATGAAAGTCACCGGAGCTCTGATGGGGCTGAAACCTGGCCCTGGAGTCCTACGTCGTAGATTATACCATAGATGACGTCATAGATTACTCATGCTACAAGCTGGCCACATGAAGTCTGAGATCCACATTGGAGCCATGCCATTCTCATGTGGATCTCAGGATCCACATAGATTTTCTTTGGATGGCAGTCAAGACAACTTGAGCTCATACGCCCTGCCATGTGTTTGGCTGAGCCAGCCGTAAGGGAGTGCTCGTTTTGTGTAACATAACATAAGCTATTTTGTCCTCCTCAGTTTGACGATACTTAGTAGGCAACCCGTCCGAGGTAAGCTCTATTCGGACGGCGTGCTTATCAATGTGCGAGGTCATGTACCCCCTCATATATCCAGGCGAGCCCAGGCGAACCTCACAAGTCTCAAGGCCTGGGCTTACCTACCTCATTTTGAATAGACATAAAAAGCAATGTGCATTTGTTGTAAAACCTTGCACATTAGCAGGGTTAGGGTTCTTCCAGGTGTACCGCAGCTCCTTCAATTATTTGAGACAAAAGTCAAATATTTTTTTGACATACTGTATATGATCACATACTGTATAATCAAGATCAACGTCACACATCTATAAAGTCTAACATCAGTTTATTTATTATAGAAGAGAATATGAGGAGAGGTTCAAGTATCTGCTTTACCAATATCAATCCAAACATCAACGAGTGAGTTTAATAACATAACATAACATAACATAACATAACATAACATAACATAACATAACATAACATAACATAACATAACATAACATAACATAACATAACATAACATAACATAACATAACATAACATAACATAACATTACATTATAAGCATCCTATAATACAATTCGCAAAACTGCGCATGTGTCGCGTGCCTCTGCATGCAGTTTGCTTGCAAGCAGGTCGTGTGTAATCGCAAAACTGCTTGCACGCAAAACTGCGCATGCGTGGACATTGTCTGTGCCGTTCATCCGTTTGCCGAGCGAAACCGAAACCAACACCACCGCAGCCGCTATTGAAATCTCCCCACAACAACAACACACGCGACGCGACCACTTCGCTTCAACCCCCGCTGTTGCTTTCACTTTGCTCATGTCTCTCTATCACACCACACTCAGGCTAATATGTCATGCACATCCCACACAAAACATTAAAACACGCCAGTGTCTCAATCCCACACAAAACATTAAAACATGCCAGTGTCTCAAAGCAGCCGCTAACAACAAGTGCGGCAGTCTGGGTTGCCACGTTGGGGGGGCAGACAAGCAGACAGGTTAGTGTTGCCAGATGTGTGCCAGAAACAAGCAATCACCTTCATGAAAGAAAAAAAACCCAGCCGAAGGGGTCCCCCATGTATTTTTTATTTTATTTTTATTTTTATTAAATCATTTTTTTAAACTTTCTTTTGGGAAATTTTAATCCCACGATTTTGCCCTGGGCCTTCTTGCCCTGGCATTTTGGCCTTTGGTGCCCTCAAAAAATGGACAACAGCAAAGGCCATGTGGCCTTACCCCTAAAAATTACCAAATTCCAGGCCTGCTTGTGGCAATTGTGCCCAGTGTAGTAACACGCAAAAGACCTCATGTTTTAATCATCTTCATACGGGCAAGAAGGTCAAGAAGAAGATTAACAGTATAATCACTTGTGTTTCCAACCACGTTGGGTATATGATTAGATGTCCATGAGGTTTGGCATACATTGGCAAAACCTCTGGACAGTTAAAACAGAGAATGAATGAACATAAGAGCTCTATTCATAGAAATGACCGTGACTATCCTGTTGCTATTCACTTTAATGACCTTAAACATGACATCGCCAATATCCGCTTTATTGGCATAAAACAAGTCAGCCTACCCAGAAGAGGTGGTAATCAATAATCATGACCGTCTACTAAAACAACGGGAAGCTTACTGGATCCATAAAAACCCTTTACCAAAAAGGGCCTAACGATGAACTACTACTCAACGTAATGCTATAATGACATTCCAAAATACTGATTGTCAATGGGCCACTTGTGCCCTTCCATTTTTCTCCTTGAACTTAAGCATATGATAATTAAACTAGAAAAAGTGCTCCTCGGAGCACAGGTCTCCGCCAGGTCAGGTACGTTATTGTGGCCTCCTGGTGGCGCTATAATAGACCAATGTGAAAAGGATGCCATTTATTCCTAGGCCTTTCACGGCAAGCGGACACTGCATTCATGATTTGGGGCATTTTGTTCCAAAAATGTGTTTTGCTACATTAGACCTGCTGGTGGCGCTATAACAGGCCATTGTGAAAAGGGTGGCATCTCTTCCTCTGCCTAGTGGGATTATGCGTGTGAAATTTCACGGAAATTGCAAGCTGCGTGCATAATTTGAGGCCTTTTGTTCAAAACGGACCAATCCTGCAAACTTTGGAAGCCAACCTTAGCCAATCAGGATGGAATATGGGAAATCGGAAAAAGCTGTGTTGATCACATGACTGTAGAGATGCTGTGAACCAATTTGTTTGGATAAAATCTGTAGGAGTAATATAAAAAAATGGACCATGGCCCATGTGAAAAATTTGGGGCAGAGGTTCTGAATTGGCATCCAGGGAGTGTGTGTGCACAGTTTCGCAGCGACCGGGCCAACGGTGCCGGAGATTAGCTGCTAAACGGACAGATGGACGGACGGACGGACGGACGGACGGACACACACACGGACGGACACACACACGGACACACACACGGACGGACGGACACACACACGGACGGACACACACACGGACGGACGGACGGACGGACGGACGGACGGACGGACGGACGGACGGACAGACGGACAGGGGTAAAACATACTCTCTCGCCATGCCTTTCGGCCTGGCGGAGACAAAAATGTGTATTCACTGGTTTTCATTTTATTTTCCACTCTGACATTATGTTGGGAATAGGACATAGTGACGCTGTCTCTTAAAGGTTCTATGACATTCATTTTCACTCTTTTTATTTTTTATGTTTTTTGGGGGGTTTTATGACCTCAATTACACCCAGAAAATCTGAACTTTGAACATTCAGTGGATTTTCTGTGGTCTGGGGTTTTCTGAATAATTAGGCTGAAAAGTAATCTGAGCTTGGCCCTTCGGCAGTGAAGTCACAGCCCATTAATCCCGCCCACTCTCCTCCTAGCCCCTCCCCTCCCCTATCCTTTCCTTTGGGGGGGGGCGGAGCAGAGGCGATGATTGACAGGCAAAATTCCTCAACAGCGACACCCGCAGGCAAAGATTATTTTTTTCATTGCAGTTGAAAAGGCTTTAGAAATGTGAGAGAAAAACACCTGCCATGGATCAATGGAGTGGATTTTTTTTTGTTAAAACTTTTTATACACGTTTGAAGGACCATGACAAAGACTTTTAATGTGTGGTAAAACTGAACGTCATGAAACCTTTAACAAAAGTATTTTTATTGTTTTATTGTTTTATTGTTTAGTGTTGTACTGCTAATGATAAATTAGGATATTCAGAGGCGCTCGTGTTCTGTACCTTTAAGGTCATGTGACCATTGTCGGCACAACAAGCTGTTTCCTGTTTTGATGATCACACATTGGTTCTAATTGGTTGTCTGTACCTGCCCGTAACATATTAAGTGTTGTCAGCCTGTTTGAATCAAACCTGAAACGTTGTTTCTGTAATAAACTTCTCTTAAACAGGCAGATTCACCTCACTTACTGTTTTTGTCGCCTACGCACCTGCTTGTAAAGGAACTGGGTTTGCGGAAGTCGTCTTTTTGATGATACTATGATAGTTTACGTCCAACATCTCTTGGAAGGCCATAATATCAAGAATTATAATTCAGTCTACTGACCAAAAGCTCTAAAGTCTAAATGACCAGGATCCACCATATTTAGCAGACGTTTTACATAGTGTACATCCCATTAAGCAACGGTTCCAGAGCCACATCGACTGTACAGTATATAAACATTCAGTTCTCTACACCTATCTGAGACGTCCTCTCAACTGTGGGTGTTCCTGGCCCATCATTATGGTACACTCTTCCTCCCCTTTAACACCTACTGTACGACTGATGAGTTACTTTGTAGTCACTTTTCTATAAATGTTCATTTCTTTTGATTGCCATGTGTCCATACTTCATTGATCTAACATGATTTTATTATGGATGTTTCATTTGTAGGCAAGTGGTGTTTTATGTTTTTTTCATTTTGTTAATTATACCCTTGAGCTCTGAAAAGGCACTACACAAATCAAACTTACCTGATCTTAATAATCAAAACAATTCTGAGACATTCTAGAGATTATTACCGTACCTAAGTCTAATAGGTAGCTGAACATCCATCACTCCAGCTGAGTTTTGACTTCTACAGCTATTTCTGAAGCAAAAAAAGAGAGAGAAAGAAAAAAAGAAAAAGAAAAGGTAATAAATCAAAGTACACCCAAAAGGCTTTGTGGGGACATCACCTTGAGTGGCAATGGTTGATTGGGCCAACTCAGAAAATGCCCTCTGAAATGTTCTCTTCCTTGGCTAATATCCAGTAGCGACAATGACACTTTTATACTCAATTATGTTTATCAAGGACTTGTCTACAAAGTGCTAAGAACATCTGGGTGTTTTATACATTGCAGTGAAAAAGGATGTAAGCACCCTTTACTGCTTTAACATGTGTTAAAAGCAATATAGGGATGTTTCAGTCCAAGATTTTGGGGACACTCTTTTGGTAAACACAGAGATATATCTCTTTACCAAAAGTCCCCAAAATATTAGAAATATGGGCAATATATCAATATCAATATTATATTGATATTGTGTAATGAGTGCAGATCATCTCATATTTTGGATATCATAACATGATATGGCATCATAAATGTTGTCTTTTCCTGCTTTCAGAGGCTGCATTACAGTATAATAGTGATATCATTTTCTGAACTGACTGTGCCAGCTGTTTTATGATTCCTTTACCCCCTTATTATGTAGCCATTATTACTGGTGAGTATTTATCAAAATGTTCATTGTGTAACTATTGTAGAAGCACAATTAGTCATCCCCACAATATCACCTCAATATTCATATCAATGTATTATTTGTCAACAATATTTGTTTTTTTCCATATCACGAGCTCTAATTCAAACCAATGTTAGTCAATTGGTTCAAAAGACATCATAGCAAAGGCAACTGGCTACAGGTGGTGTAAAGTATGACTCACTACAGTATAGGATTCAAAATTATTACCTACCTATAGGTTCAGAAAACAGCACATTGTTATTTCCCTTGGAGAGGTTTTAGATATTCTTGTCCTGGCAAAGAAACACTCTATATCATTTTTGTCCCAGGTAACACTAAAAGTGATTCAACAGCCTACCAACTTCCCATGTAAGTAGTTGCTTTAGTAATTCCTTACTAGTCTAATTCTCACATTCATGTTGATGTTTTACAGTTTCCTTTTTATACCTGCATGTGCCACAAGGTTTTTGATTGATTGAATATTTTATTAGACAGAAATGCAGACAGCATGAGTATAGTCATACACATGGTCTAAAAGGATAACCCAAAAAAGGTACTGAGGACTTGTTTCCATTGAGGTCCTATGTATTCAATTCATCAACATAGCATAAAATAATCACACCCAGTGTGAAGTGGGCGGTGTGGTCATCACAGTGATGGAAGCCCACTTAAAAAAAAGTGTTTTTTTTAAAGTGCATAGTCCTATTTATGGGTTATTAATTTCATCATGTGTCTCGCTAGCCAATCACAGTGCTGAATAGAGTCAGCCAATAGAGTCAACCAATCACAGTATCAGGCTTGGGGTGTACTAATGCTAGGGGTGTACTAATTATGAGCCAATCACAGTACAGCGAAGGGTGTACTAATGAGTTGTCCCAACCCCACTTATAGGGGCGGCTACACCGCCCAAAAATAACACCAAAATACCACATCATCAACAAATATAAAACACCATAATGTACAGAGTAAAACGGGGGAAGAGGGGTGTGGAGGCAGTGAGTGTCATCAGTGCAGTGAGTGAGTGTCATCACCTTTCAGTAGGAGAAGAGATATTTACCTCCCCCTCTTGCCTCATTAAAGGTGGATTTTCAGGCCTGTTTTGAAGGAAGCCAGTGAACCACATTTTTAAGGGATGGTGTCAGGGCATTCCACACAGTGCTGTAGAAAGATCATTTATCCATGTCTGTTCTATAGGTGGGTGGTACCAGATCATTGTTGTCGCTCCCTGTAGTATTGTGGCTGTGGGTGTCGCTCACTTTTGTGAGGTGTTTTGTGAGGCTGTTTAACCCTTTGTGACATCTGTCCTGTTCTTTGCTCATTGATTGATTGATTGATTGATGCCCCTCACTTCTTGATCCCATTCACTTTGCAACTCGTTTTGCCCTTTTGGCGTGCTTTTGCTCTCTGCTTTAATCTCAATATTTATCCGATCCATTTGATTAGCTTATTTTTTGCAGTTATATCTGCCTATTTCTTCCTTGTAAATAATGTAATCCATCCCACAGCTCCTCCAGCTTTCTCCCCTCTGCTCTGTCCGTCTTCACTGCTTCTGCGTTTTTGTTTTCAAGTCTCCCCCCTCTGGACATCCACTAATTATCCATCCTCCACATGCTGCAGCATGATTACCTCCACAAACAATTATTCTTTCTTCTTTGCCACTGGCATTTAGAACACTTGAGAGGATTATAAGTCGTTTTTAATTTAAAAAAAAACCTGCAGATTTAATTTACTTTTGGATTTACTACAACCAGCACCTTTGATCTGTTTCATGTGTGCATTTAGAACACTGTAGGAAACAAGGAGATGCAGTTCATGTTGATGGCAGATTAAGCTTATAGCTGATGCAGAAGGGGCATGCTGTCTGTCTCCTCTAATGAGTCCTATACGTGACAGCATTCACTCTTTCCCACATTCACCTCACTCTACTTCTCCTCCTCCTCACAGCCTAGGCATGCTGCAATGACAGCGACACCCAACTGAGTTATACTTGAATAAAGCCAGCTATGTAGAGGATAAGCTTGTAAAGAAAACAATCCACCAAAAACAAATTCTATATCCTTGAAACAACTGTGAACAGCCTCACAGTAAAAAGAAAATCACTTTTTCTGTGCAGAGGTTGTCAACTAGAACCCAAAGCAGTGTTATTGCCTGGACATACTGGAAACTATATCACTTCCTTACTGGAAACTATAGCTGCTGTGTTTGGAATGTGAACCGACAAAGAATTCCTGTAAAGACCGGTTAGGGAGCGAGATCGAGGCAAGCGGGCGCGGTCCCGTGAAATCCTCGCCCTCGTGCATGCTCGTTTCATGCACACGCCCGCAGGGGCGACAAGAGCTGGACTGTGGTCAGCTTTCACTCCACGCTACGCGCTGGACAACATCAAGCGAGGACGCCCGTGTCAGTGGTCACCCGTCTGAAACGGCCTTTTCACTGACTGGGAGTGGTGGAAAAAGTACTCAAATTCTTTACTTAAGTAAAAGTACCAATACTGCAATATAGAAATACTCTGTTACAAGTTCAAGTCCAGAACCAAAAACTTACTTGAGTAAAAGTACAAAAGTGTTGGCATCAAAAATGTACTTAAAGTACCAAAAGTAAAAGTACTAAAATATTTGAAAATAGCAGATCTACAAGCTCACAACGCGTCGCGATGCGACACGTTGTGAGCTTGTAGATCGGCTGTTTTCAAATAGCCTAGGTATAAAATAGGGCTAAAGTGGTTAATGTGTGTTTCATAATATCATAATTTATATCTGAAAAGTAACTAGTAACTAAAGTTTTCAAATAATTGTAGTGGAGTAAAAGTACAATATTTGCCTCTGAGATGTAGTGGAGTAGAAGTAAAAGTGTTGGAAATTGGAAATACTCAAGTAAAGTACAAATACCTCAAAATAAATACCATGTACTTAAGTTCAGTACTTAAGTAAATGTACTTAGTTACTTTACACCACTGCTGAAAACCGAAGGCGGTTGTGTGTGTGTGTGTGTGTGTGTGTGTGTGTGTGTGTGATTTTGATTGTATTGCTGTATTGTTGTATTATGCTTTCTGCTTTGGCAATGTAAACGTATGTTTTCTCATGCCAATAAAGCCCTTTGAATTGAAAATTGAATTGTGTTTGTGTGTGTGTGTGTGTGTGTGTGTGTGTGTGTGTGTGTGCGTGCGTGCGTGCGTGCGTGCGTGTGTAAGAAATGCAGAATCAGTCGAGGCCTTTAATCCATTTAGGCCTAAGGCCAATTCTACAAATGCCCTCAAAAAAAAAAAAATGTATTTATATTTGTATAATTTATATATAAAAAAAAACAGTTTTCTGAAAAATCCTATGTTGTCGTTGCTGTCGTCGGGCAGAAACCGTCTTATGGTCCATATTCAAACTTTTTGTGTTCTTCGTAAATGAACGCCCAACTTGACCATACTACTACAAAACTACTATCAAAAGACTCTATTGTAATTGGCTCTGGACTAAGAGCGTCTGCTAAATGCCTGAATTGTAAAATGTCATTACGTAGTCAGTGTTGCATTGCTGAATTGGAACGTGGTTGCACTCTATTTTAATGAGGTGCCGCGCACGTCGCTCAACACCTACACTACAGGTCACACAATGGACAATTGTTATGCATCTATAGGCTCATTCATATAAAAAAAAATCGCCTGGTGTCAGTCGGGAGCCTTTGTAAACTTTGCTGAGGTGTGAACTTAAAGTTGTTTTAATGCATAGAGCTCCTGTTCAAAAAGGTTGTTGCGCGGCGTGTCAGGACGCCCCATGAGCAATGCAACCCTGTACGTAGTTCTACGCCACGACATCTCAGGCAAATAATTGTACTTTTTTATTCACTCCACTACAATTATTTGAAAACTTGAGTTACAAGTGACTTTGTGGATTTAGATCTGTATTAACAAAACACGCACGCACGCACGCACGCACGCACGCACGCACGCACGCACGCACGCACGCACGCACGCACGCACGCACGCACGCACGCACGCACGCACGCACGCACACACACACACACACACACACACACACACACACACACACACACACACACACACACACACACACACACACACACACACACACACACACACACACACACACACACACACACACACCAACCGCATCATTCCAAACATGCACTGCACAAGGTGCGGCCATAGTTGAATGATTAGAGAGCCCGCCTTGGAACCCAGAGGTCTCAGGTTCAATTCCAGGCCCCAGCAAGTGTCCCTGAGCAAGACACTTGACCCCCAACTACTCCCCGAGACACTGCCCCTTAGGGTTAAATGCAGATACTGTTTTCCAATATATACAGTGACACATACCACAAATGCGTGTGGACTGCATTATTACGGGGCCAGAGCTCAGCTCTGGACCTGTTTTAATATTGCCTGTATTCTGTTTCTTCTGCCACTTTTCGCAGTTCTGGCTGAACCGTGCTGTCGCTTTTTACGAAACTTGGCCATATGGTAGATGGTCATGAAAAACTATCAAGAAATAAATCTCACAATCTTTCGTCAAAAGGTGGCGCTATAGCACTCAATTGAAAATGCCAACTTTGAACAGGTACAACTCATGCCCTGTTTAACCTACAGCCATAAAACTTCAATACACACATGCGTCTACTCATGATGAACAACTTTAACCCTCTGACTTTTGACCTCTGACCTTTAGATCTCCCACCATTTTGAATTATATGAAAAACAGTTCTCCTCCTGGGATTTTTGAGTAATCTGCACGAAACGTTTTACACATGAACTTTGGACCTATGCCGACAAACAAGCAGCAAAGATTTTCCATAAGTGAAAAAATGAAGCTTTAATGAGCCAATGAATATTGCAGTTTTATGACAATTATTCATCTGCCCCTAACACATACATGCAGACTCACATTTCTTTGAAACTTTGCGTTAATGTTGAGGGTCATTCCAAATATTACTGAAACCAATCTTACTCCAATTGGTCAAAGGGGGGCGCTATAGCGATTTTTTGAAAGTGCAAACTTTAAACAGGCAAAAGTCATGCCTCGTTTGGCCGACAGCCATTAAACCTGCTTACACATGTGCCTTGACTCATGAGGAACACATGTATCACGTTGACCAGTAAGCTCCGCCCTTAGATTGTCCGCAATTTTGAGCAGTTTGCGTGAAACTGTATCATCTGTTTGATCTCCTTTTTCACAGGTTCTTGTCCGTTGGTCCAATGGCTTCTCCCTTAAACGTGTGCCTCACAACCTGAAGGTTGCCAGTTCAAGCCTCACTTGATGCGGACTTCATTAAAGTTGCATTGCACACAACATGATTGTGTCAATTAATACATGTGCAATTGTTAAACACTAGAAGTGTTACGCGGGCAGAACTTTTCTAGTACCCCCCCCCCCTACCCCCCCCAAAGAAAATGTCGTTTGGGGGTACAAAATCATGGGATAAAAAAAAAAAAAAAAAAAACCCAGAGGGTCTCCCCCCCCCCCCTTAGGGGTCCCTGGAGACCCTGGGGTCTCCAGGCCGTGACCTACAGACACTGCGAAGGAAAACTGTGAAGCCACAGCCACGCATGCAAGATGTTGCACATGAATTCTGCAGCCGCACTGAGGCGCTCCAACACAAACACTCTGACATTAAGCTTCACACAACAAACATCAGCAGCACACACAAACATTCACCACAATGACAAACAAATTACGTCCGCGCAAAAATGAGCAAGGGCTCGCTTATTTTGGGGTTCAAAAATCGTGGGCTAAAAATTTCCCCCAAAAAAGTTTTTAAATTTTTAACAGCGCATCGCCTCCTGCCGTCCTTTCTCTCTCTCCATCTCCGTGTCTCTCTCTCTCTCTCTCCCCTCTGGCCCTCTCTCTCTCCCTGTCTTCCTCTCTCTCCCTCCCTCGTTCCCTCTCTCTCTCTTTCCCTCCCTCCATCTCTTCCTCTCTCTCTCTCTCCCTCTATGTCTCTCTGTCTCTCTCTGTCCGTCAGCGAATAAATGAAGGCACTCGCACCCTGACTCGCACAAAACAATGGCTGCCGTTCGTTTTTTGTCGGCTGCACTCGGAGCCATTCGGGCTCACTCGAACTCGCCACCTGATTGGCCAGCTTTTGCTGTCAATCACAGAACGATGAGCGACGTTGCCATGTCCAGGTTTTGTAAGCGTGAAGTGGGTGTAAATTGGTTAGAGAAAGTGCGTCGACGCATGCGCAGTGGGCAGCTTTGTGTGTTAGGTTGCTTGTTGCTCGCTTAGGTTGCTTGTTGCTCGCGCACGATCTGGCAACAGCGGGTTTTTTGGTCGTGACTTTCAGCCAACAATCGGATTGTAAGGTAGATAACCTGAAATACTTATTTGAGAGGGTATGTTTTTGCTTCATTCTGAAAATAGCCGATCTACAATCTCAAAACTTTTCAGATAGCAACGTGTTTCTGAGCTTGTAGATCGGCTGCTTTCACTGGTTCACTTTTATCTTCAACAGACAACCTCAGCCTGGACAAAGCTATAGCACTATAGGTAATGTTGCAGCCCGTCAATCCGAAGGTTGAGGGTACGATTCCTGTTAATGGCAATAGGTTGACACGTCCAAGTCAATCCATTCTGCTTCCATCCTTCTCTCTCTTCAATCTATTGTTTCCATGTCTCTCTCTCTTCAATCTATTCCGTTTCCATGTCTCTCTCTCCGCCCTTAGATTGTCCGCAATTTTGAGCAGTTTGAAAAACACTTAAACCCAGGATTTTTCAGTTATTTGCGTGAAATTGTATCATCTGTCTGACCTCCGTTTTCACTGTATCAGGTCTGTTGTCCAATGGCTTCCCGCTTAAGTGAATGTTTCACAACATCAAGGTTGTCAGTTCAAGCCTCACTTGGTGGAGACTTCATTTAAAGTGCAT
The DNA here is from genome assembly GCF_963280865.1 of Gymnoscopelus braueri. Classification (NCBI taxonomy): domain Eukaryota; kingdom Metazoa; phylum Chordata; class Actinopteri; order Myctophiformes; family Myctophidae; genus Gymnoscopelus; species Gymnoscopelus braueri. Next base: position 13,549,662 of record NC_137603.1, on the reverse strand, counting down.
TGCAAACAACAAGACTGTATTAATGAATACATATGCAATTGATAAAGATAACATGAAATGCTTATCTGAGAAGGTCAGTTTTTGCAATGTATGACATACTTCATTCTGAAAATAGCCGATCTACAATCTCAAAACTTTTCAGATAGCAACGTGTTTCTGAGCTTGTAGATCGGCTGCTTTCACTGGTTCAGTTTTATCTTCAACAGACAACCTCAGCCTGGTCAATGCTATAGCACTATAGGTAGTGTTGCAGCCTGTCAATCCAAAGGTTGAGGGTTCGATTTCTGTTAATGGCAATAGGTTCAGATGTCCAATCAATCCATTCTGCCTCTCTCTCTCTCTCTCTCTCTCTCTCTCTCTCTCTCTCTCTCTCTCTCTCTCTCTCTCTCTCTCTCTCTCTCTCTCTCTCTCTCTCTCTCTCTCTCTCTCTCTCTCTCTCTCTCTCTCTCTCTCTCTCTCTCTCTCTCTCTCTCTCTCTCTCTCTCATCTCTCCTCTCTCTCTCTCTCTCTCTCTCTCTCTCTCATTCACCAGGTCAGGTCTGTTGTTCCAATGGCTCCTCGCTTAAGTGTGTGCCTTAAAACCTCAAGGTTGCCAGTTCAAGCCTCACTTGATGCAGACTTCGTTTAAGTTGCATTGCACACAACATGATTGTTGCGAAAGCGGAAGGAGGCCTCCGACCAAGTGGAGCTTACTATATCACCGTGCTTGGGTTGTGTGTGTGTGTGTGTCTGTCCCTTATTTATGGTCTTTCCGTGTGTGTTCACACTCTCATTGGCTCGCGCCCCCATGTGACTCGAAACTCCGTGCTGAAATGCCAGCAGCTGCACTGCCTGTATACAGCGTGTGTTCACGCTCTCATTGGCTCGCGCCCCCATGTGACTCGAAACTCCGTGCTGAAATGCCAGCAGCTGCACTGCCTGTATACAGCCGGCAGAGTGCGGCAGAGTGCACTACTACAGTGTGGTTGAAATATAGCAGCCTCAGTCAATCTGCGTTCGCTTCCAGCGTTCGCGCGTCTTACTTGTGTCAATTAATGCAAGTGCAATTGTTAAAGATAACCTGAAATGCTTATTTGAGAGTATGTCTTTTCAATGTATGACATACTTCATTCTGAAAATAGCCGATCTACAATCTCAAAACTTTTCAGATAGCAACGTGTTTCTGAGCTTGTAGATCGGCTGCTTTCACTGGTTAAATTTTATCTTCAACAGACAACCTCAGCCTAGACAAAGCTATAGCACTATAGGTAGTGTTGCAGCTGTCAATCCGAAGGTTGAGGGATCGATTCCTGTTAATGGCAATAGGTTGAGACGTCCAATCAATCCATTCTGCTTCCATCTTTCTCTCTCTTCAATCTATTATGTTTCCATGTCTCTCTCTCTTCAATCTATTCCCTTTTCCATGTCTCTCTCTCCGCCCTTAGATTGTCCGCAATTTTGAGCAGTTTGAAAAACACTTAAAACCAGGATTCTTCAGTTATTTGCGTGAAATGGTATCATCTGTTTGACCTCCGTTTTCACTGGATCAGGTCTGTTGGTCCAATGGCTCCCCGCTTAAGTGAATGTTTCACAACATCAAGGTTGCCGGTTCAAGCCTCACTTGGTGGAGACTTCATTTAAAGTGCATTGCAAACAACAAGACTGTATTAATGAATACATATGCAATTGATAAAGATAACATGAAATGCTTATCTGAGAAGGTATGTTTTTGCAATGTATGACATACTTAATTCTGAAAATAGCCGATCTACAATCTCAAAACTTTTCAGATAGCAACGTGTTTCTGAACTTGTAGATCGGCTGCTTTCACTGGTTCACTTTTATCTTCAACAGACAACCTTAGCCTGGACAAAGCTATAGCACTATAGGTAGTGTTGCAGCCTGTCAATCCGAAGGTTGAGGGTTCGATTCCTGTTAATGGCAATAGGTTGAGATGTCCAATCAATCCATTCTGCTTCCATCTCTCTCTCTCTCTTCAATCTATTATGTTTCCATGTCTCTCTCTCTCTTCAATCTATTCTGTTTCCATGTCTCTCTCTCTCTCTCTCTTCAATCTATTCCGTTTCCAAGTCTCCCTCTTCAATCTATTCCGTTTCCATGTGTCTCTCTCTCTCTCTCTCTCTCTCTCTCTCTCTCTCTTGAGGGGCGGCCATAGCTGAGTGGTTACTGAGCCAGCCTAGGGAGCCAGAGGCCCTAGTTGCCCCAGGTACGATTCCAGGCCAGGCCAGCAAATGAAATTTGTCCCTGAGCAAAACTCTTAACCCCTAATTGCTCACAGGCCCTCATTGGAAACAAGACCGCAAGGACTTTCATGAACGGACCTGTTAAAGGAATTATCTTCAATCTATTCCGTTTCCATGTCTCTCTCTCTCTCTCTCCGACCTGGGTTTAGCCTGGACAAAGCTATAGCACTATAGGTAGTGTTGCAGCCTGTCAATCCGAAGGTTGAGGGTTCGATTCCTGTTAAAGGCAATAGGTTGAGATGTCCATTCAATCCGTTCTGCTTCCATCTCTCTCTCTCTTCAGTCTATTATGTTTCCATGTCTCTCTCTCTCTCTTCAATCTATTACGTTTCCATGTCTCTCTCGCTCTCTCTCTCTTCAATGTATTCCGTTTCCAAGTCTCTCTCTCTTCAATGTATTCCGTTTCCAAGTCTCTCGCTCTCTCTCTTCAATCTATTCCGTTTCCAAGTCTCTCTCTCTCTTTCTCTTCAATCTATTCAGTTTCTCTCTCTCTCTCTTTCTCTTCAATCTATTCCGTTTCTCTCTCTCTCTCTCTTTCTCTCTTTCTCTTCAATCTATTCCGTTTCTCTCTCTCTCTCTTTCTCTTCAATCTATTCCGTTTCTCTCTCTCTCTCTCTTTCTCTTCAATCTATTCCGTTTCTCTCTCTCTCTCTCTTTCTCTTCAATCTATTCCGTTTCTCTCTCTCTCTCTTTCTCTTCAATCTATTCCGTTTCTCTCTCTCTCTCTTTCTCTTCAATCTATTCCGCTTCTCTCTCTCTCTCTTTCTCTTCAATCTATTCCGTTTATCTCTCTTTCTCTTCAATCTATTCCGTTTATCTCTCTCTCTCTTCAATCTATTCCGTCTCTCTCTCTCTCTTCAATCTATTCCGTCTCTCTCTCTCTCTTCAATCTATTCCGTCTCTCTCTCTCTCTTCAATATATTCCGTCTCTCTCTCTCTCTCTCTTCAATCTATTCTGTCTCTCTCTCTCTCTCTCTCTCTCTCTCTCTCTTCTCTCTCTCTCTCTCTCTCTCTCTCTCTCTCTCCTCTCTCTCTCTCTCTCTCTCATAATTATGTTTTTTTAGAAAGTGAGCAACAGCAACAGTCCACCAGGCCTATTCCCATGGATTGGATCTACCCACCTCACCTGCTGTCATTCCCTCTCAATCCATAATCACACCTGCCCTCACTCACTCCTCATTAGTCTCTCTCTCTCTCTCTCTCTCTCTCTCTCTCTCTCTCTCTCTCTCTCTCTCTCTCTCTCTCTCTCTCTCTCTCTCTCTCTCTATTCCCTGGCCCCGCTTATCGCTGCTTGCAGCTATATTTATTATTATTATTGTAACCGTCCTTCCGTCCGTTTTTTCTTTATATTAACATGTTTCCACATCTTTCTGCTTAAAGTGTTATTTGACAATGCCATTGCATCGGTTGTCCTTTGGTAGTGCGTCGCTGCCCATCAATACCTTCTAGTAGCTGGACTAGGCACACACACTCCTGTGTGGTTGCGGCCAATGCCATGCACTCTGCCTCAGATGCGAATAATGCTACAGGTTGGTAATAGGTTGATTTTTGATTTCCCATTAAATCAAAGGACCACTTGTACACAATAGCCTGATGTATACTGTGTCTGTCCGTTATATCAGCGGACAGCGGCCCATCTGTATCACCGTATGCCTGTAGTCCCAGCATCCCACCATTGCATTTCCTTGTCAATTATTGAACCTTTAAAATATCTTAGTACATGTTTTACGGCAACCCACACACACACTGTTGGCTCAGTGAAATGCTGTGATATTTTAGTTACTACAACATTTGTAACTAATCTGCATGCAAACAGATAGATTAAACTTCCTTTCTGTACCTTCTGTAATTGTTAGCATCATCCATCACTTCTGCACTATATGGTATAATTGAACTCTAGTTCACAGGGTGTTTCCTATAGAGAACCGAAGTCTGACGTAATTTACACATCCTACCTGGGTCGCGTTTTCCCCCCCCCATTCTGAATTCCCATAGACATGTTTAATATCGCATCAAATAAGAACTGTGTTCCAAAAATAAACAAATGATCCCGGCGGTTTGACTCTTATGGATATGAAGCATCAACTGACGGTGAGAAAACGCTAACGTTACTTCCGCCGAATTAGTTAAATTTTCGCCAGAAACTGATCAAATATGAGTGACTGACTATCTTAAACGATACAGAGCCACCTCCCTGACAATATCGCAGAGACAGTTTGTTTATTTTTGGACCACAATTCTTATATGAGACGATTCTAAGATGACCCAATGTTATTCTCCATAGAGAAATTACTTCTACGACCCAGGGGACCCAGTGACGTCAGGACTTCTGTGCTCTATAGGTTTACATTCTTGTAAGTATCTTTTCCACATATGCAACCTCTGTTGTGGCATCTTAACCCATTTGTCCTCCTTATCAAAGTCAAGACCAAGGAAATGTTTCAGCTTTCCTTTTATTGCAGTTTTGACATCCATCCCACAGCATATGATGCCGTAGAATTTCTATATAAATGTATTGTACTACCGCAGACGTTTAAATATGACCCAGTGCCACTGGGACTTCTATACAAAGTATATTGGACCTTTGTCCCTGTATATTTTGACCCTTGTCATGACTTTCCTCACCAGAAACATATTCATTTACAGATCAGTTTTCCCCCTCCTCACTCTACTAATGTATCTTAAGGCACCATCAACGTCGGATGTCTCTCCACCTACAGTATTAGTCAGTTTTTGATTGATTGATTGAATACTTTATTAAAAGTTTGCAGATTGTACAGATGTACGGTTTACAAAGATTATTAAAAGGAACACAAAAAGCCCTAGGGGTTTGCTTCCATTGTGGTCGTGTATATTCAATTCATTAAGATGTAGAATTCGGTACCAAATATAATTTAACAACTTCTCTCATGGGGGTCCCAGGCACAAAATATTTTCAAATGTCCTAATACTATAAGTATCAATTTGGGGGGTCCTTGACATGAAAATGTTTGAAAACAACAATGTTAAACCATCTGTTCCTCACTACAGATATTCTCTCTCTCGATAACTCGCTCTCTATTAACACACACTTAGCCACGTCAAACAGGGTTCGCCAATTTCGTTTGCCAGCACCGTTCTGTTGATTGTTGTCTCCGCCAGGCCGAAAGGCATGGCGAGAGAGTATGTTTTCGCCCCTGTCCGTCCGTCCGTCCGTCCTGTCTGTGTGTTAGCAGCTAATCTCTGCCCCAATTTTTTCACATGGGCCTGTTATAATGCCACCAGGAGGCCGATTTGTGCAAAACCCTTTTTTTTTTACATTACTCCTACAGATTTTATCCAAACGTCATGCAAATCGGTACACAGTATCTCTATAGTCATGTGATCAACACAAATCTGTCCGATTTCCCATATTCCATCCTCATTGCCTATGGTTGGCTTCCAAAGTTTGCAGGATTGGTCCGTTTTGAACAAAAAGCCTCAAACTATGCACGCAGCTTGTGATTTCCGTGAATTTTCACACGAACATTCCCACTAGGCCGAGGAAAAAATGCCACCCTTTTCACATTGGCCTGTTATAGCGCCACCAGCAGGTCTAATTTAGCAAAACACATTTTTGGAACAAAATGCCTCAAATCATGAATGCAGTGTCTGATTGCCGTGAAAGACCTAACAATAAATGGCTCCCTTTTCACATTGGCCTATTATAGCGCCACCAGGAGGCCAGAATAACGTACCTGACCTGGCGGAGACATGTGCTCCGAGGAGCACTTTATCTAGTTTCCCATGAATTCTGCATCATTTTCAGACCTGATACAGTTAATCTTCCTGTATGGGGCAGTGTCAGTAGGAAACTTCTCAGTTTCTTTCACTGTGTCACTTGTTATTTTTTAGAAAGTGCACAGACACTGCACTGGCATAACCATCAGTGAATGATATAAACCTATACCTGCCTGTGAAATCTGGGTCTATTGGTCACACTAAATCTGTGTGTACTTATTCTAGAGCTGCTTTGGCTCTTACATCAGGCTTTCTGTTTCTAGTTTGGACTAACTTTCCTTGCGTTCACACATCAACAATATAGGGTAGATTTGTTTATTTTACTCTTGATTGTCATACAATCTACCACATTCTGTAATCTTTGAACATCATCATAATTACAGTGGCCTAGAATCTCATGCCATGTCTGGATATTGTAACATCCCTGTGGCAGTGGAGCAGAGTCTAGGTGCCGTCTGTCTGTGGGGGAGGCAAGGATCAGGATGGATACCATCTCACAAGCACACCTCAGCAGTTCAGGTAGGTCAAATTAACTAGCCACAGGCATTAGTGTGTATTTTGGTGATCTAATCCTCTTGCTCTTTCTGTTATAGTGATGATGTGGTTCCCATTAAAACAATCTGGCCTATAATAGAGACAAAAGGGTGGAATAAATGCACATTGTGATCTCTGCAGAATGATAAAAGCAGCCCAACGTCAGTACAGCAAGGATTTCGAGACACAGCTAAAATGAAATTACTCATGTAGTCTACCTAGTGATGTGTCAGTCCTGAGGACCAGCCATCAGCACACGAGGAAGCTGTGGGGGAAACTCATTGCATTTGTGGTGCCCCCAATGGGCAGAAGTGAAAGCACTTTCGGACATGCGCTCTATAGAGACCCCTGAACATGGTCCTTTGGTGAATACTTTTTCTCCCTTAATAGTGACTCCCTATAGACCGTATGCAGCCTTGTTACTGACTCCCAATTGCCTTATGCAGCCTTAATACTACCTTATTGCTGACTCCATGCTGCTTCATGCAGCCATATTACTGCCTTATTACTGACTCCATAATGCCTTATGCTGCCTTTTTACTGCCTTATAACTGACCCCCTATACTGCCTTAAGCAGCCTTATTACTGACTCCCTACTGCCTTATGCAGCCTTATTACTCCCTTATTACACCTGTTGCAGCCCTGTGGCCCAATGGATAAGGCACTGGCCTCCTAAGCCAGGGATTATGGGTTCGAGTCCCACCTGGGGTGATTGATAGCAGAGTGGCGCAGCGTAAGCGTGCTGGGCCCATAACCCAGAGGTCGATGGATAGAAACCATCCTCTGCTAACACAGTTTTAAACTAGAAAAGTACGCTCCTCGCTCCTCGCCCCGGCCGGGCTGTCCACCCAGTGATGTGTCAGTCGTGGGGTGCGGCAATCAAGACTAGAGGAAGCTGTGGCGGAAACTGTTTGCATTTGTGGTGCCTCCAATGGGCTGACTTGAAAGTAGTTTTGGACGTGCGCTCTATAGAGACCCTTGAACATGGTCCTTTGGTTAGTTTATTCTGCTCCCTTAATACTGACTCCCTACAAGACCTTATACAGCCTTATTACTGACTCCCTACTGGCTTATGCAGTCTCAATACTAACTTATTGCTGACCAGGGATTAGAGTCCTGCAGGCCCGCCAGAGCCCGCCCACGGCCCGGCCCGGCCCGCCAAAACGGGCCGGGCTTGGGCTGATTCTGTATTTGACACACGGGCCCAGGGCCGGGCTCGGGCTGAATACCACGGGCCAGGCCCGGGCTTGGACTGATTCTGTATTTGACAAACGGGCCCAGGGCCGGGCTCGGGCTCACAGAACATTTTGCGCAGATAATTGATCATTGAAGCCCGGCCCGGCCCGGCCCGGCCCGCCAAAACGGGCCGGGCTTGGGCTGATTCTGTATTTGACACACGGGCCCAGGGCCGGGCTCGGGCTGAATACCACGGGCCAGGGCCGGGCTCCGACTGTAAAATTGCGCCACCTATCGGGACAGGGGCCGGGCCGGGCTGAATACCATGGGCCAGGGCCGGGCTTGGGCCCACATTCTCGGCCCGTGCAGGGCTCTACCAGGGATGCATTGGTCTTGGGACGCAGTAACACGCCGTACAACCCCTTTTTTTTAGCAGGAGCATGCACACGCATTGATTTAAAACAACCCTTAATTCACACCTCAACAAAGTTTACAAAGGCTCCCGACTACCGGGTGTCACACCAGCATAAATGAACATAGGAATGAGCCTAGATAGATATCAATTGTCCATTGTTTGACCTGTAGTGTAGGTGTTAAGCGACGTGCGCGTGACGTCATTAAAATAGAGTCCCACCACTGACAAAATCACCAACACAACACTGTTGCTGACTCCATACTGCTTCATGCAGCCATATTACTGTGTTATTATTACTGCCTCCATACTGTCTTATGCAGCCTTATTACTGACCTGATACAGTTAATCTTCCTGTATGGGGCAGTGTCAGTAGGAAACTTCTCAGTTTCTTTCACTGTGTCACTTGTTATTTTTTAGAAAGTGCACAGACACTGCACTGGCATAACCATCAGTGAATGATATAAACCTATACCTGCCTGTGAAATCTGGGTCTATTGGTCACACTAAATCTGTGTGTACTTATTCTAGAGCTGCTTTGGCTCTTACATCAGGCTTTCTGTTTCTAGATTGGACAAACTTTCCTTGAGTTCACACTTCACAATATAGGGTAGATTTGTTTATTTTACTCTTAATTGTCATACAATCTACCACATTCTGTAATCTTTGAACATCATCATAATTACAGTGGCCTAGAATCTCATGCCATGTCTGGATATTGTAACATCCCTGTGGCAGTGGAGCAGAGTCTAGGTGCCGTCTGTCTGTGGGGGAGGCAAGGATCAGGATGGATACCATCTCACAAGCACACCTCAGCAGGTCAGGTAGGTCAAATTAACTAGCCACAGGCATTAGTGTGTATTTTGGTGATCTAATCCTCTTGCTCTTTCTGTTATAGTGATGATGTGGTTCCCATTAAAACAATCTGGCCTATAATAGAGACAAAAGGGTGGAATAAATGCACATTGTGATCTCTGCAGAATGATAAAAGCAGCCCAACGTCAGTACAGCAAGGATTTCGAGACACAGCTAAAATGAAATTACTCATGTAGTCTACCTAGTGATGTGTCAGTCCTGAGGACCAGCCATCAGCACACGAGGAAGCTGTGGGGGAAACTCATTGCATTTGTGGTGCCCCCAATGGGCAGAAGTGAAAGCACTTTCGGACATGCGCTCTATAGAGACCCCTGAACATGGTCCTTTGGTGAATACTTTTTCTCCCTTAATAGTGACTCCCTATAGACCGTATGCAGCCTTATTACTGACTCCCAATTGCCTTATGCAGCCTTAATACTACCTTATTGCTGACTCCATGCTGCTTCATGCAGCCATATTACTGCCTTATTACTGACTCCATAGTGCCTTATGCAGCCTTTTTACTGCCTTATTACTGACCCCCTATACTGCCTTAAGCAGCCTTATTACTGACTCCCTACTGCCTTATGCAGCCTTATTACTCCCTTATTACACCTGTTGCAGCCCCGGTGGCCCAATGGATAAGGCACTGGCCTCCTAAGCCAGGGATTGTGGGTTCGAGTCCCACCTGGGGTGATTGATAGCAGAGTGGCGCAGCGGAAGCGTGCTGGGCCCATAACCCAGAGGTCGATGAATCGAAACCATCCTCTGCTAACACAGTTTTAAACTAGAAAAGTACGCTCCTCGCTCCTCGCCCCGGCCGGGCTGTCCACCCAGTGATGTGTCAGTCGTGGGGTGCGGCAATCAAGACTAGAGGAAGCTGTGGCGGAAACTGTTTGCATTTGTGGTGCCTCCAATGGGCTGACTTGAAAGTAGTTTTGGACGTGCGCTCTATAGAGACCCTTGAACATGGTCCTTTGGTTAGTTTATTCTGCTCCCTTAATACTGACTCCCTACAAGACCTTATACAGCCTTATTACTGACTCCCTACTGGCTTATGCAGTCTCAATACTAACTTATTGCTGACCAGGGATGCATTGGTCTTGGGACGCAGTAACACGCCGTACAACCCCTTTTTTTTAGCAGGAGCATGCACACGCATTGATTTAAAACAACCCTTAATTCACACCTCAACAAAGTTTACAAAGGCTCCCGACTACCGGGTGTCACACCAGCATAAATGAACATAGGAATGAGCCTAGATAGATATCAATTGTCCATTGTTTGACCTGTAGTGTAGGTGTTAAGCGACGTGCGCGTGACGTCATTAAAATAGAGTCCCACCACTGACAAAATCACCAACACAACACTGTTGCTGACTCCATACTGCTTCATGCAGCCATATTACTGTGTTATTATTACTGCCTCCATACTGCCTTATGCAGCCTTATTACTGACCTGATACAGTTAATCTTCCTGTATGGGGCAGTGTCAGTAGGAAACTTCTCAGTTTCTTTCACTGTGTCACTTGTTATTTTTTAGAAAGTGCACAGACACTGCACTGGCATAACCATCAGTGAATGATATAAACCTATACCTGCCTGTGAAATCTGGGTCTATTGGTCACACTAAATCTGTGTGTACTTATTCTAGAGCTGCTTTGGCTCTTACATCAGGCTTTCTGTTTCTAGTTTGGACTAACTTTCCTTGCGTTCACACATCAACAATATAGGGTAGATTTGTTTATTTTACTCTTGATTGTCATACAATCTACCACATTCTGTAATCTTTGAACATCATCATAATTACAGTGGCCTAGAATCTCATGCCATGTCTGGATATTGTAACATCCCTGTGGCAGTGGAGCAGAGTCTAGGTGCCGTCTGTCTGTGGGGGAGGCAAGGATCAGGATGGATACCATCTCACAAGCACACCTCAGCAGGTCAGGTAGGTCAAATTAACTAGCCACAGGCATTAGTGTGTATTTTGGTGATCTAATCCTCTTGCTCTTTCTGTTATAGTGATGATGTGGTTCCCATTAAAACAATCTGGCCTATAATAGAGACAAAAGGGTGGAATAAATGCACATTGTGATCTCTGCAGAATGATAAAAGCAGCCCAACGTCAGTACAGCAAGGATTTCGAGACACAGCTAAAATGAAATTACTCATGTAGTCTACCTAGTGATGTGTCAGTCCTGAGGACCAGCCATCAGCACACGAGGAAGCTGTGGGGGAAACTCATTGCATTTGTGGTGCCCCCAATGGGCAGAAGTGAAAGCACTTTCGGACATGCGCTCTATAGAGACCCCTGAACATGGTCCTTTGGTGAATACTTTTTCTCCCTTAATAGTGACTCCCTATAGACCGTATGCAGCCTTATTACTGACTCCCAATTGCCTTATGCAGCCTTAATACTACCTTATTGCTGACTCCATGCTGCTTCATGCAGCCATATTACTGCCTTATTACTGACTCCATAATGCCTTATGCAGCCTTTTTACTGCCTTATTACTGACCCCCTATACTGCCTTAAGCAGCCTTATTACTGACTCCCTACTGCCTTATGCAGCCTTATTACTCCCTTATTACACCTGTTGCAGCCCCGGTGGCCCAATGGATAAGGCACTGGCCTCCTAAGCCAGGGATTGTGGGTTCGAGTCCCACCTGGGGTGATTGATAGCAGAGTGGCGCAGCGGAAGCGTGCTGGGCCCATAACCCAGAGGTCGATGAATCGAAAACATCCTCTGCTAACACAGTTTTAAACTAGAAAAGTACGCTCCTCGCTCCTCGCCCAGGCCGGGCTGTCCACCCAGTGTCGGGTGCGGCCATCAAGACTAGAGGAAGCTGTGGCGGAAACTGTTTGCATTTGTGGTGCCTCCAATGGGCTGACTTGAAAGTAGTTTTGGACGTGCGCTCTGTAGAGACCCTTGAACATGGTCCTTTGGTTAGTTTATTCTGCTCCCTTAATACTGACTCCCTACAAGACCTTATACAGCCTTATTACTGACTCCCTACAAGACCTTATGCAGCCTTATTACTGACTCCCTACTGGCTTATGCAGTCTCAATACTAACTTATTGCTGACCAGGGATGCATTGGTCTTGGGACGCGGTAACACGCCGTACAACCCCTTTTTTTTAGCAGGAGCACGCACACGCATTGATTTAAAACAACCCTTAATTCACACCTCAACAAAGTTTACAAAGGATCCCGACTACCGGGTGTCACACCAGCATAAATTAACATAGGAATGAGCCTAGATAGATATCAATTGTCCATTGTTTGACCTGTAGTGTAGGTGTTAAGCGACGTGCGCGTGACGTCATTAAAATAGAGTCCCACCACTAACAAAATCACCAACACAACACTGTTGCTGACTCCATACTGCTTCATGCAGCCATATTACTGTGTTATTATTACTACCTCCATACTGCCTTATGCAGCCTTATTACTGACTTCCTACTGCCTTACTTAGATACTTTCCACCACTGCCTCTTTCTCTCTCTCTTTCACTGACACCTATGCTTTAGTGGTTTGTCCACTTATGACTGAATGATCTCATTGTAGGAATGAACAAATGAGCAGTAAAATACAGTCCTGAGGAGCAGCCATCAGCACACGAGGAAGCTGTGGTAGTAGGGGGTACTAAGTGAAAAATCGTTACGCGGCGGATAAAAGCATGAAATTTGATACAGATGTCCCTTGGGTCATCCTAAAACATCCTAGAAGGGGTGCCCAAAAAAATCTTAAACAGGAAGTGAGTTATGGACAAAATCCAAAATGGCCACCTAAACTGTTGACCGTTGACTCAAAAGACACCAAAATAATCTCCAAAAAGCATAAAATGTGGCACACATGTCCTTTGGGTCATCCTAAGACATCCTAGAAGAGGAGCCCAAAAAAATCTGAAACAGGAAGTGAGTTATTGACCAAATTGAAAATGGCCGCCTAGTGTTGTCGATTGACTCAAAAGACAACTAAAGAATCTCCAAAAAGTATAACATGTGTCACACATGTCCCTTGGGTCATCCTAAGACATCCTAGAAGGGGTGCCCAAAAAAGTCTTCAACAGGAAGTGAGTTATTGACTAAATTGAAAATGGCCGCCTACAGTGTTGGCGATTGACTCAAAAAGCCTATAGAATCTCCAAAAAGTATACAATTTGGCACATATGTCCCTTGGGTCATCCTAACACATCCTAGAAGGGGTGCCAAAAATAATCTGAAACAGGAAGTGAGTTATTGACTAAATTGAAAATGGCCGCCTACAGTGTTGAAAGATGATGCAAGATACCTACAGAATCTCATAAAAGCATGAAATGTGGTACAAATGTCCCTTGGGTGATCTGAACGCATCCTACAAGGGGTGCCCAAAAAGGTTTTAAACAGGAAGTGACCGCCTAAAAGCAGTTGACACAAAAGAAAACATAAGGGGACGTCATAAAAGTGTATAATTTGGTACGTACATTGAGTGCTTCTTAATATATCCTAGAAGGGGTTATTTATTTGTTTGCTTGTTTATTAAACTTTTTAGGAAGGGACCATGTTGAAGAAATTCTAAATGGCTGTTTAAACAGTTGACCATGGCAGTCTGCATATTATGCAGACTCAATACGACAGGTTATGCAGTGCATAACTTGCCGTATTTTGTAGTCTACCTTCTGTTTTCATTTCTACATCACTTATTTATTTTACTTTCTGCATAATTTTTTTATTGTACTCTTTGAATCTTCTTTATTTATCTAACTCTCTGCATATTCTCATTTATTTTACTCTGCATCTTATCTTACTCTGCATATTCTTATTTTACTCTCTGCATCTTATTTATTTTGCACTCTACATCTTCTTGCTTGTTTTACACTCTATCTTCTCATGTATTTTCTTCTTGATCATTACTGTTTTTTTGTGATTAGTGTTTAGTAACTACATGTATTCATGTGTGCCATTTTGCAATTACCAGCACATTGGCATAATGCTCTGCAAGGTAACCCAGCATCCCGGCATCTACACTTTCTCGAACAGAAGGGCTCAGCTTTGCAGCCACACTTGAGTTCTCTACAAACTTAAGCAGCCTCTGGCAAGAGTGTCCATAAAGGTGTCCACGAATCAGCGACTTTAATTTATTTGTCAGGAGATGGTAGAGATTGCATAGCTTTCAGGCTTCTGGACCAAATGCTAGATTGGCTGCTCGATTTGAATATTGTAGCAGTGCAGCCCGTGTGGGAGGAGTGTTTTCCATTGAGAGACTATTAAAACTTTTTTTGGCACCCCTTAGGATGCATTCAGATCACCCAAGGGACATTTGTACCAAATTTTATGCTTTTATGAGATTATTTTTTATGAGTGTCTTTTGCATCATCTGTCAAGACTGTACACAGCCATTTTCAATTTAGTCAATAACTCACTTCCTGTTTCAGATAATTTCAGGCACCCCTTCTAGGATGTCTTAGGATGACCCAAGGGACATGTATGCCATTATGAGATTCTTTAGTTGTCTTTTGAGTCAATCGACAACACTGTAGGCGGTCATTTTCAATTTTGTCAATGACTCACTTCCTGTTTAAGATTTTTTTGGGCACCCCTTCTGGGATGTTTTGGGATGACCCAAGGGACATGTATGCCAAATTGTATGCTTTTATGAGATTCTTTAGTTGTCTTTTGAGTCAATAGATAACACTGTAGGCGGCCATTTTCAATTTTGTCAATAACTCAGTTCCTGCTTAAGATTTCTTTGGGCACCCCTTCTAGGATGTCTTAGGATGACCAAAAAGACATGTGTGCCAAATTGTATGCTTTTATGAGATTCTTTAGTTGTCTTTTGAGTCAATCGACAACACTAGGCGGCCATTTTCAATTTAGTCAATAACTCACTTCCTGTTTCAGATTCCTTTGGGCACCCCTTCTAGGATGTCTTAGGATGACCCAAGGGACATATGTGCCAAATGTTATGCTTTTTGGAGATTCTTTTGGTGTCTTTTGAGTCAACGGTCAACAGTTTAGGTGGCCATTTTGAATTTTGTCCATAAGTCACTTCCTGTTTAAGATTTTTTTGGGCACCCCTTCTAGGATGTTTTAGGATGACCCAAGGGACATCTGTATCAAATTTCATGCTTTTATCCGCCGCGTAACGATTTGGCCATTTTTTGTGCTTAGTACCCCCTACTATGGGGGAAACTCATTGCATTTGTGGTGCCCCCAATGGGCAGAAGTGAAAGCACTTACGGACATGCGCTCTATAGAGACCCCTGAACATGGTCCTTTGGTGAATACTTTTTCTCCCTTAATAGTGACTCCCTGTAGTATGTGACAATGTGGCAGGTATTACACACTAGACTAGACTCAACAAGTTCAAGGACCTATAAGACTCCACACCATGCCTGGTCGCCCCCAGGTGGTGAGGATGGGCTCCCCAACACCTCAGCCAAGAGCATCAGTAGATGTGAGATTCCCTCCAATCCATCCAGGATACTATACACTGATCATTGTGTCAGTAAAGCCTGTAGAATGATTGTCAAGGATGTCAACTGTTTCAACTGCTAACAAGGGAATCTCACAGTGTGCTATCGTTATAGTATATTATTTTATTCATTGATACAAATAGTTATGTATATATAACTATTGTTACTCCATTAAAGCAATTTTTATTTTTTGTCTTTGTGCTACAATGCAGAGTCAAAACCAAAGGATTTGACTTTGGAACCCATACATGAGATGTATTGAAGAAGTAAACAAATACAATCTTGAATCTTGAAACTTCAAGCTTTATTCTTCTTTTCTTTTCCATTTTTTCTTCTTTTTTTTTTTTACAAATAAAAAAATGCCTATAATGCCATCCACAAAATAAGGACACTAGGTTTGGAAGTCTTCACATATGACACACCATGAACGGAAGTTATCAGACACTCCCTGTGTGTGGGTGGACCCCCAGCCTAGTCAGTCCATAGCGCAGCACAGCAGACACAACAAGCAACTGGGACACTGGCCTGTTGCCAAATGAGCAAAACAACTGCATGAAACAACATTTACAACATTGCGGTGCAAAGAGGTGATGCTGGGCGTCGCTGGAATGACGGGCAAGTAAGTTACGTGTTTTTTAATTAAATAAACCTTATACTAAACCAACCTAGTTTTAGTACTTGTGGCGTTAGCTGCTAGAGTAGCTAACTTTACGGTAGTTTAGTCTCACGCTCCAGCAGGCTGTAAAAAAAGGGAACCACCATCAAACGGGCGTTTTTACTATTGACGATACACTTGTTAAAAGACCCAGCAGCTACTAGTCTGTCTAGCAGGCGTGTGGTTTCACTGCAAGCAGCTGGAGTTGACATCCATCCCTTGTAGACCTGCTTGTCTCCTCAGCTAACGTTAGCCTGCCTGCTAGCGAGCGTAGGGAGGTGAGTGGGCGATGGAATCCTAGCATACAGATGCAAATCGGTCCACTCATCTGTTGCAGTGGAGTCTCGAGTGGTGTGTTGTCATAATATCCGAATGAAAGCAGACATAATTGCCCCCCAGCGGCGTTGGCGATTCTTTGAATTATTCTGGCAGGATGGGGCATCTTTAGCCTTGGATCAAGACTCTAATCATAGATGTATTATTTTATCGAGTCTGACTTTTACATATCATTATCTATGAATGAACTACCAGAAACATGCTCACTGTATGGGGAAAGGAAAAGAGATGTTTAGGCTTTTATGCTTCTAAGATTGAATATAGTATGAAAAAGTATCCAAGTTGGTCAACAAAGATCCAGCGATTGTTTACTAGTACTACAGAATATGTATTATTCATCAGGACAGCGTTATAACTTTCTTATTGTATTTTTCATATTCAGTTTAGTTGTCTGATTCATAATTGATCTGAGCCTGTTATTGAAACTGGATTTTTCCCGATGAATTGAGTACAAGGGACCCCAATGGAAACAAGCCATAGGCTTTCTTGGGCCATAGGTTTTCTCTTAGCAGACCTTGTATTGAACTGTACTTTCCTGTGCTTTTTTTGCAAACTGCTAATAAAGTATTCAATCAATCAGTCAATCGATTAGATGGTGGGGGGCAGCATACAGTCTAATAATTTATACTGTGTAAATCAACCTTTTGAGACAGATCTTTTGACTCATTGATGTAAGTAATGTGGAACGTCTCACAGGCTGTGAACCATTAGTCTGAAACCTCCTGAAATGTCTAGCGGCTAATGTATTGACAAATATAAATGCCCAGAGCTATGAGTCATGTGCCAACTTGTCTTGCACACAATATAAACTTAGAATTTGTGCCCCTATTTGCGCTGGACTAACCCCCGGACCGCCCATCTCAAAATATTTTGTTCCAGGGACCCCCAGAAGCAAAGATATGAGTTACAAATGTTCGCTTTAAAAAATATATATGTTCAAAGATTTTCACAAAATGTTCACGATAAAAAAAAATAGCAGATCTACAAGCTCATAGTGCGGCACTCGGTGCCGCACTATGAGCTTGTATATCTGCTATTTTTCAATAGCCAAATAAATCTAAATGCGTTCCCGGTCTTAATGGGATAAAGTTTATCTTCTAACCTCATATGAATTAATTAATTAATTATTGAAGTTAGTACCACTTCGGTGAATGTCTGCTCAGAAGCGTCTGTTTTCTTGTCACTTCCAGCACCATGGCGAACGCCCTGGCCAACGCAGCCTGCGAGCGCTGTAAGAGTGGCTTTGGAGCGGCTGAAAAGATTGTCAATAGTAATGGGGAGCTCTACCACGAGCATTGCTTTGTGTGTGCCCAGTGCTTCCAGCAGTTCCCTGAAGGACTCTTCTATGAGGTAGCTCCTTAAAAAAAAAGGCTAATTATTAAATTAGGTAGCCTCTCTTTGGCTGTTTTAAAATATGGAATATCTTTTGTTTCGTTGCAGTTTGAAGGCAGGAAGTACTGTGAGCATGATTTCCAAATGCTCTTTGCTCCTTGCTGCCACCAGTGTGGTGAGTATTACACTACTGCACACACGCTCACACACACACACACACACACACACACACACACACACACACACACACACACACACACACACACACACACACACACACACTGAAAAAGTGCTCAGAACACTGACTCATACATCTTCCTATATTAAAATTGGCTTAAGGGAGGACCGGTGGGCGGGCGGACCACGTCGTCACACTCATGTCACTATTACTCAGCCATAACCACATAAGAAGTTCCCAATGCAGCTATGTCCAAATATGGAGTGTGTTGGCTTACGTCAACTTGTCGTCATGGCATCAGGCGCAAACAAATCACTCGGCTCCATATATGGCCACAAAAGGAGGCGTGCCCATAAATGGGTATATACTGATGACATCAGAGATCTCCATATATGGGCATAAAAGGGACATGAACTGACAGATACAGAGATCTCCATATATGGGCATATTGGTCGGATCGGCAGTGACGTAGGTAACTAGAGGTTCGTTTACATAATTAGGTCTTTTTGTCATTGTCCCAGGTGAGTTCATCATTGGTCGTGTGATTAAGGCCATGAACAATAGCTGGCACCCTGACTGCTTCTGCTGTGATATATGCCAGGCTGTGCTTGCTGATGTGGGATTTGTTAAGAATGCTGGCAGGTTGGTAGTTTTTATTTTTACTTTTTCTATACAGTAATGGCAACCCATAATGCATTACAATCACGATCACACCCTAAAAGCAGAGGCACAATACAAATGTTGGGATGTTATAAAGACTGGAATGTAAAGTAGTGATGCTGTAGATGTTAAATGAGTTAACCACTTAAGCCATATGTACTCCATCATGAAAATAGCCGATCTACAAGCTCTGCTATTTTTGTTATTTTTGAAAAAGTGTAAAAAAAATAGAAAAATAAAGGATGTAATTTTCTTGCCCATAATGATGCTCGCCAGGGTGAAAGTGGTTAAATTATCACTAAATTCTGTGGTCGCGGTCTTGGCCCTCCCCTTTAGGCACCTTTGCCGTCCGTGCCATAACCGAGAGAAGGCTAGAGGTCTGGGAAAGTACATCTGTCAGAAGTGCCACGCCATCATTGAGGAGCAGCCACTTATCTTCAAGAATGATCCCTATCATCCTGACCACTTTAACTGCAACAACTGTGGGTGAGTCTTACCAGGCTACTTCTCCACACAGAAAACCGACCATTCGGTTAAAGGACGACTTCACCCGTTTTCAACCTATCTTCATATGATATAATTTATCAATTGCTCATGATAAAATGGTACCATTTGTTACCAGCTCGCAGGGCTGATCATTGAAGAGACGCTACAACTAGTCATACATTTTTCCTCATTGGCTGGTCTAGGTATAAGGTTAGCTAATGAGGGCTCGCCAATGGCATCACATGTCCTCTCAGAATATGGCATCCAAACAACTACGCAGCATGTGGGGATCTAACTACGGATGCGTGTTCGGCCACTGTATCTTTATGGTAAATCTGTGGCGCTGTTCCTCACTCGCGCAGCCAATCAAAGGGCTAGCTCCGTAAGAATCACAGACTGACAAATATGGTTTTATTTAACGATAGAACGCAAGAGTACATTACTAAACACATGTATGACACAGTGTATTTAGTCAGAATGCTATGCTGGCCATGTTCGATGGAGGAAATGGTTATGGGACGTTTGTAATTTGCATATCCGGTCTAGAGCGGACACGGAAACAGCTGTTTGTGTTCATGTATGTGTGATTGGAAATGATCGGATACAGTAGGAGTTTACCGAGACCACCCCTCCCCCATTTGACGGCGTTGTCAGCGCTCTGTCTGATACAATAGCTTAGTTAAATTATCAGAAACTCTGCGCTCAGGCCAGGATTATATTGCATAAATGTTTTTATTTTAATAAGAATGACATTCGCTATGTCTCTGAAACATTGTATCTGACAGTACTTTTCAAGGGGTTTATTGCTACGAGCTGATCTATATGACTGTCATTTATTGTTTCTACTCGGGTCTGTGTGGAGGGCTGTGGACGCTTCAAAAACCTGCCTACCAGTGACATCGTCGTTTGGCAGATATTTGTTTCCAAACGAGATTTCAAATTCGATTTTTATTAACGCGAGAACACTGGCTTCCATTTATAGCATGCTAACTTTCCAGAAATAGAAAGCCTGCCGTTTCTATTAGCTTGGATTTCCCATCGATGATGTTGCTGGTAGGCGGGTTTCTGAACTATCCACAACCCTCCTCTGAGACATATAGACAAAAATGTTACCATATTATAATGAGCATTAGTGAGTACCAATTATTATATAAAGAGAGGTTGGAAATGGGTGAAGTCGTCCTTTAACTCTGGACATGTAAAAGAAGGACCCATAAGGTTCTGTTTATTTAACTGTAAGCTTTCTGAGTTACATGAACACTCTGGATTTTGCGGTTCATCCTTAACTTCATATCAGTTCTACACAAACGTTCAATTATGAGTCTTGAGTGAATTGCTGTAAGCCAGGTGTTCCCAAACAGTTTCAGCCAGAGAACCAAAAGAGAAATTTGGTATCTCCCCAGTCCCCACGACCCAAACGTACAAAAATACACTACGAATTATCCGCTTATACCCTATTTCAAAAGTAGTGAAAATAGCTGATATACAAGCTCACAAGCATTGTGAGCGTGTAGATCTTCTATTTTCAAAAAAATAAATAAATGTCTTTTAATTTCTGAAAATGTTTTCCTTTCCTTTTTTAAATTTATTTCTGAAAACTGTTTGAATCATAAAAATAAAATAAAAAAGAAGTAAAAAAAAATGCAGAAAAAAATATACATACAATATTCACTTAAGTTGTAACCCATAAAAACAGGTTCTGCAACCCAAAATGGGTCATGGCCCCATGTTTGGAAACCCCTGCTGTTAGCCATCTATCTCTGATCTTGTAAGAAAGAACATTTCTGTACAGAGAAGCCATCTTCTCTGCTGAAGAATGGAGTTAATCGTTTGTCCTTCTGCAGCAAGGAGCTGACATCTGATGCAAGGGAACTGAAGGGAGAGCTCTTCTGTTTGCCCTGCCATGACAAGATGGGTGTACCAATCTGTGGCGCCTGTAGGAGACCCATCGAGGGACGTGTTGTCAATGCCATGGGCAAACAATGGCATGTGGAGGTTTGTGAGAGAGAAGAATACTAGATCATTGGTCTTTCACATGTCTTAATTACAGTACTTTGATGGATGGAAAATAATTGATTCCAATATTTGCTTATTTCTTTGTCTCATGCAAGTATTGAGGATCAGCCTGATTTGAGTCAGTCAAAATTACTTGCTAAATTATCCCCAGCCAGTTTGAATGTCCGTGAGATTTCTTCAAGGCTTAAATCAACAATTTAGTTCTACAAAATTTAGGACAGAGTATCAGTTTCTCTGTTGCTATTTATAGGTATCATTTTAATAGCTTGTCTAACTAGGGCTATATTGTTTATAATAGAGCGTGAAATAACTGGAGATCTGTGCCTTGTGGCAGTGTGACATCTGCATGAGCGGTGGCATTCTTAGTGCCAGGTCAATGGTAAGTACCTGAATGCTTCCAGCCGTGCCTAATATAGGCTGCTGTGTGCTTGTGTGTGTGTTTACAGCATTTTGTGTGTGCTAAGTGTGAGAAGCCTTTCCTGGGTCACCGCCATTACGAGAGGAAGGGCTTGGCTTACTGTGAGACTCACTATAACCAGGTAAAAATATGTTTTTGGATGTCTTTAATCTTGGTAGAAGTAGTTTGTGTCATTTGATATAAGACAACTCTTGATAATTGACACTAAACTAACTGATCCGTGTGCACCTTGAATGACCTCATAGTATCATGTGATTTCTGCTTTATAAACATAATCTATAATAACCTGTGTTCAATTCTCACCTATAAAGCTCTTTGGCGATGTGTGCTATCACTGCAACCGTGTGATTGAAGGCGATGGTAAGGATGAACATGACAAAACTCTGCTTAGAATATTATTATTTGTGTGCAGTACTTGGGCTGAACAATTTAATAATTTTCAAACCAAAATCGCGATTTGAAACCACACGATTAGCAAATCCCCCGTTCCCCCGCACACATGTGAAGCATGGTTACATAAGGTGCATTTTTTTTTGCCTTGAGCATAATGAAAGTAAGTCAGCGATATAAGGTACATTTTCCTTGACAATAATGAAAGGCAGACAATACCAGAATGTGTCTGAATAGAAAAACTTTATTTCTAATAAGCAAAATAAAGGGAAAATGTTGGAAATATACTTTTTTAACTGTACCAAAACCGTGACCCAAAGACAGAGGTTTGAACCGAACCATGAGCTAACTGAACCGTTGCATGTCTAGTTAGTAACATTCCATTGCTTTTTAAATGTATTACAGAATGTGCAATGCCCTCTCCGACCACTTGAGAGCCCCACAGTCTTACATACGCTTTTAAAAATGGACTAAGAACACTCCTCTTAGTTCTTAGTTTTTTCCTTAGGTCTTTTTTCCTATGCCTTGAATTTAATTTAATTTAACTTAGTTTTTAATCAACTTTTTACTGCAAGTAGGGTCTTATGTTGACGTGTTTTTTTTTGCTTTTGCATTTTTATTATGCCATTGTTTTTAAACACTGTAGCACTTTGAGATTTGTAAAAATGTAATGTACATTACAAATAAAATGTATTATTATTATTATTACAACAAATATTTAACTGAAGCTTGCCTTTTTATAATCGCAAATCAAAATGCAATCGCAATATTGGTCAGAAAAATTCGCAATTTTATATTTTCTCAAAATCGTTCAGCCCTATGTAGCACCTAGGCATTGCAATACAGTTGTATAAAGCTCTCCTCCTAGATTATTATTCACTTGTAAATCATTCCACCTCAACTGTTATCGTTTCTTCTGTCAACCAGTGGTGTCGGCCCTGAACAAAGCCTGGTGTGTCAGTTGTTTCTCTTGCTCTACCTGCAACACAAAACTTACCCTCAAGTAAGTTAAAATGGCACGAATTACATCTCTCTCTCTCTCTCTCTGACTCATCCTGACCTGTATTTGGATGTTAATCCAGAGTATAATTGGTCCTCTCTGTTATCTGTAGACGTTTTGCTTTACTAGTCCTACTAACTTCTTCCTCCTGGCACTTAAATTCAATCTACTCTTCTCCTCCCCTCCCTTGTTTGACTTCCGCCCTTGTCTTTCTATTTTCCTGTCTCATTTCTCTTCCTCTGATACTCTTCCTTACCTCTGTGCCTCGAACCTACCCCAGAGAAAAGTTTGTGGAAATTGACCTGAAGCCAGTGTGTAAGCAATGCTATGAGCACATGCCTGAAGAGCTGAAACGCCGCTTGGCCCGACGTGAGCGTGACGCCAAAGGCGGCAAGAAAAAACCTACCATCTGTCTGTAGCTTTCTTTATTCTCTTTCCTCTCAGCACTCTTTCATTCCTTTTCCATCTGTTGGTTAGTGCCATCTCTACCTTGCATTGTCATTTATCATACTCTTGATTTTACATACAGTAGGAGTCATTTTACCATTTGAATCTTTAAATGTCATCATATAATGCCTGAGTTTCACCATGTGTGTACTTTTGCATTGATTCTTTAAAGGCGCTCATAAGTTATATTTATTTAGTTGAAATAAGTGTTAAATAGCTCGATATTCCCATAGCCTTCATTGCTATAGACTAGAGTATAGAGTGTTTGTTCAATAACAGGGGTCTTCCTGTCTCTCCAGTTATTTAGTAAACAGAAAAGACATTTTCAGTTTGAGATGCCGATTTGATCCAATCAGGACAGAGAACTCATACAGGATACAGAATAAACAAGTGCATTTGGAAGTGATTAAACACATAAATGAGCAGACAAAATTGGAGCTGGAACACAAGCTGATGAATTATGTTTGTGGGGTTCTCTCTCCTGATTGGATGAAATTTGTATCCCACCGATGTTTACTAAATAGCTGGAGAGACTGGGAGACCCCAGTTACTGAACAAACACTCTGTCGCAATGATTACTATCGGAATATAGAGCTTTCATTTTTCAACAACAAACAACGAAAATAAACCACTTATAGCACCTTTTGATCAGAGTGCCATTGTTTTGTCAAGACGTTGTGAGGATCATGACTGTACATGAGGAAATTGGTTTGTTTTGATGCACACAGTTTTGTTAACTGGTCACTGAAAGGATAGGCTTGCATGTTAAGACATAAAATGTCAATTCCCTTCATTTATAGTCTTGTGTAGCACAACGTATTATTATTATGAAGCTGCTGAATCTTTTCTGTGGGCTTAGGCACAGAACGACAGGGAATTTCTTTAGGCCTTCAAAAACATGATAAAGCTCCATTTCATGTTTTGAATAATAGCAAAATCGCATTTGATTTGGAACTTTTTTCAATTGCCAGAGTACATAGTACAACTATTTGGAAACGGAATTACATTTCCAGAGAACAGGAAGCTCATAGTTGTAGCCTGGCTGATGCATTTCTTGGCAGGGAGGCAAAACTCAGGACAACACTAGTGCAAATGCAGAAGTGCAAAACTTGAGTCAATAAAAGCTGATGGAAAGCATGATTTGTGAACTTTTTATGATAGATCATGCTGTATAAATAGCATATAAAGACATCTCTGACTATACTGTGAGTTTCCTGTTTTAAGATTTATCATGGTTTTTGAAGGCCAACATGTTGACTGTGTTTAAGGCCAGTGAGAAATGCTGCAGTTTCTCAACACTAAAAGCTATCGGGGAGGTTGTGCTATGCATGATTATACATAATGGGAATAAACATTTTAATATGGTCTGGGTTGAAAAAGAGCAAACCCTCTTACGTTATTATCAGAGGTTGAGTGTGTCTCTCGCCAATGTTGACCATAGTTTGGTGTGAGGGCAATGTGATCCAAGTTCTGCTGACATGGCCGATAAGCCACCCAATAATTTTAAACCACTTTAATATCACAGATCATGTATTGTCTTGTGGCTGTAATGTATGATGTTCATGGGTGAATGGGTGGTTGTTCCCTTGCTAAATGTTGGTTTAAAGTGGGCAAGATATAAGCTATTAGGTCAATTCAGGTATTGATATTGTCTTTCCTTTCTCTTTGTGTTTGCAGAAACAAGTTTGTGGAGTTTGACATGAAGCCTGTGTGTAAGAAATGTTATGAGAAGTTCCCTCTGGAGCTGAAGAAAAGGCTAAAGAAACTGGCTGAAGCTGTTGGACGCAAGTAAACCTCCGCTGTCTACACAAATTGGGGGTTTCGCTATACAGTAAATTCACTGTTCATTTTACTGATGTAAATTCACATTCAGAAATTTGCTGTGTATTAACAAAAAAACTCTCCCAAGTTGAAGGCGGTTGTGTGGACTCGTGAAATATAGCTAAGAAAATCCCCAGCATTTACAATCAAACATGTCAAAATGTATCATTACTAAAATGTCTTAATTATGTCACCCAGGTCATACATTTTAATGTTGGCAGATGATATGACAATGTCAGGTTCTTGGGGATAAAAGTAATGCCAAACAAATAGGTACTATATTCCTTCCATTGTAATTGGCCTCATTGAAAATTGTTTGACATGCACGTGCCTCTTAATTCAGATTTAATGTATTATTGTATTTTTTTATTTTATTTTTTACAATACAAAAGCTGATATATAATATGTTATGCATTCAGCAACCTTTTTGGTAACACTTCCTGTGAAGCCCATATCTATAAGCATTATAAACATATAATGCATTATAATCTCAGAACAGCACTGTCTAAATGTAGTTATAAGAACAATCATAACATATAATGCATGTTATAATGACTTATACGGTCATAAGGTGAAGTATAAATGGTAAATGCTGCATTTATATAGCACGTTTCTACAAAGCCCTTTTACAATGTATTGTAATTGGCTTATGTCACTGTATAATTATAGTTATAATAACTAATACAATCATAACACAAGCATTTTATAATGATGTAAGGTCAAGTATCATAACACTTCATAATTACTGGTCACTCACAGACATTTTCTTTTGACCAGGATCATAGTATTACTTCCATATAGTTCTAATATTTTATAAATTTACAATAATCACTGTTATGCATTATAGTATACTTATAAGTCACTATACATGGTGATTGGGTGCTGAACGTATCTGTGTCACTTTAGATTTCTTTGGCTATTAAAAAATAGCAGATATACAAGCTCATAGCCGAGTGCCGCGCTATGAGCTTGAGCTTGTAGATCTGCTATTTTTGAAAAATCTTGAAATATTTTTAGGATTTAGATTTAGATTTAGATTTTTTTAAAGAATCACCTAAGGTCTTAATGGGTTAAGGGAAGGCTTTAAGGCATTGCATTAAGTCTATGCAACACAAAGTTTCTGCCTACACCTTCAGGAATGTCTGTCTATGTTCCTACCTGTTTTTTCTTCTTCAAGCTTAGATGTGTATCTTTTTCCGTATTTCCTGTATTTCATACTGTGGTACTGATATGACAGCTGAATTTTCCTCGCGATCAATAAAGGACTATTTATCTATGGCCACTTAAAGTAACATATGATCACAATGTATTGTAGCAGTGATAATGATACATTGTATAATTATAATGTATTGCACACAAGAAGGAAATTATGAATTATGATTATTATGAAATATTATGCTTATTATATATTATTGTTATGAAGTATTCATGAGTACTAATAACGACAATGATACAGTGTTATTAGCAGATTATGTTCCATCATAATGTTTAATGCACTATAGACATGGGCTTCATAGGAAGTGTTACGACTTTTATTTTGAAAGAGATCGTATTTTGCTTGGAATATTTTTGAATGTCTTTTGTCTTGTGCCTTGAGTATATGAAATATGTATTTAAGGGCAAGTTCAGCGATTTTTAACCTGAATCCTACTGTTCTATTCTGAAAGTCTGACTTAACACTTCCCAATGTGTGTTGTTTGTCAAGAGCTCGCTTTCAGTGGTGCTAGAAAATCTCTGCCAGCCTCATGTAAAATGGCACTTTTTAGAGACTAGCAGGTATTTTCCTATGCCATTGAGAGCATTGGGAAGACCTTCACATCCAATTCTCAATAGAATTCAGGGGAAAAAATCAGCAAAACTGTCCCTTCAATATCAATTTGTTTTATAACATTTCTCTAGACATATATTTCAGATATACGCATACTGTTATGCTGTTTTATCCTAATCCTAATAATCTTCCATTTGCCTTAATCAACATGTAAAGAACATTCAAAAGTGGTATTTCACTTAACATTAATTAATAAACAGTCAACTACATGTATTTTCTTCTTGAGGGATTTTTTTTGAGAGTTGCTTCAAGTACTGTACATGAACATTTCTGAGCAATGGAATCAGAACTCTGCTTCTCTGTATTAAAATAATACAGGTACTCCTCTGTGAATTGTGACTGTTTGCTATTAGGTAGGACTTTGATTAGTCAGAGATGGCTACTACATAATGGCAATTTGCACTTGCAAGGGTAATGTATTGCAAGCATCTGTTTGATACACTCACAACTACTGTAAAATTGCACAGCTTAAACCTAAAAAGCATTGTTTAAAGTGGTTGAAGTCACTCTTTCTGTGATACAAGGGTTGGATTTCTGTTGAAAGGTTAGACATTTACTGATGCTGGAAGTTGATTAAACCCACGTAAATTAATGAAACACTACTTTTAAGATCTGATATACAAATAGTTTGTAAGGGATAATGATTAGACCCTGACGTGAAGCGGAGGGCTCTTACCCTCAAGTGGTTTATTTTTCAATAACGACTAGTTCACTGTTCATTGTCCCGCTTATTGCGTGGCTACATAACATCAATAATTGGATACAAAATACTAAAACAATTTTATTGATTTAAAAAGGATTTAATTGCTTAGTGGTTTGCAAACCTTTTAGGCAGTGCACCCCCTCTACACCCTGACTTAGTTGAATGATGTACTCCCAATCCTCAAAAAGAAATTCTGTCATATGTTCAGCCACATTGAAGAAAAAAAACATCATTCATTACAATTACTTAAATTACAGCTGAAGTGCATTTTAAGAACATTTATTTATTTTAGTTTTTAATTAAAAAAACTAATTAAAAGTTTACAGAGGAAATATTTTCTATTCTTTGTGAAAAATCCCTATTGAAAACATCACAGTGTAATGGTGTAATTATTACAACCATTAAACCAACATAAAATGTTTCCTCTCACACACCCCCTAGTGACAGCTCAATTACCCAAGGGGCACACTCACCCCACTTTGGGAATCCTTATGGTAAAGAAAATAATCCATTAAATTATGCCAGATCCATCCAGCGCAACACTGCCGGCTCGCGAAACTCTGGTAGGAAGTGTTGATCAAATAAACACGATTCTGTTACTGCATTGCCTTTTTCTCGCCTGAAGTGTTTTCAAAAACTTTTTTTTGTATATCATTGAGAATGACATGGTGTGTTTGTATCAGAATCAAGCATTCAACCAAGCTGAGTTGACTTCTTTCCTTGAATAAACAAAACATTTTAAGAGATGTATCGCACACAATACACTTGGAACGACGATCCCCTTATTTATACAAACAATGCTGAATCAGAACAAATACCATACTCTGTTTGTCTTTATGGCAGATTAATGTAAGACAGGCTGCTATGGCCATACAGTATATTTTATTTTCAGTAACACATATGTTATCAGAAACTTACTTGAAATCAATAAACATGTAGATCTTCATTAAGCCTACATTAGAGCTTCCCTAGCAGCTGCCTTTGTGTGTAATATTTTAGGAACCTTTACCATTACTTGACGCAATTACATGAACCCACATAAAAATATTTACAGTAATAAAACTCATATCAGTGCTTTAAATGCCACATACAATTGTAAGTCAATTGCTTAGTGAAGGAAACACAAAATAAAATGACTGTGTTTTGAGTTCATAAGTTTGTACGGTTTCCATACATCACATTCAACTGGTAACCAGACTGTGAGTAGATTGATGATGAGCAAGGTGAGTGGCTCTTAGCTGCTGTTTCCATGGATGATGATGGCTCACTTTTACATCCTTGCTTCGTGGCTGGCGGCTTGAGGGAAAGCCGAGGAAGTGCATTCTGAAAGAGGTCCACTCACCAAAGGTCATTTGAAGGAGCAATTTGAGGTCATCTGCATCTCCGAAAACCAATGCTAGGCCGTCAAGGTGATTGCTTTTCACAACATCAGCATATTTCTCTGGAAAATCGAGCTTCTTCAGCTAGATAGGGACAGAAATGATGATTATACTTAATTGCCAGATTGCTCTGACATTTGTTGTGCAGGATTCACCATTTGCAACACCGAAGACAAAACAAGCAAAACAAAAAACGAGAGAGAGAGAGAGAGAGAGAGAGAGAGAGAGAGAGAGAGAGAGAGAGAGAGAGAGTGTGAGTGAGTGAGTGAGTGAGTGAGTGAGTGAGTGAGAGAGAGAGATGATGTTTTCTTGACAACATAGTGGTCATACTAATGTATGGCTTGTTTGACAACAGTATCGATTCATAGTATGACAGTATGACATACTAGTATGCCAATAATGACATACTGTGTTTTTTGTTTAGTTTTTTAAATCTAATTCAATTACAAATATTTTTTAATACGTTCTTGGGGTGCAACGTTCTGCTTTAAGCATATAGGTTGGTTTAAGTACCTATTTCATTGCTGCTAACACATTGGTGATGTGGGTGAGACATTGGGCTGCTTGTCAAATAGTGCTGTATCTATTGTGTTTTATATCAATAGATCTTTTTGTAAAATAATTGTTATGTGAATGTCTTTTAGAATAAAATGTATATCTGCATTTTATTTTGTTTATTATTTTTATATGATCAATGCATAATGCGTAATATTTATGTGGTCTGATTGTTGCTGTGCAATTACAAGAAAATTATTGATTATTGAACGATTGATTTCAGAAAACATTTGTGCTGCCTTGGCAGAGGTCTGTGCCCTACTGAGTGCTTTTGTTTGTGATATTTGATAATCGATAAAAATTTGCATTGTATCCCCTGGATTCCATTAATGATGTACCCAGGGTCCAGGGAGCAGTTAGGGGTTAAGTGTCTTGCTCAGGGACACTTCGACACATACACTGGAAGAGCAGAGGGTCGAACCGGCACACTTCCAATTAGATCCGGCCATAATAATGAGTATATCTCCATATTTATGTGATACTGTGATATTTACGCAATTACACAAATAATTCTGACAATGCTGTATTTTCCTGCTATGATGACAAACAACATAAATGATGAATGAGATTGTGGTTGCACACAATGTAGCCCATATAAATAGAGATAAAGTGCAAAAGCTTCCTACCTCTTCACAGACATCTTCCACACTCATTTTGATTCTAGTTTTGATTGGCAGAGGGGCTATGGTCCTCATGACACAATCTTTCAGCCGGGATGCCCCTCTGATCTGACTCAACTCCTTTCTTATTGAGCTGTCCAGGTTGACCGTTGATAGTTTAAACGTCTCTAAATCATTTATGGTGAATGGGAAATCCACTCTGAGGAACATCTCAAACATCTCAGGATCTCCATCCTGATCCAGCAGGTCCTCAATCTGTTCCCTCATCAGAGAGAGTTCAGCTCTGGACTCGCTGAAGACCTGCCATAATGTCTTAGACTTGTCAGTGAGGGCCTGGTTCATAGCATCAATTTCGGCTCTTTGGACGTCATCTTCTACACACTGCAATATCCAGCTGAGGCGGCAGGGCCAGTGATTGGCCAAGACCACCCAAGCTGCAATATGCTCTGGTGGAGGAAGCTCTGCCTTCATGGCCTCCATGATTACTGCAGTCACACGGATGGAGTTGATGACCCTTCTCATAGACATGGTGTCATCTAAGACATAGTGGTCTAGGTTATTGTTGTGACTGCCCAGGATGCTCTCAAAAGCAGAGTTGATCAACCTCTCCACTTCATCCTCTCTCAGCTCCAAAGCAGCTGCAGTTTGTTTAATGTGTTTTTTATCTATCAATGGGATGTTTGACTCGATCGTTGTTTGCGCTTGCTCCATTGAATATTCATTTATGGAGGGGTGTGTTGTATCCCTAGTCATCTGTTTATTACCCCTCCTCTGGATGTCTCCAGTAATTTCAGAATGGCCTTGGGTGAGGCTGTAAAACACTTTGCGCCTTGAAATATCACAGAGTGGAGGTACCGTGAAGGACAGAGTAACGATGCGATTTAAGAACGCATATGCTCTGTCCTCTTTACCAAAGCAGCCATCTGCGAAGTTCACTTGCTGGATGAGCACTTCTGGGTTCACTGCCAGCATGGAAATAAAGGGGCTGTCTTCATCTGAGAGGAGGATGTTGATGGCATCCAGCACACCCACGATTTTCTTTGGGGAGCAGCGGTCCAAGTTAGTGATCTTCAGCACGACGCGGATCTTCCTCCTCTCAAACACCTCCATGAAGTGAACAAAGCAGCACAGCAACCACATTTCCTTTTTCACCTCGTTCATGAAGCCCAGCTGGTTGCTGATCCGCTCATTGTCCATCCCCCTCCTGATCTGGTTGTTGTTTAAGATCAGGTTCTTGCCCATCAGGAATATGAATCTCAGAACACCTACAGCGGGGACTCCCAATGCAGCAATGGCCAGGCCTTCCGCAACGTTAACCTGAGATTCAGCTGCTTCATCATCTCCACCCGTCTCAACCTCTACTTTGGGGAAGCCGAGCATCACAAGGAGCACAACCATGACCACAGCTATCAGAAGGATGGAAAGGAAGAGGAGCCACAGAGGGAGGCAGCAGAACTTCTTGGACCGCCATTCTTTCAGGCCATCTTCCACAATCTGATATGTTTTCAGTCATAAACAAAAAATAAACCAAAAAAAAAGAAGGAGAAAGAAAAGGAAGTTAAGCTGAATACAAATTCATATCTAGAGTGACACAATGGCACCAGCAAATTTTGAGACAAGGTAAATTTGCAACCTTTTCCTTGATCTCCTCCTCTTCATCATGCTGGGCCACACGGTATAGTACCAGTGGCAGTTTCCCAAAGCTTTCCTGCATGGCCTCGAGCAGGCGTATCACCAGGCCTGCCCACAGCATGTCGCTGCCTGCAAAATGCCAGGCACTGAAATGCACATAGATGAACCTGACATTCTGCCGCCCCTGGTTCTCTTCGGTCCAAACAGGCTTGTAGAAGAGCAGTCTGCCGATGACAGCTAGAAGACCACCAAGGGAGAGCTTGGCAGAGCGAGGTTTCGATCTTCCCTTATATTGCTGCTCTGTCCTCAAAGCTTCTTGCTCCATGTACACTAGAGAGAGTGATAATGTTTACATATACAGTATATAGGCCTACAGTACATATATATACCTACACTCACACTCACACTCTCACACACACACACACACACACACACACACACACACACACACACACACACACACACACACACACACACACACACACACACACACACACACACACACACACTCACACTCACACTCACACTCACACTCACACATGTATATTACAGATACTGTATATCTATCATATGCCCAGCCTTTATTCTCCTTCTGAGGGGGGTGATAAAAGAACTGAGAGGGTGATAAGCTTGACAGATTAAAATATGGATAGTTTCTCTGCCCACTTACCCTCTATATGTTTGAGGATCATGTTGATTCGACTTTGACATGTAGAGTAGAGTCCCACAGTTGCAGGCGATGAGACTTTTGTAAGGGTCTTGGACAGAGCATAAGCATAGACATCATCTACAGGCACGTTTTCAAAAAAGAAACAGAAAAAAAGACAGGTTACTCATTGACACTCTGTCACTTATTCAAAGAACCTTCACTTAAACATTTTGAACCACAGAAAAAACACAAGGAGTTACACTGAGAAACCGCATAGTAGAGCCACAGTATAGAACTCAGTAACATCTAAATTAATGTTTTCTTAACTCTGCTGTACTGTATAATTATTGTAGCCTCCTTGTGCTTCATCAGTCATGGATAACACAAACAGTTTTTGTTACAGTAAGTTACAGATAAATGCAAATTCAAGAGACAGAAAAAAAAACAATGAACATTTTGAACCATTAAAGAAGTGTGCACAAAGCTGTGCATTGTACTGCATAGCCTGATTTACAATTTGTCGTATGACTGAACGTAATGTTCTGGATGTCTTACCGTTTGTAGGCATGATGACTGAGTCTGAGCTGTCACAGCAAATGGAACGGTGTAATCTGAGTGTAGGGGAAAAACAAAGGTGGAAGTGTGAAAGAGAGAAGGGGAGGTGCTATGATAGTACACGTGCAATTGTATCTTACAATGTTACCCCCAGTAGGCTACAGTATGTATTACCTATATCATACACAGACTTACCTGATAGTGTTGATTTGTCCTGTAAATCCTGTAAATCCTTGTTGTTGGTGAGATTTAAAAAAGCCAGTTTCGCAGCATTAGCAAAGGCGTGGTGGACTTTATACCCTCAGGGCTTCAAATGCTGTAAAACTTTATGATACTGATAACAGTGAAGCAAAGGCTATTGGTCTCCAGTGGTTACAGTAGCCGGGTCCGGTACGTGTAGTCAGGACTCTTTTCAGGAAGTGAAACCTCAAATTTGCATCCCAGTCGTTTGCTGTCCAACTGTTAAGGCCCTCTGGGATGTAGTTAAATATAGCTACACTTAAAAAGATGTTGAACCGGAACAGCATAGGTTAAATGCAGCATCCAACCCAATTGCAGTCAGAGTACAAAGAATTCTAGCATTCACATGCCTTGCAAGAAAGCACATAATCCTTATGAACTGGAAAGTTATACATTTTGTTAAAAATAAATACATAGTTGTTGGACTTTCTGAACAGAGTCAGATCCCTGTCTATGGGCCTGTGTAGCCCAAGCCCAGGGACCCATGTCTGGGGAGTTCACTAGAAAATTGGGCCAGCCCACTGTAAAAATTACTACATTACTACATTTTGTTATTATTGACTAAAATAATGCAAACAGTAAGTCAATAGTCCATTTTGTCTTCCTGTAAATTATTGTTTATTTAACCTCTTTAAGCTCTACTTTATACTTTGTCATACGAAGGGGTCGCGAAACTAAAATAGCCAATCTACAAACTCACAAGACATCGCATCGCTAGGCGCTGTGAGCTTGTAGATCGGCTATTTTTGCTTAAAATGTCTTAACATGTTTTGAAAAATGTCTGTAATGACATTCCATGACATGAAATAGGGACGCCAGGGTATAAGTGGTTAAATAAATATAAATAAATGATTGACATACAAGTATATTTATTTGGAGCAAGGCATGTGTTTATGTAAGATCATGTACTGTGGGGCGTCCGCTGGCCAAGCGGTCCAGGCACATACCATATATGCTGGTAATCCAGTTTGACAGTATGTCGCGGGTTCGACCCCTGATCCCAACGACCTTTGCTGTATGTCACTCCCCCATCTCTCTCCCCATTTCCTGTCAGCCTACTATCCTATCAAGAAAGGCAGAAAACGCCCCCCCCCCCCCCCCCCAAAAAAAAATATATCTTTAAGATCATGTACTGAACTACAGTATGCATGTGTTCCTATTGACACACTACCCATATGTGTTAAATAGAAACACAGGTTAACACTGTCTTCCTCTATATATTTCCACTGGTTTGTCTCGTCTGTACAAGCCATGTTCTTGTATTATCATACTGTTTTTAATGTATCTATTATTGTAAGTATTAAAATGTGCATCCCTTTGTCTATAATCATGCACTGTACAATCTACAATGTTCCCATATCCCATCTCCAGTCCTTTACCTCCCATGTTTCCAAGGCACTCTATTGATCTGAGGAATCCAGCTGTGTAAAACAACAACAACAATAACAACAACAACAACAACAACAGCAGCGGAACAACATGGCAACATAAGAACTGATTCTGGGACCCAAAGGTTTCTACTCTGGGAGAATGCAACAAATAAGGGGTTTCATTGTAGAGCTGTGGGTCTACAAGCTGAATTCCTGGTTTGAATTTCCTGGAGGTAGAAAACACTGAACTGCTTAGACAGACATGTACGGACAAGCAGCGGCAGTTGCGCTGCCAAAGCAGAATATTCTATTTCAAGCAAAATGTGTTCACACAACAGGACTGATTATAATTCTGCTGCCTAACTATGTTAGTCACAGTGGGAAACCATTAAGACGCCTTGTGTGTAAATTGTTAAGATAGACAAAATGTTGTGCACACATCTTTATATGCAAAGTTTTAGATTTCTGTACAAACTTGATTTATGGACCTCTATGCATACTTGAGATAATGTGTGCATTTATTCTCAAGGTAATTTAAGTGATGTATACAGGGATAATCAACGACGAACCGGGTGGTTACCAAAAAAGAATGCATGATGCACAGGCTAATTAACTCTGGTTTCCTCTGCAGAGTACATTATGTTTTGACTGCACAGCTCTGAGTTAAGTTTTCTGCATATACAACCGTTTTTATTCATATTTTGTGTCAATACACTCTTTAAATAGCTGGTCCTATAGATGCCGTGCTGAACCTTAGGGTTCATCTTACCACCTACTGTACATATTGATTATGATAAATAATCTATCAATTAATCAATTAATCACTCAATCAATAAATCTTTATATATATTTCATATATCAGTTGCAACTCAAAGCACTTCACAGAAATTAAAGATGAAAAGGGATGTTTTGCAAAAATTGGCCTCCTAGTGGCGCTATA
Source organism: Gymnoscopelus braueri (assembly GCF_963280865.1). NCBI lineage: Eukaryota > Metazoa > Chordata > Actinopteri > Myctophiformes > Myctophidae > Gymnoscopelus > Gymnoscopelus braueri. The sequence goes on along the minus strand of NC_137603.1, from coordinate 13,514,014 downwards.
ACAGGCCGCTGTTCGCAGACAGATGGATGGATGGACGGACGGACGGACACACAGACGGATGGACAGGGGCGAAAACATAGTCTTCGGCCTTCGGGTGTCCGGCCTGGCGCAGACAATAATTTTGAATAATGTCATCTGTAGTTAGTGCCCTCAGATGAAATGTGGGAGCCCTTATCACTCTGTCTGTCTGTCTGTTTGTCTGTCTGTCTCAAATGTCGTTCTTCTTTTTGTGACCACTATTGTAGAGTAGGCCCTTTCTGAGTTCTAATTTTGTAATACCCCCAATGAATAATTAACAAAAGTAATATAATTTGTATCAACCAGTATTGTTTGCATGTAAATGATTTACTATATGCCTTGAGCTGTGTCTCGGGGCTGTTTCATAAGCCACATGTTTGGCATAGCAATTCATTTAGTGCAAATATTTGATGTTCCTCTTAAAGGTAGGGTAAGTGATTTTCTCTGGTTAAAATAAGTGTTACATGGCTCTATATTCTGATAGTACTCACTATAGAGTGTTTGTTCAGTAACAGGAGTCTTCAAGTCTCTCCACCTCAGAACAGAATATGCATTTTCAGGTTGGGATACCAATTTTATCCAATCAGGATAAAATTGGTGCTCAGTCAGGATACAGATTAAACAAGTGAAATTGGAAGTGATGACAGCCCCTTTTCCAGAGGAAATGAGCAGACAAAATTGGAACTGGAACACTATAAAAAATTAAGCTGATAAATAGAGCACCGAAGTCTGACGTCACTGCCACTAGAGGGCGCTGTTTCACAGGTTCGTGGCTTAATTTTTTTGTGTTGAAATCCCCATTTGGGAATCTTAGATCACGTCATATAAGAACTGTGTTCCAAACATAAACACACCACCCTGGCGTTTTTGTCAGGGGGGTGGCTCTGCATCGTTTATGATATTCATTCATATTTGATACAGCCTGTTTCTGGCGAAAATTGAATTAATTCTGCCTTAAAAGTCTTAAGAACTACTACTTCCGGGTCTGAAAACGCTGTCCCTACAGCAGCCGCGTTCATGGGAAATGTAGTCTTTGGGTTGTTTGACTCGTTTCTAGTGTTTATATTGTGTTACTCTTTGGGTAAATGTGTACATTTACACCTTCAGACGATGCTTCATATCCATATGAGTAAAATCGCCGGGGTGGTGAGTTTATTTTTGGAACACAGTTCTTATATGAAGCGATCTAAGATTCCCCAATGAGGATATCAACACAAAAAGTAAAGCCACGAACCTGCGGAAAAGCGCCCTCTACTGGCAGTGACGTCAGGACTTCGGTGCTCTATGGGTACTTTCTCCTGATTGGCTGAGATTTTGTCACCTACCTGAAAATGTATTTTCTGTTTATTAAAGAGCTGGAGAGACGGGGACAAACACTCTATAGCAATGATTAATATCAAAATATAGTGCATAACCTTTTAACAAAAAACGTTTTGTTTTAACCAAAAAATATCACTTACCCTACCTTTAATAGTGATGTCCCTTTTGCCTTTAGATATCTCACAATTTGAACCGCGTGTAGACCTCTAAGTTACTTAACCTTCATGGAATGAATCCTTGCTTTATGTGGCAATACTGTGTGTGTGCATAATGACGCACAATGATTGATTGGACTCTGTTAGAAGACAATTATTTAAAGTGACTGCCAACAAGTGAACATAAGGGGGGGGGGGGGGGTGTCTTGCTTCAAGGACACAGAGATAACTGTTGCAGGACATACTGAATATTGCAGGGGTTGAACCTGTGATGATTCACAGTTACAGTATAGTAGGTCTGTTTTAGTAACAAGGCCATCCGCAGTTCTTCATGCACTGCAAAATCCTCAGTGTTAATTTAACTTTGAGAGTATACTTACATTATGTAACCGGTCCATTTGGTTACATTTGTACACTCCTTTCTTTGAGTTATAAATGGACACATTTGTTTAGAATGGCATGTGTTTAGATATCATGCAAATTTTAATCAATGACATGAGCTCTTGAAACTACCGTTGTCATCCTTGCTGGTTTGACATACCTTTTTCTTTTTTGCGTTAGACTATTTTTACCCTTCATCGCTGTCGCACTTTTATAGATCTTAAACATCATGTCCATGTCTTAATTGCATATTATGCAGAATTTATGCAGATTCTTTGAGAAAGCTCAGCTAATAGATATCTGAAGGACATGAGTTGTAGAACTGTATAGGCTATCTTTGGTAGTTATTTTTTTATTTGGGCATGGACACACGCACGCACGCACACGCACGCACGCACGCACGCACGCACGCACGCACGCACGCACGCACGCACGCACGCACGCACGCACGCACGCACGCACGCACGCACGCACGCACGCACGCACACACACACACACACACACACACACACACACACACACACACACACACACACACACACACACACTCACTCACACACACACTCACACACACACACACACACACACACACACACACACACACACACACACACACACACACACATTTGTGCCAGACAATTTAACCAACCCCATCCACAAACAATTGTGTATAAAGATACCTCTTTATTTTTAGGTCAGCTTTTGAGATGAAGTTTAATTAGAGTGTGTCTGATTAAAATCATATCAAGTGCTTGGCCTGGGGCGGCTAACCCTCTATTTACTTGGAATACCTGATTGTTCAACTACTTTAATTAACTTCACTATGGTGGAGAGCAAAAGTCTGTGTGTGTGTGTGTGTGTGTGTGTGTGTGGGAGTGTGTGTGTGTGTGTGTGTGTGTGTGTGTGTGTGTGTGTGTGTGTGTGTGTGTGTGTGTGTGTGTGTGTGTGTGTGTGTGTGTGTGTGTGTGTGTGTGTGTCTGTGTGTGTGTGTGTGTGTGTTGGGGGGGGGGTCACTCGTGGGGGGTGGAAGTGGGTGGGGGTCCTCACTTATTGCTTAGCCAGAGGTCTTTTGCAAATCAATGCAGAATTAATTGGATTGGATCCCACCCTTCTGTGAACCCTTTACCATATACCTACCCCTTTGTCACAATGAGCTTGCAATTAAGGTCAATAACATAATCTTCATGGTTAATTGAAGATAGGTATCAAATGCAAATGTGATTAACTATAGGAGATTGGCTCTAGATGTGAAAATCACTGCTAAAGGCAAGTTCAAATTAAACTGATATGATGATATGATGATAATTTCACAGGAGAAGCCTCCTGTTGTGTCTTGTTAAACATGTTAGACACCCATGGGTAAATAACCTTAGATCATCCGATCGTGTGTGGTGCAAAAATGAGACCATAATAAGCATACCAATAACAAATATGCCCCATGATGATGTGCTATGATTTAAATCCATACTGCACCAAAACCAAAACCAAACTAGAAAAAGTGCTCCTCGGAGCACAGGTCTCCGCCAGGTCAGGTACGTTATTGTGGCCTCCTGGTGGCGCTATAATATGCCAATGTGAAAAGGGTGCCATTTGTTCAAGCCAGGGCTTTTCACTGCAATCGGACACTGCATTCATGATTTGAGGCATTTTGTTCCAAAAATATGTTTTGCAAAGTTAGACCTGCTGGTGGCGCTATAACAGGCCAATGTGAAAAGGGTGGCATTTCTTCCTCGGCCTAATAGAAATGTGTGTGTGAAATTCACGGAAATTCACGGAAATTGCAAGCTGCATTCATGATTTGAGGCATTTTGTTCAAAACGAAGCAATCCTGCAAACTTTGGAAGCCAATCTTAGGCAATCAGGATGGAATATGGGAAATCGGATAAATCTGTGTTGATCACATGACTATAGAGATACTGTGTACCGATTTGTGTGATGTTTGGACAAAATCTGTAGGAGTAGTATCAATAAATGTGTTTTGCACATATCGGCCTCCTGGTGGCGCTATAACCAGATTGGCCGGTTCAGAACCAGAGGTTCTGAATTGCCATCCAGGGAGTGTGCGTGCACAGTTTCGCAGCGGCCGGGCCAACGGTGCCAGAGATTAGCTGCTAACGGACGGACAGGACGGACACACGGACGGACGGACACACGGACGGACGGACGGACGGACGGACACACGGACGGACGTACGGACGGACAGACAGGGGGTAAAACATACTCTCTTGCCATGCCTTTCGGCCTGGAGGAGACAATTAATGGACCCACAAGGGTCCATTTGGTTACATCTGTATTCTAATGCAGTGGTTCTCAACCAGTGGTCTGTGGACCACCAGTGGTCCTTGAGGGGGTTTCACGTGGTCCCCAGCTAAATGATGGAGAGCTGGTAACCAAATGGACCCTTATAGATCTTTAACTCTTGAGAGCGTAACATTTTCATTTTTCATTTTACGCTTCAAGAGTTACATTCTCTTAAGAGTTTATTATTGAATTATTGTCTGCATTACTTAATTTACAAGAAGTCTACACAATTAATGTGCATGATCAACGTTTGCCTGTTAGCTCTCCCATTGGTACCACATCAATACAGCATGTAATTGTGGACAAAATCTTATCCAATGATAACAAAATACTAAGTTTTGGGTCTGAGAGTCTAAATCACATCAAATGGCGAAATCAGTGGCTCAAATGCCGAATAAATAATGAACCTTGATTATGAAAAGGGTTGAAAACCACTGTTCTAATGGAACAGCAGAGGGCGCTGGAGCACTGCACATGAAAGCAGGCCAAAGACCAGAGCCACTGCACTCCGTCATACACTTTCCTGAGCTATTTGGTATGTGTGGGACCAAACGCAACAGTGGAGGAGGCGTTTATTGTGTCAGCGAAGGTGATACTCAGTGTAGCCAGTGTGGCGAGTGTACCAAAAAAAAGAAAGGGGGGGGGGGGTGTTAAAAAGGGTTTAGGGGTGGTAGTGGTTGCTGGGTTTGCTGATGAGCATTCCATGTAAAACAGTAACCGAGGGGACTGAATCCTGAGGGCTTGTCCTATTGGATTTCATGGTGGAGATAAGCAATTACACGCCCACAGATAGACACACATACCCCCCCCCACCCCCCCACAATATCATCTAATATATTTTCATTCTTCATCCATTGCTCCTGGGCTTCGATATTGACATGTCTTCTGACACCAACATGGCCCTGACCCAGCACACATGGCCTAATTGGCAGGAGACTTCTTGTTGGTCCTTCCTATTGATCAGTCACTTGGCTATAGGGCCAGGTCACAGGGAGAGGCTGCATGGGAAACTACCGTAACCACAGCTAGCTGCTATATCTATGAAAAACTCTGCTCCTTCCCTTGACTGGGGCCGGCCAGAGGGTAAAGATGTGATGATTACTGCTTCTCCACCCCTAAAGGTGAAGGGCCTCAGATCCTTGACATCTATCTGATTCACACATACTGATTGTCTGTTACACTCGCCAAGGATGAAGGCCCCATCGAATGGAGGTTGCTGAATGCTTTGACACCCCCCCCCCCCCCCCAAAAAAAAATTGAAAAAAGAAAAAAAGATTTTTGAGCACTGCCCACTTTAACCACATTTACCCTAGGCTGCACCAACGCTCCTGATTTCGTGTATAGAGGGGCGGGTGTATAGAGGGGCGGGTGTATACAGGCGCAGAGAGACTGTGCCTGATCCCATTGGTTCACCGATCTGTCCGTCAACCCCCGCCCCGTTAACACAACATTACGAGCGACGCCCACTGCACTCTGGTTGGTTGGGGAAATGAACACTTCCTCATACCGGGTACACCGACGCGCTGGTCCAGGCTTTTATTTTTTAGCAAAACTAAACAATAAAAGCCTGGAGATCGAGGCTACATTTACCCTGGCGTCACTATTTCATGCTTGACTTGTTCAACTTTTTGCTTCTTCAACTTCTTCAAAGTTAGAAATTTTTTTTTTTAAAAGATTGTAAAAATTGCCGATCTAAAATCTCACATAGCATTGCCATTACATAAACCACGGATGAAAACCATGGTTTATTTGACACTGCTGTGGCAGAATATTAGAGAAAACAGCAGACATGAGATTGCTGAGGAAGAGCCCTTCAGGGGCATGGTTGAGTCAAACAATGTGCATGCTAATCTTGTGTCCATCACGGCAAACAGCCCTATACCTTCCACTTTCATCCCCCGCATTTCACATTCATCCTCGATCACCATTCTTGTGCTTTTCTCTTCTCTCTAAGATCTTTTCACTTCACTGCTTAACTCCCCTTCCCTTCTTTCACATGCCTGTCTAGCCCTTTCAGTGCAATGCTTAATTTATGCTCCGTTGCATGGCAGGTTTACTCATGGAACATACCACATACACGCTCACAACGCATCGCGGATGAGATGCGTTGTGAGCTTGTAGATCTGCTGTTTTTGGCACGCGACACTGTTGTACGACGAAGTATCGGGCTTAAGTCAGTTTATATGGCAGTATTTAATCCTCTACTTTCATTCCATGCACCCCCCCAGATGCAGGCCAAACTCATGTGAGGAATGTGTGTGTTTATGAGGCCTGCCGCACAACATGCTCCCCCCTCCCCCTCTTATAAAAGGCTATCCATTTTTCCTTTATGGGGGAGCGCTGAATTCATATTCTCCAGTGCAAGGTACATTTCCATGGTATTACTTTTATGATGCATGACAAGATGCGCAATTTTCCATTCTCTCTGCAGCACGTTGCTGGCAGGCGTTGCTCACAACGCAGAATGAGCCCACCTGAAATGACGAGGTGGTACAAAGCCTGATACAGTGGTGTCCACGAGTTCGTCCACTGTTTGGCCTTGGACAGTCTCTCTGAGATTGTTGTGTTATGTCCACCCTTGGAAGGCCACGCACGCACGCGCACGCGCACGCACACACGCACACACACACACACACACACACACACACACACACACACACACACACACACCACACACACACACACACACACACACACACACACACACACACACGCACACACACACATACACTCAGCCTCCTGTTTTATTGTCAATATCAGCCAGCTGTGGGGTTGTAGGGGTTGACAGGGGCTGGATTGCAGGGGTAAAGATGATGACAGCTCTTGCAGAGATACTAGAGCGGTGTCTTGGGAGCCCCTGGAGGTTGTTATTAGGCTGCTATGAAATCTGCTCCCCATCAGACCTTCACTGGGGAAGAAGGGAGGAGATGAGATAGTCCCGATGCAATGCAAAATACGATTGCTGAATATTTCCCACCACTCTCTATCCCTCCCCCTCTCTCTCTTTTCTCTCTCTCTCTCTCTCTCTCTCTCTCTCTCTCTCTCTCTCTCTCTCTCTCTCTCTCTCTCTCTCTCTCTCTCTCCTCTCTCTCTCTCTCTCTCTCTCTCTCTCTCTCACACACACACACACACACACACACACACACACACACACACACACACACACACACACACACACACACACACACACACACACACACACACACACACACACACACACACACACACACACTTATCCCCTCAGAGTGGTACAAGCTATTTTCCAGTCACCACACAGCCTACAGTCTGCCTGTGTACTTGCAAGAAAGAATTGCTTTATCAGATCAGAAAGGAGTCTAATCTTGTTTTTTTTATGAACACAGACGTTTCAACTCAAGCATAAATGCCTCACATCCTGACACCAGAACCTCACAAACCCAATATACCACTGGACAGTAACCAATAATTTCAGGATAACCATGAAAACAGTGCAGTTAAATGTATTAAACTATACACTCACACACATGGACAGTGTGTGTCAACAATCAAACACACAAACAAACAAACAAACAAACAAGCATGGTAGGCAGCACTAAGTCAGTCAAATTTAAATTCAGTAAAGGGACACAAGGCAAAATTCTGTTTTATTAATAGAAACATGGCAGTGTTCTTGCATTTTAATTTCAGGGCAAGGGTTAAGTTTCTTGTGTTGATTTGATGACATACAAGAGTATATTGTGTATTAGACTGCCTTTACACCTGGAATTAATGTGTCTGGGGATTTGGGTTTTATTGTCACAGAGCATAATGCATGAAAATCCATGTTAATTCACCTGATACGCACACACGCACGCACACACGCGCACACACACACACACACACACACACACACACACACACACACACACACACACACACACACACACACACACACACACACACACACACACACACACGCACACACACACAATGTAGACATCTCTACTCATTTCAGAGGTGTCAGGATAAAAGAGAAATCACTTCTAATCCAATGTAATTTGTTTTTTCTTTTCTTTCTGGATACGGACTGATACAAAAGTACCTGCCAGGTTTGTTCGTCTGATGTTTTTCGATACACCAGCTATTGAAACCACCACCAGACTGGAGAAAGGCAGTGGGTGGACGTCGAGAGCTGGTGTGAATAGGAATCTGATTTTGCGAGGCATGAATCATTTAAAGTGACTCTCACAGCTCATTCTAAAGCCCTTCTGTCAGCTATGAGAGAAGCTCGCTTTAATCCATTGTCATTGGGCGGATTAATTTGCATAATTCCACTATTGTGGCATCCCATGATCTTCTCCAGTCTCCGCTTTTTGGCCGTCATCACGCGGCGAGGAAATCTCCCTGCTATACTCCCACTTGTTGCTGTGTGGAGAACGGCGGGGAAAGCAAGAGATGTAGGACACGGACGAGAGAGAAGAAAAGGGGGAAAAAAAGACTCAGTGATCTGAGGGAGTAAATCAGAGGGCGTCGGGATGTAGCCATGATGAAGAGAGAGAGAGAGAGAGAGAGAGAGAGAGAGAGAAGAGATAGAGAGGGCGGGAGAGTAGAAGACAAGGGGAGGACGAGGGAAAGATGGATGGAGGGAAGAGAGGAAGCTACACGTACAGCGGATTGAATACTGGGCAATTTTCTGTTATTTAAAAAGTCATTTATCTATGTGGACAGCCTATTAGTCATGTATTCAAGTGTGACCCCCCCACCACCCCCGCAACTTCCCCAGTGTCCACCACCCTTTGTATGTGAGTGCGTGTGTTAGTGTTTGAGTGTGTGAGTCTTGATGTTTTTTTTTTTTTTTATCCCACGATTTTGTGTCCCATTTTTTCACCCAGTGCCAATTGCCTAAGCTGTAATCCTGGGCGCAACTCTCCCTCTGCCAACCTGCGGAGAGCCCCGAACTGAGCTCATGCTTCCTTCAATGCATGAGGAGTGAGCAGGCCGCTTCTTATCACCTGACACGGGGGAGTTTCCCCGGTAGGACGTACCGCGTGGAAGGAACACGTTATTACAACCAGTTCCTTTCCCCTGCATCAGGCGCCCCGGCTGACCAGGGAGAGGCAGTATAGAGACCAGGATTACTGCATGTTTTTTTGTGAGGGTACCTACCATAGCGGACACGGGGAGAACATGCAAACTCCACACAGAAAGGCCCTTTCGCCAACCCCACCTAGTGAATGGGCACTGATGACACAGAGGAGAGGACACGCCCCCAGCGTCCCCGGCGGGAATCGAACCCAGGACCTTCTAGCTGTGACAGCGCTACCAACTGCGCCATCGTGCCCCTGTGAGTCTTAATGTTGGTCAGTGTTATTCTTATGCATTTGTAACTGTAAGAGAGTGTACAAATGGAACCAAATGCACCCTTATTATGGATCCATTTGATTCCATTTATACCCTCACTGAAGATTTGACTGTGTATGTATTGATGTGTGTGTCAGTGAGTATTTGGGCGGGATTGTGTGCATGCATGCCATGCGTGTGTGCATGTCTGTAAAAAAGCTGTATTCCAAATTCACCAGGGACAAGAGCTGAAGGGAATAGAGCCAATACTAAATTGCAAAGACAGAATCAATACATAGTTAAGGGTCGACGTGACACGTCTCAAAATAAACAGTCTATAATAACGCATTAGCTCTACACACTGTTAAGTACTCTGAACATGTGATCCAGATATATTACATATGTATGATAAGCTAACATGTATTATTGAAAATTCAGTTACTGCTTATTGATTACAGTTTAAATTACAGAAATATGAGAAATTAACTTTCTACCCAAAATGTTTGTTTAGAAAGTGATTCCATGTTGCATGGCCTAAGTGAACACATTATTATGTTACATTGAGCCAACTGGAGCCACATCTGTTCATATTGTACGGTAATGGTTCTCAACATGGGGACCCCCTGTGGTTCTTAAGGCGCTTCCAGGGGGTCCTCTGCTTGATTGATAGTAGGAACCAAAGGGACTCTTATGGGAATGTAAATCCGAGAGACCCTTACGGTTCCATTTGGTTCCATTTGTCTCTAATTGTACAGTGTAGATTTGAGTCCTGTAGATACAAAAAATATCAAATAGGGGTCCTAATGCATATCAAACTGGGGGGTTGTCCTTGGAATTTAAAAGGATGACAATCACTGCAATAGAGGCTTCTCTCCTGTACCTGCATGTCCCTCATCCTTCCTACTATCTCAATAGAGAAAGGATTACCATGGGACGGAGTAGAAAGATCACACATATACATCCAAACCCAGATACATAATTAAATATGAATAACAAATACTCTTGCCTATGACTTACAAATGCGGTGCCCTTTAGAGAGAAATTCTGAACACGCAAGGCAAAAACAAAAGAGCTGCTCTGGTAGTTTTTATTTAAGGAGACTGTTGATACAAGCAAGAAATTATATTAATGTCACGGAGATAAAGGAAGCAAATCCAACCATATTGTTCCTATTATATGGGTAATCATATACGGATTTAACTCCCTTACGAAGTGCCCAGTCTACTGGGCACTTCGTAAGTGCTATCGGTAAGTGCTATCGGTAGAGGAACAGAGGTGGTAATTACATTTGGGATTCTGTCATGCTTTAAGAGAGACCTTTTCTTAGCCATTATTTATCTGCCGAAGTTTTGCTTAGCATGCATACAATGCCTTGGTACACAAACAATTCAAATACTGTAGTTACAGATCTTCTCAGGCTGCCCTGTCAGGCCTATTCAACTAGCCAATGAGAAGCTCTGCTGTTGCAACAGGGGGTTAAGTGCCTTGCTTAAACGTTAGCTGATGAAGGCTAAGCGATTATATGTGCTTCGTTAATCGAACTTTTAGGAATTCATATTCATATTTTAATGAACGTTGCAAGAAATTGTAAAAAAACGAATCTGAGTTGGTTTATCAGAGGAACCTATGGAATACCTATGGAGACCTCTCTGAGTGCACAATATAGAAAAGTTACTCCCCATCGGCTCTTTTCTTTTTTAAGAGCCGATTTCTTTCTGCTTTTTCTTGGTATCTCCTTAAGGAGGTTGAATGAACAAAGTGTTTTAGAAGAAACAATAAATGTAAAAAAATCCATTCATATTTCATTAAACGATTAACTGCATCAAATCTTGTTGGTTGGTAGCTGACCGGATCACAACCCGGAGACCATATACGTCCCCTTCTATGCCTTTAGTTTCCTAATGCTCGGCTGAATTCCCATCTAAATAGCGCAGTATAATAATAAAAAAAGGATATACAAATAATCACACCATCTGTTATCTTTAGAACAAAACAAAATGTTTTATGTTCAGGTTAAAATTACTTTATTGTTTTTCATCTGGTTACATCATCGAAGGATTGCGTTTTAAGTTACAACCCAAAACACTGGCCCTCTATGTTTACTTATGAGCTCTGCATGGGACATCGATCCACTTGCTCCAGATGGAATTGCCTATAATTCAAGAGAATATCATCTCCGAACCATGTGCATTTGAGACTTTGCCACTGGTCAACATGTATCCCTTGCAGCAGAATGGAGCTTGTGGCATTTATATATATATATATACATACTGTACAGTAGCGTTGGAAAGCAATTGGTTTCCCATGCCTAATGTATTATGCGTTCATTTTCATAGTTTCCTCTGGACACTGATATGCTGTATAATGAGACAGGAGTTAGAGTCCTTGTTTTGATTGTAATTAACCCAGTGTATTATGATGGTGGGTAATTTACGACTAAGACAATATAATGCAGTCACTGCCTGGACTGCATTTTCACACATCCAGTCACTATTTTGTGCATTCAAGCACCATCAGACATCCACACCAAAACCCAGATACACAAATACACTTCAATGTTATGGTGTGCAATATAAATTCTCTTTGATGCTGTGGGTTCCCCCATATCCATAATACTCTGTGCACATCAAACAATTTATTTTAGGAGGAAAAGAGGATCATAACTGCGGTTCATTGGGCAGGGGTTATGTTTTCTATTTTGTCTGCTAACCAAAAAACTCATGAAAGTTTTCACAAAACTTTGTGTTATTGATCAGAAGGTTCAGTATCTAAAAGGGGTGTCACGATACACAAATTAAAGTTCTCAATGGGCCGGAAAATTAAAGCCCGGCCCGGCCAGAGACCGATCAGAACATACATTAATCAGCTCGAGTCCGATCCGACCCGAACAACTTGAGTAAATTGTTGGCCTGAACCCAGCCCGAACCTGCCGGGACAGGCCGGGTCCTGGCTGAAACTGAGAACTGTAACACTAATTTCACGATACAATACATGATATTGGGCTCACGATATCCATACAATATTATCATTTTTATTATTATTATTATTATTATTATTATTATAACAAAAACAAAACAAAACAAAACAAAACAAAAGGACCACAATGCATTAAGCTCTGAAGCTTTGTTTTTTGGGCGGTGAAACCGCCCCTATATGTGAGGTTTGGACATCGACCCCCATTGCACCCCCCCAACTCTGCGCTGTGATTGGCCACCAGTGTACCCCCCTAACCCTGCACCGTGATTGGCCAATCACAGTCTATTCAGGACTGTGATTGGCTAGTGAAACATGACACAGATGCATAGCCCTATAAATAGAACTATGCATTTAAAAAAAAAACACATTTATGTTTCTGGGCGGTGAAACCGCCCCTATAAGTGAGGTTTGGATATTTGTACAACTAATCCTGCGCTGTGATTGGCCAAAAATGTACAAAAAGGTTTGGATATTTGTACAACAAACCCTGCACCGTGATTGGCCAATCACAGTCTATTCAGGACTGTGATTGGCCAGTGTCACATGACACATGTGCATAGCCCTATATAAGAAACCATAACTTAAAAAAAACCATAAATTTGTTTTTTTTAAGTTATGGTTTCTTCCATCATAAAGAGTGTTTCAATAAATGTATTTATTTTTTGTACATGATTGGTTGACTCCATTCAGTATTGTGATTAGCTAGCAAGACACCGCCCACTTCACACAGTTAGGGGTGTACAATGGTTGGTCCACAATATTACTTTTCTTTAAGTGAACTTCCATCACTGTGATGACCACTGTGACCACACCGCCCACTTCACACTGGGTGTGTTTTTTATCCTTTTGACAGATATGTTCAAATACAACAAAAACGTCAATCAATGTCAATCAGTAGGTCGCTCCGAAGGGATTATTAACTGTTGGGTCAAAGAGGTCATAGGTCAAGATCACAATTAAGGTCAAGCTCAAACTTGAGACTGGATGGCGAGATTTTCATAAAACTTTGTATTAATGATCAGCAGGCTGCCCTGAAGAAATTATTACGTTTTGGGTCAAAAGGGTCAAAATCAAGAGCAAGGTGACATAATCACTCATACCACATCTGAGAAATGGCCTATCTTGACAGTTGCATGGTGTTAATGTTTCTAGTTTCCCTAGTGCTTTCTGCTTCACCTCTTCTTCTAATTTCTCATTTCCATCTACTCTCTCGCAGTTTCACCTGCAGTGTGTCACAGCATCTAGCTCATCAAAGTTGACCATGTCCAGACAATGTCAGCATGAGCCAGACTTCACAGATGATAATGCCCCTTCCAGCTGCTTTCCATCAGAGAAACACTTCACCATCCACAAGCCTTAGCTCACAATCCTGGCGAGCTTGCACATGTGTTGCTGTTTGTGTCTATATACACTGTAAAATCTGATACATGTGATGGCTGCAAAGTGCAAACAACTGTAATTTAAACACACATTTAAATATGTTATTAAATATTCTTGTTTCAGAAGCCTCACCCCAGAGTTTACGACATGAAAGTATGGAAACCCAATAAGAAAGCGCAAATTCTCCTACAAGGAAAGTTACTGCACCAATCATATCTGTGTCCTCACACACATTTATTTGCATGCACAGCACACACACAGAGAAGCCCACCTGACCTGACACAGACACAAATATAACAAAAATAGCTCTGGTCCATAGCGTTAGAAAGGAGTTCTCCTTAACGCTATGGGACTTTCGAGCCTTTGCCCTCACACCCCAGGCTGTGCAGCCTCTCGTCTTTAGTAAAAATGAAAAATACACTTTTTCTACTCGCCAAAACGGTTTTATGAAGTTGAAAGCCACCTTCACCTAGTGGAAACACTCTGAGCCCCCCACCTCATGTCTAAAATACACTTTTTGCCCAGAAAATAAAATATTTCACCGGAAGGAAAAATCTGGTCAATAGAAAAATTCCAGATATGTAGAAGGCACAGTGGAGTAACCCAAAAAATATTTTCCTTCCAGTGAAATATTTTTTTTTCTGGACAAAAAGTCAGAAGGAGCGAGTGCATTCTCCGGCAGCGGCAACAGCCGCGGAACGTCCGCGGAACTTCCGGTGGAGGAGCGGCAGCTCCCGGCAGTGACTGCCGGCGGTGGAGCGTCAGCTGCCGGCGGAGCAGCGGAACTGCCGCGGAAACTGCCGGTGGAGGAGCGGCAGTCGCGGAACTGCCGGTGGAGGAGCGGCAGTCAACTTCTTTTTCCGCCGATAAAGTATAGTTTTGGACCATGACGGAGCCGCGCCGAATCAGCAGACCATGAGGCCAAGGAGTCGCGCCCGAGCGCCTCCAGGCGCGAGTGCCCGCGACGACCGGCCGATGGTCTGCTATTCGACTAAGCGGCGTCCGAGTTATGTACCGATAGGCACAGAATCGTAAATAATATTAGTGGGGACTGCGTTACACAAACGCAGCACACTCCCAAAGCTGACGCCACCGGCAGCTCCAGCCGCCGCCGCCGCCGCCGCCAGCAGCCGCTGCCGGAAAATGCACTCGCTGTCCCTCCAAAAAGTGTATTTTAGATGTGAGGTGGGGGGCTCAGAGTGTTACCACTATAGGGAAAGTAGGCTTTGAACTCCATAAAACCGTCTTTGTTTTGGTGAGTAGCGAAAGTGTATTTTATTTTTTTATTAAAGACGAGAGGCTGCGCAGCCTGCGCTACCGTGGGTGTGAGGGGGGAGGATCGAAAGTACCATAGCATTAGTGTTAAGGAGAACTCCTATCGCTATGGACCAGAGCTAACAAAAGTACAACCACAGTAGTAACGGTGCAAGTCAAATGGAACAAACTTAAAACATCGTTCATGGTCTAAAACAAATCACTGTTGTGGTCAACAACAATCAATCAATAAAGATATCCTATTTAAACAAAAACCTGAAACATACATTACATAAATAAACAAGAAAGAATTACATACTGTAGATGTCATGGTGGACAGAGAGTTGGCAGTGGCTGCATATTTGTAGGATGCGGGTTTGTGAGGGCGTGTGATTTCTGCTATGTAGGTGATTGATGGTGTTGGGATTGGTAGTTATAACATAGTTTGGGAATGTATGTAAACTAGAAGTTCGGGCCGAACGTCTAGCGCCCACGCAGCGCCCACTTGGCAGCGCAGATCACTGGCGTAGCGTCATGAGGGCCAGTGGGGCCATGGCCCGGTTAGTGAAGCCCCTGCGTGCCACGTATAGCTGGCCAAACTCCTCTGCAGCCGCACTGAGGCGCTCCAACACAAACACTCTGACATTAAGCTTCACACAACAAACATCAGCACCACACACAACATTCACCACCACACTAACGTTCATTGTTGACAAAGTGTTTGCACAGCCGGTTCAGCCATGACAACCACGTTAGCGTTAGCTACATGCTAACGTTGAAAGTGCGTTAGCCGCATGCTAAAGGCTCATGTTGCTTTTGGGGCTCGTTTGCATAGACCACGGCAGTGCTTGTTTCTCGCCCGTTTCACGGATGTGGCAAGGAAGGCACACACACACACACACACACACACACACACACACACACACACGGTGCAAGGGGAAACACGGTCGCGCGCGCCCAGGGACAGAGATGGAAGTATTTTCATTAAGTGGCGTGTAACAACACACAGTGGATGAGTGCCTTCGTCTGGTTCCGATTAAGCTCGTCATTGTGGAGGAGTGGGTCAGCTCATCATTGTCGCAGTAGGTAGGTATTCTCCTCTGCGTGGGTTGGTGTGTTATTAGCTCTGTGTTTTTTCATGAAGCTGGTTGCTTGTTGCTCGCGCGCAATCTGGCAACAGTGATCTCTGGCAACACTGCTCTGCCGCAGGGTGAAAGACGATCCCTCGCAAATGGATGAACGGCACAGAGAAAGTGCGTCCACGCTTGCGCAGTGCACAGTTTTGGACAAACTTTAGACAAACTTTACAAGCAAATCACGTCCGCGCATGCGCCTTATTGTCTCCGCCAGGCCGAAAGGCATGGCGAGAGAGTATGTTTTCGACCCTGTCCGTCCGTCCGTCCGTCCCATATTCCCATATTCCATCCTCATTGGCTAAGGTTACCATCCAAAGTTTGCAGGATTGGTCCGTTTTGAACAAACTGCCTCAAACCATGAACGCAGCTTGCCATTTCCATAAAATTGCACACGCACATTCCCACTAGGCCGAGGAAGAAATGGCACTTAAAACTTTTCACATCAGCCTCATGGTGGCGCTATAACAGGCCGATTTGCATTTTTAACTATAACTGCACCGATCTGCGTGAAACTTTGCACGCCTACTCCCTAGAGGCCAAGGAAAAACATCTGCACTGCATTTTTCACATCTGCTTTTTACAGCGCCACCAGGAGGCCGACTTATGTCAAATACATTTTTGGATATTAATCCTTCAGATTTTATCCAAACATCACGCACATCGGTACACAGTATCTCTATAGTCATGTGATCAAGACGCATCTCTCCGATATTTCATATTCCATCCTGATTGGCTAAGGTTGACTTCCAAAGTTTGCAGGATTGGTCCGTTTTGAACAAAATGTCTGAAATCATGAACGTGGCGTGCGATTTCCGTGAAAATTTGCACGCACATTCCCACTAGGCCGAGGAAGAAATGCCACCCTTTTCACATTGGCCTATTATAGCGCCACCAGGAAGCCACAATAACTTACCTGACCTGGCGGAGACCTGTGCTCCGAGGAGCACTTTTTCTAGTTCCCAATTGTATTATAGGATGTGAGCAAATGATGGTAGTGCAGATGAGTGGATAGGAAATGGAAACGAGTCAAATGCGTGAAAGATATAGATGAGATTGTAGAAATGTTTATAATTTATATAAATAATATAAATATGGATATTATATGTGTGTGTGTGTATATATATGTGTGTATATATATATATATATATATCATATATCAAAGAAATCTGTCATTTATCTGTCTCCTAAATGTATTCAAATATGCTGTATTGGGCCCTAAATGTACTGTAATTGAGGGGGGGGGGGGTATTATATGTATTTAGCCCCTCATTTGTAATGGAAATGTATGCTGTTAGGGACTAACTTCGTTATTTAGTTACCAGGGGGGATGTAATGTATTGCTTTTTATTTCCTGAAGACCCCTGCTCTACAGTGAATTACTTGATATACATTCAGTTGGATATTAAACACACACACACACTCACTCACACTCACACGCACACACGCGCACACACACACACACACACACACACACACACACACACACACACACACACACACACACACACTCACACACACACACACACACACACACAGATAGACAGACAGACAGACAGACACACGACACACAAGACACAGCTGACATTAATTATAGTGCTGTTGATTGCTATGTGGTCAAACGTGCATACAGGCTCAACGAGCCATTGTTAACCTGCTAGCAATAATGTGTGCATTTGTGTTGAAAACGCATGCACCTGATCACTCTGATCTAATCCAAGGAAGTTGGAGCAACTCTCTAAAATCGTGAATTTTAGTTTGGCTGGTCAATTTGAGATGACAACAGCAGCAAAGGTTAGTAGTAGACCTATATTTGAGATGTAAGATGATCAGTTATTATTCCAGTCCTCTATTCAAGATGTTTTACAACGTTGACGACCAGTGCTACTCCTCCACTTGCGTCTGCCTCTGTGTCACCGTCACAGTGTGTGTGTGTGTGTGTGTGTGTGTGTGTGTGTGTGTGTGTGTGCGTGTGCGTGCGTGCGTGCATGTGAGTGAGTGTAGAGGGGGGAGAGGGGGAGGGGTGTGGATTTAGGCGCTGAAACAGCCAGCACGTTACAGAGAGAGACGTCTTTTCCATATGAGGTGTTTTACCGAGGGAGAAATACTTCTCCATGACAGCGTTAATGATGACTTTAAGACATGTTTTGTAACGTTAAATAAAATAATAAAAATATTTTATTAATAAAATAAAATAAAAAACAATTAATTAAAACATATATATTAATTCCCGATCCCCGATCTTTTTTCCCCGATTCCGATCTTTTGAAAATGATCGGCCCCAATTCCCGATCACGTGATCGGATCGGGACATCCCTAGTTGCCATATTTACATTTCCTTACAAATTAAAAATCTTTATAAGCTATATATTTCTGGGATGCATAGTAACATTGAAACTCCACTAGATATTCCTCTACAGCCGTCTGTGCTTTGACTAAGACTTCTGTGCTCTGACTGCGCTCGCCAGGCTCTCTCCCCACCCGCCCCCCTGGCAAAAACTCCGCAGGAAAAGGCCGTTCGCCTCTCTGCTAGAACCATGCGATCGCCTGTCTCCCTGCCTCTCGAAGAAATGGGCCTGTGATGTTGAATTGTGGGCGTTCACTCCCTCTCATATAAATAGGGGGGCGGGGCTAAAGCCGCATTCCATTGAAACGAAACCCTAGGACAGAGATGACTCTCTGTCCAAAAAGTTTACTAAATTACTAAAATCTGTTTCCCGTACGCTGTTGAATAGCCTACTTGCCATAACTTTAGAACTAATGTCTCTGTTGTGCAGTCCCCAGTTCGGACTGTGATATCCACGGCTGCATCGGAACATCCAAATAACATTATTATATTATGTGCACAACCCTATTCAAACCGACCTTGTGGGCCATCGATCCACTTGCACTAGATGGAATTGCCTATATAATTCAAGATAATATCATGCCCCTCCGAACCATGTGCATTTGAGACTTTGCCACTGGTCAACATCCCTTGCACCAGAATGTAGCTTGTTTACTGAGGCATATACTGAAGAAGTAGCATGGGAAAGCAATTGGTTTCCCAAGCCTGGCCTAATGTATTATGCGTTCCTTTTCTAAATGTTGTCAAAATATTTTGAAAAGTGAAAATATTGACTTTTTGGATGGGGGGGGGGGGGGGGTACTGTAAACCCTCTTGGCTTATGTTAATCACGTACCTTCTTTTCAACATATACCTGCAACCCTATGATAAAAAAAAGTATTGGACTTTGGCGAGGAAACCCATTGCTATCTCACTAGGACTTGGGACTACAAACTAGCACTCTTATTTGCCACACCACACATGCACCCAAACCGACATATACAGTACATTATAATGTCACATATGGACCCAGCAGCTTATACTAGGTATGCATAGCCTTATTTATTTTTTTACTGTGTGCACTAACCAACATGCATGTGAATTTGAACATGTCCATGTACAATTGGTCAATTCCGATTGTTGTCTCCGCCAGGCCGAAAGGCATGGCGAGAGAGTATGTTTTACCCCTTGTCCGTCCGTCCGTGTGTCCGTGTGTGTGTGTCCGTGTGTCCATCTGTCTGTGAACAGCTAATCTCCGGCACCGTTGGCCCACTCGCTGCGAAACTGTGCACACACACTGCCTGGATGCCAATTCAGAACCTCTGCCATGCATTTTTCACATAGGCCTGCTATTGCGCCACCAGGAGGCCGATTTGTGCAAAACAAATTTTTTATATTACTCCTACAGATTTTATCCAAACATCACGCAAATTGGTACACAGTATCTCTATAGTCATGTGATCAACATAGATCTGTCCGATTTTCCATATTCCATCCTGATTGGCTAAGATTGGCTTCCAAAGTTTGCAGGATTGGTTTGTTTTGAACAAAATGCCTCAAATCATCTACACAGCATGCGATTTCCGTGAAATTGTGCATCCACATTCCCACTAGGCTGAGGAAGAAATGCCACTTGAAAATGTTCAAATCAGCCTCATGGTGGCGCTATAACAGGCCGATTTGCGTTTTACCTATAACTGCACCCATCTGCGTGAAATTTTGCACGCACTCTCCCTAGAGGCCAAGGAAAAACCTTTGCCATGCATTTTTCACATCTGCCTTTTAGAGCGCCACCAGGAGGCTGACTTTTGTAAAACAAATGTTTTGCTATTACTCCTTCAGAATCTGTCCAAAAATCACGCAAATCGGTACACAGTATCTCTATAGTCATGTGATAAAGATGGAAGTGTCCGATATTTCATATTCCATCCTAATTGGCTAACATTGGCTTCCAAAGTTTGCTGGATAGGTCCGTTTGAACAAAATGCCTCAAATCATGAACGCAACGTGCGATTACCGTGCAAGGCATAAGAAGAAATGCCGCCCCTTTTCACATTGGCTTATTTTAGCGCCACCAGGAGGCCACAATAACCTACCTGACCTGGCGGAGACCTGTGCTCCGAGGAGCACTTTTTCTAGTTGTAAATGTGCTCTATGAAAAAAGATTGATTTGATTTGATGTGTTTGTCCGCTTGAACTGTGGCATGCTGATACCTGTGCATTAACCAATTTTTAGATATAACACATTGTGGTCTGGACACGTCCGCATCCAGCTCCTTCCAATATCACGTTTCCCACCCCCATCATTCACCACTAGCTATCTTTCACTCTAAACTTCTGCTGCACACTGCAACTGACAGTCATGTTCACTGATGCGTAGCTACTATTTCAGTGTTAATTAGACTCTAGTTGAACCCGGTCCCTCACAACTTACATCTGG
This sequence comes from Gymnoscopelus braueri, assembly GCF_963280865.1. NCBI lineage: Eukaryota > Metazoa > Chordata > Actinopteri > Myctophiformes > Myctophidae > Gymnoscopelus > Gymnoscopelus braueri. Next base: position 13,493,032 of record NC_137603.1, on the reverse strand, counting down.
GTAAGCCAATATCTCTCATCTGTTATCCTTAAAATAAAGGTTTCTGGACCCACTGCAAGTTACATCAGTGGGCCCATTCATTGCCGTCTAAAACAAATAGTTACACTTTAGAGGTTTTGATTCAGCTGTGGAAAACCAGGAACCAAATGAAGGTTCTTTATTTTACCTTTTCGTGTCCTGCCATGACACACTACTCATTATCCCGTGGGAGAAGAATCCCTTTTGTATTCAACACTCATTTCACGCTCCGATCATCACAATCATTTGTAACCTTATGAAATGTGTTACTGTCTTCAACAATGCATTTTTGAACAATACTTTTGATGAATGAATTGTTCCTTATGTCTAATGTCATCCCTTTGTGGATGTCGGTTTATCTGTGGTTTCATATTTCATTGTTTATAGCTTGCATTGCTTGCACTTTTCTAAAGTACTACAAACTCTAGACTTTTCCCAAAATTATTATTCTTTCTTTGACACCTCTACTGTTTATAGTTTTCTAAAACAAGCATTTTTGTTGGGATTTAGACACTTGTTTGGCCAGGAGTTTGATTCAAGTTTTATATTTGGGGGCTGCCCCTTAGTCCAACGGCCCATTCCGACGGCCCAATAGTCCGACAAAATGTTGGAGTGATTTCCACCCAAAGTAGCAGATCTGTAAGCTCACAGCGCCTTGTATCCACAACGTGTGTGAGTTGGTAGATCGGCTATTTTCGCGACACTGCCGAACGATGAAGCATACCAGGACTTGAAGCTAATAATGCACCACGGGACGGTGTCGCTTGCTAAAAAGAACTGATTGATTGATTGAATATTGATTGAATATTTTATTAACAAGAAACGGTAACAGCTCCAGAAGCAGCAAAGGGTATTTTTTTACAGAAAAAGGAGGGGTGGGCTGGGGGCAGAGGATCCTACAAAGGTGTTCAAAGGTGCTCTACTAAGCCCAATTGTATTTCAAGGTCCGCCATTTAGCTTAGTTTTGAGTTTGGGTATAGGGAGTCAACATCAGGGAAACATTTTATCTTATATTGACATGTCAGTGAATACAAATCTGAACTGTTTAGCCTAATCCTGTAATCCTGTGGTGTTCCCACCCCAAAACTCAGCACGCCCTGTTCTCAGTTTCTTATCGCTCATAGACAAACTTTCATCCCTGTTTAGGAAACAGAACGCTAGTCGAGGCTTCTTTCACGCTGTTGCACAAATCCAGATTGGGTCTTGACCTGACAAACATTTTCAGTCATGAGATTCTTTTTTGCTTTAATCCCTGTACTTTCATCATAAGCTTGGCTTCACAAGCCTGTTAAAGTGAATATAAGACAGAACTTTTTAAAGGATCCTTAATGGTGAAAAAATACTTGCGTGCATAGGCGACAAAACAGTAGGTGAGATGAATCTGGGACGATTATACCCGCACACTGCCACTTGCACGTTCAAGAGTTCTCTTGAACGTGCAAGTGGCAGTGTGCGGGTATAATCGTTCCAGATTCATCTCACCTAAAGGGTCCTTAATGGAAATTCACTTTTTATGAAAGGAGAAAGGTATAGCTACTGTATTTCTTGAAAAGCCTCACCTCATTATCCACTTTCTCTAAAGGGCAAATGTTTCACTGTAATTGAGGAGAGCACAGTGCCCGAGGCAAAGTGTCATGCCACCACAATACTGGGATTTCTGTACTTCTCTATCAGTAAATTCCCTGATAGCAGAGTTCTCTTTTTCAACCTGGATCCATCTCCAACCAGGGATAGAGATCAGCTTGTTATCAATAGCTATCTGTATCACTAAGGGATTGGCTGCACATAGCATGGCCAACAGAGTCACATACAACTTGAACGCCCAACAATGGACCGGCAACAGAGCTAGTGACTGCAGATTAGTGTGGTAGAGTAACAGATTAAGTTTCAGTTTCAATTGAAAACAGAAATTGAAAACGGGAACTGTAATTCATTACAGTTTTAGGACACACACAGTCACACACACACACACACACACACACACACACACACACACACACACACACACACACACACACACACACATACGCACACACACACACACACACACACACACACACACACACACACACACACACACACACACACACACACACACACACACACACACACACACACACACACACACACACACACACACACACACACACACACACACAGACTAGCATTTTAATGTCACTGAAAACATACACTTTTATGAGCAACCAGAACAAGGTGATTTTATTTATTTATTTATTTTTAATTTAGAGTATAGACATAATTTTTTTCTCCCAAATTAGTCTTTATGCCAATTAACCCTCCCCACACATTTCTCTGTTGCCACTGCTATTGTACCCTACTGGCTCACCTAATGAGCCCCCACAAGGAGGACGTAGCACCTCAGTCCCGTTCAACACCCCTGCTGCTGCAGTCTGTAGTAGTCGCTAGTGTGGAGCGTCAAAAATCCCCTCCCCTGAATAAGGCCAATTGTGTTCGTTTAGAGTAGATGAAGAAAATAGATGAACAAATGCACAATGTCCAATTTAAAAAAAAAAAACAAAAAAAGCTAAAAACACATTTAAGGGAACAAATTACGTGACACTGGAATTTATCCAGGCGCAAAGGAATCAAAATACAGAGCAGGGGAAAAAAGTTACCTTTGGCATTTTGCATAATGGCTGCATGTATGCATGTTCTGACTCAACACTCTTCCCACCCTGTCGGGGAATCCCAGTGGGACAACTGTATATCATTTTGTTTCACGTGTAGAGTTCCATGTTGACAGTAATGTGTTTGGCTAACATATTTTGGCTGTTGAATGCATGCAGGTGATTTGTTGCTTTTTTTCCAGAATGAGTTGAGAGTGAGTCTAATTGGCAGAGTATTATATGATATACTAGAAAATTCCCATTGGTCTGAGATGGTTAACTTATAAGTGTTTTCAAATACCTTTTGGAATAAATACGGCAATTGGTCTGTGATAAACCTATCACCCGGCATTTGTCGTTGTTGGTCTCTTTATCCAACCTCAGGCATAGCGGCTTGGGCTGATATGTTTGCCCTCGGGCATCAATGAATGTCTCTTGAGAAACACTGACCCATTTCACAATGTTTAGAGACACATTGTAACATTTTCATGAAGTGAAGGCTGCTATAGAAGCTAATATAACTTTAAAAATAAATAAGTTAAATATAACTTAAAAAAAATCAAAATGCTGTGTCAACTCAGGCCCGCAGATAACCACTGTTGCCCCAAATTACATAGTGTAGCTTTAAAACTATTATCTTAAATTCTTATCATTCCTCTGAATTGGCTAACAGGATTTATCATGCAAGCCATGACTTTATATTATTACATATTCAGAGAAACAAAAAATGTTTTGACTTCAAAGCCCTAGTGTCACAATGTGTCAGGTGAGGAAACACAGGGTAAAACATGACACCTAGTTGGGAACACAATGTCACACTTTAAACTCAAATTAAACTTAAATTGGGCAAGCATTAATTATTTTGTCAATGAACAATGATTTGTGTCTGCCTGTTATGCCATAAATCGTTCCTCAGCGCCTTCATGAAAACTGACTATAACCTCAGGGGCCTGCAGGTTGTTTTATGCCCTGAGAGATTTTGACAGGACAGCCACTCCTGGGTAGATTCAATATTGCTGCAAACTTTCCCCTTTTAGAAAATATGTCTGTAGAGCCCCAGATCCATGGAGCTTTGAATGTTCTTCCAGACTGATTGGTAACAGCAAATCTTTTCACACTCAAAGGAATTTATTTTGATTCTAGCATGATGTATCATGCTATAACATTATTAGGCTATTCTAATAACGATAAGGGTTCGAGATTGTCAGATTAATAGTGAGGCCTGACTGTGAACCAATGTATTAGTCCATAATTGGGATTAATTTATCATGCAGGTTGCACATTGCACATTGTTTGTATTGACATTTTTATAGAGACTTCTTTCTGCACTTTAGAATGTTCACTGTACCTCACAACTGCAGTTATATGTGACTATAGACTGTATAATATGAGTACTGATATTTGGCTATTTGTGTTGTTATTCTGATTTCATTATTCCTACAATTATTCCTTTCTTTTTAAAGACCATTTTAGGAATTTCTGCTTTACTTTAAATAGTGACAGTGTGTGAGAAGAGACAGGAAAGGCAGGACAGAAAGATGCATCAAAAAGTATTTGGTCATCTTCAACTGCTAATCCATAGTCGGGTCGCGGGAGCAACAGTTCCAGCAAAGAGCTCCAGACTTCCCTTTCCGGGGTAACATTAGCCACTTAATCCTGGGGGGTCCCGAGGTGTTCCAAGACTAGCGTGGAGCTATAATCCCCCCATCTGGTCCTTGGTCTGCCCCGGGGCCTTAGTGGAACGTGCCCAGAGGACCTTCCTAGTGCAGTGGCTCTACTCCGAGTCTCTCCCGGTGACTGAACTTCTCACCCTATCCCTAAGGGAGACGGCAGCCACCCGTCTGAGAAAACACTTTTTGGCCACTTGTATCATGACCCCCCCATTGCCTTCTTTCTCAGTTCTCTTTTTGTCACTAACAGTGCGTTATAGCGACTGCAACACTCCGTCCTTACTCCATCAATTGTGAACAAGACCCCGAGATAACTGAACTATACTGATTCCCCTATTTTACCTTTCTATGTTATTTTATTTTTATTTTACTGTTATCTACACTGTTGCGCATCTTCACTGCCTTCAATACTACCAGCTGTATTGTGACAGTTTGACAGTTTATTGTCACACACAGAGTACTGTAATATGGTGCTTTTCTAAGTACTCAAACTTACTCAAAGCGCTTTACAATGGTTCATTCATTCATACAGGGGGGGGACATTGGGAGGTACTGTATGTGACAATAAACACCTTGAACCTTGAACATCATACAAATGATCGAAACTTTGGTATTAAACCATCAGTACCATGCATACATGTACAGTCAGAGAGAGTGCCATGCAGTCTCATCGTAGAGGGCAATTGTGTGTCCTCGTCCATCCCATCTCTGAGGTTGAACAAGCCTTATTCCTTTCAATAGTTCCTCATTATCCAGCCTGCTGGTGTTTGAGTTTGATTGATTGCCCATAAAACATGCATGACGCCCATGAATTATTGGATGAGAACATCCAATAAATTGTTTTAGATGGCTTATTACAACAATGTTACTGGACCGGCATATTAAATTATTTGTGATCCTGTAAATCACAGGGGCCTTTTGAAAATAACCCATTAAAGGCGTCATAACGATGCTTTCGTCTTCTTCCTAAAACATAACCATCTCTTTTTTAATCACTGTGAACTTTGTCATCAATCACATTCCATTACGCCTTTAACAAGATAACTGGTTCTAGGGTGATGATGTAGAGGAATCGACAAGGCTGGGAGTTTTTTCCCCCCTTTTTATTTATTATTAATGCTGATATTAAGCGAGACCATAAACTTTCAACTGTCTCATCTCCATAAACAACATAAAACATATCAATAGCAAAGAAGTTAAAGGTAATCATATGACCTCATTCAAATGCAACATTTTTAGATACTGTAGAAGTATTTCTGATTCATAAATTGTTTTTTTTTGGACTGAGCAAACTCAAAGTTAGTGGGCTCACTCAGTAGGCCTGCATTTGAGGAATTGAAACTGATAAATCTCAAAACAGAGAGAACATTAATTCCTCGGTTGGGAGATGAATTCAATACACTATTACAGTAGATTTAGTGCATATTTTTATTCACGTTTCAGCTGATGGCCATGGGACTCATATTTATTCAAGGTTCAGTTAAGGAGAAATAATTCTTGTTATGCACCCTGGAGCACAGGGATGGATGGTCCTTGTGAATGGATGTAGAGTTGGCCATGCGTTTGAGTTGAACGACCTGCATTCACCTCCTCCTGGGTCCCATGGGCTCAGACAGACAGGAGAGGGGGAGGCGAGGAGCAGAAACGAGGTGGTAGAGGGGAAGGGGGAGAAGGACAGGAGAGGAGACGCTCACCTTACTGCCCGTGACCTTGCTGTCCCCGAGGGACACAAGTCAAACTTCAGGGATATAGTTAGAGCAGGAGAGGTATGTGACCTGGGTAACAGAGCAGCTACAGTGGTAGAGCGGGACTCGTAGATAACACTGTGCTGCCTGGTGGAGGACTGATGTTGAATTGATACACAATGTAATCTTCAGTGTAAATTTAGTTCAGAATGTGATTGTGGTATGATTTGCCTGAAATAAAATGTTGTAAATTGTACCTTTAGAAAATATGAATATGATAGGAAGTTTGAATCAAGCAAACAGCAACCATGGTGATTAAAATGAAAACTGGTTTACTGTATATCAAACGGTTGTCTCTTCTAGCCTCTATAGTGTTGGGGCCATCTGTTCAGTCCTTAAAATTGAATGATTTTCAAATAGAAATGGCAGAACGGGCTACATTGCCTCTGAGTATAGATTGTGACTCATTCTGCCAGGAGTGATAATTCATTCAGTTTTAACTCAGTCTCCAACTCTTGTTTTATTTGAACCTAATTCTGGTTCATTTGTCCAAATTAAGATTCAAGTGTGGTACTACTGGGTACAGCTGCAGTAAGCGTAGACATGAAAAGAGTGTTTGATCCAAACCCCTCGCCTTTGAAGTGTATGCCTTTGTGAGGGGCCAGAAAGAGGTGGGTGGAAACCGCTGTATGTGTGTGATGTTGTCCATGCACTGATACACACACTATGCAATTGTACATGCACACGCGTAAGCAAGCGCGAGCGTGCGCACAATCGCTTGCGCACACACACACACACACACACACACACACACACACGCACACACGCACACGCACACGCACACGCACACACAGAAGGTGAAAGGGTGCTCTCTAATTCAAATGTTAATAAAGTGGAGTGGGTTTCTGTCGTCTACATATACGTACATGTATGTGACCTCAACACTGCACTTAAAACCTATTAATTTGCTGTGTTCCTTTATACACCACACAGGTATGATAATACTAACCGTCACTGCAGAAACGCAGTGACGCAAATCAATTGTGGAAGCAAAAAGTACAAGCCAAATCGGTTTAATCTGTTGTCAAACATCAGTCTTTTATGCATTTACTCGCATTTTAAGGAGCTTGGTTTTGGAATAAACCAAAATGAGAACATCTGTTGATCTTTCAAATGAAATCTTTCAGACTTTAAAGTTTCCAAGATGTTGTTTATTTCCACACAGAGCACCAGTTCCACTCAGGAAGATATAAACTAGCAACCTCTAATTCTAACCTCTCAGAAATGTGATATGAAAAAGCGCCACACAAGACTCATCTAAATTCCTTCATTTGACGAGAATAAGAATGCTAGTGAGTGCATTTTAAGCACACTTAACTGTGAATATGAACACATGCACATCATTTTACATGTGTTTACTGTATGATCGCTTTTGTATGTGGGTGTATGCCTCACTGTCTGTCTCAGAGCAAAAAAGTGACTTTAGCGTAACACTGACATTCGAAAAGGCTGCTGCTGTTGCATGGTTAAGCTGTCAAATGACAGATTGAGAAATGAGAAACAACAAGGGAGGGGATGGGGCTAAAGAACAGGGAGAAAGAGAGGATGAGCTGTCATTCACACCAGGGGTTCTTAGGGTTTAATATCTTTCTCATGCACGCGTCCCAACCTCCTCCTCATTTGCTGTCAGTGAATGCCAACAAGACGTCACTTTCACTTAGCATTTTCATCTCATGCCAGAGTAACTGTGGGTTAAATCTCTAACAGTGTCAGTTTAGTCTAACGGGAAGGAACATAAACTTTACATAATAATAGTCTTAAAATACACACAGGAGAAGTGCTGAACTGTGTCTGAGGCATGCCAAGGTCTACCAAAGTCTTTCACATACGCCATGTTATCCGTTGTGCGTATCCTGGAGAATAGAATTGTGCAATGCAGTGCAAGTGCTGTGCTGTGCTGTGTTGCACTTGTTTTAGTAATGAATACCAGGCAAGAAAACACAGTGGAAGAAAAAAAGTTCAGCTACAAGTTAACAAAAAGTAATGGAAACTTAGGACCCAGATACAAACAATACTCAAAATTTTGTTCCAATATTATTATGTTTCACTTCATATGTAGGCCTATGGGTAATTGATCGGAGCGCTGCTGTATACCTTGCATACATTTTCATGTTTATTCCGTTACACCCCAGGATTCCCCTAAACAGTGAATAGCACACTCTGATAATGCAATCCTATCCTACAGTTAGAATTGACAAGGCGTACAGCGTTTATCCTCTCACCAGTACTGCAATTGGCTCCAAACTTTGCACAAATATAACGCATGCCTTGGGAAATCCAATACACTACCTTTCATGCTTGCAACTTTTCATATTTTCCTTTAAACTTTGTTTAAAACTCAGATGTTGCCCCTGATTTTGCCCAGTATAGGGCGGCCCACTGCACATGTGTCAAACCCCTACAGCCACAGCATTCTGCGCAGGCGCCACAAATGCTCAACCTCTCTTACTATTACTAGGCTTACATGCGCGACGATGCTATCTAATATTGTAGATCTGCTATTTTAGTTTATAATCTTATTAATTGAATTTGAATTACATTTTTAAAATGTCATAGTTTTTGTAATGATTTTTTTTTTTGAGGTCTTCCTCCCCAATTGCGCTGGTGTCCACTTTGAAAGCCACTTGTCTATCGTATATTTTTATGTCTGAATGTAAGTTTTGCAATGTCCTCTTGTATTAATGCTGAGGACACGATAAGGGAGTTATGTAACTTGATTAATGAGCCTGATTAAGAAGACTTAGTTTGTATCCAGTTTTAAGCAAAAGGCTCTCACTTTTGCAACCAGGTCTTGTCGTAGCCTGCTACTACGTTAGGGTGGGCTGGTACAGTAGTTGACATAGGTAGGCAACTTGACCACTTAAACCCTATACTTTATCCCTCTATCCTTGGCCCCCTCACTTTTTCCTCTACACCAATTCTCTATGCCAAAAATAGTCGATCTACGAGCTCACAATGCAATCTCCTATGTTCGCCTATTATGACATGCACAGAGTAGGGAAACTAGGCTTCATATGGTTCATATATATATTGTATATATAACGACATTCATTATACAGTGACAGACACAGAAAACAACAACTAGGCCTGAATCAAGCCTTCTAGAGAAGGTTATGATATCTTGGGTCAACTTTTTCATTTGTATTCATAGTAGCAGACAGAATACAACAGATAGAACTTAATCAATTTCACAACAATGTAATAATGCTAAAGCCTCTCATTCATTGTTTAAATAACTTGCCAGAAGGTAATATTGAACTATCCATATCCAAGCTGCTTGTTATTGACTTCTCATGGTTTAATACAACCAAATCCCCGTACCAAGAATCTATACATTACATTGAATTTGCACCGACAACAATACCCACCCCTGCCTGCCCCTGTCTTCATTAGGTCCTGCACGCTGGTGGATTTCACAGACAACCCTATAAGCCTGCAGTAGTACAGCTGAGCCTCTGTCTGGCTGTTGGACAGCATCATCTGCTTTCCACTTCCTTCCACTTCTTGCCACCACTCCAGCATTGGCAACTTTTGGGTCACCTGAGCCTCGGCACTGCATCAACTCGGCAATAATTGGAGGTAAGTGCTGATCCTGCACTCCAAGGTCTCGAAAGTTATGATATATTTTTTTACATGACACATTTTAAATGAGAAGAGGCCCACAGTATGATGGAAGGATGCTTTGCTGATGTATCCATGCCTTGAACCTCCCAGGCAGTCCACTAATCTCAGCCAGCCCTCCTTATCAACACTGTTAGCCTTGACTGAGTAGTGTCTCTCAGGCTGCAGTCTCAAACAAGACTAGGTCAAAACCTATAGGCTGGGCTGTGTATGAAACACTGGAGGGCTTTTAATTTAAAACGGTGGATAGAAGAAGTGGCGATGCTCTTAACTGTAAAAAAATCGGTCAGTATTGTTCAGATTTGTGGGTTATCCACTGCTCGTAGAAGTTTGTTTGTGCCAGTTTAATACCATCCAGCCAGGCTGACTCACTGGGGATAAATAAATGACTGTGTAGACTGTAAAAAATCTTTTCGCTCTCTTTCTCTTTCTCAAACACACTCTCTCTCTATCTCTCTATATTTCTCTCTCTCGTAGCCTGGAGGGATGATTGGCCAGTTCGTTGTAAGGCCAACCGGCTGATCAATGCTTTAAATGTATCAGTCAGTGAGTGACTCAGTGAGAGATATTCACGTTTATAGCCAAAAAAACTAGACAAAAACCTGAAGAGTATTTTCACTGGCCTGTGACAGAAGGTTGGAGTTTTCCATTCCTCAGCACATGCATGTACACAACCTTGCATGGACTGTTAGGTTATGACCTTGCCCACAGCAAATGCATGCCAAATATTCATGATTCTGGCTGGAAATAAACAGTAGGCTGTCTCAAAGAGATAATTAACTTTTCGGCCCAAAAGGTCTTAAGGTCACAATCAAGGTCATAATTACATAATTGACCATATTTCAAGAATGGAGGGAAGTAGAACAACAGATGGTTGGGAAGGTTTCACATCTTTTTTAGGCGGGCGTAACATTAGACTCTAAGGATGGCTGTTGTTTGGTCAGTCCGTACGTTTCCGTATCCATTCTAGAGCGGATCTGCACTTCCAAATCCAAATTGATCCCAGTGTACTCCACCAATGAGACAAAGATTAGTTTTGACAATTTTATGGTTTCATAATTATTGAGATGGCATAAAACCCACTTTACAACAGATAACTAGTTCAAACATTAGCCATTCCAGTTAGGGGCCTCATTCACAAAGCTTGTTTACGCACATATTTTGTACTTTCGGCTCTTTTCCACGTTAAGAGTCTGATTCATCAATCTTTTTTTTGTCTGTGAATTTTGACGGATGTCGGCTCAAACTCACGTCTGCTCAGAGGCAGACTTACATGGGACCAAAGCTTGCATATGTCATTAGAATACCTTATTCTTCATGCAAAATCAATCATAATAGTGCCAAACCTCAAATAAAATAGCTATGTGCCCAACATTTATCAACGCATATAAAAAAAGATGTCACACGATCTATTGCTTGGATGCATATTATAGATATGATGCAAAGTCAACTGATTTCTTTTTCTTTTCAGTTGACGCATTTAGAGCTGAATTATTAGTTCCCTCTGCGTGTTTGACATTTCTGCAAGTGTGGCCACAGTTTCTCCTATTGGGCTTTCATGCCAACTCCAATGTCACGCTATTCATTTATAATATCGAGGGCTTGGAGCGTATGTGACATTTTGGGCGAAAATGTTAGTATTTTCAAATTGTTACATTGTGTTGAGTGCAAATAGGTACAACTTTGAAATGGGAAACTTTTGAATTATCACTTCTTTCAAGGACCACAGTATTTCAGAGAGGCAATGTGCAAGGAAGGGTGCAATGGCTTTGATTCTTTTGCCAGTACAAAGAAGTCTGAAAAATAAGGTGACAAGAGCAGAGGTTCAGTTCACATATTTAATAGTTGACCATCTTCCCTTTCAATTGTGCAAACAGACTGGAAAGTTATTTAGAAAGATGTTGTGTGGTGCCGTGTGGTCATTATGTGTTACTCAGGGCATGACAAGGCATCATAGGTTTCTACAACATAGGAAACAAGGTCAAGTCAGCTTCTTATTGTCAGGTCGCTCAACCTCCATGAAATCTGTTTTTCTAGGGTGGGGATGTCTGGTCCTTTATCATATCCCTTCACCCAATTGCTCAATGCCTTTTTACACAAGCACACAACCCCACAACAATGTCCTCACATGATCCACACAGATAGAGGGAGGCATGGTGTGCCTCCTGGTTTTATTTTATAGACAGTGTAACGTAGCAGTATATTACAAATGCTACTCTTGCACTTGTTAACATGCAGATGTGCCATATATTTGAATATAAACTTTGTGAATGCACTTTTGCAACTTTTATTGTGGACACGTATTTTCTATACTACAGAGTTCCCTGTATGTTGCTGTCCTGTGTGTATGCAGGACTGCTCATCACACAGAATGAGAGTGTGTGTGTGTGTGTGTGTGTGTGTGTGTGTGTGTGTGTGTGTGTGTGTGTGTGTGTGTGTGTGTGTGTGTGTGTGTGTGTGTGTGTGTGTGTGTGTGTGTGTGTGTGTGTGTGTGTGTGTGTGTGTGTGTTGTTTGAATCTGTAGATGATCTCGCAAACCGGTGGACCTATCAGCGTCAACCTTTTTGTGCATACTGCCAGCTAAGGAAGAATGCATCCCAAAATTGTCAAAGCTGCCTCATGGTGGCAGTATACCAGTCCACTTTACGTTTAGGCGTATAACTCTCGAACCGTAGGTGATAATCACAATTCATTTGACCCTGAATTCCTTGGATCATGACAAAACTCCCATAGGAAAACTAATTTCAGTTAAATATTATTGTCAAGTGTATTACAATCACAATACAATGAATTACATGCTCTGGCTCTCTCTGCCTTAAAGCAGGTGTAAGTGATATGATTTTTTTTTTTCCTTTTTAAGTTAAAGCTCTATATTCTGATATGAATTATTGCTATACAATCTTTATTCAGTAACAGGGGTCTCCCATCTCCCTACGCTCTTTAGAAAATAGAACGCATTTTCAGGTTGGTATACTAATTTTATCCAACAAGGAGAGAGAACTCCACAACGATCATTTATCAGCTTCAATTTGATAGTGTTTCCAAAGTTTGCAGGAGTGCTCCGTTTTAAACAAAATGCCTCAAATCATGAACACAGCATGCAATTTCCGTGAAATTTTGCACTCACGTTCCCACTATGCCGAGGAAGACATTTTTTAAATCAGCCTCATGGTGGCGCTGTAACAGGCCGATTCGTGTTTTTACCTATAACTGCACTGATCTGTGTAAAACTTTGTATGCACACTCCCTAGAGGTCAAGTAAAAATCTTTGCCCTGCATTTTTCACATATGATTTTTCATATTCCATCCTGATTAGCTAAGATTCACGTCCAAGTAGTGGCTTGTTTTTAACAAAATGCTGAAAATCATGAACGCACCGTCTGATTGCGGTCAAACTTTGCACGCACATTCACACTATGTTGAATTGCCACCCTTTTAACATTGGCCTGTTATAGCGCCACCAGCAGGTCTAATTTAACAAAACACATTTTTGGAACAAAATCATGAATGCAATGTCCGATTGCCGTGAAAGGCCTATTGGCCTATTATAGCGCCACCAGGAGGCCACAATAACCTACTTGACCTGGCGGAGACCTGTGCTCCGAGGAGCACTTTCTCTAGTTTTTTCTGTTTAGCTGGGGATACAGGGAGACCCCTGAACAAACACTCTATATAGGAATGATTGCAATAGGAATATGGAGATATTTAACACTTATTTCAACAAAATATATAATTTACACCCCATTTAACGCAACACGAAGACAACATACCAAAACCAACATAAAAACACTACAGACCTTGTGTAAAGAATGCACTCACATCAATATGCAGTACATGTAGGCAGGGCAAAGCTATAAAAAACTGATAAATTGGTGTACCAAACTTCTCTCAGTTGATCCTTTTGATGTAGAATCCATTTCTGCTTGGGCCATTTTTGTATCATGCATAGTTAATGAGACAATTTGCATATTTGAATAGACAAGCAGAAATAACCAGTAGAGGTCACCCAACTTGTGTTTTGGTGGTTTTCTGGTAAGAAAATGAAAATCTCATTCAGGTGTAAGGATATTTGCACTGTAACCTTTGGGTATGTTTTGGTAGTTAATTATTAGCATATATTATGCAATCAAAGCAAACAAATCACAATTTGGATGACCTCTACTCGTTATTTGCGCTAGTTTATTCAAATATGCAAATTATCTCACTAACTATGCACAATACAAAAATGTCCCGAGCAGAAATGGATTCTACGTCAAAAATTACCTCAGGATCAACTGAGAAAAGTTTGGTACACCAGCATATCAGGTTTTTATAGGATAACATTGCAAATTATTTTTGCTGCTGTCTTTAGAGTTACTGTAGCAGTCTGTGGTCCTGAGCCGTCAGGTTGTTGCCAAACCACACCGTGATACAGCTGTCAGAACACTCTCAATGGTATAGCGATAAAAGTTCACCAGAGCTTTGGTGCTTATACCAAAACTCTTGAGACGCCTCAGAAAGTACAGTCTCTGCTGTATATTCTTGAAGATGCAAAAAAAAAAGCAAAGAAAAAAGCACACACACTTCCTTCCCCTTCATCTGGGGCTCCACTGTTCCTGCATGTGAATGATTAATGGAGGTTTCTGCACATTTGAGACGGATTCCCCTGATATTCCCCATAGTCAACTGCATTTCAGCACAAGCTGGCTCCTGCTGTTGTGTGCTTGATCACAAAGCAGCAAAACAGAATCAGTGTTGTAACAAAAAATATTCTAGTTGAGAGAGATTATATAATCATTATAACTCATCAGTCAGTCAGTTGCTCTGGTGCATGAACTTTATACATGAAGTTTCTAGCCATATCATACGCAGTGACAAATTGACAATGTACAATGGAATTTGTAGGGAGACTAGAGACCCACTAAGCACATGCAGGAACTCTTGGGAAGATATCAGTAGTGACTAGCTATTCTAGAGTTTGTTGTCTGTGTACGTGTGTGTGTGTGTGTGTGTGTGTGTGTGTGTGTGTGTGTGTGTGTGTGTGTGTGTGTGTGTGTGTGTGTGTGTGTGTGTGTGTGTGTGTGTGTGTGTGTGTGTGTGTGTGTGTGTTCAGAGTTGGTGAGAGTGAGTTTGTGACTGAGGTCACAGTTTGCTAGACATCAAAAAAGCAATATTCCTCCAAGTTGAACACTGTGTGATGAACTGAAAATGATCCCTGCCGGTAGGAAAATAGGTGATAGGACACACACACTGACATCGTCATCGTCTCTGTCACATGTTGCATACAAAAGATTGCATACAAATACACACCCAAGGACCTGCTATTTGTGATTATTTGGGCAGTTTCAAATAATTTCGGGTACTCTAATACGTGTTTATGTTTATTAAAGGATCCCCATTAGAGACACACAAATGAGCCTCTAGTCTTCCTGGGGTCCTGAACGGTACATAAATAATGGGTAGTGAAAATGTACAGTCTGAAATGTGCATGAAATTTGTATTGTGCTTATAGCCTAGCTCCAATACATAAATCTCATGGTCATTTCTGTAAAGATACCAAGGACTAGCGAACGCTAAGGATGTGATAGATATAAATTAGTTAGACAGATGCTAGGCTCATTGATTACCTGGTATCCTATAGCTTCAAATGGACAGAATGTTATTTAGGTTCATTGTTTATCGAATAGAACACTTGTAAGTCACTCTGGATAAGAGCGTCTGCTAAATGCCTAAATTGCAAATGGTCACAATTGTGCCTGCAGTTTCACAGGGGCTGCAATTTAGCAGGTCTCTGAAACGCTTCTGCATGAGTTGACATCACTGATTAATCGAGTCAAATAGATGTACATTACTATTCTGCCCTACAAAGCCAAAGTGCATTAACTACTATTTTCTATTTTACTGATACATGGGTTTAAAAGTGTTTCAACTGGTCAGCCAAATAAGTGATATTACACTAATTGTATATCTGTTCTTGAGGTAATTGTTTATCCCCCAAAATCACGAAAGCTAATTTAACCTTTGGGACACACAAATACGTATAAAAATGTAGTTATTGCACTTTGGCTTTGTAGGGCAGTATTGTATGTAACCAATTACAGTGTTAATTACAGTGCTACAGAAATAACGAGCAGACCAATATATGGTAAAGTCAAAGCAAACTCATTCTACTCTTCATCTTGGAAATCCCTAGCTAGTCTATTAATACGCAGGCAGAATGGAAAAAAGCTTGTAAGCTGTCCACAGTATAACGTTACTTCGTCTTATGTTCTACTACAATGTTCCCAAATATTTGTCAATAACCCGCAAATAGCCACAGCCTCAGTCCCCCTATAAACAAAAACAACAACAACAACAAAAATGAAAATGGTGAAAAGACGCGTTGTGAGCTTGTAGAACTGCTATTTTTGCGGTTCTTTAATCTGTGTGTGTTTGTGCACGCGTGCGTATGCATGTGTATGATGCTTGTCACAGGTTGGACTGTCAGTACATTAGGGACTATCAAGCATGTTTTGAACTATTTATATCTTTCAAAAAGTTGTGTATCATGAAGTTCCCTCTGCATAGACTAGAGATTTGTTTATCTTAAAGGGGCTATTCAGAAGAGCAAGGAGAGGGGTCCCCTGACTGGCTGCTCGCTCCATAGAGAGCCAGCAGGGGTAGCATCCTCCAGAGAGAGCTTCTCCAGAAAGCCAGACTGTTTGAATGTGCATACCTTCCAGACATGTGATGTCTGGAAGACCAAAGCCACCCTTAGCTTTAGTTTTACAGTTTCCTTTACTTATACGTACAGCTTTATACTGCCAGATGAAGGGGGTTATTAAGTAACATTTTACATTTTACTGCATGACGGGATTGGTTGAAATATTATATAAATCATGGGAGAGACATAATTTTTATAGCTTTTACTCTCCCTACTAGTGACAGTGGGAGGGTATTCCAAAAATTCTGTTTCAGTTGAAATATTTTTACTTCTCTGGTCTTTTGGTAACAGTCAAACCTGGAAAGTAAACCTATGTCCTTGGTAATCTTAAAGGGTACAAAGTTCAATGTGGAGCTGTTCTTCAAGTGCATTGGCATTCATTCAAGTTAATTTGAAGACCTGAAAACAACTCCATAATTGGGACAGGACTGCAGTGGGTTAGAAACATAGTATAATGTCCTCGGCATATACGACAAATATGCTTTTGCCCTTTAATCGAGACAGGAGATATTCTGGTTGCCAATGCGCGACCCCAACGGCACCTTCCCGCGACCCCACTTTGGGTCGCAACCCATAGTTTGAGAACCGCTGCTGGCGTGTTAGTTCAATAACAGTGGTGACCCTGTCTCTCCAGCTCTTTAGTAAACAGAAAATGCATTTTCAAGTTGGGATACCAATTTTATCCAGTCAGGAGAGAGAACTCATACAGGTTACAGGAACACTATACAATTGAAGTTGATAAATGGGCTCTCCCTCCTTGACGGCTGAAATTGGCAACCCACTTGCAAATGCATTTTATTTTGTATTAAAGAGCTGGAGAAAAGGGGAGACCCCTGGTACTGAACAGGCACTTTATGTTAGCAATGATTGTTACCAAAATGAGAGCTTAAACCTTTTAACAAAAAATAGCACTTACCATACATTTAATTATGTTCAACTGCTTGTTAACCTGAGTGGGGGAGTTTGAGGGACAATATAATTCAGGGTATTGGGATATGACAAGGCTTTGTACGTTCTAACTGGGACACCAGCTCCACTAACCTATTTTGGTGTTTGTTTTTTCCTACCTATACTACATATGCTATGGTGCTGCCTTTAAGCACCGCCTTGATGGATTTCCACAGTGTTGAGTCATCCACATCTCCTGTATCATTTGTAGCTAACTGACGTAATCGTTTATAAAACATTTCTCAGTCATCAAATCTCTTTCACCTTATCAACTAATGTCGAGTGACTTACAGTAGGAGCATGGCCACTTAGATGTTGTGGTGTTGTGTGGTAATAACTGAGTCTATCAGCATGAAATCGATACTATTTGCATCCCTGTCGACAAATGCATCCACTGGGCTACAACCTTGAGTTTGCTCTCTGGAAATCTAGTGTGAAAGTATAAGAAATTGTTGGGATGTACTGTGGCAAAGGCAAAAATGTTATCCAAATCAAAAGTGGTATTACTGTTATTAAAACATGGTCTGGATAAACATAAACTATCTAAAGACATGATTATATGGTGAGTATCCTATTTTAGAAAAGCAGATTTATCATGGTTTTTGAAGGCCTAAATGATTCCCCAGTCGGACTAAGCCCACTGAGAAGATGTAATAGCAAGGTAATTGTTCAGTACTCAAGGTTCTGCTATGATTATAAAGGAAGGGAATTATAATAAAATCTGGGTTGAAAAACAGCAAACCAACCAACAGCCAACCCGGTTACGTCAAAGGGTTTTGGCATGGTCTCCTAGCAACATGAAGGTGCTTAAAGGATACCTCTATAGAATGTATAATTCAGATTTTGTATTTCCTCAGAGCAGGGTACCCTGGAGGACTCTGCCTGAAAAGGTCTTTTAGAATATTCACAACCACCTGGCTATCCATGGCTCAGTGGAAGAGGTGCATGTCACACAGCAATGTGGTGGCTTTGTAGTGTATGCTAACAATCTTATATCTATAAATGTGTCTGAAATCTCCGTCCATCTGTGCGTGTGTACTGTCTGTAGTTCACGTATCTCGACAACCGTCCGTCCGACTGACTGACTTCAAACTCCCTGCCCTGCCCGCCGTTGGTTCAGTCGAGCAGGGCATGGAGGCAAACATGGAGATCCGGTTGTCCAGAACAACCGATCCGACAGCTTTGCCCATATACAGTATGGCCATGCCATTACAGTATATGGGACCAACTGAATTCAAACTCAGCGCGCATATTGGCGAGGACTCGAGGGAGTGCGTGCCTGGCGTCGAGTCGTTCGGATAGGCGGTTGTCCACTTGTCCAGAACCACCAATCCAACCGATATGCCCATATGTAGGCATTATGGAGATCCAGTTGTCCGGAACCGCCGATCCGACCACTATGCCCTCCAGTATGTAGTACCCATCCAGTTCCAGTTCTAATAAAGCAGACACAAAAAAGACCATAACAAACTGAAATACTGGTGGTTGGCATTGTTAATGCAGTTATCTAAAGCTAAATCTTTCATGCCATCACAATTTATTTTGTACTGTATAGCTGCTTCAATTGTTTCAGTCAACTTGCAGACTGGTGGTTGGCATTGTTAATGCAGTTATGTAAAGCTAAATCTTTCATGCCATCACAATTTATTTTGTACTGTATAGCTGCTTCAATTGTTTCAGTCAACTTGCAGGCTATTGCGTTTAAGGGTATTGTAAAACAGTGGCGGATATTTGTTCAGATTCTTGTTTCATATCCTACAGTATAGCTCTGATTCATAGCCTTGAAGGAGTTCCCCTTAAGGCTATGGGACTTTCGAGCCAATGCGCACACACCACAGGCTGCATAGCCTCTCGTCTGCAGTAAAAAAAAATAATACACTTTCGCTACTCACCAAAACAAAGACGGTTTGAAAGCCAACTCTACTAAGTGGGAACACTCTGAGCCCACTTGATATATGTACGTTTCACCCTAAATTACCCTGAAAATTAAGTTAAATAATTAAATAAATTACATCCGCCAAATCACAATTCCCGCTCCTATATTTTATCAATCCCAGTTTCCTCTCATGTTTCCTTTGTACCTTTTTGCTCATGTTTCATTTCTTTCCCAGGCTCCTCTTTAATATACCTGATGGTTCAAGGTTCCCAGGAAAGTATATTCTGATGAATATGAGTAAAGGAGTTTAAGAGCATCAGCTAAATGTCTAAAAAGACAACCCTAAAATGTCACTTTAATATATTCGTATAGAAAATCATGTTTTACACAAGTGGGGAGTTTCTCGTTATTTTGGTTTGCCTCTATTTGAGCTGCCATTTCTCTGTCAGCCTTTTGCTGCCCCAAAGCCAATTTCCCACCATGGACATCACCCCTTAGTGTACTGGCAGGATGAGAGGGCTTCAAAGGGTGGGCCATTTCTACAAAGCATCAGCACAAACCTCAGAAGCAGCTACAAACATGGATATTAATGGCTAGGAGCCCTGCATAATGTCTTCCAACAGGATGGGAATATGAAACAGGATGGGGTCAGTACATTTTAGCAACAAGACATTTGTGATGTAGGATGGAGGTAGAGATGAAGGAACTGACAGATATATTAAAGTATGTAAATTAAAGTATGTAAAGTATGTAAATCCCTTGAGAAAACCCATCAGAAAAGTTCAGATAGAGAATTCTGTGACATAATTTAAGCTGAACTGGGCTGTAGCTGAAAGTCCATCGAGGCATTCATTTATAAAGAGTTCTAGATTAAGTGTATCAAAGATATAACAAAGCTGTAACTACTGCTGAATATAACCTTGCATTGTTCCGTTGATCTCAAAGGGACCATTAAGCTAAATGCAGAGATAATATGCTTTCATTGCAGTGCTAATCAAGTGTACAAAATCCTACTCCAGCATCACATTGACATGTGGCAATCTAATTTATCAATTGCATGGCTCAGTTGTTGAGAAAACAATGAAGCTGTCACTTGCACTAGCCTCATTATTTCATTCCATGTAGTAAACTGGCCAGTTTGTGGTTACATTTGTTTACACAGTTTACAATATGTTTCAATAACTTCCATAGGATGCCTGGGAAAGGAATGAAATCGACAGGTTACTCAAATAAATAGTGGCAGTATTATATAGTAGTGTAGTAGATTGGATGGTGTGTGTGTGTGTGTGTGTGTGTGTGTGTGTGTGTGTGTGTGTGTGTGTGTGTGTGTGTGTGTGTGTGTGTGTGTGTGTGTGTGTGTGTGTGTGTGTGTGTGTGTGTGTGTGTGTGTGTGTGTGTGTGTGTGTGTGTGTGTGTGTGTGTGTGTGCGCGCACACACGCGCGTGCGCATGCGTGCGTCTGTGGGTAATTGTGTGCACCCTCTATTCTTCTTGTGTGACATATAATAGATTATATTGAAGAAAGGCTTCTTAGCATCAGAAGTGGCTCTTTGGTTAATATCTTATAGTGGACATCACTTTGATGTGTTAGAAGCAAGAAGGCAGTGTTTAAGTGTCTAAAAGTGATTAGGAGCAAAGAACCAT
This sequence comes from Gymnoscopelus braueri, assembly GCF_963280865.1. Taxonomy (NCBI): domain Eukaryota; kingdom Metazoa; phylum Chordata; class Actinopteri; order Myctophiformes; family Myctophidae; genus Gymnoscopelus; species Gymnoscopelus braueri. The sequence continues at coordinate 13,472,202 of NC_137603.1, read as the reverse complement.
GTCCCCCCCCCCCCATAGTAGCAGTAGTTAAGCTTTCTGCTGGGTGTAATTACAAAAGTAGTTTAGTAATTTCGACAGAAAACTGTGGACCGGTCCATTTTAAATTATTTCCTTTAAAACCCCATTAATGTGCATGCAGAAATGAGAGAGACAGATGTGTTGACAGCTGCGTGTGTGTCTGTGTCTGTGTGTGTCTCTGTATGTGTGTGTGTGTGTGTGTGTGTGTGTGTGTGTGTGTATCTGTGTGTGTCTCTGTATGTGTGTGTGTCTGTGTGTGTTTGTGTATGTGTCTGTGTGTGTGTCTGTGTGCGTGCGTGCGTGCGTGCGTGCGTGCGTGCGTGCGTGCGTGCGTGCGTGCGTGCGTGCGTGCGTGCGTGCGTGCGTGCGTGCGTGCGTGCGAGTGTATGTGTGTGTGTGTGTGTGTGTGTGTGTGTGTGTGTGTGTGTGCGTGCGTGCGTGCGTGCGTGCGTGCGTGCGTGCGTGCGTGCGTGCGTGCGTGCGTGTGGATTTGTGTTTTTTTGTTTGTACATGTGTGCATGTAGAGCGAGAGAGCAGGGTGAGTGTATGACTGAGGTGAAGCCAGAGGAGAAGGCAGAAGATGAACATGGTTTATGGCAGTTGTTAAACTCTCCATGGTCCGTCTGCTAGAGAAGAGCCAAGGGCAGGATGTTTATGGCTCCCAAACATAATAAACTACCTCCCTGCATTTACCTCAAGCTGCTATGTTTGGCCAGCCATGTCCCGGCACAGCAGCAGGGCACGGGTGCTGGTGTGTCTCTTCATGAATACTAACTACACCACCACTGCACCACCATTAAATGTATCACTACTATTTCCACTACTGCCTCTCCGGGTAGAGAACACAAGAGCAGTGGTGTGTGTTGTCATGCAATAAATAGCAACTGTTGCCCATCCACTACAGTAATACTCTTGAGTTATACACGATAAAATCCAGGGTGTTCATTTAACTCTTATAGAGGGAGAACTGTAAGGGTCTAATTGGGATTTTTCTGTGTAGGTTATGTATGTATAAACACACAATGTATACGCATATACATTGTGTGTGTACATGTAAAGTACTGAACTTTACTACCTGCTGATATTGTATTATGTACATGTCACAGTGAATGTAATTAAAAGTGTAACATGCATATTATCATTGCGATGGGCTTGATGGAGGGGGAGAGCTCATTTTGTTTCACTCTCAACTGAATAAAAGAACAGTGAGGCATTGAGCTTCGTGAGGCACCCCCGAGTGAGCCAATAGGTGAGGGAGAGGCTGCGCTGAACAGCCAACTAGTGCTGTCCGAGTTAGTAAGCCAATGCTACAACAACAACAACAACAACAACAACAACAAGACAATTCCTCCCTTCGAAATGGATTTTAACCAGCTTCCCACCATTCTCCTATGCAATATTCCCCGGGGATTATGCATAATCCCCTTTTATTCACATCCACCGTACATATTATTGTACATACAATACAATAAGACAGACAACGTCAGTAATACCATTGCCGTCGTACGGCATATACAATAATATGTACATACAATATTATTGGCACATTATTATTATTACTCAGTTTTTTATCTCACCAACTCAGACAAAGCGGTGCGTATTATTGTCTATAAAGTTCAAGTTGTGGTGGGTGATGTCTGTGGTGGACGGTGTTTGTGGCGGGCACACAGATATGTCCAGATATGCAGATTTGCACTGAAGTCATGCATGTAGATTCACTGGACATGCTTGACGTCAGTGCAAATCGGCATATGATAATATGACCATTCAGTATATGGACTGGACATGCCCAATGTCAGTGAGTGCAAGTTGGAATATACTGTTATGTCCATATATACTGTAAGGTGTTACCCAGAATGGTCTGCTTTTCTATAGCACCTTCATCCAAAGTGCATTACAATATGTGTCACATTCAAACACACATTCATTTACAGACAGAGTCAGCCAGGCAAGGCACCAAGGACACTTTGACATAATGCCAGGTGGAGCTATAGGGACCAAATAGTCTTCTGCCTCAAAGATAGCTGCCACTGCTGCCCCCTAGAAAGAACATAAACGTTGTTTATAGTTATAGCGATTGAGTTTAGACCTTCGCACATGTGACACACACCCTGGTTCCAAGCAGGTGTCCCACATCGCTTATCTTCCCAGAATGATTCCAAGCACTTGCATAACCCCACGCCTAATTTAACATTATGATAGCTGTGACAACCGCGATAGCTTTGAATTCTGTCAATTCATAAAATAGCTTTCGGTTGTGTCAAGCGCCCAAATCGACTTCACGCTGAAATTCTGTAGCTGCACCAGCTTCTGCTATCCACAGTAGCAGCTTTCTTCATACTGTGTGGAGTACATCACACAGCCATCAGTCCTGGTGCGCAGAGGCACTCTGTCTGAATCCTAAAACCATTTTACACCCAAGCTCTGAAAGCTGCTGTCAAGGGAGACGTGATTTATTTGCCTGTAATTGCCTAATTTTGCCTTTCCTGCGGGCTCATGGGGAGCCACAGCCCACCGATAGACAGCCTAACCTTGCCTACTGAAGAACGGTCCAAGGATGTAATACTGTCAGCTTCAAATAGTCCTTGCGTGTGATTTATCATTTCCTCAGTCTCCCTCTTCCTCCTTCCTTCCCTATTCCCTGCCTTCTGCTTGAGCAAACACTTAGTGAGTTGTTATGGTTCTGCTCATCGAAGGTAAACTCAAGTGTGTATTTATACTGCGGCGCAAAGGAGGGAGCTATTGATAGAGTTAACACAGAGCCGAAGGGAGAGGTGAGAAAACGCGTTGAATGACGGCAATGCACTCCAGATGGGTTGTTTGTTGGGATCAATACTCTAGTCAGAACAAGCAAGCGAGGGGAAGTGTCTTTGTTATGCTGGGGTGGATGCATCAATGAGGGTGGCTTACTGATTATGAGTGTTTACTCTTGTGGAAGGCAGAGAGCGGGAGCTCAGTGTGTGTAGATCAGGAACGTGCATTTGATAAAAGCGAGCCACATCCTTTCACACCATTTAAAAAAATCTATAGTTCTGCTATTACCAGCTCTTAAGCCCCAGAAGTCCCATCCTCTGTGAGAATTTAAAAAAATCGATTTGTGTTTGAGCACTGATTTGTGGTTGTCAGAAGCACAGTTCGGTGACTTGCATTCAATAAGAAATAAATACCTCAGCTCTGACAAAATAACAGATAAGAATATGATGTCCTTCCTGTTGAAGCCATTCAAAAATTGATTGCATGTACAGTACTACAGTAATGATGTACTTTATCAGTGTGAATTTTGAAGTGTGAAACAACTTGTTGGAAATTGGAATTACAAACAAAATATTGAAACAAAACACACTCAAAATAGTGTTGCCCATTTGGATGAAAAATTCAGAAGTTTGAAGCTTCTAAATGTTTGTAAAACCTTGTAAGGTGACAGTCACATCCATTTGATGCTTGGTATTTGGTTTTCTTTCATCGTTCCCCTCTTCTTGTAGGCAGGACTTGTCAGCTGGATTTCTGGGCGAGCTCATAAGCTCTTAGGATCAAGACAATCAATGGATTTCCATTTAGGAGAGAATGGAAAACGTGTCAAATGTGAGTATTGTAAGGAGAGCTTATAAGAGAGTCCACCTCACAGTAAGCAGTTTCTTCATTGGTAACACTTTACTTAAAGGTCGGGTCTATAATGCATTATAATCACATGCATTATAATGTGCTTATAAGGCATTATAACACTTGTTATAAATGTTTATAATCATGTATGACAACTTATAACAAGGTTTATAACGTATAATAAGTGCTGGTAATACATTATAAGCTCAGTGGAACAACACATTATAACTACCTTAACTTACAGTAGTTAGTTAGTTAGTTATAAAGTGTCTTTGTTATACGTTGTTATGCAGGATTATAAACATTTATAACAAGTGTTATAAATGTACATTATTATGCATTATGATGCATTATAATGCATTATAATTGTGATTAGACGTAAGTGTTACCTGGTAGTTATATGCTGTTCCACTGAGTTTATCATGCACAAGTAAGACGCGCGAACGCTGGAAGCAAACGCAGCTCGAAAATATTGTGTATTTACGGACTTGTAATCCGTGTGTGTGTGTGTGTGTGTGTGTGTGTGTGTGTGTGTGTGTGTGTGTGTGTGTGTGTGTGTGTGTGTGTGTGTGTGTGTGTGTGTGTGTGTGTGTGTGTGTGTGTGTGTGTGTGTGTGTGTGTGTGTGTGTGTGTTGCAGGCTGTTGTGCATTGTAATGAGAGCATTGTCTAAATTCCTGCACTCTGGCGCACTCGGGTGGCTGCTTACAGGCAGTGCACGCATGTGAGTCACATGGGGGCTCTGAGCCAATGAGAGCATGAACACAGACACACACACACACACACACACAACCTGAGCAGGGTTACATAGTAAGCTCCACTTGGTGCTTACTCCTTCCGCGTTCGCAATTATGACCAGCACGTATAAATTATATTATTACAAGTTATGATACTTCATAAACCTTTATTATAAGTTGTTATGCATAATTATAAACATTTATAACAAGTATTACAATGCCTTCAAATCAAAAACCACCTAAGTGGAAAAAGCGGCACTCCAAAATAAATACTGCAAGACAGTGGCTCAGTTTCTCATTTTATTGCGAGAACACTGTATTACAATGCCTTATACTTTAAGTGCATTATAGTGCATTATAAATGACCCAACCTTAATATAAAGTCTTTGCCGTTGTGTTTTGCCGTTGTAAGACCATATATTGAGTCTTGATTTGTAAATAAAAACAGTTGTTTCTCAGTAAGTAACTTTTATTTGAATAATAACAATCATGTCCCAAAACTTGTCAAATGGAGAGCATTTGAGGGACTGGATTTTCACTTTCCCAGTCATTAATGTAGTGTGCTGTGATAGTCAATTAGCTCTGTGTTGCTCAAGGCAATGTATTATGCATTGCTCAGCCCAGTGTGGCTCTTATTTTGAAGTCCACCAACTGTATGGTTTGATGAACGTGCTATGGTTTGCAATGGTCACGGACTGGAACATACTGGTGTTTTCTATCTGACATAAGGCACAGTCACAGATGTAAACAGTTATACTTTTCATATAGAAAGGCTTTGGTAAGCTACTTGTTAAATTATGGTCTTTTCAGACAGCCCCTAGTAATTCATTTTCAATGAGTTATGATGTCGATGTCTGTGCTGCTTTCGCCAGCCCAGCGCCTAGAGTTGAATAGTCTCGTCGGTCTGATGGATTCCCTGAAGGTAATGCAGGCTATGCATATGCAACAAGTGCAATGACTTCTATTTCAGTGTGCTAACTTTCCAGGAAGAGAAAGACTGTAGTTCCCAATAGCTTGTAATCCCCACCAATTATGTCGTTGGAGGAAGGTTTCTGACCTCTATGACACAGATCGAGTACACAGAAGTGTTGCCATCTTACGATGAACATCAGTTAAGTTGAATTAAGTTGAACATACCGTAGGTGAAGAGCTCCTTTAACTACTAACTGTGTCTTTGAAATGTTTCCCCTTTCCTCCTTTGGACGAGTGCATGCATGGGATACACAGATAAAATGAAAATAACATACTGCGAGAATCGCAATCCTGCTTGTGATTTTGATTCTCGAAATTGAACGTGGAAAGGAGCTAGTTATGGTCCGGCATCTCAGCCTGATCGCCAGAGAATTAGTATACATTGCACGGATCCAGTGCATGTCATTCCGTGCATAGTCGCCTAGAAACCCCGAAATTCCGTGCATATGTACGGCGAGTCCCACGGTGGGCGTAACCAGTCGCAACCCGGAAAAACCCGGAAGCAGAGCAGTCCCCACAACAAAATTTACGATTCTGTGCCTATCGGTACATAACTCAAACGGCGCTGAGTAGGCACAAGGGAATGTCGCAACGTTCGGGACGGCAACTCGCTCGCTTTAGCTCGCTCGGTGGCCCCTTACGTGGCGACAATTCCCTTGAGACTGCGCGCCTCCGAAATGGTTTAGTCACAATGGGGGAGATGCGAGGCGGCTATGCACGGAATTTCGGGTTTTCCAGTTGTCTATTCACGGAATTTCAAAAACGTTCAAAGAGAACGTTTCCTCTGGCGATCGGGTTGGGCATCTAGTACGGATGCCTCCTGAGTCTCCCTAGAGAGCTCCTCTCGGCACATCCCACTGGGAGGAGGCCCCGGGGCAGACCAAGGACCAGGTGGGGGGGATTGATTATATCTCAAGCTGGCCTTGGAATGACTCTGGGACCCCAGCAGGAAGTGGAAAAGGGAAAAGGAAGGCTGGAGCTCTCTGCTTTCTCTATTAGGAACTTGATGGATATTTGTTATGCAATATGATTTATAATGTAATAATATTTTCCTATTTTTCTTTTTCTAGATTGTTTGTATTTTGTATTTGATTCTCCCTCCTTTTCCTTGACCCAGACCTATGCTCCGATGTGTCAAAAAAAAAAAAAAGAAGTTTGAAGCTTCTAAATGTTTGTAAAACCTTGTAAGGTGACAGTCACATCCATTTGATGCTTGGTATTTGGTTTTCTTTCATCGTTCCCCTCTTCTTGTAGGCAGGACTTGTCAGCTGGATTTCTGGGCGAGCTCATAAGCTCTTAGGATCAAGACAATCAATGGATTTCCATTTAGGAGAGAATGGAAAACGTGTCAAATGTGAGTATTGTAAGGAGAGCTTATAAGAGAGTCCACCTCACAGTAAGCAGTTTCTTCATTGGTAACACTTTACTTAAAGGTCGGGTCTATAATGCATTATAATCACATGCATTATAATGTGCTTATAAGGCATTATAACACTTGTTATAAATGTTTATAATCATGTATGACAACTTATAACAAGGTTTATAACGTATAATAAGTGCTGGTAATACATTATAAGCTCAGTGGAACAACACATTATAACTACCTTAACTTACAGTAGTTAGTTAGTTAGTTATAAAGTGTCTTTGTTATACGTTGTTATGCAGGATTATAAACATTTATAACAAGTGTTATAAATGTACATTATTATGCATTATGATGCATTATAATGCATTATAATTGTGATTAGACGTAAGTGTTACCTGGTAGTTATATGCTGTTCCACTGAGTTTATCATGCACAAGTAAGACGCGCGAACGCTGGAAGCAAACGCAGCTCGAAAATATTGTGTATTTACGGACTTGTAATCCGTGTGTGTGTGTGTGTGTGTGTGTGTGTGTGTGTGTGTGTGTGTGTGTGTGTGTGTGTGTGTGTGTGTGTGTGTGTGTGTGTGTGTGTGTGTGTGTGTGTGTGTGTGTGTGTGTGTGTGTGTGTGTGTGTGTGTGTGTGTGTGTGTTGCAGGCTGTTGTGCATTGTAATGAGAGCATTGTCTAAATTCCTGCACTCTGGCACACTCGGGTGGCTGCTTACAGGCAGTGCACGCATGTGAGTCACATGGGGGCTCTGAGCCAATGAGAGCATGAACACAGACACACACACACACACACACACAACCTGAGCAGGGTTACATAGTAAGCTCCACTTGGTGCTTACTCCTTCCGCGTTCGCAATTATGACCAGCACGTATAAATTATATTATTACAAGTTATGATACTTCATAAACCTTTATTATAAGTTGTTATGCATAATTATAAACATTTATAACAAGTATTACAATGCCTTCAAATCAAAAACCACCTAAGTGGAAAAAGCGGCACTCCAAAATAAATACTGCAAGACAGTGGCTCAGTTTCTCATTTTATTGCGAGAACACTGTATTACAATGCCTTATACTTTAAGCGCATTATAGTGCATTATAAATGACCCAACCTTAATATAAAGTCTTTGCCGTTGTGTTTTGCCGTTGTAAGACCATATATTGAGTCTTGATTTGTAAATAAAAACAGTTGTTTCTCAGTAAGTAACTTTTATTTGAATAATAACAATCATGTCCCAAAACTTGTCAAATGGAGAGCATTTGAGGGACTGGATTTTCACTTTCCCAGTCATTAATGTAGTGTGCTGTGATAGTCAATTAGCTCTGTGTTGCTCAAGGCAATGTATTATGCATTGCTCAGCCCAGTGTGGCTCTTATTTTGAAGTCCACCAACTGTATGGTTTGATGAACGTGCTATGGTTTGCAATGGTCACGGACTGGAACATACTGGTGTTTTCTATCTGACATAAGGCACAGTCACAGATGTAAACAGTTATACTTTTCATATAGAAAGGCTTTGGTAAGCTACTTGTTAAATTATGGTCTTTTCAGACAGCCCCTAGTAATTCATTTTCAATGAGTTATGATGTCGATGTCTGTGCTGCTTTCGCCAGCCCAGCGCCTAGAGTTGAATAGTCTCGTCGGTCTGATGGATTCCCTGAAGGTAATGCAGGCTATGCATATGCAACAAGTGCAATGACTTCTATTTCAGTGTGCTAACTTTCCAGGAAGAGAAAGACTGTAGTTCCCAATAGCTTGTAATCCCCACCAATTATGTCGTTGGAGGAAGGTTTCTGACCTCTATGACACAGATCGAGTACACAGAAGTGTTGCCATCTTACGATGAACATCAGTTAAGTTGAATTAAGTTGAACATACCGTAGGTGAAGAGCTCCTTTAACTACTAACTGTGTCTTTGAAATGTTTCCCCTTTCCTCCTTTGGACGAGTGCATGCATGGGATACACAGATAAAATGAAAATAACATACTGCGAGAATCGCAATCCTGCTTGTGATTTTGATTCTCGAAATTGAACGTGGAAAGGAGCTAGTTATGGTCCGGCATCTCAGCCTGATCGCCAGAGAATTAGTATACATTGCACGGATCCAGTGCATGTCATTCCGTGCATAGTCGCCTAGAAACCCCGAAATTCCGTGCATATGTACGGCGAGTCCCACGGTGGGCGTAACCAGTCGCAACCCGGAAAAACCCGGAAGCAGAGCAGTCCCCACAACAAAATTTACGATTCTGTGCCTATCGGTACATAACTCAAACGGCGCTGAGTAGGCACAAGGGAATGTCGCAACGTTCGGGACGGCAACTCGCTCGCTTTAGCTCGCTCGGTGGCCCCTTACGTGGCGACAATTCCCTTGAGACTGCGCGCCTCCGAAATGGTTTAGTCACAATGGGGGAGATGCGAGGCGGCTATGCACGGAATTTCGGGTTTTCCAGTTGTCTATTCACGGAATTTCAAAAACGTTCAAAGAGAACGTTTCCTCTGGCGATCGGGTTGGGCATCTAGTACGGATGCCTCCTGAGTCTCCCTAGAGAGCTCCTCTCGGCACATCCCACTGGGAGGAGGCCCCGGGGCAGACCAAGGACCAGGTGGGGGGGATTGATTATATCTCAAGCTGGCCTTGGAATGACTCTGGGACCCCAGCAGGAAGTGGAAAAGGGAAAAGGAAGGCTGGAGCTCTCTGCTTTCTCTATTAGGAACTTGATGGATATTTGTTATGCAATATGATTTATAATGTAATAATATTTTCCTATTTTTCTTTTTCTAGATTGTTTGTATTTTGTATTTGATTCTCCCTCCTTTTCCTTGACCCAGACCTATGCTCCGATGTGTCAAAAACTAAAACAATTTTGTAAGGTGCATATCATGTGCATCTCATGTCCTACTGCATGGTTTAAAACAATTAGCAATTATTCTAGAACACTTGAGTCCGAAAATTCTGTTCCATTCAATGCAATTCATTCAATTTTATGTTTTTTTATATTTTATTTACAATCATTTCTGTGTAGCATTGTATTTTTCTGAAATACTCCATCACTTTCAGAAACAAACCCTGATGTTTCCACCATATTGATGGTGAAAAGCTTGCCTTTTAAACTATTTTATATTCTGAAACAGCACACTGGTCAGCGGGTCCTGCAGGGTTTTCAGATATGCTGAGTGATTTCGTCATTTTTCAGCAAGAGGGGACAAGAAAACATAACAAACACTTCAATATTAATTCGATTTTCCGTGTATGAGGAGAAAGAAGGTTGCTTGCACCTTGAATGCACTGCATGTGTTAAGTACAGTTGCTGAACTATGCATCACAGGGGCTGCAAACTGTTTTAGCAAGAGAGTTTGACCCATGTGTATGCTCAGATTTCTATCAAAATCCATTTAAATTTCCCCTGTCAAAAGGTACGTGGAGCTGTAGCTACTTACTCCACAGTCCAGCTGCTGTACAGAACCTTACATTATACACTATTTATGAAAGTTCGCCTTTAAAGATATAATGTATGCACTTTCCTTTTGCTCAGGAGATCTGAATACTGTTTCTTTCCTTACTTTCTTTTTTGCTTTTTCTTTTTGCTTTTTTTTTAACCTAGAAACAAATCACAGTGGTATAGTAGCTGCTGTCCATGTATCATTATGTGTGTCTGCCTTCTGCCTGCTCATCTGCTAGACAAACATTCTTCACCAGAATGGCGTCTGTTCCAGAATGAGAAAGGGGGTAAAGAGATGGTGGGGGTGTAACAAGGTGGATTTGACTTTTCCAGTGACTAACCATGCTGTTATGCTAATTCTGCTTGCATTCCACTTGACTTCCATTTGTACTTCCAGTAGCAGTAGGAATTACCAATAAGAGGGGAAGGCTTCAGGCTATGACTATATTACTTCCAGCACAGTGTTAGACGGTGCTGTGACATGGACCATATAGCAACAAAATGGTTTAAAAGCTAAACCAGCACCTACAGTACAGAGAGCATGGTGTGCCTGTGTGGTAATACAGTACAGTGTGTTAAGATGATGGGTGCTGTCCTCAATGATTTGTTATCTTACTTATTTGCTTCGAAGATATATCCAAGAAGTTGTGACAATTGCAAAGATTTAATCCGGTATTTGCCCATGTGAACGGAATTGTCATTATAAAATAAATGCTTTCAGATTTGACCGTACTAATGTACAATGTTGGGCAGTAATGAGGTAAATGTAACACTTTTTTTTTTTTTTTTTTTACAGTAGCAAGTAATATAACAAATTACTATAACGTTTTGAGTAGCTAATAATACAGTTACCATTTCTCCAAAAGTAACGCATATGTGTCACTTGCAATTTTCACGAGCCTCTGTGGAATTGCGGATCGAGACGTAGTGCGTGTAGTGTGATTTGCGCGTTGTCATGATATTGATTTTGTCTGAAATAATTCTGCGTTGCGTTGGACTCCAGTCTAACTCCCCCCTCCCCAATTACAATGCCCCTTACTTTGTTCTAAAGTTCATAGAATGAAAATGAATGAATTTGAATGAGACTGTTCGATCTCCGTACTCACAACATTATGTGTTCTCTCTCCGCCTGATTTTTACTTGGTTGCACGCCGTGTTGTGCACTGAACATAGCTGACTTACAAGCTACTTCTGACCTATCACACTGTGACACGTGAGCTTGATGATCAACTATTTTTGTTGCAACCTCCACTCAATCTGAGAAAACTTTTGTTTAGCAGTCCAAAAAGGCAGTTGAAGACAGTCCATCTAAAATGTTTTTTCACCATGAGCATAGTACTGTATGTTGACTAGACTACACAGTAAAATGTTAATTACTTTGATGCGTGTACAAAACCAAATTGACCTGTTCCAACAGCATTTTACAGTGTGTGCAGAACAAAAAGCAATTACCAATTTTGTGGTGTGTAACAAAAAAGTAATGAGTTGTACTGTATAACTAGTTACTGTTGGGCAGGGAGTAATACGTAAATAAAAAAAATATCCTTTTGAAAAGAGGAACCCCTGATGAACCCCTTAATTCGATCTCTTTTTAAAGTGAAATAGAGCACAGTTTCTTCAGGTTCCAGATTTGAGAGTACAATTAAAGCATATGGATGTGGGAGGCTGTGGGGTGTGTGGGGCTGCGACACATGAACAAGTAAATCAAACATTTGTGGGAGCATTCATCAAATTAATTCTCTGAAATCCGGGAAGGGCTGAAATGTAGTCGAGAGTCAAATCGCTCAATACCGATTAGCATCCAATATGGATTCTGACATGCTTGTATTAGACAGGAAGTGTTGTGTGATTGGGCACAGCATGTCTTTCCTCATTCACTGTGAAGTCAGGCTACTCAAAGCCGTTATGATGAGAGCTTGAACAGGGAGTCTTGTCTGGCAATAGAGATAAGAGGAGTAGTGTAAAGCATAGTTCAGACCAAAGATTTGTGATGAGACGAAACCATTTGAAGTCTGATTTGTACTTTGTCATATGACGATGTCATGCGCCAAAAACACTTGAGTCCAAAAATTCTGTTCAGTTTAATTCATTAAATGTAATGTAATTTTTTAGTCATCGCAATTTACAATAATTTTTGTGTGGCACAAGAATTGTACATACAATCCTTCATGGCAAACAAATTACACGGGGTAGATTTCTTCCCCCAAGCTTCTAGATCGGCTATTTTCAGTGAGACATTGTTGTAAAGCGGAGCATAAATTAAGTATTAAATCGTTGCAGAGAAAATTCTTAATATGATTTATGCCTTCACATCTCTTTATCTGTTTCTTCCACTTTCCTCTCTTATCATTTCCCTCCGACATTTGCTGTCTATTCTTCCAGCCCTGCCAACCAGTTAGCAAATGTATTTTCTGTCTGTCTGTCTGTCTGTCTGTCTGTCTGTCTGTCTGTCTGTCTGTCTGTCTGTCTGTCTGTCTGTCTGTCTGTCTGTCTGTCTGTGTATAATCATCACAGTATAACACCAAGTCAGATAAAATGGGTCGTAATTTGTCCAATGTAGGATGCACAAGTGATTGTCAATCCATTTCATCTGTTTTGGTGCAAATGAAAGTGACAGGTCCAGTGGAGAGGCAAAAGCAAAACAACCCCCCAAAAGAGAAGGGGTTTGCATGGTGGCCACACACAATGGTTCTCTCTTTATTCTTCCTGACAGATTATTCTCTAGTTTTCTGTTCTGCTAGTGTCCTTGTCACACGGTTTACGAACACCTTTTCCCAACAGCAATTACTGTAGGCTCTTTAACGGCACGACCACGACTAGGCTCATGAACTGGACTACTAGCCTTTAATTATTTATGGGTCTGTCTATGTGCACCAGCTTGTGCAGGCTTGGCTAGGCTTATGAAGTGGACTACTAGTTTTAGTTACAGATGGGCTATGTGCAATGACAAATGATTATTATTCCCAGTGAGACCTTTTTAATGCTTTTTGTCTCCGCCAGGCCGAAGGCGTGGCCAAGACTATGTTTTGCCCCCTGTCCGTTTGTGTGTGTCCGCCCGTGTGTCAGTCTGTTTGTCCGTCTGTGAGCAGCTAATCTCCGGCACTGTTTGCCCAATCAACGTGAAACTGTGCACACACATGCACACACACCTGCATGCAAGAGCAGAACTTCAGCCCCATTTTTTCAAATCGGCCTGTTATAGTGCCACCAGGAGGCTGACTTTTGCAAACACATTACTCCTATAGATCTTGTCCAAACATCACACAAATCGGTACACATGATCTCTATAGTCATGTGATCAAAACGGATTCATCCGTCATATTCCATCCTGATTGACTAATACGTTTTGAACAAAATGCCTAAAATCATTAATGTAGCATAGCGTGCCATTGCCGTGAACCTTTGCTTGCACATTCCCACTATAGGCCAAGGAAGAAATGCCAGCCAAAAATGTTCCAATCAGCCTCATGGTGGTGCTTTAACAGTCCGATTCCTGATTTTTAAGGCTCAAGGATCAAGACGGATATGTCAGATTTTTCATATTCCATCCTGATTGGCTAAGATTGGCTTGCAGGAGTGGTTCGCTTTGAACAAAATTCTTCAAATCATGATCGCAGCGATTCCACTCACCTCCATCATCACTGAATTCAGAACATTGCTGGCCCACAATAACCTACAGTACCTGGCCTGGTGGAGACCTGTGCTCAGAGGAGCCGTGTGTGTGTGTGTGTGTGTGTGTGTGTGTGTGTGTGTGTGTGTGTGTGTGTGTGTGTGTGTGTGTGTGTGTGTGTGTGTGTGTGTGTGTGTGTGTGTGTGTGTGTGTGGGGGGGGGGGGTTGTCTGTCCGTCTGTGTACAGTTAATCTCCTGCACCATTGGACCAATCGGCGTGAAACTGTGCACGCATTCTCCCTGGAGGCCAGAGTAGAACCAATTGGCAACATTTCTCACATTGGCCACCAGGAGGCGTAAATCGGTACATCTATCTATCTATCTATTAATCTATCTTTCTATCGATAGTGAAAATGGACCCAGTGCACAAAATCTCCCCGAGAATTTGTGAAGCGTCAAATGGCTTCGATACAAATCGGATATCCGCTTAAAACTGTGAGGCTTTCAAAATAAGAGATTCTGTCTGTCTGTCTGTCTGTCTGTCTGTCTGTCTGTCTGTTGGTAGCATGAGGCTATACCTGTGGCCCAATCAGTTGCACAGGTAGCCCAGCTCGTCCAGGATACATTCCTAACAATGAATTACACAATTAGCTTACTTAAATTATGCATGTTAAACATATTCATTACTTTCTTCAACGCCTCTCGTCCCACTTTAAGAAGATTATGGAGTGCTTTTATTGTTCAGCATCGAAGAACCACCTGGAACAAACACATCTGTTTGACATAAAGTGACAGGAGACAGGGGAGAGAAGAGTGGTGTGTGGAGTTTGACAGCTATTGTCTTTTCTTTAAAAGTTTGAGTAAACTTGTAAGATCCACAGACGCTATTGTTTGGTGATCCTTGTTATAGCAGAACGATTGCTTTTAGTACAGTACTTAGTGCACCAGTTGGCCATTTGTACATACCTGGAATTTATCCTCTAACTAGGAGCTTTGGGCAGCCACGGAGAGTGTTTTCTTGCTCAAGGACACATAGTCATCATTAGTCATCATTAGTTATCTTCATGTCTTATAAGTTCATCTTTGCCACTGCTTTTATATTTGATACTACGTTGCCTTAGCACTCTGAATGCAGTTCATTATACAGTAGCTGGTGGAGTCACTTGATATTATTAGGGGTCACAAGCCAATCACAATTTCTTTTAGAATTTTTTGTTGGCAGGAATAACAGCTTTGCCAGTACCTGCAAAAGCAAGATTGATGGCTAAATCAGAAATATCTGCAAGTACCGAGTATTTGAAACAACAGTTGCATAGCTGCAAGGAGGCTTGGGGCAAAAGCTGTGTTTGGAAACAACCCTGGAAAGTGAAATTCATATGAATTGGAAGTATAACTTGGCCCTGTGGAAGCCTCAGAGGGAATGGCTAGTGGCTACCATCTGATATTGCACTTTTATACAGCATTCTATATCATTGAATCAAACTACATACTGAGGAAACTATAGTATGAACTTTTCAGCTTTTCAAGATCAAATTCAATTACTTGGCACAACTTGACTGTATTTGTGAACAAAATTAATAAATGATGGATTTGCTCCTCCAATTTTTTATTTTTATTATACACTTTTACTAAACATAATTATGAAAACATACTTCACATGTAATCTTTTTTTGTTGTTCAATACATGAATAATAATCCTTCGATGTTCCTTAACCAGCCTGAAACTTTAAAACATGAACAGCTGCTCTCCATGACAATTCATTTCAAGGTGAGAAGAATTGCCCTTTTGTGTGTGAGAGAGGCAGGCATCTCACCGTCTGGCTGATGTGACAATGGTGGAGCGAGACTGGTGTTACGGTTCCATTATGATTCTTCCAACATAACTCGGAGAGAGACATACTTTTTTAAAATAATATAATTTAGAGTAGCCAAAACATTTTTACCCCCTTTTCCCCCCCAATTTAGTCGTTATGTCAATTGATTACTCCCCACACACATTTCTGTGTCACTGCTGTTGTATCCTACTGAGTCACTTGCCAGTGAGGAGCCCCCACCGAGAAGACGTAGAACCTTCGTTCTACTCCTCCCGCCCAACATTCCATGCTGACAGGTGCCGCCGCAGCAGTAGGAGTATGTGTAGTGACAATTATCACCCTCCCCGCCCGGCTTACCTCCCTCGAACACGGGCCAATTATGTTCGCATAGACGCCCGACAAAGCGGATTTGGTGGATTTGAACCCACAACCTCTGTGGTGGTGGGCAGGGACTTTACCACTGCGCCACCTGAGCACGAGGGAGATGTAATTAAACTGACTTTAAATGATAAGCTGGAATGATTTAATAACAGTGGTCTCTCCTGTGACAAAACTGACCTAAACCTGACATAATATTTATGCATTATTTTCATATTTACATGCCAATTCCAGCTCTGACTTTTAGATGAATGATGGCATGCAGAGATTCTATGCGCCGACAAGACCAGGGAGCTGATCGTGGACTTCAGGAGGCCTTCATCGATGGAGCTGCAGTGGAAAGGGTCAGCGAGTTCAAGTTCCTCTGAGTACACATCGAGGAGGAGCTCAAGTGACACACACACACCACACGTGAGGGAAAAGGCCCAGCAGTGACTATACTGGTTTCACTGCCTGAATAAGTACGGAGTTAGCCCCCGCATCCTCAGATTGTACTAAACAGCTCCGTTCAAAGCGTCCTGTCAGGCTGTGTTACAGCCTGGTACTGCATGTAAACTGTACTGCCCGAGAAAAGAAAAACCTACAGCGGGTGGTGCGGTCAGCAGAGCGCATGATGGGAGGCGAGCTCCCCTCGCTCCAGGAACTGTACAAGAAAGAGATGCGTAGTCAAGGATCATCAAGGACAGGCACCACCCCAGCCACAAACTGTATACCCCAACAACGACCACGGCCGGGCAAGGAGGCCTACCGTAGTATCAAGGGCAATACCACCAGGTTTATGAACAGCTTCCACACGGCTACCATCAGACTGCTGAACAAGGCATAGTCTCGCGTAGTCAGACAACTATTCCACGATCTCTGAATGCTATATAGAGTCTGGAACTACAACTCCCGAAATCGGAGAGAGGAAGCTGGCACTTCCGTTCACGAAAATATATTTTTAAATATCTTTAGTTTACATTTTATTATTTTATTTCCATTTCTGCTAAGCAGCAAGCTAAATATACTTAGATGATTTGTATTTATATTAGGATAAATTTGCGCGACTGTAAAGACGAAACGGAAGTGGGGAGGAGGCTTCATATCCGGTTTATATTCTAATCATGATCAGAGTTTCCGAGTCCCAGACTGTATGACCGGAAACATTTGAAAATTGTGGGAGGCAACAGTCTGGCCACGCGAGACTAAACAAGGCATGACCACCGCCTTGGACTTTGCTTTCCTCATGGACCTACCTGTGGATTAGACCAGTAGAGCAACCTTTTGTGGACTATGTGGCTGAACTTGACACTCGCTGATACTCTGCACCTTAATCTCACGTACAACGCACGTATACCTATCTTCTTGCACTAATGTCTATGTCATAAACAGTATATACCAGCTGCTATGCTCATATACCTTATTTCCAAACCTCATGTACATAATGTTTGGATAGATATGCTACAATATGTAGATACCTGTCTTTTTTTTTTATTCCTTCTTTTTTTCCTTCCCTTGCCCCCTTATTTCTCTTTCTGGAAACAATCAAAACGAAGGAGCTTGCACAAAAACTAATTTCACCCACTGTTTTACACCTGTAAACCTGTGACAATAAAGGTGATTGTCATTCTGATTCTGATTCTAAATCTGTGCTTAACTCATTTTTGGCTCATTCGCTGTGCTGGATATTTCAAAATGTGTAATTATAATATATTATCTGTCACACACATTTATCATGTTTTATTATGTATTGTGATACCATATAAACAACTTACAAGTGGTGCCATAGGTGGCACTTGATTCTTTACTAAGTAGACTTTTACTGCTGTGAAGAGCTCTGCACAGTTGAGGGAAAGCTGTGTACAGACTGCTTGGTCAGAACTGGAGCTGTGGCTGGAGCTATAGGTGAATATTAAAATTCATGCTGCTCTGCTTGGTGGCCAGGGAGTATAGCTCACCTCAAGGTCAAGCTGTGAATGGAATACTCATAGGGAAGTCTGGGCTTGTTTTCACACTTCCGAGCAAATGAAGAACGATCCTACTTGCCCATGTACAGCCCTGCCTGTGCAGAAACTCTGGCTACAATCAAGGTCTTGCTAACTTTGAACAAAACACACAAGCTGTACAAGTAGTTGCTGTTACAGTGGTAAAATATTATCACAGTGATCAAGAAAATATTGTATATGGAAATGAGATCTCATATTGAGATAGATGTAGCCTATGCTGCAGGTTTAGTACTGCAAAAATATGTTATGAATATTCAGCCCTGCAGATTCAACGCACAAACATTATCTTAATTCAACGATTTACTTTCACATTACTGTATTTCATTTTGTTAATCAGATGCAATGCACACACTTGCATGCATACGCATATTCATGCATAAGGATACCGACACACAAAGACATGTATGCAATTTCTCCCTCTCGCGCATGCACGCACGCACACAATCATGGTTAAAAAAAGATCTTAAAGAATACATTGAAAAACATTTTAACATAGCGTAGCCTAAGGTAACATGGTAACAGGATGCTATGTACATGTACTATGACACTAACAAAGTGATGAGTTTATTTATCATGTATTATTTGACAGGGTTGTGGGCTTCTTTTCTTTTTTACCCTTTTTTTTTTACACACGAGAGGAATCCCAGAGAGAATACAAAACATCTTGAATGTTTATAAGAAAAGAGGTATTTCCTCCAAGCCTTAGTGGATATACTGTATGTCTTGTATACCTGTCACATTTAAAGTAAATATTAAGTCAACGATATGAAGTCAAGTCTATTTGATCTTGTCCCGGGCCATGGCATATCAACCAAGCACAATAATACCCACCAAATGTTTCAAGTAAGGACATCTTACAAAGAACTAGGTTTTCTTTGAAGGCCATGGGCCCTATCTTGCACGCCGTTTTATCCCTTGTCCCTAAACTTTTTTGCCATTTTCCACTATTTTGAAAAACCTTTTTTAATTGTTCAAATAGCCGCTCTACAAGCTCACAACGTGTCGATGTAGATCGGCCAGTTGAACAATTTTTTAATGTTTTTCAAAATAGTAAAATATGGGTAATAAGTTTAGGGATAAGGGGTAAGGCGGCGCGCAAGATAGGGCCCCTTGGGCCCTGTAATTGGCAATGCTATACCCGCTGCCCACTAGCCGTGAATTACTGCCCGCTAACCGTGAATTACGGATAAGGGAGCTGGCACTGTCCCTAAACGGTATTTTGCTGCTGCTATACCCGCTATTCATTATGCCGACGCCGTTATTTGCGCTTCGAGGTGTGCCCGTGGGCGTGTTGTTGCATTATCCCCCAAATTGCTATTTTGTCCACACACATTCCGTTTTGGAAAGCGCATAGCGGAATCTAAAACCACCCGCAATGCCAAATTGGTTTGGTAGAGCGCGCTGTAGATTCCTTGTGTCAATTGTGTTTATATAAGATGATAGTCTATTCAAAGAAGACAATTTGTGCGTTGCGCACTGCAATGCCCTCCAAATTACACACTTCAGTTTTATTCATCGATTATGCAGGAAATAATGAACTGATGACAAAAATATAAAATTCTCTCTAATCAGTAACATGTAGGTGATAAGTATGTCTATCAAATGTGGTTTTTATTGAAAGGCAATCAAAGGCTAGAGCCTATGAAGTAAACGTTGGGCATATGTGTCCAATGTTAACACATTGAATGCCAAAAACGGTCCGGACCGTTTTTGAGGGTCCAAACGAGAAGTGCCGAAAACGGTCCGGACCGTTTTTGACCCAATTCTATTTTTATACATGTGGGCCACGTGGGGCGCTAAAACGAAACTTAGACATCACCCAAGGAGTTTCTGAGAAGAAGAGGCTGGATCTGGCTCCATGTCAAAAATCCTTCCGGTCGGCGTTTTCAATGTTATCTCCTTGATTAAAAGCTTAATATCTCCATTTCTTTTTAATGTGGTGGAAACGAGCCGTTTTCGATCGGCGATCACGCTGCAATGGAGGATCGCGTTGGAAATATTATTGTTCCAGGCGTTAGTCGGGACCCTCCGCCGTCTCGCACGCACGCTTTGTTTACATGCACTTCCGTGTCTGGGCTTCTCACAGCACGAAATGTATAACGCAAGTGGATGGAAGAAATGCTGGCACTCAACGTATAATATTTTAATAAACCTCTGGCACCCAATGTGTTAAATCCCCTCAGTGCGGCGCATGCACACACACACACAGATGGGGTAAAATCTCTGCCTTCTGGCCTGGTGGAGATGAAGACATGAATCTTCAGTGGGGCAGTGAGTGGTGTTGTGTTGGAAAAGACTGACACGCACACACGTTTCAACGTCTAAACATACTCGGACTTTTACTCAAGTCTCACACAGTACAGATCATACTTCCTTGTTCTAGAGCGCACTCTGCGCGTAAACTCAACATCCCATAATAACCACACCTCTTATAGGAACATACAGCAAACCCCCTGTATTACAGTGCGTTATTAGAACATAACAAGTGGGGCCAAAATTCAACCATTATCTTACCCCACTTCGCCTGTGGGTTGCGCTGTAAGGCTACAATTCCATGACGTCATCATTACACTTCATATGTATTTGTTATCAAATATTAGTTTATTCAGTATTTGTCGCATAAACCGTAGGTTAGTGAAAACGTAGATAACTGATTATAAACCAAAGCCACTGGTGAGTACATGTTGTTCAGAGTTATCTTTGCTCACGCCACGGCATACTTTACGAAAATAATTCATCATCAGCACTTGCATCCCAGCTAGTTTGTCTCTAATCAAACACAGCTGCAAAGTATCGTAGCAACAACACAAAGCCTTACCATGTGTACAGGCATAACATGGGTGGGGGGTTGCAGTGGTGTAATGAGATATAGTGTTAATTTCTGGGTTTATTTGTAACCTGCTCTACTGAAATAAATGAGATGCTGCTGAAACAAATATTATGTGAAAACTTCAGGCAATAAAATAAAGCCCTGGCTTTCATAACTTTTAAATACCGTCACTGAATTTGAATGAGAACTTTGAAGCTGATAGTTTCGAAACTTTGACATGCCAATGGAGAACACTTGGGGTGCAATGAGCTGACAAGATTCTTAACAGCATTCACACAACCTTTAGGTGTTTTTCCTTCCTTCTTTTCCCCTTGAAGACAGAATTTGTTGGCAAGGGTTGTGGATAGATTAATGAGCTTGTGGCAAGGAGGCAATCAAATGATTCCCATGATGAGGAAATGGGGTGCATGATTCTTTATTTTATTCCTTTAACTGTTTTGTTATTTTAGATTTTCTCCTGCCAACTGCCATTTTGCCAAATCTCTATTTCTGTTGCTGCCACCCCGACTGCTGGCCTAGGGAGGAAGTAGACAACCACATGCGATAGAGTCACCAGCCACTACTTTTCACCTGATAGTGATGGGTTTGACCGTTTGACCGTTTGAGGCTCATGCTATTTCTACAAGACACCCCCCAATGATACAGTAGTTGGAGCCTCTTTGTCCCAGGCCGCCTTTACATATGCTGTTCCCCAGGGGCCCATACTTCAATTTACATGCTTCCTCTGGGTGACATATACTGTTTAACACAACCTCCATTTCTACTGTTATGTGGATGATGCCAAGCTCTTACACCCCTCCAAAGCCCAGAGATGCAAGCAATGTGCAAGCAATGTACATGTTGGCTTGTCTTTCAAACATCAAGTGCTGTTGTAGAAATTTCAACAGATAAAGGCATTAAATCTAAGATTATTATTATTTGGCCTTTAAGACTTAACCAGCACTATAGTGTAGCCGTGGCAGCATGACCACTAATGTTAAACAGGGTGCTCATAGCCTGGTGGAGATTTTTTTCCTGATAGTTTCATGTTTTAATAGCCAGGTGATTAATGGCATTCAATCGTAAGTAACATTTCAAGACCCTGCTCCTATATATGCCCTGCTGACCTCGAGAAGGCCACCTATGCTTTTAGCTCATCTTGGTCAGGAGACCCCTACCTACAGATCACAGGCTGCATTCTTGATCATATAGGGAACTATCATCAGTGATGTAAGGGCTACTACACACTGCAGGATATTTGGTCCGATTATGCTGTCGGAGACCTTTTTTGGCGCTCGCCGACAAAACCCCCGATCTGACGCAAGATCGGGCTTCGCTTGCCGAGGTTTGGCTCGCTGTATGTGAAAGGCTTGGCGATACTATCCGGCCGCGATTCCAGCACTTGGCGATGCCTTCATGAGCGTTTCTAGATATCTAGCAGGTTTGCTATTTGGCTCTGTCGCCGACTGGACATCATACAGTATGAACAGGGTTGCGACCGCACCCCGAGAAGATCCGTGTTACAGCCAATGACAGCATAGGACAGCTGTGCTCACAGACAGAAAGTCTGTCAGTCTGTCTGTCTGTCTGTATTGATATATGGATATCATCAATACATAGACCTTTATTACGTGGGTAAATTCAGATGTCATACATATTGGTTGCTATATTAATATTGCTGATAGCATAGGAGTCAGCTGCACAGCAGCACTACTGCTGGTGTTATTATGAAAACATTTAGAACACGTGCGCTCTCTCTCTCTCTGTGTATGTGTGTGTGTGTGTGTGTGTGTGCGCGCACACGCGCGTGCATGCGTGCATGTGCAGAGAGAGAGACGCAGAGAGACAGAGAATGATTTAATGAAAATCACTAGCGTCCTGTCTCACTCTTGCACGCTTTCGTGAACAGAGACATCGGTGATGAAATAATATAATGTAGCCTAATGTAATGTAGATTGGAATAAAAAACAAAATAAATCGGGTCTGGAATCCTAATCCTGGTGAACATTCTGGTGAACATCCTGGTGTGTGATCCCTTGTCGGCGATCAATCTGATAGTGTGAAAACCACAACGATATTATGACAGCCGATTTCAAGAAAGAGACTTGTGAAGTCGTGTGACATACATAACGATCTGATGACTCCTCGACGACTTTAAAAGTCGTGTAGTGTGTAGCTAGCTACCTTAACTGGGAGCTAAGCCAAAAGGCTTCAGACATTGTCAGTGAAATCTTAAAAATACATTCTAAAACATAGTGGGCAACCAGTGGAGAGAGAGAGAGGCCAGGATGAGTGTGAACGGTGGAACTAACTTAATCGATGAAACAGTTACAAATTATGTGCAGATAGCTCTGTTGCTGCACTTACTATCATTATTATTGGTGATGGTGAACCTCTTCCCATGTTTGTTCTCCCTGCTTTTACAGTTACGCACACAAACACGCAAGCAAGCACACACACGCGGGGCACCAACACGAAGAAACACGTGAAAACAAACAGGTGCAAGCACACACTCTCACGTATGAGGCATCGACACAAATCAAACACTCACACAGGCACAGACACACACGCACGCAGCACAGTCACAAAGGAAACAAACGCAACAAACTCAACAAACTCTCTCTCTCTCTCTCTCTCTCTATCTCTGTTCCACATAAACTCAGACTGTGAAAACAAACCTATTAGGGAACCATGGTTTGGCAGGCAAAAAAAGTGAGTTTTTTTTTCACTGTACAATGTAAGTCAATGAGGAGCATATTTTTAATGATACATTTCCAATCAATTGAGCAACTATTTTTGATTTCTCGCCCACCTTTGGAGTTACAGTACATCATGACATGGTAACAACTTAAAGGAGAGATCCGCCCATTTTAAGTGTTATATTTGATGTGTCGCTAATCACTCACCATCATTGAAAGGGACGTTGAGTTATTTCAGAGAGTCCCGTGTCGTGTAGTCTATCGACCCCCTCCGTTGGCATAATGGGAGCCCGTGTAAGAGTGAAAATCGTCTATTATAACCGATGCAAAGTTAGTATTTTCTCTACTACTGCTCATTGTGGAGTCTCATGATACTCAAACGTGCATTGAATGTCGTGAACGAGCTATCGTTCATGCAGAACGAGATGATGCTGGTTGCTTACTTCTTCCACAGACGCCAGGTTCTGTGACTGCAGACTGCATGACACGGGACTCTCTGGAATAACTCAACGTCCATTTCAATGATGGTGAGTGATTTGCGACACATCAAAGATAACACTTAAAATGTCCGGATCTCTCCTTTAAACCTCTACCAAAGCGTCCTTGCCCTTTAATTTTAAGAAATCAAACTTCACGTTTACAGGACAAAATAAGAAGTATAGCAAATCCAATGCTAGATTATTTATTGATGATTATGAAGTCTCCCCGGTTCAGTCAACAACATTATTTAGTGCATTAATAGATGAACATTTAATTGGAAAGACCTATTTCTTGGCCTGCAGACAGGTGAGGATATTATTCAGTATTCTCCATAAAATCTGCCATTTGTTGCAATCTTCTTGGCTTTTAACTGGATTCTTCATTCTAATTTGCAATTTGCATGGGCTGCCACATCACATAATTCAAATTGACAGAAACAAAAAATGTGTTAGACTTATTAGTCACTCTAACAGCTATGAGGCATCAACTCCACTTTTTGTGATGTTAACACTTTGTTAAGCTGTCAACTTTCAGTATTAATATACATGTAAAATAGTATAACATGCTCCTTCTTTTCCAAACATTTGCGTCACCCTGAATCCCCTCTGAAACTTTGCAAAGATCTATTCCCTTTTAATTATCAAGTTCACACATATAACACTAGACAAGTCAATAATCTTCATCTCCCCTTCCCCTTCCCCTTTCATTCTTCTAATTGTCAGTTTTTAATTTGGTAGAGAGGATCTCTTGTTATGGAACAAGTGCATGATCAATTCACAATCAATCATACCTTTCTTTAACTATAAGTTAAGGTACACCCTTATGAGTGGAGTTTGAGCTCTAACCGCTCTATTCTGTGGCAGGTACAGTATAGCCTGCCACAGAATAGAGCGTATAGACCCGTACCCGTTACCCGCGATTTTCTACCCATTACCCGTTAAATACGGATAAGGGAGCTAGAGCTGTCCCTAAACGCTATTCTGCACCTGCTATACTCGTTCTCCATTATGCCGACACCGTTATTTGCGGGTGGAGGCGTGCCCGTGGGCGTGCCGTGTTGTTGCTATATCCCCAAAATTGCTATTCTGCCCACGGGTGCGGCTTTGACCGAAAATCTGAATTTTGCTGACTCTGTATTTATTGTGAAGAAAATACTATGCAGATGTGTGATTGGTGGTTCCACTAAAGGTACTCTATGAAATGTACAGAGGGCCAAGTAATACTAATTCAATGACAGACTAATTTCAATTGACAATTAAATTGACCAATCGTATCATCCCTCTAAATGATTGGGCTTTATTATCCCTGAAAGAGTGATGACAACAGAAGTCAAAAGGCTTTATCATAACATGATTCATGTAGACCTCAGATAGTTCCAGTTACATGATACATTGATTCAGGTGTGATGATAAATCTGATTCTTTCTCTATTCTCAATTCTTTCTGCTATCTTCAAGGAACTATTGAGAGGCTCTGTGATCTGGAAATTACTGTAAAAAGAATTGGTCCATTGGAGTGAACGGAGTTGTCGCCACTATTAGTATAGCTTACTTCATGACAAGTTTGCCCTCTGCAAGGTTTATGAATCTCAATAGGCCCAATTCGTTCATGATGGCAACCGAGCCTTGACTCTGTTACAGCTAGAGAGGATTTATTGTCCACTTTTGTCAAGATTAACTTCTAATAAAAAGTTGGAGTTTATCAGAACACCAGCTTAATTTACTGCAGAAAACCAAAACCTTTAAAAGGCATTTCAACTCCAGCAATTATACGTAATACCTGTGGATCAAAAAGGAAGCTAAAGCTTTACTGCTAGGTTTGTTTACTTTTTGGCTCAGAAAGTTGGACAACGATGGATTTTCTGATTGAAGAACTGTATCCAAGTCAAAACGCTGCATTCATCTGAAAGCTACAGTTTAGCCTAAAACATTTGAAGACACCAGATAGAGTTCCAGCTGTAAATAAGCAACAATGTCATTGCTCATAATGAGAAGGTTAGGAGGAACCAGGACATTTTGAAATGTCTAATTAATTGTGTGGGCAAGTAGGAGTTGCCATTCCGAGGTCATGATGAAGGAGCAGGCTCTGCAAACAAGGTTAATTACCTGTTGCTGGATTTAGTGGCAGAATATGACAAGACCTGCACACTCACTTGCCACATCGATAGTGTTCAGTGGCACATAATCTAAGATTCTATTTCCAGTTCTGTCAAGGCCAGGGTGGAAAAGCTCCATAGAACAATTGAAAAGGAAAAAGAGGAGTTTGACAGGGTATACAAAGAAGGTCTGTCCGTCCTCACAGAGACAGCACCGTACAGGGTTCCACTGCAGCGTTAATTGACAGTCTCCAAGTCTCTCAAGATGTGTTGGTCTGAAAGCTCTGAAAATGACTGTATAATAAATTGTCACATAATTTCTCCACTTCCGTTTCGCCTTTGCAGTCGCGCAAATAACTCTTACTGGAAAGAAAATGTGAGGGACCAACATCCTACTAACCTAGATTGTCAGCCACTTTAGTAAACACAAATAGCTGCCATTCCTGGCTCTTCTGGATCCTAATCAGTTCATTTATTACAGTGACCATTTTCCCAAGCTGACATTAATCACGTTACCCTCAGAAGATAACTGAAAGAAAGCATGGTATATGTGTACATGCCTAATCCCTGTGTCCACTGCCTCTGTGGAGAGGTCATTCTCTGCGCTAAAGCGCATAAAAAACTATTTGAGGAGCACCTGTTAGGGCCGACTGTCAGACATATCCATCGAGAAATTACTGATGACCTTAAAAGCAAAGAATCAGTTGCATGACCCCCGCCATCAACCACTTCCCAAAACACAAGATGATGGGCTTTGTTTTCAAGTAATGTGATCATCAAAGCGTTATTTAAACACTTTAAACACTGCCACTGCTTTTTATTTTTGAAAATGGTCATTGTGCAGAATTACCAGTCAATCAGTAAATTGACAGCAATAAAATTTAATGCTGCGTACGAATAACCTTGCATCACCAGGCTTTGCATAGTGCTGGCCTGGTTAAATTTTTTGTTTTTTTAAGACACTGTGAAAATAGCAGATCTACAAGCTCACAACGCATTGCGACACGATGTGGGCTTGTAGATCTTTTATTTTCACTATTAAATAGAGCTTAAGTCGTTAACTCATTATGCATTTTTTGTATTTTTTTGTGTACGGAAAGAAACCAAATGAATCCTTTGGGTCTCGAGCTAAAACGTTTGGGAAGCCTTGCTCTAGACCCACTGTGAGTAAGCAACCTGCAAAGCGATTTGATGCTAGTACAGTGTACAGTAAGTCAGACAACCTGTTGCTGCTGGGACACTGTGGCTGCCGTTCATCTTTCTGAAGTGACTGTCATTGAGTGTTGCTTCACTGTGTGTGAGCTGTTAGGTTGGATTCTGAAAGGACATTTCTGGCAGAATGCTGTGAAGGTAAACTTAATTCTCTCATGCTGTCATGTGTTACATACATGAGGTGATTATTTGTAACTGTGGGTTTGCATTAATGATGAAGATAGTAGCTGATTTCACGACTTGCAAGGTAAGGGTATAAGGTAAGTGTAAACCTTTTTGTCCCTGAGGTGAGGGGACATTGGTCCAGTGCTACAGTCCGCTGCTTCACATAAAATACATGACAAAAACATGTTGCTAGACAAATGCTAGACAAATTGCTTCATATTATAAACATCTTAAACGAGACTACATTTAACATTAATCTCTCAAGACAGATTCTGCCAGCACCACTGCCCTAAATATGTAGTGTTGTTGTAGGAATAAACACAGAAGCACCCGGGAGTGGACTAAGAAAGGAGAGGACCCAAACAAGTTCCTGTTTTTACACAAAAAGGAGGTGGTGCCCCCAGAGGCAAAAACAAAGGGGGGAAAACATTATTTTCCGTTTTTTTTTTTATCGAATGGGTTCCCAGATTGATTTACATGACGGATTAAAAATAAACTGTTATATCAAAATGCTGAAGTGTAAAGTGCTTGTTTATTGCACTAGAGTTCAGCAGCTTTATGGGGGCTGGAACAAACAATAGCTTTAAGCGACTTGATTTGCACCTTGGCATGTGCAGTCTAAAGTCATTCAGAGTGGTTTTGAGATATGAGCTTCAAATGTTTCACATTCTAAATAGGAAAAGTGTTAATAGGCAGCTGTTTTTTCATGTTATTCATTTTTAGGTTAATAATCAAAAAGGCAACCACTTTAAAAGTAGGTTACTCTGATGTCAAAATCATATCAAATATGTAACTATGGCCAAGCAGTTACAGTACTGAATAAGTCGCTCATGTTGGCCAGGCCAACATTTTCAAGCACTGCCAAAATACAAATCCATTGTTGGATATCCTATGTTCTGACTAGCTGAAAGGGCATGCCACACGTAATGTTTCAACATTGATGTAAATGTATTCACGATTTTAACCCTCTATACACACTGGACCTGAGTTGGCTCTGCACTTGGCCCTCTCTTTTTCTTCTACACTATCTCTTCAACAAAAATTGCTGATCTATTAAATCTGCTATTTTTGTTGAACGTTTCCCCCAGAATACAGATGTTTGTTTGTCCGTTGTCCCTTTGTTTGTCTGTGAGCTGTTAATCTCAGGCACCGTTGGAACGATTGGTGTGAAACTATGCATGCACCTTCCCAGTAGGCTATGGCCATGTTACTATTCCTACAAATGTAGTCAGTACACAGCAGTATCTCTGGAGTCATGTGATCAAGATGTATCACAGATTCTTCATATTCCATTCCATTTGCGTGCCCTGGGTAGCCAACCTGGCCTGGCGGATATCTGTACTCTGAGGAGTTCACTTCTCTAGTTTGTATTTAACATATAAATGTGTAAATGTTACACAGTCTGTAAGTACAGTACATCCTCACTCATAGATAAGAAAAATAAATGAATAAATAAAAAGATAAGATAAACCTTTTTGATCCCCATGGGGAAATTCAGTCGTCATAGCAACAACAGCAACACAGCATAGGTAAGAGTACAGAGATATAAATAAGGTCAAGTAAAAATAAAAGAATAATCTTAATAATAAATAGAATAAACACCTGCCGTAAATTGACGCACAGCACAGCACAAGTGTCATTGATAGTTTCCACTTTCCAACCAATGCAGTAATAATTTTTCTCACCCAGCGGCCACGTTGTAGCCTAGTAAATGTGTGCAGTCATCTGTGTGCCGCTGTGCGTGTTGATCAGTTTGGTCAGGCAAATTTGTGAGACAATCTTGAGGCAGCAGAGTGATTGCAACAACCTTATCTATGTCTCTGCGCTGTATTTTAAATTTCTTCTTTATAAAAGACACACAATGCGCCAGGCGTGCCTATCTTTGATTTTGAGTGGGGAAACACAGATAAAACCTCCTTGCATGCTAAGCGATTTTTTCGTTGACATTTATTACATCCATACCTACGAGTAGCAGTTAAACCATTGCTTCACAAAATGCTATATGCACAAATGTCACAACAATCGCGCAGCGCAGTGCTTCTGCACGCAATAAAGATAAAGAGCAATATCTCTTTATCAATATCTTAAGCTATAATGAACATTGGCACAGTGGCCTGTTACTTCTGCTCCTATATAGGGGCCTTGCCCACATGCTTCTATTTAGTTTCTGTATAACCATAACTTCAATATTGTTAATAAATTTCAACTTTTTTTGTTACTTGTGTTTGTGGTACTTTATGTGTTACTCCTTAGCCTCTAGACTCCATATAAGGTCGTAACAATGGATATTAGGCTACTCACCACATCAGTCATCTTCCTCCAACTTCATTATCATAATTTCCAGTTAATAACATGGTCAATCGACAGTATCGTGTTTATCCATTGTCCCGAGTTTTTAATTATTATTATTTTTTTATCCCACGATTTTGTAACCCTTTTTTCACCCGGTGCCAATTTTCTAAGCATGAGAGCCTGACTGACCTTCTTGTCTAGCCTGATTATCAGCCTGAAGCTGCGTGGAGCTTCAGTCTGAAATTGGCTGCAGAGTAAGCGATTACAAGGGTTAGGGTTAGGGTTATTCGAATTTCCCTAAACCAATCACAAGAGATCCACGGATCCGCCTACATCTGTCGTCATCGCACAGCTTGTTTTAGCAGATATTCGCTGATTGGCTTGTCGTTAGACCCACCCCCACCTCCGACTCTCATTGGACGGTACTTTTTGTATCGAAGATATCCTACGCTCACATTTCAACACCAGACCAAGAGGCAGTCCACTCAGAGAGTGGACGGGGTCTATGGTTTGCAAACAAATTACTTTCCCTCCATCAGGTGCCCCGTCTGTCATGGGGGAGGCGGTAAAGCGACCAGGATTACTACATGTGTAGTACCCTGCATAATTTTGGTTACATTTGTGTACACTGTATAATGTTGTTTCCATTTTGAGAATCCTGCTACAGATGTGCTTACATTTTATTTCTAATTCTTTTCAATCTATAGGCCTACTGCTGTTAGTTCAGGGAAGAAATGTTATTGGGGGATAGAGGTGTCAATCAACCTGAGCCAACCTACTGAGAGAGAGAGAGGGGATGGGACTTAAAAAACAAAGCAGGAAGTCACTGTGGTGCTTTCAGAGGGAAAAACAGGGACATTAAGTGTTTAAATACTTTCGGATTTTGGTCAAATCCAAATGCATTTCAGTTAAGAGCCAGGGTTTGTATCAGTGTGGTTTTGTACCAGTTTAGCCTGTAAGGAAAAACGGGAGAGTTGTGTGTTCCAGTCAGATCTAGCACAACCAGTTGCTGACAGTGTAACCTTGCTAATGCTAAGCTAAAGCATAAACAAACACAAGTTGAGCTGTCCACTAACACTTGTGACTGCAGGAGGAGAAGAGAGTGTATGGAGGATATTTCTTTTTGCACCAAGTTTTGAGTGAGTATGAATACTACAGTATGTGAGAATTGATAAAAAATACATTGTTGTAAAGGATAGAAAGTTAATTAGTGTCTGTGTTTTCCTTTTGGATATAGTGTGCTTCAGGACATTGCTGCACCAGCTGTAGCAATAGAAGTGCTCAGAGCTTGCCACTGCATACAGACCTGGAACTAGGAGTGTGGACACTGCAGCTCCTGCACAGGGTTTTCTAAGGAACTGTGAGTACAGACCATAGTCTACCTAACTGTGAGGATTCTTCCTATGAGCTCCAACAGCGCGGAGAACATGCAAACTCCACACAGAGGGGACCGTACCTATGTTCCCCAGGTTCTATGTTCCCCAGGTTCTATGTAGGTCCGGGGAACATAGGTATGACCCCCACACAGAGTAGTGTGGAGTGTAAAGAGGGAGTTTTTCGTTGCCACTGTCGCAAAATTGCTTGCTCAGGGTGGGATGTCGGGTCTCTTCTCTACATGTAAAGTGTCTTGAGACAACTTGTTGTGATTTGACACTATAATAAAATTGAATTGAATTGAATTGAAAATAATTAGTTTTAATTTGGAGATTGAAAGCTCTGGCTATTGGCTTGCGTTGGTAACGGGAACGCATAGTGTAAATAGTGCCATGCAAACTTGTCTAAAGATCTAAATTGTGTCTGTCCGTGTTTGAGCTCCACTGTTTTATAACCCGTTCATGTTTGCTGAATTTAGTTAACAGCACTGCCAACAAGTTGCTGATGATATTCCATTTTGGCAGTTGTTTTCCAACTAAGATCTAAATATGAATCTGGCAGGGGATCATTTAATTCACGTGAGGTGATAAAGACAATTTGGTTAAGTTTTGAAACGTTTAAGTCTTACTTTTACAATGCATCAGTTTGTCTCTGTCAGGACGAGTCTATTATCCACCTTCGTTCTCCAGATAAAGTGAAACACACCGGCCCAGCCCCAGTTCATATGGATCAAACCATTGAGATACATAGGGGTGCACAGAAACAAAGCTATATGTTTGTGTTAATCATTTTTAAAGTGGTGGTGGGGGGGGGGGGCAAAAAAAGTGGGAGAGCCCGTGCTCCCCTTGTCTCTATGGCTTAGGCGCCAGTGCAATACGTGTCCACACCATCCAAGTCCAAAACACCTCTCATATTTGGCAACGGCCACGCACATGCATTCTTCGCTCGTGCATGTCACAGTTTGAACTAGAAGTAATGTTTTTCCGCTGTGGTGATATTTCAAAACTTTTCCCAGCGTATTTCGTGTATATTAGAAGAGAATCTAAATGATAATCTGAGCGTTGTTAAGGATTTTTTTTAATATAATAGTTTCGCTGTTAATTTAGGTCTCGGATTAATTCCATTAATGGGGCGGCCATAGCTGAGTGGTTAGTGAGCCCTCCTAGGGAGCCAGAGGCCCTGGTTGCCCCAGGTACGATTCCAGGCCAGGCCAGCAAATGTGTCGATGAAATGAAATTTGTCCCTGAGCAAGACTCTTAACCCCTAATTGCTCACAGGCCCTCATTGGAAACAAGACCGCAAGGACTTTCATGAACAGACCTGTTAAAGGAATTATCCTTTTTTTTCCATCAAGTTTTTTCTTCATTTTTGGATTCTTCATTCACCGTTAATAATGTATTTTTGTAACTTTGGGTACCAGGGAGACACCAAATGTATCTTTTGGGTCTAGAACTGAAAGACAGTACCTGTTTGTATTGACAGAGCTTAGAACTAAAAATAGACAACGCCCTGGTGAAAGATCCCCAAACCCTTGCTAGTACCCTAATTATGTTTTTTCTAAACTCTGTTAAAGAAATAACACAAATGTTTAATCCATCAAAGTTTGTACCCCGCCCTGTCCAAAAAGACCTCCCCATCTTCAATCTGGAGGAAATTACGGAAACCGAGGTGGCAAACATCATCAAATCACTAAAAGCATCAAAAGCCAAGGATGCCTATGGGCTCGATACAAACTTTTTAAAAACAAGTGCAGATGCTCTGGTGGCACCGATCACACATCTGGTAAATCTGTCCATCAGACAACGCACTGTTCCTCCTCAATGGAAAGTTGCTGTAATAACACCAATCTACAAATCTGCCGCTAAAACTGAAATATCAAACTATAGACCCATAAGCATCCTACCAGTTATATCAAAGGTGTCTGAAAAGTGGATTGTCAAATCTATCATCAAACATCTAGACAAAGGCCACACCCCACTGCATCCCATGCAGTTTGGGTTTCGGGCCTTTCACTCCACTGAATCAGCAAACTGCCTATTCATAGAAAAATTGAAGTGTGCTTTGAACAGAGCTCCCTGTGCAATGGCGGTGTTCCTGGACTTCAAGAAGGCGTTTGACACCGTCTGTCACCAGGTCCTCCTGTCCAAATTAACACATTTTAATTTTTCCCCATAAGCTATACAATGGTTTAGTTCCTATCTATCCACCAGAAAACAGTGTGTAAGTGTAAACAGTGTTAAATCCCCCTACCACACCTGTTCGGTCGGTGTCCCCCAGGGCTCAATACTAGGTCCAATTCTGTTCTCACTGTACATAAATGACCTACCTGAAGTATGTAATAATCTACATGTCCAGATGTATGCAGATGATGCCGTTGTACTTGCCCATGGTAAAAGCTATGCAGAGGTGTCAATAATCTTAACCTCAGCTCTGACAAGCATTCAAGACTGGCTTATAGATTCATGTCTGCTCTTGAATGCCAAAAAGACAGTCTGCATGGCCTTCTCCAAAAGACCAGTTGTGTTGGAGTCCTCAAATGTGTTTCTGGGTGGGGAGGAACTTGAACTTGTCCCAGAGTTCAAGTACCTTGGAGTCATACTAGACTCAACCCTAACTTTTAAAAAACATGTGAAGAAAGTCACAAATACGATTAAATTCAACCTTCAAAATTTTAAACAAATTAGACCCCTCCTGACAGTTGGAGCTGCCAGATCGTATCTTCACTGTATGATCCTATCACACATTGAGTACTGTTTTACAAACTGCTCTTGCACAGGCGTGACGATCCTAAAACCCATCGAACAGCTCTACAAAAGTGCGCTCAAGGTGTTTGACAGGAAGCCTCACTCTTATCATCATTGTAACATACTCAGGAGGCTCAATTTTTTTAGCTTCGACAATTTCAAAAAGTTCAAACAGGTTGGGGTCATATACAAGACCTTACATGGTCTGTGCCCGCCCCCCCTAAGGGAATTCATTAAAAGGAAGCCTGAAAGAGGAATCAGTACCAGAGCAACCACTCGAGGAGATTGTGAAGTGCCGCACCGGCAAACAACCTTCGGTCAAAATGTCCTCTCAGTACAGGGTTGTGTAGCATGGAATGGCCTTCCTCTACATATAAGGGATTGTGCTACATTTCCATCTTTTAAATTCAATGTGAAAAGATGGTTGCTTGAAAACCAAAGCTGCAACCATTTGTGATCATATTTTAGGTTTTTTTAGGCTATGTGATGTAATGTAATTGTATTTCACCGTTTGTCTGTTTTCTGATGTTATTGTTTTTCTGTTTTTCTGTTTTGTGTGAGGACTGCGGATGAAAATTAGCATCTTTGCTAAATCCGGTGTATTTACGTTCATGTGACGTTCATTAATATGCTCTGTCCTGTCTAAATAAACAAATAAAGTAAAAGTACAGAGCTTGGAGCATGCCAAATGATAGACGTCTCACATGCTTCATCTGTATTACCGTACTCTAGAGTCTAATTTATAATCTATCGTACAACTAAGTACTGTATATCAGTAAATCAGGCAAGGTTGTTCCTGTTTACCTTGAGTACACGGTGAAATCCTGAGCACATCATTTTTCACACCCACAGTTAAATTAGCATTCAGGATTTTTCGGTGTTAAACACACAAGAATAACAGTGTTGCATTCAGACACTGCCATTGCCATTTTGCTCAATATTTGTACTACTCAATATGTGTAATTTACATAATAGGCTATTATCAAAGCTCTTGCAATATTATTCGCTCTCCTCCCTGACATTAATTCTGTCTACAACACAGAAGCCTTTCTTATGAATTAACATTCAGTAAGTCACAGCAGGTTGTTTAAGAATACTGTATTCTCTATCTTTTTGATAATGCACCACAGATGCAACATTTCACAAGCAATGTTTGTCTGTGTAAAACTCAACACATAGTGCCCCATAAACAACATTATTTAAAATAGTAACCCAGTTAGAACATTATAATTGCAATGGCTCATAATTACATCTGATTGCATCATTACTGTACAGAGTTAATAGTACTCTGTGTTCAATTAAACACACCTGCTCTTCAACACCCTTAGCATAATCATGTTTCATCAGTCATCACTCCCCAGTGACTCATATGACTAGAATACGGAATGAATGCCCACTGAAGTCCACTAGAGGACAGAGCATTTCCTAAACTATTTGTTTACTCTGAGGAACACTATTTACTGCTCACACCTACAGCCCCCCCCCCCTGTCCTTGCCCTCTCATGGACAATAAATACTCCAAAAGCCGAGATGAATTGCTAATTAGAAAATTCTTATTAGGCAGGCATTACAGACGCATGCTAGCTGAGACTGCAAACATTTTTTAATTGCTGTTATGGTGATATTTGTCAAGTATGCAGAGACTGCCCTCTCTCCATTCAAATGTGTAAATGAGCTTTAAACAAAGTAAACTAGATCTTCTTTGTTTTCAGTTAGAATGTTGGGTGTGGAGTGGGGTCGGTCAACCGGATGCAGGGTTTAAATTGGTCAATGGGTTGGTTTTATTTATTTAATTACTATCGTTAATCTTGATGTTTTCTTTGAACATGGAGTATATAAATGTTTGGGTTGTGTATAAAATTGTGATAATTATGAGTTTGCATTGGCGAGAGGGGGGGTAGGAGTTTACAAGTTTACACTTCATCCTACTCCTTTTCGAACATTGTTGTGTTGTATACTGTATGCTTTTTTTCCTTTTGGGTGTTTTATTTGTTTTTAATTCATGTTCAGAATAAACTCCTTCATTGATTAATTATTTTGTTTAGTTTATCCTTTTATTAATAAAACAGAACCACCATTGGCCAAAAACAGCATGCATGAACAGTCTTCACGGCCAATCTGTTAGTCACACTAACTCGCACTTTTGTACATCTTTAACAAAAAAGGGTTTTCACAGATGTCTGAATGTTATTAAATTTTTGTCTCAGATTTAAGAAGATTCGTAAGCTGAAATATTCGACCATTAATGATCATAGTGATAGGCTGCTATTATGTGCTTAAGGAAGGTTAAGACTTTAATCTATTGGCCCGGGTTGCCCTTGACCCATTTGAACAAATGCGTGTCAACCTGCAACCATAAACTCTGTGCGTGTGTGTGTGTGTGTGCGCGTGTGTGTGCGTGTGTTCTAGTCGTCTCAATTTCTCCCTCTGTGTGAGTATGCAGACAGAGTATGTCAGAAGGGATTCCTGGATTATGAGGGGTTTTACCATCAAATCTGACAAGGGTTAATACACGTAATGAGAAACTGGGCCAAGGAACCATCTTCATGGAAAGACTTGAAGCTTAAGCGTGAACAAAGCAAAGCCATACAAATTCTTAATTGGTTTCAATATAATGATTGCTTTTATTTGCTAGTAGTTCTAAAAATCGTTCAATAGGAATGATGAAGAGCAAATCAGTAAGCAAAATGGCACACCAAGTGTCACAATATAGATTTAAACCCTAAATACTCTGTTGACCAGGTTCCCCCAGGGATCTATCTATGCCCACTCCCTTTTCCCCTCTACTCCAAATTGCTTTGCTAAAAGTAGCTGATCTACAAGTTCACACTGCATTGTGAGCTTGTAGATCTGCTATTTTCGCCAAACACTTTCACTGAATGTTTTCACCCATTATTAAATGGCCAGAATATGGATGCTACAGGTCGGGTTCATGTGGTTAAAGGACGACGTCCATATTATAATGAGCATTAGTGAGGACCAATCACGTAAAGACGGGTAGAAAATGGGTGAAGTCGTCCTTTAAGTAAAGGTCATCAATGCTTCAGATTTCTTGTGGAACAAGTTGTTAAAAGAAAGCCTAAACCCATTCCGGAAACAAATGATACTTTAATCATTATAAAACATTACAGGCAATAGCTAATTTGGAGCGATTATAAAATATTTGCTGAGCATGAGAGTAATCAAAATGAATTCCATATTTAATCAAATGAGGTAAACCATTAGTCTTTATTAGCATCTCATTTTGTTACATTACCTGAATACAATTGCACGATTGGATAAAACATGATTTACATATCTTTGTCAAGCACCAAGTAAAATAACATGGGAAACAATCCATCCCATGTTTGCGCTTGAGATTCAAGATTCAAGATTGCTTTATTACGGGGCCAGAGCTCAGCTCTGGACCTGTCTTAATGTTCCCCTCTTTTTTCTTCTGCCACTTTTCGCAGTTCTGGCTGAACAGTGCATACGCTTTTTACGAAACTTGGCCATATGGTAGATGGTCATGAAAAACTATCAAGAAATAATTCTCACAATCTTTCGTCAAAAGGTGGCGCTATAGCAAAATGTCAACTTTGAACAGGTACAACTCATGCCCTGTTTGACCTACAGCCATGACACTTCGATACACATATGCGTCTCTTCATGCTGAACAACTTTCACCCTCTGACTTTTGACCTCTGACCTTTAGATCTCCCACCATTTTGAATTATATGAAAAACAGTTAAAACCTATCTCCTCCTAGGATTTTTGAATAATCTTCATGAAACCTTTTACACATGAACTTTGGACCTATGCCGACAAACTGATGCAAAAGATTTCCCATAAGTAAAGAAATGAAGCTTTAATGAGCCAATGAATATTGCAGTTTTATGACAATTATTCATCTGCCCCTAACACATACATGCAGACTCACATTTCTTTGAAACTTTGCGGTAATGTTGAGGGTCATTCCAAATATCACTGAAACCAAACTTACTCAAATTGGTCAAAGGGGGGCGCTATAGCGATTTTTTGAAAATGCAAACTTTAAACAGGCAAAAGTCATGCCTCGTTTGGCCGACAGCCATTAAACCTGCTTACACATGTGCCTTGACTCATGAGGAACACATCTATCACGTTGACCAGTAAGCTCCGCCCTTAGATTGTCCGCAATTTTGAGCAGTTTGAAAAACACTTAAACCCAGGATTTCAGCTATTTGCGTGAAACTGTATCAGCTGTGTGAGCTGCTTTTTCACCAGTTCAGGTCTGTCGGTGCAATGGTTTCTCGCTTAAGCGTCTGCCTGACCAATGTAACGTCGCCGGTTCAAGGCTCACTTCATGCAGACTTCATTTAAAGTGCAATGCAAACAGCAAGACTGTATCAATGAATTTATGTGCAATTGATAAAGATAACATGAAATGCTTATTTTAGAGTATGTTTTTTCAATGTATGACATACTTCATTGTGAAAACAGCCGATCTACAATCTCACAACTTTTCAGATAGCAACGTTTTGTGAGCTTGTAGATCGGCTACTTTCGGAAGTTTTGGTTCCAAGGAGACATACAATTTCTCTATTGGTAAATGGTTTGTGAACGAGTGATCTTAGTGTTAATGTAAGGGGATTTATCTTTGTTGGAGGTTTGGATAATAATGGGAATGATTTGGGCATTACCTCACACTGTAAGATAAGTGGAACATATATTGGGGTTTTGGAATATAGTCGGACCTTTGAGGAGGTGACACCAGTTGTGACGTGTAGACTGAAATGGAGGGAATGCTTTGGATCAACAAAGAGAGTTGAATGAAATTCCTGTCTCCGTGTCTCATTTTCACTACGTCTTAAATCATAAATTAAGCAAGTAACCTTCAGGATTACATTAGTATTAGTGTGAATTATTTTCTCACTAGTTCTGGTCTGTTGGTCCAATGGCATCTCGCTTCAGCTTCAGCCTCTGAATCGCTGGGTCGCCGGTTCAAGCCTTACCTCTTGCTGGCTACTTTTCAATTGTATCGCACAAAACATGACTGTATCAATTAATGCATGTGCAACTGTTAAAGGTAACATGAAATGCTTCTTGGAGAGAGTATGTTTTTGCAATGTATGACAAACTTCATTGTGAAAATAGCCGATCTACAATCTCACAACTTTTCAGATAGAAACGTGTTTCTGAGCTTGTAGATCGGCTGCTTTCACTGGTTCACTTTTATTTTCAACAGACAACCTCAGCCTAGACAAAGCTATAGCACTATAGGTAGTGTTGCAGCCTGTCAATCCGAATGTGTAGGGTTCGTTTCCTGTTAATGGCAATAGGTTGAGATGTCTAATCAATCCATTCTGCTTCCATCTCTCTCTCTCTTCAATCTATTAAGTTTCCATGTCTCTCTCTCTTCAATCTATTCCGTTTCCATCTCTCTCTCTCTCTCTCTCTCTCTCTCTCTCTCTCTCTCTCTCTCTCTCTTCAATCTATTCCGTTTCCATGGCTCTCTCGCTCTCTCTCTCTTTCTCTTCAATCTATTCCATTTCCATGTCTCTCTTTCTCTTCAATCTATTCTGTTTCCATGTCTCTCTCTCTCTTTCTCTTCAATCTATTCCGTTTCCATGTCTCTCTCTCTCTCTTTCTCTTCAATCTATTCCGTTTCCATGTCTCTCTCTCTCTTTCTCTTCAATCTATTCCGTTTCCATATCTCTCTCTCTCTCTCTCTCTAATCTATTCCGTCTCTCTCTCTAATCTATTCCGTCTCTTAATATTGCCTGTATTCTTCTGTTTCTGCCACTTTTCGCAGTTCTGGCTGAACCGTGCTGTCGCCTTTTACGAAACTCGGCCATATGGTAGATGGTCATGAAAAACTTTCAAGAAATAAATCTCACAATATTTCGTCAAAAGGTGGCGCTATAGCACTCAATTGAAAATGCCAACTTTGAACAGGTACAACTCATGCCCTGTTTGACCTACAGCCATGAAACTTGGATACACATATGCGTCTTTTCATGCTGAACAACTTTCACCCGCTGACTTTTGACCTCTGACCTTTAGATCTCCCACCATTTTGAATTATATGAAAAGCAGCTAAAATCTATCTCCTCCTGGGATTTTTGAGTAATCTGCACGAAACGTTTTACACATGAACTTTGGACCTATGCCGACAAACCTGTGCAAAAGATTTTCCATAAGTAAAAAAATGAAGCTTTAATGAGCCAATGAATATTGCAGTTTTATGACAATTATTCATCTGCCCCTAACACATACATGCAGACTCACATTTCTTTGAAACTTTGCGTTAATGTTGAGGGTCATTCCAAATATTACTGAAACCAATCTTACTCCAATTGGTCAAAGGGGGGCGCTATAGCGATTTTTTGAAAGTGCAAACTTTAAACATGCAAAAGTCATGCCTCGTTTGGCCGACAGCCATTAAACCTGCTTACACATGTGCCTTGACTCATGAGGAACACATGTATCACGTTGACCAGTAAGCTCCGCCCTTAGATTGTCCGCAATCTTGAGCAGTTTGAAAAACACTTAAACCCAGGATTTTTCAGCTATTTGCGTGAAACTGTATCATCTGTGTGATCTCCTTTTTCACAGGTTGTTGTCTGTTGGTCCAATGGCTTCTCCCTTAAACGTGTGCCTCACAACCTGAAGGTTGCCAGTTCAAGCCTCACATGATGCGGACTTCATTAAAGTTGCATTGCACACAACATGATTGTGTCAATTAATACATGTGCAATTGTTAAACATAACCTGAAATACTTATTTGAGAGGGTATGTTTTTGCAATGTATGACATACTTCATTCTGAAAATAGCCGATCTACAATCTCAAAACTTTTCAGATAGCAACGTGTTTCTGAGCTTGTAGATCGGCTGCTTTCACTGGTTTCGGTTTCGAGGAGACATACAATTTCTCTATTGGTAAATGGTTTGTGAACGAGTGATCTTAGTGTTAGTGTTAGTGTGAATTCTTTTTTCACTGGTTCTGGTCTGTTGGTCCAATGGCGTCTCGCTTCAGCATCAGCCTCTGGATCGCAGGTTCGCCGGTTGAAGCCTCACCTCTTGCTGGCTACTTTTCAATTGTATCGCACAAAACCTGACTGTATCAATTAATGCATGTGCAACTGTTAAAGGTAACATGAAATGCTTCTTGGAGAGAGTATGTTTTTGCAATGTATGACAAACTTCATTCTGAAAATAGCCGATCTACAATCTCACAACTTTTCAGATAGCAACGTGTTTCTGAGCTAGTCGATCGGCTGCTTTCACTGGTTCACTTTTATCTTCAACAGACAACCTCAGCCTAGACAAAGCTATAGGACTATAGGTAGTGTTGCAGCCTGTCAATCCGAATGTGTAGGGTTCATTTCCTGTTAATGGCAATAGGTTGAGATGTCCAATCAATCCATTCTGCTTCCTATCTCTCCTGGGATTTTTGAGTAATCTGCACGAAACTGTTTACACATGAACTTTGGACCTATGCCGACTCAACGACGCAGCAGATTTTCCATAAGTGAAAAAATGAAGCTTTAATGAGCCAATGAATATTGCAGTTTTATGACAATTATTCATCTGCCCCTAACACATACATGCAGACTCACATTTCTTTGAAACTTTACGGTAATGTTGAGGGTCATTCCAAATATCACTGAAGTAAGCTCCGCCCTTAGATTGTCCGCAATTTGGAGCAGTTTGAAAAACACTTAAACCCAGGA
Source organism: Gymnoscopelus braueri (assembly GCF_963280865.1). Lineage (NCBI taxonomy): Eukaryota > Metazoa > Chordata > Actinopteri > Myctophiformes > Myctophidae > Gymnoscopelus > Gymnoscopelus braueri. The sequence continues at coordinate 13,430,709 of NC_137603.1, read as the reverse complement.
TTTTCCAGCTATTTGCGTGAAACTGTATCATCTGTGTGATCTATTTTTTCACAGTTTCTATCTGTTGGTCCAATGCCTTCTCCCTTAAACGAATGCCTCACAACACCAAGGTTGCCAGTTCAAGCCTCACTTGATGCAGGCTTCATTAAAGTTGCATTGCACACAACATGACTGTATCAGTGAATACATGTGCAATTGTTAAACATAACATGAAATGCTTAACAATATTTGTTTGTCAATTTTCTGACATAATTATGTTCTTGTAGAAAGTGAGCAACAGCAACAGTCCACCTGGCCTATTCCCATGGATTGGATCTACCCACATCACCTGCTGTCATTCCCTCTCAATCCATAATCACACCTGCCCTCACTCACTCCTCATTAGTCTCTCTCTCTCTCTCTCTCTCTCTCTCTCTCTCTCTCTCTCTCTAGATAACCTGAAATGCTTATTTGAGAGTATGTCTTTTCAATGTATGACATACTTAATTCTGAAAATAGCCGATCTACAATCTCAAAGCTTTTCAGATAGCAACGTGTTTCTGAGCTTGTAGATCGGCTGCTTTCACTGGTTCACTTTTATCTTCAACAGACAACCTCAGCCTAGACAAAGCTATAGCACTATAGGTAGTGTTGCAGCCTGTCAATCTGAAGGTTGAGGGTTCGATTCCTGTTAATGGCAATAGGTTGAGACGTCCAATCAATCCATTCTGCTTCCATCTTTCTCTCTCTTCAATCTATTATGTTTCCATGTCTCTCTCTCTTCAATCTATTCCGTTTCCATGTCTCTCTCTCCGCCCTTAGATTGTCCGCAATTTTGAGCAGTTTGAAAAACACTTAAACCCAGGATTTTCCATCTATTTGCTTGAAACTGTATCATCTGTGTGATCTCTTTTTTCACAGTTTCTGTCTGTTGGTCCAATGCCTTCTCCCTTAAACGAATGCCTCACAACACCAAGGTTGCCAGTTCAAGCCTCACTTGATGCAGGCTTCATTAAAGTTGCATTGCACACAACATGACTGTATCAGTGAATACATGTGCAATTGTTAAACATAACATGAAATGCTTAACAATATTTGTTTGTAAATTTTCTGACATAATTATGTTCTTGTAGAAAGACAGCAACAGTCCACCCGGCCTATTCCCATGGATTGGATCTACCCACCTCACCTACTGTCATTCCCTCTCAATCCATAATCACACCTGCCCTCACTCACTCCTCATTAGTCTCTCTCTCTCTCTCTCTCTCTCTCTCTCTCTCTCTCTCTCTCTCTCTCTCTCTCTCTCTCTCTCTCTCTCTCTCTAGATAACCTGAAATGCTTATTTGAGAGTATGTCTTTTCAATGTATGACATACTTCATTCTGAAAATAGCCGATCTACAATCTCAAAGCTTTTCAGATAGCAACGTGTTTCTGAGCTTTAAGATCGGCTGCTTTCACTGGTTCACTTTTATCTTCAACAGACAACCTCAGCCTGGTCAAAGCTATAGCACTATAGGTAGTGTTGCAGCCTGTCAATCCGAAGGTTGAGGGTTCGATTCCTGTTAATGGCAATAGGTTGAGCTGCCCAATCAATCCATTCTGCTTCCATCTCTCTCTCTCTCTCTCTCTTCAATCTATTATGTTTCCATCTCTCTCTCTCTCTTCAATCTATTCTGTTTCCATGTCTCTCTCTCTCTCTCTCTTCAATCTATTCCGTTTCCATGTGTCTCTCTTCAATCTATTCCGTTTCCATGTCTCTCTCTCTCTCTCTCTTGAGGGGCGGCCATAGCTGAGTGGTTAGTGAGCCCGCCTAGGGAGCCAGAGGCCCTAGTTGCCCCAGGTACGATTCCAGGCCAGGCCAGCAAATGCGACGATGAAATTAAATTTGTCCCTGAGCAAGACTCTTAACCCCTAATTGCTCACAGGCCCTCATTGGAAACAAGACCGCAAGGACTTTCATGAACGGACCTGTTAAAGGAATTATTCTAATCTATTCCGTTTCCATGTCTCTCTCTCTCTCTCTCTCTCTCTGTGGGTGAGAGGTGGCATTGCAAAAAACATGACCTTAAGCTCAGTCTTCTATGTTTCTATGGCTTATTGTGCATATTACTTATAGTTTTGTCTCTCTTTTAATGTATGACATACTTCATTGTGAAAATAGCCGATCTACAATCTCACAACTTTTCAGATAGGAACGTTTTGTGAGCTTGTAGATCGGCTGCTTTCGCTGGTTTCGGTTTCGAGGAGACATACAATTTCTCTATTGGTAAATGGTTTGTGAACGAGTGATCTTAGTGTTAGTATTAGTGTGAATTCTTTTTTCACTAGTTCTGGTCTGTTGGTCCAATGGTGTCTCGCTTCAGCATCAGCCTCTGGATCGCAGGGTCGCCGATTCAAACCTCACCTCTTGCTGGCTACTTTTCAATTGTATCGTACAAAACATGACTTTGTCAATTAATGCATGTGCACTGTTAAAGGTAACATGAAATGCTTCTTGGAGAGACTTTTCAGATAGCAATGTTTTGTGAGCTTGTAGATCGGCTACTTTCACTCGTTTTCGTTCCGAGGAGACACAAAAATGCCTTTATTGGTAAATGGTTTGTGAACCAGTGATCTAGAGTATTTCGGGACACAGAGGCTTGGTTCATAATGGACGGAAATACTTATAAATATCAACAGACACTACCAGGGAGGCCATATATCTAGCTCAATGAGAAGAGAGGCAGCCTCGGAGTCCGTAGATCACTGGTTCGATCCCTGTCCGCGACAATGTATCGAGGTGATCATGATTTGGCGTTCTTGGGTTTACACATAGTGTTTCTTGAGGATAGGCTTAGGCGTTGTTTTACTGAGGTTAGGGTTAGTGAGGGTTTAAAATGCTCATTTGTTAATTGCATGGTCTTCTTTCTCTCAAGTTCATTCTTCTATGTTTCTATGGCTTATTGTGCATATTATTTATCATTGCTTCTTTCTTTTTTCTTTCTGCATTCCCTGGCCCCGCTTATCGCTGCTTGCAGCTATATTTTGTCATTTGTTTTCCATCTGCGAGCAGTGTTAGAAAAATAAACAAAATTATGTTTATCCTAGTAAAAGACAGCAGAATTCATAAAAGAATACAAACAAACAGTGTAGAAACATACCCTATTGACCTGAATAAAAATACCTAAAAATAAGCATACCCAGATAAAAACAATGTATTAAAACTGAAATAGAAAGAATCCAGTATATACGATAAGATAACCAGACATATGACACCATTATGTACAGTACTGTGTGGGGGTGACACACACACACACACACACACACACACACACACACACACACACACACACACACACACACACACACACACACACACAAAATAATAATAACATATATTTTATAGTGTAACAAAACCTAGAAAGCCTATTGAACATTCACTCATTGAACAATCCAGCCCTTAGTTGTTGAACTTATGTAGGTGTGTTTGAACAAGGGCACTTTGAATTGTCCTCCTCCACATTTCCAAGACCATTTATGTTGATTTGTTGCAGAAGTGCTGCAATTAAGTCACGTCCTTCATTGGCAGGTTGACTTACACCCACTTAACTGCAGTATCTGCTCTTCTGTCACCGCTATGTTACTTGGGATTTGTCAAAGCAACACCATCAGTGCCAAGACAAGGGGAAAGGATGGGGAGACCGGACCTGTGAATTTAGAACGTAATCGTCAATATCCAGCAACATTACCTCTCTCACTCTGAGATGTTCTGCCAGTGTTTTTGAAATTGAATTTTAGCTGTACAGCAATGGCCAGTTTGCAAGGTGTCACTTTGACAAACAACTTGTAATATAGGACCATGCTGGCCTGTTTGTTAAAATCTATAGCTGTACTGGTCTGGAGCTGGTCAGTGTTTGATAAAAACAGTCTTATGACACAAAATGCAACACATTTTAACATGAACTCTGATAAGCTTGCGGTGATTGTTAGCTGTATCTTCCCTAGGGGTTATTAATGGCAGCTGACCAGTACAATACATTCTAACACATAGGCCTACTGAACTGAACTGGCGCTGTGAGTAACCTCACTACTTCATTTTCAAAACAAAATAATATACCAACAAGCCTACAGCTTATTGGTATCTACCTATGCCTGTATCTACTTGTATCTACCTATGCCTGTTTTGATAATCTTGAACCCATATCGATCCACTATTAGACCTATGGTTTAGGAGATGTCAAACATGTGTAAAATAAAGAAATACAGAAACAATCACAGATTTACAGGTGTTAAACAGTGGTTGAAATTTTTGTTCTATTGTTTCCAGAAAGAGCAAGAAAAAAAAAGAAGGGGGGGGGGACAGAAAAATAGATAATAAAAATAGATAAATAAAGCTATCTTTACACAGACAGTAGCATATCCATCCGCTACAGTATGCACATAAGGTTATGGTGAATGAGCATAATAGGAGCTTGTCAGCCTCATAGTTCAAATGTTATAGGCCAACATGTTCTGGAGCGCCCCCATATGGCCAATCAGTATAACATCTTTTGTCTGAGTGTGTGATATATCTGCCACTTGGGAACTGTAGCTGTTACAGTTTCTGAGATCCGGATACCCAGATAAGTTTATGGTAAGATGAAAAGAATAATGATAAGAATAATTCTAACACACACAATAGGGTTCCAGACGCTTCAGTGCTGCGAACCTTAATAATCACCGTAGCATTCCTGAACAGAATCAAAGATGCTTGATAAATAAATTAAAGATCACAGTCCAACTCATCGTGACTTGATAGTATCTATGTAAATATGCCCATAGTGCTGTTTAACATTTCCCTTACTAATGCAACGCTAGCAGCCTCGTCAGCCCCTGTTGGGCAGCCTGCTGAGGTCAGCATCCACGACATGACAGGTCTTGCTGCCGATCCCCATTTGGGGCACAGCATTACCATATAAACTTTGTTAATGACCTTGTCATTTACACAACTTAATTACCAGAGTCGCGTCCCCTGAACATCTTCCCATATGAATTATACATCAGGAACTGGGCAGCTTCAGATAAGGAGCTGGATTAAGGTGTAAGGGTTTGATATAGAGGCCAGAGCCATCAAATATGGGCGGCAGGGAAAAAAACAAGAGTTACAAATGTAACTAAGATTATCAATTCTGGAAGACTGCCAGAGACGGTAGTAAATATATATATATATATATTTAAAAAAAATATATATATATATATAAAAATATATTTAAGGTGCATCAATGGCTGCATTAATGTCATGCCCATACAGGAAATGGAAAGGAAAAGTACAGATACATGTGTACAGCCTATTACATAAGGTTATAGCCTACAGTACAATATTAATACATTTAATACATTTGATTAAATAAAACACTATATATTTGGCATAAAATTGGCATGAAAAAAGATTAACAATGTCATGCATGTCTGACATTACGTGCTTTGCCCCCACAACCTAAACTAAACAACAGAAACAAGTAATGTCTTATATACTAACCCTATGAAGTAAAATTCTACCTATACAGCTGGCAGGAAGACTGCCCAGTTGAACATGAAGACTGACCAGTTGAACATGGTCTTCCTGCCGCTCTCTCACACACACACATGCATTGTCTTTTGATCGATTGACTGAATACTTTATTAACACATTCACCGCCCCAGAGTTTATTGTCTCCGCCAGGCCGAAAGGCATGGCGGAGACAATAAACTATTAGTGAGGTATTAGTGAGGTCGTCCTTTAAGAGGTGGATTTATCGGCCCGTAGAACTACGGGCTTGGCGGACAATGTGTTAGAAGGGGTCCGCGATGGGGTCCGCGATGTTTCACGGGGGTCCGTGATGTTTCGTGGGGGTCCCAAGACTCCCAGGGGGTCCCCCATGTATTTTTTTTTTTTTTTTTTACTTTTTTGGGGGAATTTTTCATCCCACGATTTTGGAACCCCAAAATAAGCGAGCCCTTGCTAGAGCCCCGTGCGCGGCTAGGGGGCCAGTTACATACATATCGGTAAAGTACCAGTAGCAGCAAAAAGATATAATATGTATAGAAAAGGGGGGGGGGGCACTAAAAAGAGGCTCCTTCCATGGAACTTGCTGAGGGAGGGCACTATTTGACTTTCTGGGGGCCTGTTGGTAGGGGATAGAATTCCAAGGTGGATACAAATTCCAATTGTGTCCACCTTCATCCATCTTTCTGTCTTTCAAATTTCTTTGTAATCTGCAAAGTGTAGTGGTTAATTCCTTCTGTCAATTATGTTTGTATCACCAGTCAATCAAAGGTTGCCCTTTGAAATTAAAGTGTCAGTTTCGCTGGCCCACATTCCACCCTTTGAGAGGGAAGATGACATTACGGTTACAAACAATCCGTATGAGATGCAGAGAGAGAGAAATTGCTCTCTCAACTCATACACACACATTACATAATACATTGTTCGGCAACTGCTGTGATTTCAAGATGGTGCTGTGCTATAGAGTTTACTTGCGGACAGACACAAACACAGACAGACAGAGTTTATAATATCAGAGAGAGAGAGAGAGAGAGAGAGAGAGAGAGAGAGAGAGAGAGAGAGAGAGAGAGAGAGAGAGAGAGAGAGAGAGAGAGCTTAAAACACATCATCTGATACACTAGCATGTGCCATAGTTTTGAATGATGAAATGCCCTGATATCCAAGCTGTCTGATACATAATGTATTTAATGGTGTAAAGTAATCAGAAAAAGTTACAGCCAATATGTTCTTCTATTTAAAAAGCAATCCCTGGTAATGAATAAAAGCGTTGGTGTTTTATTCAATAAACACAAGGATTGTTAACAGGCTCTTTACCATTTTCAATTTCTCACTGATGTCACTCTCTCTCTGTCTAATACAGACACATAATGCATTATTTAAATGCATTACGCCAACTCTGCATATGAGTAGCACAGCTTGGGTAACTAAATTGTGCGGTAAGTATTGGCAGTGGGAGCTGATTATAGGTGTTGCGCTCCACCTCAGCAATCCATCTCCCAGGGGTCTAGAGTGTAGTGCATTGAAAAGTGGATAGACACCCTTGTTATACCGACAATAATTACATACTTACTTAAATTAAAGAAATGGGTTTTCAAACAGTGCAAGGTTTTACAATGTTTGTTTTAAAGGATGCTTTTGATGATACATATTTTCTCAGATTTAGTCAAATCAGGGAAATATTTAGTCACTACTTTCAGTATTTCGTTTCAGGAATCACCGCCCTGTGCAGCTGCCAAAAGCTTTCTTAAGAGGCCAAACTAGACAAACTAAAAAAAGTGTGCTCCTCGGAGCCACAAAATGTTATATTGTATGTGAAGCAAACTATTTACATGCAAATGGTTTAGATGTTGTTTGATTAAATAGTTTTTGTTGTTGTATAGAGGTGGTTTGCTATAGTGAATGACTAAGGTCTGTTCCTGTCAAAACACTGTCTGTGGGTGCTCAAAGAAGCACCACTGTACTGGATGACAGAGATTCCTGCCTGTCGAGGCAATAGTCTAAGAAGCACTTGACTGGGGGTTAGAGTCCCCATTGATTATTAAAGCCTCATGTGAGTATAACATTCGACACAATATGATACTCCTGACGAATAAACAGGAGAAGGGCGCACAGTGCACACCAGTATTGATGATGTGCTGCTGACCTTGATAAATAAGTCTAAATGCCCTTTTACTCCTCATGTAAAATACTTTGAATTGCCTTTGTGTATGAAATGTGCTTGTGTACAAATATATTCCCCTTCCATTAAAAATAATTCTCCTCAGGTATAATAAAGACCAGTTTTTGGGCTCACTATAGCTGAATGTAGCTACTTTCCATAATGGTTCTTACTCTGCATAGAATCCAGTGTTATATCAATATCATACCCTGGGCCTGAATACATGAACATACTGATCAAGAAATTTACCAAAACAACTAAAATGTTATCATAAAAGACAACTTTTCCCCCCTGAACATGGAACATTAATTGTGTTTGCTTTTTGCAGTTTTGGCACACCTACTGTATAAGGGTATTAAAAATGTGAAGTGTATATTAATGACTTCCTTTCCATTAGCTGTTTTGATTAAAGTGGCCATAAGGCTACTAATCTTGTGCCATCCTGCTAAGCAAAAATAAAACAAAAAATATATCTACTTTCGTCTTAAGACTTTAGTGTCTGGGGTATGCCATGGTGGCTCAGCCATTTAGTGCACTAACCATGTGTTACTTGTGAGTCGTGAGGACCGGATCGAGTTATATCCAACCCGTCATGTCTCGCATGTCTCCCACTCTCTCTGCCCTGGGTCTTGGTTCCTGTCTCTCTGCAATCTCCTACCCAGTCAGATAAACCTTACATTGCAAAAATAAATAAATAAAAACATGCAAACAACAAACGTGAACTTAAGATGTCATACTGTGAACGTCTGACCCTGAACTGGTTTGAAATACTGTGAAGGCACACCTTGAGATTTGAATGAAAGGGTGGTTATCCACTATACAAGACACTGGGCTACGGGGTGAAAAGGTAATTCCTGACAAGTCAAAGCTGCTGGATGCATTCTCATGATAGCAGTGCTAATAACGCTCTGATTTGAAATCTGTCTTTGCCTGTGATGCATTACTGTTGCACTGCTATTGGCGTTAATTCATTACGCAAGCACTAGACAGTGATCACAGCTTTGTACTTCTTGACAATGTCATGCAGGCCTGCACCATCCAGATAATTATGAGACGAGAGCAGCGGCCTGAGAGTGAGAATGCTCTCGGAGCTCATCTCACTCTTGTGAATGGGCCTCTGTCAGAACCTGACAATGAGTGACCTTGTGCTTGGAAAATCATGCTGAATTAACCATGGAGCAGATATCGCTTTTACTCCCTGGCTGCATTCCTCTTGATGGGCCTCATATTATCTTTCAAAAAATGAATCATCTCAACTGCCACGATTATGTTCCCCCTCCCTTCCCACCACAGTGACATACTAATTTTGTCACTCGACACCCTTTGGCTGTCTCTTTAAGAGGCAGAAAAAGGGCACGACTCTCATCATCTTTGATATTGCACTGGTTAGCTCATGAAGGTAACATATTATAGAGACAAAAAAGAATGCTGCCTTGGTTTTAAAATACTACTTTAGAAAGGAGAGGTGCTGATTGCAAGGTGGGGTTTGCATCCATCCACATAAAGTCATATTTCATCCACTGAAGAACTGTAAGGCACTCAATCTCCAGAATTCCAGAATCCAGATAAATAAATAAAAACCTTTATTATTTTGGCTGTACCATATTGATTTGCCACTAGGGTTGAGTTCAGTTGTTCGAATACTACTTTTTATAAATGAAAACAGAAGTTATTATCTACACGTTGTTCTTCCATAGCTGTCAATTCAGGTTCCATTATACGTATGATTAGTTTCACATGTTATTGTTACAGTGGGTGCTTCAAAAACAACTGTGTAAATCAATTTCTTGTCGTATTTATTGTTGACCTATCCTATCCTAAAGAAATGTAAAGCCACAAAGGTCTTGACTATTTTGGCGATGTTCAGTTTAATTAACTGCAAAGATATAGACTGCCTTTCAGGCTGCAAATTACAGGTCTGTCCTTAAACTTGACATGTATCACAGTAATACACCCCTACACTTGAGACATCAGCTTATCAAATATCATGCATCCAATACATATTCATAATTGATTCATAAGTAATAACAATAACAATGCTACAACAACTTGATTTCCCCATGGGGATCATTAAAGGTCTATCTGTCTATCTAAGCAACAGCCTTATGTTATCAGTTTTTCAGATATACTGTAAACACTGGTATCTTAATAATTGTTAGAGGCTGATTTGTCCATTTGTATCTCCAACTGTGTCGATCGATAGAAAAGCATTTTGATTACTTGCAATACCAGCTGAGAAAACACAACTTTTCACTCATTGTCAATATGGTGCTAAATGCTCTGTAGCTATCTAATTGTACAATACGCATAATTCACTGCATATAGGCTTTTATTTTGGGATCTCACAGTTTTCGAGAACATTGCCCCTAATGGCCCCTAGTGGCAGGGGGAGAATGGTTGTCATCTTTGATTTTCGCACATCTATGTCACCACATGACATGGACAATATGTGTCACTTTCGATTTCCTGTTTCAGTTATACAGAGAGCACACTTACTGTTTCACCTACAGATCACTTACTCTACTTTCTACTGTCTTTTCTGGTCTCTCTCTCTCTCTTTCACGCACGCACGCACGCACGCACGCCACACACGCACGCACACACGCACGCACGCCACACACGCACGCACGCACGCCACACATGCACGCACGCACGCACGCACGCCACACACACACACACACACACACACACACACACACACACACACACACACACACACACACACACACACACACACACACACACACACACACACACAGTGGGCTCTATTAAGGACATCTTAGGCGTTACTGTAATCAATCCAATCAGAGTACCCGCTGCCATTCCCTTTAAGATCAGCCCAAGACACAGTGCTATCACTTAATTACCGCCTAAAATGTGGATCTAAGTCACACATAACAGGGCCTTGTCTGTTATGCAGGATGACGCACTTTTGCCTTGAGATATCAGTTCATCATATTTTATGCATGATAATCTAGTTCCCAAAGGTAAGTAAGTTCACTCACTGAAGAGGCAAGCAACAGCGTCATGTTATTATAAATTCAAGGATTAAGACACAAGTACCTCTCACAGGCTCATTTCCAGGACTGTGATCCAATTTACTTTGCTTTCAACATTGTGTCCAACCCATTCTTTCCATCAAACAACCCCACAGATCATTACCTCCTGCTGCTCCTGTTCTTTTCATGAACCTTGAGTTTGGCAGGGAAGTCAGTATCATCTGTGTGCAGTCCTTGTGCAAACAGCCCACATGTGCATCCTTTGTAATTTGCTTTGGCTTTTTAGTTATTAAAGGTGCATTGTTATTTTTTTTGCTAGTCATAGGGCCTGAAAATAAGATACATTGTATTAGAGGTCCAACAGTTAATCGAATGAATCATTTTAATCTATTATAAAACAAAATAATCAATTAATAATCAATCCCTATTTTGGGCATGTCATTTTAGGCGAAAAGTTTCAAATAAACACAACAATTGTGTACATAGCCGATCTGCAAGCTCACAATACGCTGTGAGCTTGTAGGTCTGCTTTTCACTTTTTGCATGAAATTGCTGTGCGACAAAGTATAACACACCCCTCAAGTGGTTAATCGACTCGCTGATATACTGTATTTTTTTTTAATGTTCGTATATAGATGCTCGACAAAGCCCACGGTAGGGACAAGAAACATTAGATGGCTAGCAGAAGCTTGTTGTATGACGTACACACCATAACAGTGTAATTAACTGAACTGAAGGCTCCTAATTAAAGGACCATACCCGCAGCCACGTTTAGCCCATTGACTATGACTCAAGGTAGATGCAAGTATGGTCATCCTGTGTCCGTGCACTGTACAGGAGCGTGTGTGTGTGTGGGTGTGTGTGTGTGTGGGTGTGTGTGGGTGTGTGTGTGTGTGTGTGTGTGCGTGTGCGTGCGTGTATACAGGTTTAGTCCTCCACCTCCATTTGCTGAATCCCTCTCTTCTGTCAAAAATGTACCACTAAATGTAGTTAAAACGGTCGCAGCACAATTTACGGTACACTAATTTGACATAATAAGCCGTTATTACAAATAATGTGTTTCTTATTAGCAATAACGTTTTTTTATTAGAAAGAAACAAATGTTGTTATACCATTATTTTCCACTATTATCCCTTAATTATGTTCTAATTAGAAATTGAATGAAATGCAACAAAAGGCGTTATTAGACCTACGTTTTTGCTTAATAAAAAATATTATGTTATTAGGAACAAATTACCTCTCATTACTACAGAACTATACCGTAAGTTGTACACCAGCTATTCCGTGCTAACGTCATGACACATTATACTGCTGCCTACCTTTTTGCTTAATAAAAATTATTATGTTGTTATTAGGAACAAATTACCTCTCATTACTACAGAACTGTACCGTAAGTTGTACACCAGCTATTCCGTGCTAACGTCATGACACATTGTACTGCTGCCTACCTTTTTGCTTAATGAAAATTATTATGTTGTTATTAGGAACAAATTTCCTCTCATTACTACAGAACTGTACCGTAAGTTGTACACAGCTATTCCGGGCTAACGTCATGACACATTATACTTCTGCCTACCTTTTTGCTTAATAAAAAGTATTATGTTGTTATTAGGAACAAATTACTTCTCATTACTACAGAACTGTACCGTAAATTGTACACCAGCCAGTCCATGCTAACGTCATGAAAGGAGAATGCATGCTCGTTATATATCAATATTCGCTGATCATTAGTCTAATAATTTCTGACAAACTGTAGGCCTACTTCCAAATAACTTACCTGCTCCAGAAATGTTATGGAAGCCCATTGCACATGCTATACTGCTCACTATTACATATTATAAAACATGAGGCACATTAACTTAGGCTACTTTCTCAATACATTTGGCTAGGTGAAGACAAAATAGCCTAAACACACCCTAGTGACTGGTTGCTGTATAGATTATAACATCAACTCGGAAAGCATAATAAATTGAAACAATTGCTGCAGCTTATTATTTTATTTTCACTCACTGCAAATAAGCCATTTTGACAATGAAATCCAGTATTATGGACATATTTCTTAAGCTTTGCCGCTCCAAGCACTTTAGGAAAAAAAATTAAGGACACTTAAACAAACCTTGACAATTAACAATAAAATATTTCTCTGGCAAACATTGAATAAAATATATAAAACAAGTGCCCGAAAGTCTTTATATTCCAAAACGATCCCGGTGTTGCTTCTCACACTGGACGTTAGCTCAGCTAGCATGAGGCTAACACCAGTGTAACTCGAGACGCCTGCTTACTACAGTAATGTTAAAACCAGGACTCGTCTTGACTCCAAACAGGATAAATATTAAAAACTATCAATACAGATGAGTAAACTCATTCATCACTTATGCACTAAGTGGTACAATTGTCACGTAATGCTCCCGTTTAAATACACATGTGAGTCCTTCAGACACACCAAAACCTCTCCCTTCAAAATTGGCTAAGCACACACATATCCCAGCTCGTCCCGCCCCCCAACCAATCATATGCTTGGAAAAGTGATGGACCGTCATAAAGACCAATCAGAGGTAGTTAAAAGGAACACTGTCTGAAAACAAGTTCGACTGATCTCTTAAAGTGGTACTAGCTTCTAAAGACCTGTTGACTTATTAAATTGCCTGCCTACTACTAAGGTTTTGAAATAGGCACATATTAACGCTGGGGAAATTACCCAGGGGTTACAAACAGAATAATCTTTATTAAGCAAAAAGGTAGGAAGAATATAATGTGTCATGAAGTTAGCCCGGAATGGCTGATGTACAATTTACGGTACAGTTCTGTTGTAATTAGATGTAAAGTAACTTGTAAGTGGAAATAACATTAAATAAAGGCCTAATAAAGAACACATTTGTTCTAATGAAACCCTTACAGTAGACTAATAGTAGCCTAACATCACATTGTGTAGTTAGTAGTTGCGGGGTTGTAATGTGACGGTCAAGTAAGTGGGAATAGTATTAACATTAGGCATTATAAAGAACATGTATTTCTTATTAGGCTTTGTTAGGTATTATTAGGCTTTGTTAGCCTCTAGGAACTGTGTTTGTTTCCGGCTAATAGCAGAGAACACCATTTCTAATAACGCCTTTTGTTACGTTTCATTCCATTTCTAATTAGAACATAATTAAGGGATAATAGTGGAAAATAAGGGTATAACAACGTTTGTTTCTTTCTAATAAAAAAAACATTATTGCTAATAAGAAACACATTATTTGTAATCACGGCTTATTATGTCAAATTAGTGTACCGTAAATTGTGCTGCGACCGTTAAAACTATCCTAAAATAAAAGTGTCAGGTTTCTTCTTCAGATGCACAAAAGAAATGTCCAGGAAGTGAGTCGTTATAATGGAAATTTGGTGATATGTGTTTTTAACTAGTGCATGTCGCTGCCCTAGCAACTCCTACGGGCTGGGGCAGTGCCTGTCAGGTGGGGTGTTGGACGGGGGGACTAGGACGGAGGCATTGGGTCCTCCTGGTCGGGGCTCCTCACTTGCAGGTGAGCCAGTAGGGTACAATAGCAGCACAGAAGTGTGTGTGTGTGTGTGTGTGTGTGTGTGTGTGTGTGTGTGTGTGTGTGTGTGTGTGTGTGTGTGTGTGTGTGTGTGTGTGTGTGTGTGTGTGTGTGTGTGTGTGTGTGTGTGTGTGTGTGTGTGTGTGTGTGTGTGTGTGTGTGTGTGCACAGCCAGTCTCGAGGCGAAAATGTACCTTTTTACCAGGTGCAGCCTGGTCTAGGAAGAGACTGATCAACTAGTCGTTACTTTTCAACACTTTTTCATCATTGGCTGTCCTGGCTGTCCTTTACTCCTTTAAGCCAATGGGGACACTTCCCCGTTTTGCCTGTCCTTTAAGCCAATGGGGAGACGGGCCGTCCTCCCATGCTATGGGAACATGCGCCCTCCCCTGCATGTCTCTCTTCTCCCCCTCTCTCCCACTCTCTCATTCCCTCTGCTGCGGCTGACGAGCGTGTATCGCGAGTCTCGCCATGGGACCTTCGGGCCCTAGGAGGCGAGACAAAAATGTTATCATTGAAATACCATGACCATTTTAATTTTTATATTTAATTTTAAATGTATTATTATTACCATGACCATTTAAATTGGACTTAGCTAAATTTCCTCCCCGGCTGGCCCCCTGAACTCCTCAGGATTGTAAACGGCTCACTCCCTTTGACTGACATCTTCCATTTGCCTTAACCGGCAGATCACTTTGCTTGAATTGTAAGCAAAGTCACTTGAATCGTATCCGTATATTTTCATTTTCTATATTGTTGCGTAGTTGTTTTGGTTGCATTCTTGTTTTGTCCACTTGTTTGGATTTTGAATGTTTAATGGACCACAATGGAAAGTCTCTGGTTTTTGTGTCATCCATTTGGCATGTTTTTTGAATCGTTAAAAACCTTTAAAGATTGTCAAAAATATATTCAATCAATCAATCTGGTTGCAAAAACAGCATTATACATTTTGTGGGTAAAGTATTAACTAAATATATTCAAAGCATACATATTTTTTTCAAAGTTGTATTTTCAGCTAGTTGTGTGAGTGTGAAACTCCTTGTCAAGACTTTGAAGCCAAATCGCCCAGACCGTTGAAAACATCCTTCAAGCTGTAGTTCAATGAAGATCTGGATGGCGCGTTTGGTCACATTCATACTGCATTATGCCAAAGCTATGAATTAGCAATGGTGTGGTCGTTTAAAAGATTGACTCATTGGCTTATTGCACTGTAGCAATAAATAAATAAATAATACTTCTTTATCAGCAGTGTTTAAAGAATGGATCTGAAAGGATCAATAACTCTGTTTTAACACTCCTTTGAAATGAAATAGATATAGAGACTAGGATACAGGGATAGTCAAGGTTTATTAAAATTATGTTTTATGGGCAATGCAAACACATCTTAGCTGCTGTCCAGTTAACCTAAGTGCTACTATACAGAATTGTACCAATATTATTATTACTAGAGCCTGTCAAACTTTCAAATGTCAAGGTGTTTATTTTTTAAGAGATTCCTTTAGATTTCCCCACAGTGGACATTTTATGTTGTTTGATCTCATGACCTTAGGTCATAACAAATGCTTTCAAAGCTTAAATGTTCATAACCTTTAAATGTCTGTAATTCTGCTCATTGCCTTAAAGCTGTATTGTGCAATATGTTTAATAGACAGAAAGCCTGAAATGTATATGCGCTGTTAGCTGTATGAAGATTTGATACTGTACCGCTACTGAGCAATAGTGCACGAGTTGGCAATGCATGTTGTTGTTTTCCCCCTTCTTTCCAAAGCACATTCTCATATCTTGCCTAACTCTAAGCTCCCCCCAAGACATACTGGCATATATTTAATTATTTTTGTTGTGTTTGTCCCATGGTGTTAAGTGTCTAAATTTCCTTAATTGCCTTGCCAGCTCAGAAACTGATATGCTCTGTGGAATGGGCCCAGGACAACCAAATTACATTAATCCAGGAATATGCCATATGGGTCATTGTTTACACAGTTTCCTTTAAGAGTTCAGAAAATACCTTTTCACACTTGACAACATAATCATTCTAATGGTCCAAGTTTATTTCATGCTGCACTGTTTGCCAATATCAGTAGCAGGCAGGAAGTAAACTTGGACCCAAGGTGTTCCCTGGCAACTCAATTCCACTGACAAGGTCTATATAACACAAGAATATTAATATTCAACATAAATAAGAGGAAATAATTCTTCTGGCTAATTATCTTAGTCAATTATTAGGTTCAGAATGTCAGACTGTTCCTGTTAACTAAGACATTCACTGAAGTTGAGCATTCAGGGAATTTCACACACAGAACAAAGGCTAAATGAGGAGTTCTTGTCTGAATGAAAAATGGCATTGCTTTGTTTGTCCCTAGGCTTGTGTACCAATAACTTCAAAACATCAGAGATACAGTAAATATAGCTTCTCCCCAAACTCCTTTTCTGAACAACAAAGGAAAAAATAAAATTAAAATAAAAACATTCTGAGATATTTAATTTAATTATTAGTACCATCAGCATTTTAGTATTTATATAGCAGTTTGATGGCAATAAAGATGGCTACAAATAGTGTAGATATAAACAAAAACCAAACAAAAATATATATACAGTATGAAAATACATAAATCACAAATTCCGTTTGGAGGATGCTTGGTGGCATGCACATATACGATACACATACCTAGGGATTTCTTTTAAGTCGTTTTATCAGAGCATTTTGGTGGGAGCGCAGCACATTTATCTCTGTCTGTCTTTTTCTCCCTCACACCGACAATGCATCACCCGGGACGATACTGCAGGGCTGATGGTGAAAATGACACCAGCGATCCAGTGTCAAGCTGCTGTCTCAGCTAATGTTCCTCTGATGTCCCACCAAGGGAGCACTGATTTGATAGTGAATTCGAAACCCTTGAGTTGTTACAGTACATAGGATTTAGCAAGCTTTAGCTCTTCTACACAGTGACACGTGTCGCAGTGCGACATGTTGTGAGCTTGTAGGTCTACTATTTTGGGTATGTGACAAAGTATAAATCCGGCTCAAGGGAGTTGTTTAAAAGACTACCTAAACTGAAACTCCAGAGCAGCGTTTCCCAACCTGTCGGCCGCGGCCCACTGGTGGGCCGTGTGAATATTTGGTGGGCCCCCAAATAATTGGCAAAACACTATGATTAAATTATTGATAATATAATATTAATCTAGAAATAATTAATTAAAAAAAATTCCTCAATGCCCTTTGCTCTTTAAAACCTCGACCACTTAACACGGCAGCCGAATGGCCCGGCGTGTTAAGTGGTCAGATTAACGCGGCAGCCGCAAACGCTTCCGAGATAAGTCGGCCCTGATCCAAAAAAGGTCGGGAGCCGCTGACACTAGAGAGAAAAAAAACATATTCCATTTGCTTTGTTAATGTGCTTTCTGTTCAGAGTTTCTGTGGATCCATGACAGGGAGAGGATAACTCAGTCAGTTATTTTTTACAGTTAATTAACACAAAGTGAACAATCTAGTGGGCATAATTGATCTCATATAGGGATCTCAATGCACCATGGACCATACTTTTGAATAATGAAATGCCCTGATATTCCATGCTGTCTGATACATAATGTATTTAATGGTCTAAGTAAACAGAATCATTCCCAGGAAACTAATAAAAGTTTTATTCAATACAAAAAAGGATCGTAAAAAGGATCTTTGCCGTTTCCCATTTCTCACTTAATTAGCATGTAATTAACTTTAATGTTTTTATTTATTTATTTTGTTATCTTCCAATACTTTATTTGTTGTTTTATCCCCTTTATTTTCGAACTTATTTTGTGCCACTTTACCCCCTTTAGTGTACACTATCTGTCTCACGAGTGAGACAAGGCAGGCATGACATGATGTGTCTTTGACTAAAGCTGTATGTAATGTACTAGAGGTTCGGGCCGCTACGCGGCCCTCACACCTACATG
Source organism: Gymnoscopelus braueri (assembly GCF_963280865.1). Lineage (NCBI taxonomy): Eukaryota > Metazoa > Chordata > Actinopteri > Myctophiformes > Myctophidae > Gymnoscopelus > Gymnoscopelus braueri. Next base: position 13,412,597 of record NC_137603.1, on the reverse strand, counting down.
GCACCACTGATCCGACCGATAAGCCCATGTATGGAGATCTCTGTATTTGTCAGTCCTTGTCCCTTTTATGCCCATATTTGGAGATCCCTGATGTCATCAGTAGCCTATATGACCATACATGGGCATGCCCCCTTTTGTGCCCATATGGAGCTGACTGGTTTATTTGCGGCTGATGCCATGACGACACATTGAGGTTAGACAACACACACCATATTTGGGCGTAGCTGCATTGGGAACTCCTTATAAGGTTATGGCTGTGTCATAGTGACATGAGCGTGACGACGTGGTCCGCCAGCCGGGCCCCCCTTAAGCCAATTTTAATATTGGATGTCTAAGTAAATAAGTAAGTAAATAAATACGTAAATGAAGAAATAAATAAATGGGAAAGAAAGACAAAATGCACATGAATCCTTGAATAACCAGATTAATTGAATACGAACAGTTAAATTATCCACACATTATCCAAGACTGTCCTATTGAGATCAGCCATACTTCATGTAAAGTTTGAGCAGTTCCCAATCAATCCCTTATTTCTACTTTGTCATACGATGGTGTCGCTCGCCAAAAAATTGCCGATCTACAAGCTCACAGCGACACTTTGTGAGCTTGTAGATTGGCAATGTTTGGCGAGCGATTCCATCGTACCACTAGGTATAAATTAAGCGTCAGGGTACGGTTGCAAATGTGTGACTGAAGGGGAGTTGCCAGCACATGCCGAGACGTCAACTTGCGTAAAGTTCAACATTGTTGAACTCCACTCGATATCTGATGCATCAACGGACCGCAGCCGGATGCTTGGAAATGCATGGGAGTGAATGAGACACGGCTGTTTCAGTCACGCATGTGTCACTGTGCCCTTAGCTAAGCTCTATAAAGACGTGGCGGAAAGGTCATTGGCGCCAAATTAAAAGCGCATGCACAAGCACAGGGTCTGTTGAGCAGTCTTTTCCATATCCATTTAACATGTGCACTTCATGCTAAACCTCAGCTGACTGCTTCATGAGGGACAAAAGGCTGTAAATCAAACCTGACAGCAACATGCAGAAGAACTGAGGTAGGCAGAGGTACTGTGACCTTGGCAGCAAAAACCAGGCACCTGACTGTAGGCTACACTGAAGAACTAGTAATGTCTATCGAGAGAGGTGATTCTAAGAACAACACAATGGGACAGGGGCAAGAGATCAATTAAGGTACCGGAGCAATGACGACAACAATGTTTTAACCCTTTCAATAGATTGTTGCAAAAAGGATTTTCTATGACAAGGTACATACTATTGTTGCTGCTATATTTGCCTCCAGGGTAAGGAGGGTAAAGGCCATGACAGAGCAATTAGCCACCATAGACCTTTGGGTAGAATATCTGTGTCAATGGTGGAAATGTGTTGAACATTTTTCTATGCATCGCGTTTATTCACAGAAGAGTGCAATGTGTCCCTCCGCATCCAAGCAAGAAAGCAGGCGTTGTGTTGCTCCCTGTTTGAAAAGCAAATGACCCAGAGCTCCTTGTGTGTTACTGTAAAATCTGCAGCGTTCATTTATCCATTTCTAACTCTGAGAGCGTACAAAAATAACCAAATGGAATACATTTGTAATGTCTGAATGAACTCTCAGGATTTTACTGCGTAGGTTGTTACAAAGCACTTCTCTCATAGGCAGTCGGTGTCATGCGTTAACACTCTGCTTTTATGCACTTTCTGGCCTTTAGTGTGAGATAGAAGAAGCGGCCCAGAGCTTAAGGGTGCACAGGTTAATTTAGTTTCCTTACAAAATGTGAGCCCCTCAGTGTTTAACATTTATTCCAAAGGGAGGTATTTTTCAAGAAGCCAAAAGGGTGTGTGAAGGGTAATAAATCCCCTGCAAAAAAACCTCCACAGCCTCACAGAGCTTTCAGCTCGTGCTAAAAACCCCGGGCCCTGGGCTATACTGTGAGAGAAATATTAGGTGTGTTCTTCACCTAAATAATGCAAGAGGTTAAAGGTCACGATAGAATTTCCACTCCTATGAAATATAAGAGAGAATGGAGGTGGTAAAGAGGTCCAATGCAATTACCGTCATTCATGATGCTACGGAACCACGCTAATTACTTTAGGTATTAATAACTGCCCTTGCTGGTGTACTGTAACTCAAGGCCCGCACTGCATTTCCATCATTAAAATTCTACTTATTAAAAAATGTCATAAATTATTGGAGGTGTTTGTCAAGCTGCACAAGCCATCTGTGTAGGAGTTATGGCCTTTTAAACTTCAAATATAACCTTAAATTATAGAGCCCCTTCCAGGCCAATCAGGGTGAGATTATGGACACACTACCCCCCCACCCACACTGAAACTATTCCTATTTGTTTTATGGTTGTGTCTTGCAGGAGGTAAAGGCCATGACCATGTCCAGGGGGGGTTCTAAAGGCCAGCCCTGAAATATGAGTGGTCGAGCCGCGTGCAATTCCAGAAGTGCAGTTATGACTCATGGTCAGTAAATGTATAGACGTTAAAACATGTCAAAGAATTTGCCTATCATTGTTGCTGTTATGTTGGTTTGGTGTTTTACCAATTAAGCTCTGGCCTGTATACTTCATTGTATGACAAATAGTGAAAACAGCGCTCTACAGTCTCATAAGAGGTTGTACCTACTCTTCTCTCTCCATTCCAGAGATATGAAATGATTATGTAATGTTGACATTGACCTTGATTGTGACCTTGACCTTTTTGACCATCGGGGTAGCCTACTAATCATTTCTACCAAGTCTCATGAAAATCCATCCACCCGTTCTGAATATATTTTTTCCTCCTGTCTGATTACTATACCCTGCCATGCACTGTTTGTGGGCTGGCCAGGGTAAATAAAGCGTGATACAGTATTATTATTGACATTATTTGCCGTCTAGAAGAGGGTCTCTCTATCTGTCTGTGTGTCTGTCTGTGTATCCAGAGCTAATCTCGCAAACCACTGTGACTGGACCGATCGGAGCCAAATTTCTTGTGTACACAGCCAGTAGGCTATGGGGCTCTGATCAGGCTGAATAATAATATTAATAAATAATAATAATAATAATAATAATAATAATAATAAACATTCATTTATAAAACCTAATTTGCTAACACCTTAACAACTGTATGGATAATGGGGCGGAATTAAAAAACAAGCCCCTTTCAAAATAAACCTGTGATGTGTTAAAAACACCTTTCAGAGATGAGATTGTGGAATGCACTAATGTTGTCTAATTTTACAATTTGTTTCTTTTATAGTGTCAGTAAATGTTTAATCAATCCCTTTCCCTACACTGTTTCTATTTAACTAACTTTAGAGCAGTGTCCCTCACTCTGCATTTTGTAAAATGAGTGTAAATTCAGCTGTCTAAATGTACCAATAAAGAAGTCAAGTCGAGTGGCACAGTCCTTTGTGAGCTCATAGTTATAATTGACAGGATAACACATCCAAATGGTAATGTTTGACGTTTGGATATAATGACTTCCAGTTTACCAGCCCTGTCACCAGAACACAATAGAGACAGATCACAAATAAAAGGAAAGTCTGCCAGCTGTATCCAGTGTCCGGCTTGCCTAGTGTTGTTCATTTTATTATTTTTTACATTTACATTTTAAATTGTATTGTTATATCCGTCTCACATATTACATAATTTAAAAGTGCCATTTCCAAATGGGCACCAGATAATATACAATCTAGTATAGGCCTACTTTGTGATATTAACTTAGTAATACAATATTCTCAAATGTTGACATAGTGTGTTGTGTTTTCATCATCACGACATTATGAAGCTTCACAATAAACACAAAGGGGGATTTCAGAACAGCCAATATTCATAAAGTCAGAAAGAGAAGAGAAAGCTGAGGAATGGACCTTTTTCACAATCACGACAGACATTTTTTGTCTTTGCATGGTAGATCTGTCCTCATCATTGCCAGCAGAGTTATATACATACACATATTCTCTCCATATTGTGAAATCCCTAATTGACAGAACAGTGAATAACCTGTATATCAAATTCAGCTATGATTATGTGTTTTCATACATCTCATTTCTACCTATTTTAAGATAAAATGTGATATTAGTATAATCCGTTCCTAGAAACACAAAAGACATGTACACATAACAAGGTATGGTAAGATAATCATCATGAAATGCTGACACAATTCAAAGAGATGCTGCTGCTGAGGATTGACCTTGAAACTTGCGAGCTTATTAAATGACATAACAGCTCCTTCTATATGTAGTCTCGGGGGACTGATAAAGGTCTATTTTTAAACACAAGGAAGAACACAAATCAGCTAGTTGGTAAAGTTTATTATGTTATCAGGGCCCACAACTGACCTTGATGTTTCCTTGGAACATTTAACCAACCCCAAGGTGGCTATTATTGTGATGAATATTTGGCTCCATCGACAGCACAGAGGCTTATTTATTTACCCAGCAAGAGGCAGCACACTGCCTCACCATGACCTCACGCTGAGTCCACGTTCCTCATTTGTCAACTCGCACCTCCTCTGGTGGCCATGCAGTTCAGGAAGAAAAAGAGAAGCACAGACATAATAAGCAACTGCACGAGGCAGCTGAGATTTAAATAGACAGCCAAATAACAATGAAAGCTGATGCTGCAAGTTCTCTCTATTAGACTTTATTCTTCAGCGTGACAAAGCTGCCAACCGTTGGTGTTTAAGGTGTCATTTCTGAGTCACAGTTTTCATGCAGTTCATCTAATCTGGCTGTATTAAAACCCCCAAAGCTGCTTGTCGTCTAAATGACTATGTAATGCATTGACAAGAGGGAATAATAGGAGTAACATAAGTCTCATAATGTAAACAGGTACTGTAGCTGATATCTATCTCAGGAGGATAGGCTGCATTGAATGCATATTAGTTAGTTGATGTCCTCTTCATAATCTTAGCGAGGAAATGAAACAGTGGAAAATGCAGGTGTGATTAAAACTTGTATTTAAATCAAATTAAAACAAAAGCAAAGGATTATCTTTTTTTAATAACAAAAATAAATGTCTGGCACATCATTTAAGAATGTATAATCTCTTTAAGTGAAAAAAGCACTTTTGTGATAAAAGCAAATTAAAAGGGGATTATGTGCAGATAGCAGAATGATTCTTTTAGTTTCTGCAGAGGGTGAGATCGGCGATTCACCTGACACTATCATCTTTATCTCCTCTAAAAGGAATTTATGAACTCTGATCCTACCCAAAACACTGTCTGTTGGTCTTTCTAACATTTTATTCCCAAACAACATAAGGATGGCCTCAAAGGATGGCCTCTACTGATTTTGGTGACTGCATGGCCTTTCCTCTAATGCCATCCTTAGGGAAAACGTTCTACTTGCATGTAAGAACCTAATAGGCGGATTGCCATGAAAATGCTGTAATGTAATGCGTGTGTAAGCATGAGTAACCCCAAGGCCTTTCCTCTGGCATCATCCTCAGGCCAGAATATCATATTGCACATGACAAGGTATCTCATAACCTATTTGGCAGATTGCAGGACACATCCTACTCATTTTGGTGACTCCATGGCTTTTCCTCTAGTGTCACAGATGTCTGCTTGGGTGTAAAGGCCATCACAGGTTTAAGGGGCTGCAAGCATGGATTTTATGGATCTGCCCGGAGCAAAGCGACGCTAACGGGCAGTGCGATTGCCATTGCTATCTGCCGACCGACGCAGTTGTAATTTTTACGCCTGTTACAATTCTTACGCCTAAATAATACATTTTCAAGCACTTCATTATTCATTAATCATGTAAATAATTATGAAAAGGTGCCACTGTTATGCATCTCCAAAGACAAGCGGTGAGGACAGAGAGACAGGTAGAGAAAGGAAGGGTTTCATACTTAATTACAATTGATATAAACTCACTCGGATTCTAATCAGCAGCTTGTTGATGTCAGTCACTGTTCAGATTATGATGCAGAGCCCATGAATCAACTATGACATAATATAAAACAAAAAAGCATAAAGAAGTTTCTGACAAAACATCTCTTATCTGCTCACCAATCAACCACAACTCTCCTCCTGGCCTCGTCAGCCCTCACACAGTCCTCTCCTCTCACCAATATGTAAAAAGCTTCAGAAATACTATGCTATCTGGGGTGCCTCATCAGTGTGTTAACTATTGTGTGTTCATTATTGTCTCCGCCAGGCCGAAAGGCATGGTGATAGAGTATGTTTTGCACCCTGTCCGTCCGTCAGTCTGTAGGAGTACTGTAAAAAAAAAATGGTTTGCAAAACGGCCTCCTGGTGGCGCTATAACAGGCGCATGTAAACATTTTGGGGCACAGGTTCTGAATTGGCACCCAGGGAGTGTGTGTGCACAGTTTTGCTGCGATCAAGCCAACGGTGCCGGAGATTGGCTGTACACAGACAGAATGACGGACGGACGGACGGACGGACGGACGGACGGACGGATGGACGGACAACGTCACACGCACAGGGTGCAAAACGTACTCTCGACATGCCTTTCGGCCTGGCAGAGACAATAAAACACAGGACAGGAGTTTGGCTATACAGCTAAGAGCAAATGTCAAGTCAAACTAATTCGAACTAAAACGAATAAAACACAAGACCACGGGATCACACAGCCATGAAAATTGGTGTGCACGGCAAATGGAGCCTAGCTTGTGCGTGGCAAATTTTAGATTTTTACCTAACATTATAATATTCTTATTTCAAGAACTGAATGTCAGTCTCAAGGTTTTCCTCAGAATGTGTATGACACTGATTTACTATGACACTATGTATGGCACATTAGGAGTCCACTAGGTAGCACTTTAACTTTTTATTTTCAAGGACCCCCATAACTCTGAGAGACTCTTGTGCACTCAGAGTTACAGACCTAGGCTATACAGTAGCTCTTTATGTGTTTCTGGTAATATTATTGTCCACTCATTTGTATGTCCATTGTCCATGGCAAAAATAGAATTTTGACAAAAATTTCCACCACAAGCCAGCATGGCGATGACTCCTGGTTGCGACACATCACGGCTGGTGCAAAAACAAATCTGTGTTGGAGCAGGCACTGTGCTGTACTGTTCTGTATGAAACCAGACTCTCATAGTAATACTTTTTTTTATATCAGCTGCAGTTACCTGAAACCATATGACCCCGCGGTTCACTGACTGATGGCTGTATAGTATATCCATTCATGACAGTTATGTGCGTATTCTGCATAACACCATTGGGTGATGATTCCTAATAATGGTGTAACCAACAGAGTCCAAACAACTTCTGCGTGGAGAACGAGCACTTTATTGATGAACGACCTGTTACATAATCTCCAGGCTTCATGAACAGGGTGTCTATATTATTATTCATAATACTATTATTATTAGTAGACAGTTCGTTTTATCTGTACCTTGTTATTCTATTTATCTTTCGCGTATCGGTCTCACAGTCTCACAGTCTCACTGCTGTGCTGTGTTTACTTCCGTAGTTTCATACACGTCACTCCCCAAACCCACCCCCTTAAAGGCATATAATTCACTGATTGCACTAAATAGTGTGGAATAGTGTGTTAGGATGTGAATGAAACACAGGTGCTCCTGCAATAATAACCTCACATTTGTAATGAGCTATCGCCTGTTGTTCCTATACTATTCTCTAGGCTTTATATTTTTTCCCAAAAATAAATAATAGAATAAATTAATTAAATTTAGGTCTGTGGCTTTGGAGAAAATATTGGTGACTATAGCTACGAAAGCCCTGCCCTAGCTCCCCTCCCCTGGTATTTATTTCCATAAGGAGCCTGGCTACATTCAATTTAAGTATGTGTTCAAAATCGTCATATAGAAATGTTGTGAATCCATAGCCTACTGGCATTCATTATCTGTCTCTGTAGCTTCAGTAAGGTCACCATCAATATCAATGGGGCTCCGAGGGCGTGCTCCCAGTGCATCTCATGCTCTAATATGCAGTTAAAAAAATAACCTAATGAGCATGTGAATATTAAACTATGTCAAGATATCACAGATATCTCTTGAGCATGAGGAGACATTGGGCTATGGCAATTCTGACTGCAACAGCACGACCAGCAAAACTAGAGCAAGACCTCTAGTTTCCATGTGATGTTTCGGTGAGCAGAGAGCTTTTGTGTAACGCAATGTACCTCAGTATGGAAAATTGTTTGCATCTCTCCAACTTGCTAATCCGTCGTATAAATATCAACGCTCTATGATGAAGGCGCACTTGCTTCTTAGAGGGAATGGACGCCATGCACCAACGTTAATGCCCAGATAACGCGCCGTCTAACTAGTAACATTGGCGTGGACACACCCCCAACACATTTTGGGCCTTGCGTCCTGCATTGTACGCCATAGATCGTCTAAATAGGGCCCTGTCTCGTTAGAGTATTATCATCACACACACCAAAGAAAGACCTTGGTTTGACCTTCTGAAGCATATTCTTCTTCAATACTCCAAAGTCACCACTAAATCTTGCATCTACATGAAAGACCGAAAGATCTGAGGGATATCATAAGCAATGCTCAGGGGGCTGCACATGGAGACCCCCACAGACATGCTGTGTATATTTGAGTGTATTGAGACACACAGCTCTATAATGGAGTAAGGAAAATATTGAAATGTTTCTCCCTCAATTCCTTCCTTAAGGTATGTAAGCTGCTCATCTTCTCTACTGTGACCGTAAAAACTTTTAGAAGTTTACTAACTGTCTTTTTTAATTCACTTGGAACACTAAAGAATATGCAGTATGTCCTTGCCAGTTCAAAAGTATATAAATTCCAACATTCTTCTGTATTTCCTTCTCTCCTTTTTTCTCCCTCTCTTTAAATGAATCAGTAATTTCAACATAGTAATTTAAAATGACTAAAATGACTATGTTTACTAATTAAGTAAATGCCTAGTAACATGCATGTGTTATGTCTTCCATCAAGTACTGACATAAAGCTTGTAACGCCCATCTTTAGACACATTATTTCTCAGTGCTATCTGACAATTTCACAATTTTTTTCTTCCAAAGTTTGCAGGAGTTCTCCGTTTTGAACAAAATGCCTCAAATCATGAACACAACATGCAATTTCCGTGAAATCTTGCACAAACATTCCCAGTAGGCCGACGAAGAAATGCCACTCAAAAAAAATCTTCTTTTGTTTGGTCTAAGACTGATACAGAAATTTTGTCTTTTGGTTAAGTCTGAGACTTGGAAAATGTGCAGTTGAATGAATGACTGTGATTCTAAAACGGTGACCTTGTTTATTTTCTGTGTAAAAACGGCAGCTCCCTGACGTATGTGCCTTAACACCACAGTTTAGCATAGGGTTTGGTGCTATATTGTATAAATGTTGTAGCTTTTGTGATATTTTGTGGACAAGTATTTTGATGAATTAAGTTGAATTTTGTATAAAACGTTCTGTATGCAGTAAGACTGTAACAATAATACAAGGTTTAAAACAGCACTACAGTACTAACTGATAAAGTACAGTAAACTACAGAGACTGGTTAAAGCAGTAGTAAGAAGAATGTGAGTTTTGGAGCACATTATTGTATTTTGTCAACAGAATTATTGGTGAAATGTGTCAAAAGAAAACAGACCAATGTGTAGAAGAGTATTCTAATAGTAACAGTTTATGGTAAATTGTGAAATGTGGATCAATGAATATGTGATTATTGAAGATATGAGATGTCTGATTGAACTGAAAGAGAAAAAGAGAAGAGAAAAGAAAGGAAAATAACATTCCTTGAATAAAGAGACAGATACAGTCTTCTTTGGAGAACGGAACATAACGTCTCCTGTCTATATTTTCCCTGTACAAAACAGGACACATCTTCTGCTAACAGGTAGCTCATTCCTGAGGCCTGTAACATATGTATTGCTGTTTTGATTCCAGAGTTTATGGATCACTACAGCAAGTTGTTGTTTTTTCTTCATTTTTAATTGGTGTGAAGTTTTGAACATCACTGTTCAGTGTAGATTATCACCTGGCCCTTGGTTGGATAAGTTCGGGCAAAGAGGAATGCCTGGTGATAATTTATTTGTCACATACCCATAGTATTATTCATTAACAAAGCATTTGGAGGCAAATTGAGCAACAAAGAATGCCTGGGTGATAATCTATATTGTATTATATAGCTATATACAGCACAAACATGCACACGCACACACACACGCACACACACAGAGACACCCGCGCGCACGCACGCACGCACCTGCACGCACGCATGCACGCACACGCATACACACACACACACACACACACACACACACACACACACAAAAACGTGTGTGTGTGTATAATCATCTACTTGTTCAATGTCAGTGAAAGTTGTGTTGTCTGATAGTAATAAAAAAAAGTGATTTGCCAGGTTGGTAGACAGTTTTGATGGCCAAGGACTGCAGAGGGACAATCCTTGATTGCTTATTGATCAGGAATGAGTACATTAGTGGAAATGAAGACCAGCTCATAATTACAGTCAAGATAAATTGTGTGCAATACCTGGGCCTTCTTTGGCTCTCAAAACTTGGAAATGGCAATGGCAAAAATCATTACATTACATTACATTACATTACATTACAGTCATTTAGCAGACAAACTACTTGTCACTAATCACCAGAAGTCTTAAGTGCATTGTCTTCTAAAAAAAGCAACTAAGAGTATACAGTACCTAGCGCTAAGTTAAAAGTGCAATATATCAGCTACCTACTTTCTTAAACAGATGAGACAAATAGGAAAATCAAATGAGCAAGAGCTAAAACAAAGAAGTGTATTGAATAAACAAGATCCAATAAATCGTTGAAAAGTACGCTGATATACTGTCTGAACGCATGTTGTAAAGGTTAAGCCTCTCTTTTCAGTTAATAAAGGGTTTGTAACTTTGCATACCTGCGATTGTACTGTCTTGGCTCTTTTGATGAGAGATTTGTATACAGTGTTATTGATGTGGGTGCAGGTGCAGTGTAGCAGGCAATGCTAGACATGATTGACATGAGGCAAAAAAATTAGGTAATCTGCAAAAAGGTCATTGTACATTTTGAGCCTATCGTAGGTTTGATTGCTTCATTGATTTCAAAATAAGAAATATTAAATATATCAATTAAAGATGTATACGCAGCCTCACCAGGAGGCAAAATATATATTTTTTTAAACAATATTTAACAAAAGGATAAAACGCAATTACCCCCAAGAGCTCATTTCCATTGTGGTCCCCATTACCAGAGAGGCTTAAAACCAAATTCTCCTAACAGACACAATTAATTACACTAGCAATGCAAATAAACAAGTAAAACAAACAAGATGTGTATTTGGGACCTATTGCAACTCATCTGATTTAATAGTGATAATTAAGCCCAGATGCTATTATGCCGGCTCTGTAGGGAAGACTAAAGTTTCCAATAGCTAATCTACTTAAGGCTAGATAGCGGGTAACTTGTTCCACATAAGTGAGTTTAAAAACAAGTCTCTCTCTCTCTCTCAATTTAGGTCTCAATTTAGACCTGCTGGTGGTGCTATAACAGGCCAATGTGAAAAGGGTGGCATTTCTTCCTCGGCCTAGTGGGAATGCACGTGTCAAATTTCACGGAAATCGCAAGCTGCATTCATGATATGAAGCATTTAGTTCAAAACGAACCAATCCTGCAAACTTTGATAGCCAACCTTAGCCAATCAGGATGGAATATGGAATCTGTGTTGATTACATGACTATAGAGATACTGTGTACTGATTTGCGTGATTTTTGGATACAGTCTGTAGAAGTAATATCAAAAAATGGGTTTTGCACAAATTGGCCTCCTGGTGGCGCTATAACAGGTCAAATAAATTGGGGCAGAGGTGCCTTGCGGCCTGGCGGAGACAATAAATAGCACTACTAGTACCAGTAGAAAATGTGTGGGACTGCGGCCAGGCCTATAAACATAAATGTTTCTGACTGCTCTGGGCAGTGAAGTTACACCACCAGGAGCAAAGAACCTAGTCTCTCTCCAGGATATGGTCTTACATATTTGTACCTAACGTAACCTGACGCCCACTGTACTTGTAAGAAACAGGTTGCTTTCTCCATGAATGATGACGAGAAAAGTTGCGTGGCTTTTAAGAACAACCCCCCCCCCCGCCTTTTTATTGTCACACCGTCCTTTCTTTCTTATTTTCCTTCCCACAAATTCACAACGAATAATCCCAAAGTCAAATGGAGAGCATTATGCCACCGCCATGGAAACTGTCACCCTCAAATAACAGATTGGGTGATGTGGTTTAGATATTTGCTGAACTTGTTCCTCAGCCAGTATTACCCCCCCCCCCCATTCCCTCCCCTCCATACAATTTTTGATAAAAGTTCAGTGTGACTTGTACCATTTATCAGAAACACCAATACCAAGCTGCCGCAACCCTATAAATTATTCTGTCAGAAGGCAGCATTTGAAATGCAACTCCCTCTCCTCTCCCGCACAGATTGTGTATAGCGTTCTCTGTCTGTTCCACCCAACACATTTTCTCTCCCTTCAGTCAGCCCTCCTTCCCTCATTTTCTCCCTGCACATTTCTGAGGATCTAGATGAGGTAATATCCAAGAGTACTTTAACGCGGTTTGATAGTTTGTGTGCCCTACAGGGATGGTAGGACTGCTCCGAAATAGCAGCAAATTCCCCCTTAGTGATCGTAGATGGAGGCAGTCAGGATGCCTAATGCCATTTCAAATCGAGCCACTGTGGCAACTTATTGGCAAACACATTACTTCAAGTTTCTTTTTCTCAATCAATTCACTGGAAAGCTAAAAACCAATCTGGAGGACGGCAGCTCCCACAACGCCTGATTGATGAGTCTGGGTGTGAATGTGCATATCCAAGCAAGGTTTGGTTTACGTGTCCTCAAATTCCATTGGGTGGAAAATGTGGATTGAGTGAGGCCGTCATGGATTTGGCGTCAGTAACTTTGGGGCAGATTGCGGAGAGTGGATTGATGCTCACTGGAGGGGATGTGACAGTTCATCTGAACGAAGAATGGGAGAGAGGGAAGGGAAAACAAACAGGCAGATCCATATTGAGATTGACAGCACCAAGAGGCTGGCAGACGCGTAAGTCTATTCTATGTAGTAACATAACTGAATAAAGTAACCACAATAAAAAATAAAAATAAACATTTAAAAAATATGTATTTAACAATAAAAAAAATAAAATACAGCAGCCAGTGCTGCAACCTCATTTCACTGGCAGATATTTCTGGTGTACTTGTCAACTTAAAAGACAGTTCTTGCTGTACTGTACAGTACATCATCAACTCCCCTCTTTCTTGTCTTGTCACACCAATTAGCAGTGTTGACACCTGTGCCCGCCATGTCCAATCCACACTCACTCATATAGACCTTTTCACACTTGAACAACATTCTTAGTTTGTCCAAGTTTATTTCCTGTCGCAGTGTTTGTGAATATCAGTAGCTGACAGGAAATAAGCTTGGACCCAAGCTGTTCCCTAGCAACACGATTCCACTGACAAGGTCTATCGAGTTGAGGTTTGTGAAGGGATATCAACGGGATTGTGAGTGCAAACCGGAAATCAAATTAAAAACAGTAAATGACATACTGGGGTAATTATAATGATCAGTGAACTCAATGATCAGTCATTGTCACTCAAAAAATCTACTCTGCCATTTAAAATGACTGAGCTTCCTTAAATTCACTACAGAATGTTATTGTTGGTGCATGAAATACCTCAGCATTAGAAGATACCAGTGAAATAATATAGCTTATAAATTATTCTGGCAGACCTGCATGTAAGGAATGTGTAGGAACTTCTCTTTTCACAAAACCCTATCTTTGTGCTCAACATTACTGTGGTACAAGATTAGATATGTTATAAATATTCCCATAGCTTAATAGCGGGTTTGTTTTATTGAGCCAATAGTATAAACAGTTTCCTACGATGGGATTCCAGCCACACAGTGATGTAGGAACCTCACTGACAGATAACCTGTGTTAAGCACACAAGTGTCTGGGCCCAGTGCCGGTGTTAGTACAGCAGTATCTGGGATTTCAGCTGAATCTTCTCTTAGTATGCACTGACTGTGCCAGTGGATGTGCTATATCCCTCATAGCAGGCAGAGAAATCCTGCCAAGTCGCATGGCTGGTTGGCAGGCTGGCAGGAGCTGGGACAGAGAAAAAGGAACTTGACTATACTGTTGCTAACTTGCTATCCAAAATGGTGGAGTTGTTGTGGAGGAGCAGAGAAAGCCACGTACTGTATATAGAGGCCAGGCCATACATCTGCACATTCATTGTTTTCAGTACTGAACTGTGAAATGGGTTTCAATTGTGAAAAAAAGGATTTCATACTACACGTTGTTTTGTTTTGTTTAAAAAAATATCACAAATTCCCTCCCATGCTAATGCAAGGGGGAGTAAATTCAGGCAGGTGGCAACTCCAGATTCATGCCTGCTTGCATACTATATCCATTGCACCTGAACATACATTTACGTATCATTTGCTTTTATCATTTTGCAAGCTTTGAAAGAAAGAAAGAAAGAAAGAAAGAAAGAAAGACATGACTGCACTAATCAGCATTCCTCTGGGAGCAGTCTGCATAGGAGAGGACATCTGAATGAGAACCGGCCAACAAAAAAGACTACAGGCCAAAAATAACGGGGATCAAAGTGAGAGAAAGCAGAGAGAAGAAAGATCAGACTTAAAGAAAGCATTATAGAGAAAGCACCCACATGCAAAATATTGATGGATGGAAAAAATAGCGAGCGTGAGTGAGAGGGGCAGGTACAGAGAGAAGATACAGAGGGGAAAAAAGAGAGAACAGAGAGGTGGGGAGGGGAAAATCCATGTTCCGCATCTTAAGTGGGAAGTGAGTGCATGAGGACTGAATAATGAAACAAAGATGAGGTATTAAGTATGCCAGGGAGGTCTTTGTTGGAGGGCTCTTGGAAATATTTAAAAAGGTTAGTGTATGAATAAACATAGCTCATCAAGGTCCTTTTACACGGGGAAAGGAAAGAGATCCTAATGAATAATAAAGAGAAGATATGACAGCCACGTAAGCCTTACGTTCTGCACCTCCCCGCCATAACCCAATAATGGAATATATCCTACAGGAGCCCCCCCCCCCCCTTCTTTATACCGTAGAGGACAAAGGCATAATCATTAAAACGAGGAGGAAGTGGGTGCAGGGAGGAGTCAATATTGCAAAGAGCTGTTGATATTCATTGTGCAGTCTGCAGATGGACTGCATATTATGAGCATGACGCTCCCATTAGAGAACCCAGTGACACATGTTCACACAGCCCTATTCAATTGTTCCCAAGGTCTCTGTTACAGTTCTGTCAGATCATTACATGTAGGACACAAAAACAGACACACACGCACACACACACACACACACACACACACACACACACACACACACACACACACACACACACACACACACACACACACACACACACACACACACACACACACACGGATAGAGATATTAAGGAGTCTCCACAGACACTAGGAACTGGTTTATATTATTTTTTAATATGCTATGCTTTCATATTCTGGAACTGATTGTGACAAGCGTGTTAATTGTTCACTGTTGAACAACACAGTGAAACTGAACTAAAATCCACAACTCTGGTATTCAAAGCTGGATATTTCACTGTGGTTTTAAAAAAGTTAAATGTGCAATAACCAATGCATTGTACAGAGAATCTGTCATTTTGCCATAAAAGAACACGCATTCAGCAAACAATTTTAGACACGTGCACACGCGGTCCCTTTAAAGACAGTAAAGTGCTATGGCTAAGGCCATCTGCAGCGGTGGAGGATGCCAGGTCTGAACTGATCTGTCTTTTCTGTGCAGTCCATGAATCACTCGTGGGCTGGAAGGCTATCTTTCTATAGACGTGGTTGTTTATCCATCACAACGCTGAGCGCCAGAGGTGCCCTTGAAGGTCTTTAATGCTCGTATTTCCTCAGCCTCTCACCTGGCCCCAGTGTTAGCCTTGCCTGATAGAGAGGGACAGAAAGGGTGTGTGTGTGTGTGTGTGTGTGTGTGTGTGTGTGTGTGTGTGTGTGTGTGTGTGTGGGTGGTGGTGTGGGAGGGTACATTCTAATTTATGCCTCATTGTAACATCCTGTCACTCAACAATGTGTTTTTCACTTGTAAATCTGTTATTTCCTGGTGGCGGCAAGTGGTTATAATGCAACTCACATCATTAAAAGAAATATATAGGCCTACTGTAATTATGATCAACCCCAATGTAGGGAAAATCCAGCCATGATATGGTAATGTTAAATGAAAGTATTTATATCTATAGGCCTAAAGGCTTCAGGATAACTTGCCTGAACGTAATGACTAATGTGCTTCTGCATCAATGTAGAACAGACGTCTTATACAAGAAAACAACTCACACGCACGCACACACAGGCACACACTCATGCACTCACGCCTAATCTCCCAAAAGCTCTCAATACTACTGTGGCAGAGACAAGAGCATGGTCATAAAAATGAATAAGGAGTGGTAAAAAACCTATTTAGTCAAGGACTGATTGGAGCAATAACAAAATGTCAGGATTGTATAATCACTTTTATTTGCTTGGTTTGATTTACTTACGTTGTAGTCGTTGTAGATATTTCGAGGTAGGGTAACTTCTGTGTTTTGGATGCAGAGAATGCTGAGTGGCTTCACGGTGGTGTATTTTCTGAATCAGTGCGCATTAATGCGAATGATCCAGATTCCGTTCCACTATGGCAGTGGTTCTCAAACGTTCTTTACTACTTAATCCCCACTATGATATTGTTTCAGCTAAGTATCCCTTTAAGTGACACAACACATTCTTCCTGATAATGACAAAAAATTTTTTTTCTGTCTAGCTTTTTTTCCCTTCTTTTGTCCACATAGGCTATCTATGTTTTTCCCCTCAAAGGACCACTTCACCCATTTTCAACTTCTTCTCATACAATTGGTCCTCACAAATGCTCATTATAAGATGGCACTATTTCTGTCTATTTGGGCTGTGTCTCAGAGGACGGATGTGGACAGTTCAAAAACCTGCCTACCAGTGACATCATCGGTAGCCAGGTTTGGTCATTTCAAACAAGATTTTAAACTTTATTTTTATTAGTGCAAGAACAATGGCTTCTATTGGGAGAGAAAGGCTGTAGTTTCTATTAGCTCAGAATTCCCATCGATTATGTCATTGGTACTTTGAACTGGCCACACAGCCTACCAATGAGGCGTAGACAGAAATACTGTTGTGCCATCTTAAAATGATTAAAGTGATGACCAATTCTATGAAGATAAGGTTGAAAATGGGTGAAGTGCTCCTTTAAGGCTTTAATATTAAGAACAAAAAAAGGGAAGGATTGGGGGGAGCACATTCACGCATGCTCCAAGTGTCGATTTAAGGTCGGTATTTTTGTACGTGTTTCATCTGCCTTTGTAAATCCACTGAAAGATAGAAAATGGAAAACCAGATTGAGTATTCAGAATTCATAGGTGGAAATGAAATGTGCATGATCTCCGAAATAGTTTGCATTCTTTGCATGGATGAGAGTGCCAGACTGCAGAGAAAGAGGGCTGAGAGATTTTTTTCATGATTTTTATGATTGTTTTGGTGCATAGTAAAACTCTGAAATATGCCTTCACCACTGTCCCTGAGTTACTATAGTGTTTCTCCTGCTCTCAGAAAATTACAGACAAATCCAGGCAAAATTACTTATTGAAAACATGAATACTAAAATATACAGATACTGTGCGATGAATACAGAAGGTTTAGTATGGAAACGCAATGTTTTATCAAATTTCTAACAAGGAAAAAAGTTCAAATGGAAGATGATTTTTCAATTGATATAAAACATTATATTTATTTGATATAAAACATTATATCAATTGGACAATGATTTTCTAAGAATCCAAAGTATTTTTAGAAAGTAACAGTCAAAATGGTACTGTATACATCCTACAAACAAGGCATCATTGAGCATTTAATGTGTTATGTTCACCCTGAGGGTTAGGCTTGACGAATGAAAACACATTAGCATCTCATTTTCCCTTATTTACAAAGTACAGACTGTGTCAATGGTGCCTCATATGTGCTGCTATGATTACTAATTTAAAGAAAGACAGTCCATAAAATAAATCTGTAATGGTCAACATAAATAATAATTCTAAATTGTAATGGTGGAAAGTAACTAAATAGGCCACATTTACTAAAGTACTGTACGTACTATAAGTACAAATTTGAGGTACTTTTACTTTAATTGAATATTTCCATTTTACATTGCTTTATACGTCTACTCCACTTCATCTCTGCGGCAAATAATGTACTTTTTACAATTGGCATAACAACTTTTTAGTTGTTATATGCCAATTGATTCCTCCCCACACATATTCCTACTTCACCTACCTGTGAGGAGCCCCCACCGGGAGGACGTATAGAGCATCGCAGTTCCCGCCCACTTCCTGGTTTTTCGTGGTGCCGGAAGGAACAACTCAATGCATTTTTCCCATTGACATTTCCAAAAATATTTTTATCTATTAATTTAAGCCTCGAATCAAGCCATCATGACATGCCATGAATCATGACCATAAAACTGATTCTGTGATTTTTTTTTTTTGAAAACGGCAAAACAAAGGGTATTTATTAAATATAGTATATCATATAATTAAAGGTAGGGTAAGTGATTTGCAATTATTCAAATAATTGCAAAATGGGTCTATGTTCTGATAGAGCTCGTTACTATAGAGTGTCCTGTCCATATAAAGAGTCTCCATGTCTCTCCAGCTCTTTATAAAACAGAAAATGTATTTTGTAGTTTTTTTTTTTTTTTTTTTGTTTCATTTCCAATTTTATCCAACCAGGACAGAGAACTCAATCAGGATATAGATTAAACAAGTGAAATTGGAAGTGATGACACTAAGAAATGAGCAGACAAAATTTTAACTGGAACACTATACAAATTAAGCTTAAAAATGGGTACTTTCTCCTGATTGGCTGAGATTTTGACACCTACCGAAAAATGTATTTTCTGTTTATTAAAGAGCTGGAGAGACAGGGAGACATCTGTTACTGAACAAACACTCTTTAGCAATGATTACTATCAGAATATAGTATTTTAACCTTTTAACAAAATACTTTTTGTTTTAACCAAAAAATATCACTTACCCTACCTTTAAATATAAAATAAAAAAAATCACAGAAAAAAACGTTTTATGGTCATGATTCATGTCATGTCATGATGGCTTGATTCGAGGCTTAAATTAATAGATATAAATATTTTTGGAAATGTCAATGGGAAAAATGCATTGAGTTGTTCCTTCCGGCACCACAAAAAAACAGGAAGTGGGCGGGAACTGCGATGCTCTATAGAGCGTCGCAGTTCCCGCCCACTTCCTGTTTTTTTTTCTTCCGGCACCAAAAAAAACAGGAAGTGGGCGGGAACTGCGACGCTCTATTGAGCCTTCACGCTACTCCTCCCGCCCAACACTCCCTGCTGACAGGTGCTGCCCCAGCCTGTAGGAGGCTCTATGCACAGCAGCCATATTATCACTTCCTTCATCAGGTGTTACCAATGATACTAATGAAGGCTCTGTTCCATTTAGTATAGCACAGTGGTTCTCAGATTTTTCAATTTCCACGACCCCCATAACTTTGAGAGTGTACAAATGGAACCAAATGGACCCGTAAGGTCCATTTGGTTCCATTTGTACACTCTCAGAGTTACACACCCGTAAGGGGCCATTTGGAAACCGCTTAAGGAACCATGAGGGTCCCTGGACCACATTTTAGACCCTCTGGTGTAGCAGTGTTTCCAGTGGGCCAACATGCACAATATCAGCACCATCACTCTGTTTGACCAGAATGGAACAGAGCCTTCATTAGTATCATTGGTAACACCTGTGAATGTCTGTCACAATATGGCTGCTGTGCATAGAGCCTTTTATCACCCTGCCTGCCTGGCTTCCCTCCCGCGAACACGGCCAATTGTGTTTGTGTGTAGATGAAGCCGGATGCACCACGGTGGAAAAAATTAGTAACAAAAATTCGCAAACCTAAAACTACTTACATTTTCAGCTGCAAACGGCAAAAAATACCTACACCCACGGTGTTTGTTTCACGAGGACACACCACAAACAGTTTCAGGCCGAGGAGCAACATCAGCAACCAGTCAAACTACTCAATATCCGCAAGAAATTCAATACATGTAAGTTCACCTATATCAACATATTTGAAGATTTCCATTGGTCTTTTATTAATGTTATTTCATATACTTAGGGCCTACAAAGCCAAAATGCAGTAGGCCTATCTTTGGCCACACCGAATTGTTTGTGGATCCCAAATGTCAAATTAGCCTTCAAGATTTTAAGGAATAAAATTACACAATTAGTGTAATGTCATTTGACCAGTTGAATCACTTTTAATCCCATTATTCAGTGGGGTTTTTTATCCGTAGATACTGCACTTTGGCTTTATGGGGCAGTATAGGCTATATAGGCCTGGGGCATATATATATATATATATATATATATATATATATATATATATATATATATATATATATATATATATATATACATAGTCCTACACAGACAGAACAAAAACAATATTACCATAACCACTAAATGTCTTTATTGAATATTTGTATTACAGACACCGGCCTATATGACATCCGATTTAACGCCACCTCACAACTACTGCAAACCTCAACCGTCTTACAGTTAAAACGAGAACCCCCACCAAACCAGCTCACCCTGCAAATGAAGGACACACAAGACCTAACACACCAGCAACAAGTAAGTAGCCTGGAGTCATGCTTCATCATTAAACTGTTTGACTATTTCGAGCACGCACCAGTTTAACTTTTCCTATTCAATGACAATGAAACGTATTCACTCAAATTCGGTGTGACTGCACCCTTAATGATTTGTTTGGAAAAATAACAAATATAGACTTGCACTACTAGCATTGAATCACAAGATGGTCATATATCTTTTTTTTTAAATATGAAGTGGTTACTCCATCTAGCACATGTTTAATTTCAATACGATCCTTCAGAAGTACCTATATGTTCCGTATTGTTGTAAAAAAATAATATATATTATTCAAACTATTTGATAGATCCAGTCATGTATCTGGATCAGAGCGTGAGTGAATTCTCTTTAACGCACCGCAAAGCGCTCGGCCTGGAGCGCTCTGCTCCTATACAAAGCTCCAACTGTATTCAAAAATAAACAAAACCACTTCGCTACTCACCGAAACAAAGACTGTTTTGTGTCGTTGGAAGTCTGTTCTCGAAGGTGGTGTAGCCTCTCAGCACCGCACCTTCGATGTTAAATACACTTTTGGCCATAAAATAAAATATTTTTACCGGCAGGAGAAAATGCTTTGGGTTGCTCCACTGCGCTCTTTATGGGTCAATGTTTTTTTTTCCAGATTTCTCTTGCCAGTGAAATATTTTCTTTTCTGTCCAAAAAGCGTATTGTACAGAAGGTGGGGGGGGGGGGCTGAGAGAGGCTTCCCACCTCCGAGAATAGACTTTTAACAACCCAAAACAGTCTTTGTTTCGGTGAGTAGCGAAGTGATTAGGTTTATTTTTACTATAAGTTGGTGTCCTCGCAGGGCAGTGGAATTCCTTGTCTATTAGCAGAGCCGAGCGCATGGCAGGACGTTAGAGAGAACTCATTAATGCTCCGGACCAGGGCTAGTATCACAAGTAACCTAACATAAGCTAATAATGTCTTGTCTTTTCCTTGTCTTTTCTCATAAGATTGGAAAAATCACAGTCAAAATACTCGAAATCCACCCACCAAGACCCTGCAACTCATTCCACGGACCAACACAAATTTACGACCTCACCGCAGCAGATCCAACCGGCAAGACTACCATCACACTCTGGGAATCCCAAATCGCATCCATCACAAACCACTCCACATACACCTTCACACACCTAAAAAAATTCAACACCTCACTCACAGCCACCTTATCCACCACAATCACACAAACACAGAACATGCACATCCCACAGCACATACTAGCACTCACAGTAGAAACACACCCACACAACACCATCACGACCATCACCGGACCTATCACCGCCAGTAACATAACCACCCAAATGCACTGCACCATTTGCCATAAACACTACAGAAATCAGAAATCCACAGACTACACATCACAAACATCAGGCACACTTATCGTCACCACCACACCCCTACACAGAGTCACCCTCAAACTACCAGCAGCAACACTCACTCACTATTTAAACATCAGCCACCTCCAACACACCCTCACCACCCCAGAATCCATAGAAGAGCACCTACTGCACACAGCCACCTTCACCATTCACTATACCCCCAATTTTTTGATCACCGCACTCAGCTCACCACATACACACAGCCAACCATCAACCTCATCACAACAACCTGAACCAGCCCAACCTCAACCAATCCAACACCCTGACATCGACGATGACGAAATACTCACAGCCGCAAGCCAGCCAGAGAGGGGCAAAAGCCAAAGACAAAAAATGCAGCCCAAAAAATAAATACTTGTCTTTTCTTTTTTTTTAAATTTTGTTTTAGGTCCAAAATATGATTTGTTAATTTATGTTTAATATATTGTTTTATTTATAAATAAAATGATTGATCAAGGATTTTTTTTTTCATTCTTTAAAATGTTATATGAATGTTGTTGTATAGATGCATTTTACAACTATAGGAGTTATACAATGCCGCACTTTACATTTTGACAGAAGAAAATAGTTGTGAAATGTTTCAACGTTCCTTACAGAATGAATACTTTGTACAAGAGGTCCCTTTGTCCAAAGACAAATAGGATAACTGGTATAATACTAATAGATATCCTTCATTACAATCAACATTTTGGAACTGGAATAGCACCGTCGCACCGAAATGTAAATCTACCTATGATAGTGACTGAAACTAAACACAAGCATGCCATTTCACAACTTATGCATTACATCATTCACACAATGTCAAAGGCACATGAGCAGACTGCTTACAAAGTAGGCTACAACAGTCATCAGTACATCAAAACAATCAACCTATAAACGATAAGGACACAGACACCGCACCTTTCTACCACCTCTAGGCGAATTCTGCCAATACATTTTAATGGGTAGAGAGCAATTGGCTGCCATTCGTGCATTTCTGCACCAAAAAACTCCATTCCCATCCCATTGAAAAGCATTGGCACAACCCACGTGCCCTGTTTGTACAATGACAGAAGACTGTTCTATATCCAGAAATCTACTTTGACCATTTAAAAGGCAACACAAGTGGTGCGTATTTGGAAATGCAGACCAACAACGCACTCGCGTATTACTTTGTATTGGCCAATGCACTGAGAGCTATAACGTGGAGAAATAAGCCATAAATAAATGCAGTCCAATTTGATATTTTATTACAAACTAGAAAAAGTGCTCCTCGGAGCACAGGTCTCCGCCAGGTCAGGTAGATTATTGTGGCCTCCTGGTGGCCCTATAATAGGCCAATGTGAAAAGGGTGCCATTTCTTATTAGGCCTTGCACGACAATCGGACACTGCATTCATGATTGGAGGCATTTTGTTCCAAAAATGTGGTTTGCTAAATTAGACCTGCTGGTGGCGCTATAACAGGCCAATGTGAAAAGGGTGGCATTTCTTCCTGGGCCAAGTGGGAATCTCTGTGGAAAATTTCACGGAAATCGGATGCTACGTTCATGATTTCAGGCATTTTGTTCAAAATGAACCAATCCTGCAAACTTTGGAAGCCAATCTTAACCAATCAGGATGGAATATGGTAAATCGGACAGATCCGTGATGATCACATGACTATAGAGATACTGTCTACCGATTTGCGTGTTTTTTGGAGAAAATCTGTAGGAGTAATATCCAATAATGTGTTTTGCAAAAGTCGGCCTCATGGTGGCGCTATAAAAAGCAGATGTGAAAAATGCAGGGCAGATGTTTTTCCTTGGCCTCTGGGGAGTGTGCGTGCAAAGTTTCACACAGATCGGTGCAGTTATAGGGAAAAACGTGAATCTGCCTATTATAGCGCCACCATGAGGCTGTTAGGAAAGTTTTCAAGTGGCATTTCTTCCTGGGCCAAGTGGGAATCTACGTGGAAAATGTCACGGAAATCGCATGCTTCGTTCATGATTTGAGGCATTGTGTTCAAAATGATCCAATCCTGCAAACTTTGGGAGCCAATCTTAGCCAATCAGGATGGAATCTGGTAAATCGGACAGATCCGTGATGATCACATGACTATAGAGATACTGTGTACTGATTTGCGTGTTTTTTGGAGAAAATCTGTAGGAGTCATATCCAAAAATGTGTTTTGCAAAAGTCGGCCTCATGGTGGCGCTATGACAGCCTGATCTGAAAAATGTGGGGCAAAGGTTCCGCTGGACATCCAGGGAGTGTGTGTGTGCAGTTTCACAGCGACCGGGCCAACGGTGGCGGAGATTAGCTGGTCGCAGACAAGGACGGACACACGGACACACGGACGGACGGGGGGTAAAACATACTCTCTCGCCATGCCTTTCGGCCTGGCGGAGACAATAATTGTACTTTTCCTTCAAGCTTGACTGAAATGACTGTAGTGTTTTCATTAAGTATTCCGTGCACAAAGATGCTACGCACACCAGGTCCTTGTAGTGGTGCTATTTTCGTTATTAGATATTTGCTAAAAGTCTCATATATAGTTATTTGTCAAATTGACAAGGAACTAACCACTCATCATTACAGTGGTTAGTCATGACGTATGACCCCTCCCTAATTTTTCAGGAATGTGAGACAGCACCTGATCCTGATGGCCCATCACAGGGACATGGCCCATTAGAACCCGTGTCTTCCAACTTCATTTGTGACTGGCCGTATTATTCTCAGGCACCATATTTAAGTATCACTTGCATTTGGCTCTGTATACCCTGAAAGCGGCATTTGTTTGCCGAAACGTTGGTAACCTTTACTCTGCGTTCTAAAATACATTGTTACACTTATGTAATAACAGTATGTGCGGACACTTTTTGTCTTTTGGACAATTTCACTTCATTGAGTATTCTGTCTTCTCTCTTACGTCGACCCATAATAGTTCGTTGCATAGTCCCAAAAGCTTCGTTAATTAGAATTGAATAATCAAATGGATCAACAAATGATGTAATTGAAATATGTTACATTCGGTGGGGGATAATCAAGGACACGTGGGATAGTGAATAATTTGAAAACCAATTAGTTAGAAGTTATTTTGTAGATTTTGATCATTACAAAACATAAATTAGCCACTTCAGCCCTATTTTATTCTTGCTTGATCTAAGCTCATAATGTGCCGCATCACACACATTGCAAGTCAAACTTTGAATTGTATTTAAGTAAAAACATTGGAGTACTTCTTTCCACCACTGCTCCACCAATTTGTCACAATGCACAGTGCAATCTTACAAGGGGTAAATGTCATGGAGAAAAAAGTCAAGACAAAGTGCAAGACCCAGGTACAAACTCTCACTATTGTTTGAAAAACGTATGCAGTGCCATCAATTCCATAAGCCTATTAGAATAACAAGCTGCCATATGGCTTTTGCACCACTGTCACATTCACATGGCTGATAGGTCACGGTGACATAGCCTACCAAACAGAGAACCAGAGAGAGGCTGAACATACACTGGCAGGTAAAATGAACAACATGCTGTCAAAATGTAAACAAAACTAACTGCATGCTTTGTTTTGTCCCAGAGGACAGCGGGTGAGATTGCTTGCAGGTGGCATGTCTGTCTGTGCATTTCACCCTTAGCCTTGGTCTAGCAGAGGAGAGGGCCATAAGGTAAATGAAGTGGAGAACATGGTTAGGCCTGGTGGGTGGCCGGCACGGGGCATTAGGGTGCCAACCTGCTGCCAGTCCCATGGACAGGGGAGTTTAGGGGGCATTGCAAACAGTGCTCTGAGGCGAATGAAACAATCCAAGACATTAAACAGCAGGGGGGGTAGCAAGGCTCATTTGTGAAAATGCCACTAGGTTCATGGCTTTATTTTGTTTTATAGACACAGTTTCATGTTATTGACAGCATACAGTCAGAATCAGAATCAGCTTTATTGTCACATCACAGGTTTACAGAAGTAAAACAGTGGGTGAAATTAGTTTTTGTGCAAGTTCTATTGTTTTGTTATTTCCATAGAAAAAACAAAGGGAAGAAGAAGAGGAGGGGGGGGAAAGGAGGAAGAGAGATCAATCAAAGAAAACAAACAAAAATCTACATATTTACACATAGTACCTGAGATAAGATATAAAGGTGCATGAGCATAGCAGCATAATGTACACTGTACTTGATACTATCGACGTTAGTTAAGGTGTGAGAAAAAAAACACAAAAGTCAGCGCGTTGTACATGGGATTATGGTGCAAAGAAAGTGTCAGTGTGTGTCGACCGCATAATCCACATAAGGTAAACTGACACTGGTATAATCCGCAAGTAGGTCCATGAGGAAGAGCAAAAAAAAAAGTCCAAGTCACTTGTCCCTGGTATAATCCACAGGTAGGTCCAAGGAAGAGCTGAGACAAGCTGTTCATGAACCTGGTGGTGTTGCTCTTGATACTGAAGTAGGCCTCCTTGCCCAGCCGGGGTCGTAGTAGGGGTTTGTGGCTGCGTGGTGCTTGTCCTTGATGATGCACTGGGCTTTGACTACACACCGCTTTTTGTACAGTTCCTGGACCGAGGGGAGCTCGCTTCCCATTATGCGCTCTGCCGATAGCACCACTCGCTGTAGGTTTTTCTTTTCTCGGGCACTACAGTTTCCATACCAGGCCATAACACAGACTGATAGAACGCCTTCAACTGAGCTGTTGTAGTATAACCTAATCCTACTCCGAACTTCTTCAGGTGGCGGAGCCAGTACAGTCGCTGCTGGAGCCTTGGTCTTGTCGACGTTAAGGGCGAGGTTGTTCTCCCGGTACCATCCTGCAGGGACCACAGCCTGGGAGAGAGGTTGAGTTCAACTAACTGCTACATACCTCACCTGTATTGCGAATATGTAAGATTTTAAAAACATACAGAAGGAGAGAGTATTTTCCTATAGGGCCCATGGCTTTGAGATGTAGCTTCACACTAAGTGTAATCAAACTGTCTCAGCATTTCAATCCAGACTGAAGATCTATATAGTTTGCGCTGTTTACAATCACTTTAATGCACATCAAAGCAGCCATTACTTTTCATTTGTCTCCTTGCCTGCAGTCTGCCATTTACTTTATGCACCTCTGGAGAACTGCCATGCTGCTACCCACCGCCCACAAACACACATTTTAGAAAAGATATAATTAACATTGTTCCCCAATTCTACACTCATTAACCTCCTCCCTGATTACCACATTTCAAAATGGTACTTTTTAAATGGTTAACCCTTGCATTGTGTTAGAAAACTGCATCCACTTGTGGTGTTAGCGGGTCAATCCCGTGATTTAAATCAGCTCAAAATACTCAAAAAATAATTTTTTTCATTTTTTTCCCTCCCACCTCATAGCTGACTTGTAATGCATTCATATCCATGTAAACACTTTTTAAAATATTATGTTGGGTTAGGGCTAGGGTTTCATCTTTCAATATATCTCGTTTTCTATTATAAAAATGTTAAAATTAACTCATTAAATTTCCTATAATGAAGGCAATGGATAATGATGTTATCTAGCTATAATAGAATAATTAAGAATAATAATTAGAACACACTTCAAAAAAATATATATAAAAAAAATACTTGTTTTCGTTTTTTAACTTAAGAAAATGTCAATATTATTACAAATAGTGACACTAGTGGTGTTAGGGTCTGTTATTTTTCATGAACTCAAACTTTATTTTACTCCTGATAGCAAATGCTAATTGAGGACAAGTCTCTCTCACTCTCAAACATGTAAACATTGAATATTGACAATTTGGGGGGAATTGAGCCACACTTCTCTTCCGGGTCATTTCGGACCCTAACACCACAAGTGTCACTTTTTTTATAGAGACCATCAGAATTAAGTAAAAATGATGATAAATATTTTTTTTGCGTTAAAATGGCTATTTCTGAGGATATCATGAAGCCTTATAGACAATAAAGAAATGTAAAGGGTACTTTTTACCTAATTAAACTTGAAAACGGGTCAAAAATTACCCTAATACAATGGAAGGGTTAAAGTCCAGAAATACAAAATATGTTTTTCACCCTTTTAGAGCATAATCTGTGGTGATAATTGGGACATAGTTAACAATATCTGCCAATAAATACATAAATAAATACATTTGTGTATATTTATATCAAATGTGCAATTGATTAGTTACTCCCAAACAAAAACATCATTCTTTATAGGGTATTATCATTATGCTTATCCCTGTGTTATCCTCTGCTGCACTAGCAATCTTTTTAAAGTCACCTCTTCAAAACCCACCTCCCTCAGCTCATCCACCATGCTATCTATTTCCCTTTGGTAGCCACTACAGTTCATAATAGCATATTCCTCATCCTCCTAGAAATGATCACAATCAAATATAATGTTTTATTTAATGCACTTCCCAGTTTCCCAGTCCTATGATGACCTCCTCTCTCCTACTTCCCATACTGTACCTTCTGTTCTCACCCACTTTTCGTTGAATTTGATAAAGATGGCTTCCCTCTCCTCCATCCCAACATTGCTGCCATTATCACATTCTTCCATATTATGGCTTTTGCCTACTTTCTGCTCCAGTGCATACGCTGCCACTTTTTGCCAATTTGCCACTTATATTGGCTATGCGGCACAATGTTGCACAGAGCTCACTTATACTGTGGTACAAACATGACGTGATGCTCTGCCAATCCGGTTTGGGTTGGCCAATCAGGGAAGCAAAACAATCCCCCAAACACCTCAGTAGAATCAGTGTCTCAACGCAGCCGCTAACAACAACACGACTCCGCAGTCTGGGTTGCCACGTTGGGGGGCAGAAAAGCAGACAGGTCAGTGTTGCCGGATGTGCGCCAGAAACAAGCAACCACCTTCATAAAAAAAAGAAAAACAGCCGAAGGGGTCCGCGATGTTTCACGGGAGTCCGCGATGTTTCGCGGGGGTCCCAAGACTCTCAGGGGGTCCGCGGACCCCCAGGGGGTCCCCCATGTATTTTCTTTTTTTTTAAATAATTTTATTTTTTAAAACTTTTTTGGGGGAAATTTTTATCCCACGATTTTGGAACCCCAAAATAAGCGAGCCCTAGCTAGAGCCCCGTGCGCGGCTAGGGGGCCGGGCGCCCATAGTACAGTACATACATAAAAATGCTCTTCTACTGTAGATAGAGGCTCGCCCCTTATAGGCACACACTAAAAATGCATGAATATCAATGTATCAGTTTGACATTTATCCATCCTATACTGCTGTGCTTAATGAGTGGTTTGCAATCATGAAAATAAAGTGTCATCTCCCCTATTCCCGTGAATTATTAGTTGTAATTTCCATTTCAAATCTACAGTCTAATTAACAGGTTTGAAATGGCATCAACAGTAGTGATAACCAGTGTTTTATTAATGGAACATGCCTCTCAAAAAGTCTGCACACAAAGCGGAGGCAAAGATAGATGTCTTGGCTTTAATTAACCAGAATTATTTACTGACTAGGACTGGCTTGTGGGAGCATCACTCATGTAATGGATATATTAGCAAAAGACTGAGGGGATTAGCTTCCGTGGAATTAACAGACTGTGGGCAGTCCATCTTCACTGAAATGTGGAGTCAAGCCACAATATAATATTTATATACTTACAAATCAGTATTTCAGGGAATTGTTATTGTGTGTGTGTGTGTGTGTGTGTGTGTGTGTGTGTGTGTGTGTGTGTGTGTGTGTGTGTGTGTGTGTGTGTGTGTGTGTGTGTGTGTGCTGCTGTGTATCCGCCAAAACAAAAATACTTAGGATCCTTGACAAGATGGATAACAGAATGATGCCATCTGTTGTTCGTTATCAAACTCATGCAGGCACCTTTTTTCTCAATCAATTCCAATGTTCTATAGCAAGCTGTGCTGAAGTAGCACATCCAGTGGGACAGGATGTATGCTGCTATTTCCTACTTTCAAAACTCCTGCAACATTATGATCTTCCGTTATTGTACGATCACAAAATGTATCAATATATTACAGAAGGAACCGTCTGAACCACTTGTACTTTCAAATGTCATGTTGCTGTATGGTTTGCCAGGTGAAGTTCCAGAGCTGTCAATGCGTTTCTAGTTTATTCAAGGGTTTTTTCCAACAAAGAGAAGCGCGGCCTTGATGTGAAACTCAGCAAAACCTCCGTAACATTTTCTTTTTAAGATTTATTGAAAAGCATTGCTACTGTATGCTGGAGTGGCACATCCAGTGGGACAGAACTTCCTGCTTTGACAGGCCTTGACATGAAACTCTTTGCAAACCTCCATAATAGTAGAGACGTTGCAATTGTGTGGTCTATGGCATTGACCACACTTTGCAGTCTCTATGCAAGTTCTGGTGAGCTACAAGCGTGCTGGAACATTTTCACCGTATACTGTATCAAACACATCTGCTTTAGCAAATCTCCTCATTTTTTTAGCAACGCCCCTGTAGGGGCTATGGACTAGTTTGTTCCCTTATTTTATTTTATGTATTGTTTTAGCTTTTTACTCCTTTTTCTGCCCAATTTTGTCGTTATGCTAATGTATTCCTCCCCACACATTTGTGTGTTGTCACTGCTGTTGTATCCTTACTGACTCGCCTGCCAGTGAGGAGCCCCCACCGGGCGGACAAAGAGCCTTCGTCCTACTCCTCCCGCCCGACACTCCCTGCAGACACGTTGTGCTAAATTATCGCTACTAAACTAAACTGATCAGCAATGCCTCTCTATTTAGACTATGTAGGAGCCGCAGGGTAGAGTTGTCCAGTTCTTCACAGTTGAGTGAAGAAGCACCAATGGGTTTCCTTGCTCTCTGTGTGTATCATGCCTAATTTCAGGGGGCCTCATTCCTTTGACTTGCTAAAGGTCCTGAAAGGTTTACTCTAGAGCCTAATAGATAAACAATACCTTGTACGAAAAGTATATGTGCGGCAAAATAATATAGTTGACAATTACTCCATTTATCTAATTTAGAGTGGAGCAACCGTTAACCCCCAAAGACCCCAAAGGACCCATTTTCAACCAATTCTACTATAAATTTAAGGAATCTCTGTCTGATCCGCATTTCTCTCCCTCAGTGGGCTGAGCAATTGCTCTGAACTTGCACTGGGCCATTGACCATTAGCATATGAAAACAGTGACACTGTGACACCGGACATTTGGAGTCCCTGCACATGTGCTGCCACAGGCTATAGAATCCCCATCCACTGGATGGACTTTAGCTTCGGGGTTAACAGTATACAAACACACAGAGAACAGCAGAACAGACAGCGATACAACGTTATAAAGATCTTTGATTTAGCGGCCGTGTCCACAAACATCCTTTTATAGGCTGACGGCCGCTTTGGATATCATGTCCGTAGCACTCGCACTCGCGTCATTGACACACTTCGATGCCAGGTCGTAAATGACTGGGTTGTCACACACACCACACCACACGCAAAAAGGATTCATCGGCAGCACTGCCGAGCGCATAACCCAAAAGCCTGTGTAACTGGGCAGTATAAATGCGGGTGGCCAACTATGCCACCTAGATGATTGCGCCCTAGGAAATAGTTACAGTACATTTCTCACATGGACCAAAATAATAGAAACAAAGTTAAGAAAATAATAAAACAGGAATACAATAACGGATGACCCACATTGAGGCGGAGAGCCAGTGACGGGGGAGGAGCTGATAGGCTCGGATCCATGGCCAGCTTTTCCCACCCGGCCAATACAAAACCCCAGCAAGGGAATGTGGTCACTCTCACTTTAATATACCGCAAAGCAGCATGTGTGTCACCAGCCCTGAAAATACAAGTGTCCGTGTTAGCCTACTATTTAATAATACTGAAATCAAAGAGACAAGAACAGAAAGACAGACAGTAAACCTACCCAGGGCCGGATTAACCCTTCATGGTGCCCGGTGCCACGACCCGCTTCGGTGCTCCCCGGGACCGCTTTGTCAGGGCGGCGCGGGAAATTGACGCTTCACCGGCGCGTTTCACAGTTTTAGCGCTCCTTCAGCAGCCCCAGCTTCTAAATTTCGGCGCTTTTCGGCGATAGTTCAGTATTTTTTCGCTTTCTCCCCGCCGTTTGGTGCCCCCCCAAGGTTGGTGCCCTGTGCTTCAGCACCTAAAGCCCCCAATGGCCGCCCGCAGTGGCGGGGACCAGGTAGGAGCGAAACTGAAATAACAAAAGCCCAATGTTAACATTCACCGTAGTGCCAACGACACCAAATGAACGTGTTATACTGCGAAGAGGGAGGACCGCCAACATACCTTCTTTGCGTGGTTAAGTGACACACACACACGCCAGGAGTAGAAGACTCCAGAAGTAAGTGCTGTAGCACACAGGGACTATAATGACACGACAAACGGTCAAGTTCATGACCACAACAAGATTATATCCAAGCGATCGCTTAAACTGCAAGATGGAGAGACATACCTGCACTGATGCGTAACGAGACAACAAACCGAAGCCCAACGGGCCAGCTTGGTTAGAGGACACGAGTTTAATGAGGACACGCACCTGCCGAGGAAGAGCGTGGCGACATGCACCCAGACAGCTAACGTGGGCAGGAGGTGCGCAGCCTTAATACTGCAGGTACCAATCAGCCCATGAGTGGGCGGAGGATGGGCCGTGGGCAGCGTGGGAACCAACGGCCATCCTGCTACACCTGCATATAGTTTGGGTGTGCACAATCCCAGGGTATGGACTAGTATTTATATAATTTCTCATTATAAGATGGCATAATTTCTGTCTACTCACTCTAGACACAAAAAAGCACCATCCCATAGTGAGCAATTAATAGTGTGGACCAATATGGAGACGATATTGAAAAAAAAGCTAAATGTTCCTTTAAGGAGCGATCTTCCTTGCTGTCCTCTTGCATCAATCAGCCCATGACGTTAATTTCGGTGGATGTCCAGGAGGCTTCAGTGAAAGAACATTGTAAATTGTAATTGCAGAGTGCAGATATCTCTGGTTTGGTTCTATTTTAACTTCAGGCATGTTGTCAAGCATCCAAGCTTGGAGTCATGTGATGTACAGTTGGAGATGGCAAACAGGAAATGGCTAAAGCATTAGATTGGTCTCTTTGTTGGTGAAATGGTGGACCACTGGTCATTCAACAAGACACAATTTCAATAACCGAGGATTAAGTTCACTGCGCATGCACACATGCACGCACTCACGCACGCACGCACGCACATCTATACGTCTTAGTATATTTGTGGGGTAGTAACAATTAGGCTTACAAATGCCATTTTTACTTTACCTGCTGAATGGTTAGATTAGGTTAGGTTAAGATTAGTAACCCTAATCTTAACCTAACCCTAACCATAATGATTGCCCCTAAAATGCCTAATCCTTACGCCAACCTGAATCTTTTCTTAATTGTAACCCTAAACCCAAACCTCTTTCTTAAATGATACCGGAAATGTGTCCCCCAAAGCTTGTTTTTAGAAGCATTCTTGATGTATTTGACAAGTGCATTGTTACCTGCCCAGGTAGGGCTACTATATTGAATCTTGATTGCAAGCACACCTCCAATGGAGATCACCTGTGTCCTCCCATATACATGTGAGGTTGTTTTTCCGCTGTGTTATTCCCTGAAGAAGACCTTGCTAGGTCGAAACGTTGGTTATTCATTCAAATAAATCCTGCATCGTGGCTACGAGTGAGCAGCCTTTTCTTTACTTTTCCCCCCATAAAACTAGTAACACAAACAAATCACATCTCAGGAGTCAGCCGTCTCAGACTGACCATCCACGATGCTGTCTGAAAGAAAGCAGCTCTCGTTGTCAATGTCAAATCCTGGAGAGCGACATGTTTTAATTATTGGCGTTTAGTTCAGAATTAGCATTTAATACCGTCTGACCTCTCAGCTCTCAGACATGAATGGCAGGCGCTGCCTTGGCCTGAGAGCCGAGGAGGATATGGCTGGTTTGGGGCCGCTGATTTCAGGGACAAACGAGAGCCTGAGGAGGTGGAGGCATGGTGATTCACATGCAATACAGGAGACCTGTCTGTGGTACCCCACCCTCCCCCAAATCCCAGGGGTGGGGGGGGGGGGGGGCGGGCGGATTGATGAAACGAGCAGGAAGGCCTAATTAAAGGCTCTCAGCTCAAACACATTGATGTATTACATCTATTATGCCACAGTTCGATAGGTCTGCCAGTCCGGGTCTGCCGTGGCCACTGAGTCCCGCCAAACAAACTGAATAAATAATGGCAGCAGAGAGAGAGAGAGAGAGAGAGAGAGAGAGAGAGAGAGAGAGAGAGAGAGAGAGAGAGAGAGAGAGAGAGAGAGAGAGAGAGGATATTTGCAGAGCTCGACCGCCGTGCTGATAGTGTGATGCAGCCTGCCATACGCTGTGGCATGTCAAATACGCCCCAAGATTTATATGTATGTAAAGCTCTGTATACATCATATGCACTGGAAGTGGTTTAAGGCGCAGGAGCGAGAGAGGTTTACAGAGAGGAGCGAGGAAAGCGGAGGTGGTGAAATGGAAGTGTGTGTGTGTGTGTGTGGAGGTGGTGAGGGGTGATTGATATGTGTGTAGATTTGTATGGGGAAATGAACCAGAGGATGGCGGAGGTGGGCTGAAGGTGAATGTATCACCTAGTGTAGCGAGAGCGTGGAGAATGAAACTAAAACCACAGGGATGAGAACTATCCAGTGTGTTGGATGTTGCAGGTCATGTCACAGAACAAAAATAGCCGATCCACAAGCTTACACGTTGTGAGCTTGTAGATCTGCTCATTCTTTAGGGTCAATGGGAGGCCGGAATTGAAACCTTGTATGTCCAAAACGGTTGCTGTCCAAATAACCTGTGTTCCAATGGATCCAATGTAGTTAATATTTTGCTCTTGTTAATACTTTTCATTGGTTCAATATTTATAAAACACTTAACACACTTAAAATACTCGCTGAGCTTGTAAATCGGCTATTTTCGCGACTGTTGCGCAACACTGTTGTATGATGAAGTAGGTTATTACAGTAATTCACAAAAAAAATAAGAAACTGAAAGAACTGAAACTACTGTGACAGATCATTGAGGTAAAAGTGGCAAAGTGTGCTGTTAGGCTCCTCCTGTACTGTACTGTACTGTACTATACTGTACCAACCAAAGGGTTGATGACACACTGAAACGGTAATCATAGTAGGGAAACAAAGCAGATCAAAGTTCCGTATGGGTGAACTTACATGATTTCATGCAAAAGTGACCAAATAACAACAACAACAACAACATCAACAACTATATGAACCCTGCAGAGTCAGAGATTATTCAGATGCCTCATGGACAGTATTCCACCAAGTGGTAAGCGTACATATGCAAGAGGAGATGCTGGGCCAGATGAAGACAGTAAGCCCAAGCAGAAGGGAGCACATAAGGTGCATTGTGGCAGTGCAATTTCCATCAGCAAACTAATTGCACACAAACGCGCAAGCGCACACACACACACACGCACACGCACACACACACACACACACACACACACACACACACACACACACACACACACACACACACACACACACACAGATATAAAAAGCATGGAAGGACACATTCAGTGTGAGTGCATTTTGGTCTTGTAGGCCAAGGACCAAGTCCCTCTATCTGCTTTAGTTTTTTCACTAGCGATGATCACAAATTATCCCGAAAATGGCAACCCGATGTATAAACAAATCAAAGCTTGTGTATTTTATCGTGGACTTAAGTTGGCCAATCGCATTTTTCATACCACTGGCAAAGGAAGAACCAGAATGAACATCCTCTGACTGTCATGGTGTAAACAACGAAGGTAACGTTTGTTTTGTTACGACTTTTTGATCTATATTCTCATGTAAATGTGATGCAATGGATGCAGACTAGAATGAGCCGTGTTGAAGACGGCACATTATACTATTAATTACTTATTTTATAAGTTAGTGAAATGATAGACGTACAGGCAACAGCAGGATGGATGCAAATTCTTTTGCATTTTAACACCAACTGCAAATTTGTGCTTAAGATACTATTAAGCAGTGACCAATCAATATGCACCCCTTTGGAGACATGGCTCGCTATGATTAATTGGCTCTGCTACGTTGTTTCATTGTTTTATTGATTCCCATCTCATATAATTTCTGTTCAGATCTCCAGTCAATGTGCATCCGTTGCCACAACAAGTACGTTTAATTTGGTGTCTAGATTGTTTAGTTATGGTTGGTGATTTGTTCTTTCTCTCTTGAAAAGTTTTAAACTCAAGTTACCAGTTGTTAATGTATTACGTGCAATAGCAGTCTGCATTAGTTTTTTTGTACAGTACTGTTCAGAGCCTGTTTATCTTTAGTTTAGTAACACAGTATCATATTTATTTATTAATGGTGTTATCTAGTTTATACTCAAAGGCTATTTCTGCTACCTTCATGTCCTGACTATAGACACCCCATATTGTCGACTACTTTATATCAAAAACACCAGACAGAAATGACCGTATACATAATCTATCAAAGTTGGTGAAAACAGCAATGTAAGAATTCCAGCTGGCTAGATTACAGATACCATTCAATGAATTAACACCAGACAAAACAACGTGAATAAAATTAACTTCATCAGTGTTGTGAAAGCTACATTTAGGCAGAATTATGCTCAACACATGGCAGTGGTTCTTCTAAACACGGTAACGGGACACAAGAATGTATTGATACAGCATGAAAGGTGAATGCTTTTAATCAAGCAAACACTGTTTTGACTTAAAATAATCAGAATCAGCTTTATTGTCACATCACAGGTTTACACAGAAGTAAAAAAGTGGGTGAAATATTCTATAGAGCCCAAGTATTTGTACAGAACACCTGAGATTAAATTCTATAAACGTAATTGGATGTGGTGATGTAATGTTTCCTTTTGAGTGACTATGAATGTTTGTGTGTTGCTGCAGGGTCTTTGGAGTGGGTCAGTCGCAGAGGTGCAGGAGCTGACACAGACAAGTGGATCTGGGAAATGATTGTGACATGGATGAAGAAGAGTGGATTGTGTGTCAGATATAATTGTGATGCTTAATATTATAATGTGCCGTCATCAACATGGCTCATTCTATAGTCTGCATCACATTTACATAAGAATATATCAAACAATCACACAAAACAAACATTACCGTTGTTGTTTACGAGAGGGAAGGCAGGCAATATAGAGGCTTTACATAAGTAATCCAACACGGTTATGAATGAACTATTAGTAGCCTATGGTATACCTGTTCGTCAGGAAAATCTATATATAACGCTCATTCCTGTCAAGGAGATGTCTTTAGTAGCCCTGCATATTTGCCTTTTTTTCAAATCGTTCAAGAGCACATATCAGAGTTGGAAACAACTCTTACAGTATTTTTTACTCTTATAAGAATTGTATATGTCTACTGTGTGTGTGTGTGTGTGTGTGTGTGTGTGTGTGTGTGTGTGTGTGTGTGTGCATGCACATGCATGAGCGTGTGTAGTTGTGGTTGACTGCATATCCCTCATCTCTGCATTTGTGTGCACACATATGCATGATATGCACATGTGCATGTTCGGCCGTGTGATCTAGCATCTATACTGTATGTCTTTGCTTGCAGAGCACACAGGGGATGGGATTTGCGAGACTTGCTCAGGCAGTTTCCTTCGCAGCAGTGGCGAGATTGGAAGCGAGTGGTTTCTGAGGGCGCTGTGACTGATGGCGTCTGTTAGTACTGACGGGCCGCTGAGAGGATGTCTTGTACTGGCGGCGGGGAGAGCCTTCCAGAACCAGCAGCACTCTCTCCCTCTGGAGAGAGAGAGAGAGAGAGAGAGAGAGAGAGGGAGTGAAAGAGAAAGAGAGAGACGGCAGAGATGACAGGGCAGGCAGAGACTTTCCATTCACAACCGTCTTAAGCCTGAGTTAACATTAGATGTGTGCGGTGTCGCGCACATAAAATATAGCTATAATGATATATATTATTATATATGCTCTGCAAGCTATATAATATAAGTAAAATAGCTAGTCGACAAGCTCACAATGCATCACAGCACGTCGTGAGCTTATAGTTCTGCTATTTTTAATGCGCGACACTGCCACACAAGTAAGTATAAATCATAAATTAATCCTCCCATTCCTGCACCCCTGCAATAATGAATTTGTGTTAAACGCAAGTTCAGGTGAAGAGACATGCACCCTCTGCTTATCACGACCACTACCCGTTCTCAATTGCTTCCCTATCTACCACATCTGCTTTCACTCATTAGCCTCTCCCCATTCACAATCACCCGTATCCACTACACCTGCCTCCACTCACCACAGCCAATCCTTGTTGTAATCACCACAATATAAATACAACTGCGATCTCTTCACCGATTTGTTTGTTCTGCTTCACATCCTACTTACATCCCAACCTCATCCTTCCTCAGTGACGGAGCAGAGACAACTGACGGCTCCCAGAGTAGAGCAATGATGCCCGTACGTCAGCTCCTGAGTCTCGCCCTACCTTGGGCTCCTCATCCCGTTCCACATTCATCTCATTACGTGTGAATTACATTGTGTCCCCCAAATCACAATATCACGTACACACTATACTCCTGCAGCTATAGCTGTCATACACAGCCCGCTGCCTTCACTGGACAGTCTGTACTGTACAATA
Organism: Gymnoscopelus braueri; assembly: GCF_963280865.1. Classification (NCBI taxonomy): domain Eukaryota; kingdom Metazoa; phylum Chordata; class Actinopteri; order Myctophiformes; family Myctophidae; genus Gymnoscopelus; species Gymnoscopelus braueri. The sequence goes on along the minus strand of NC_137603.1, from coordinate 13,373,911 downwards.
TCTACTTTCTTTGCTGAGCATTTCTGCTTTGCCTCTTTTCCTCATCTTTAAAGAGTAAATTCTCTGCAGCCCAGCAACCTTGCTCCTCACAGCCCTTCATAGCAGCGTTGTAGATGGCAAAAGATTGACAAGAGAATTATTTTAAATTGAATACTGTATACAATAGTTTTTCTTCTGCAGCCCAAAGATATTATGAAAAATCCTGACCTATTAATGCTAGACTTGGGTGAATTAATGTGCCGACACAGCGCAATTTAAATTCAGGGAATAACACATCACTGGGTGAATAAACGTATAATAATTGTGAATAACGTTGTTTATATGTATTTGCATTACAATTAATAATTTTGAGGTAAGGCAGGGGGGGGAAAAAACCTGTCAATTGTAGTATGCAAGATTATTAAGGAAACCATGAATTACAGGAATGAAAACGTATAGTGGAATGCCTCCTTGTTCTTTTATTGCTGTTAGTAATGTGGCAAACTCTTTGGACTTTTGTGGCGTCTTTGTGTACATCACCAGACGTTTACCTGTCAAATTCTTTTTTTTCCCCCTTTGAGGGATCTCGACAAAGCGGAAGAGTGGCAGGTACGGAAAACATCAAACTATTTCCCACTGGGAAGTGCCAGTACAGCTGGTGCCACAATGCAACACATGGCGTATCGCCGCTTGCTAAAGATCTGCTTCACTGAAGTATTAGACATCTCCACAACTATCTCCTTAATTGATGTGCTTAAGTACGCACCCTCAGTATGTGAGCTGGAAATACCTGCTGTAATGTACTGTAAAATTGTTATTCCAGTGTCAAGATTCAGCCATCATTTGCGCCTGTCAGTTGTGCTGCACATTAATTTCTTCAATGCATTGTCTGGAGGCATTTGAATGAAGGATAATCTTTGCATTATGCACTATATAGTAGTGTGTAGTAAGATCCAAAATTGATTAGGAATTGGGAAAGTGTAACAAAAGTTCATGGGAACAATATTAGCGTGTCACTTAATAAAATATTTGACTCATTTTGTATTGTTGACGATCTGTATTCCTTTAACGCACGCACGCACGCACGCACGCACGCACGCACGCACGCACGCACGCACGCACGCACGCACGCACGCACGCACGCACGCATGCACACACGTGTGGATGTATTGTTTATAGGTTGAATTTTAACCTTCAGAAGAGCAGGCTCAGACAGGAAGGAATAGAGAGTGGGGGACTATTAAAAATAGGTTAAGCTTGTCTCTGCACTATTTCTAACAGACTCAGTTTGTTCCCTCTGGGCTTTCAGTGATTTGGAGCGCGACCCGTGCGCACACCCGCATGCACGCACGCACGCACGCACGCACGCACGCACGCACGCACGCACGCACACACACACACACACACACACACACACACACACACACACACACACACACACACACACACTTTTTAGCTGTGAAGATTGCTGTGCACTTCACTGGAACAACTTCACAGTGAACATACTTGTCGGTTCCAGTGGCCCTTAACAAGATCTGTGTGGCTACTTCCCTCACACTGTAACATGTCACAGTTATCATGATTAAGATCTGTGTGGCTGCTCCCCTCACACTATAATGAATCGCACAGATCATGATTTTGTCTCACACTGTAACGCGTCACAGTGAACATGATTTACTGTAGATCTGTGTGGCTGCTCCCCTTAAATGTAACAAGTCACAATGAGCAGGCTGTAGTCTTCACAGAAGCACTTCAGAGATCCTGAGGAAGGACCTGGGGAAGGACAGACCTCCCTTATCATAGTGATGAGACCCTCCACACACACACAGGCTGGCAGGCACACGCAGGCACGCAGGAACGCACACAAATCTCTTAAAGATTGGGAGTGATTATCCCCTAGTGTGAGCGGTTCAAAGATCCAATCTTAAACCTCCTGATTTGCTCACAGACAGACAATAATTTTGTGTGATATGTATGTGGTTGTTTACATCACTGCTGTGCGAGTCGGTAGGATGACACACGACCAAGAGAAACAACTGCAAGGAGACAGACATTCAGTGAAAGAGAGGACGTTTGACACGGCAATCAGTCAAAACGACCTGTGATTCGTTGGACAGCTAAGGCTTGTCGATAATATCGACAAGAACATATGGCAACGACATAACGTGTCTTGTCATCCCGGACATATCAGAACCGTTTGCCCGTTGCCTCCGCAAGTTTAACAGGCTCCGTTGTTTACATCTGCTTCGGCATGTGATCCCAGCAAGTCTAGTTACTGCGCTTGCTTTGCTCCGGCAAGCCCGATAATCTTGTGTGATTATAAAATGATCCCATAAGATTATCCAGTTGTGTGTGATGCAACCAGATTTCCAAATCGTTTAAGATTTTAAAACGGTAGTCTGAGACCAACTTAAGAGTCAGAAAGCCCCACCAGCGGCAACCAACCAGACTAAAATGGTTTTAACTAACTTTCTTTTACTAGAAGGCTTTATAATGCATTATAGACATGGGATGCATAGTGTTGATGTAAGATGGTGGTGTATGTGTGTGTATACACACTGATCAACAGTCCAGTGAAGCAGTTTTATGATCAAGATGGCACCACACACATGTCTTGCGCTTTTTTTCATAAGCTCCACAGTAGCCATTTATTTGAGTTATGACAGAGACACTACTGAGATTAAGAGATTCGGTGATCGCTCACCAAAAAACAGACTTTATCCACTAGGATCAGGCGCTCAAGCGAGCCTACACACAAGCTGTTGAGATGGGCTATTCAATAACAAAGAGGAGCCGGAGAGGAAGAGGCTCAGGAGGCGGAAGAAGAGCCCGTCTCACCATGCGACTCACCGAACACTGCTTCCCAGCGTTCTTTTGTTCAATGTCAGTCAATGACACCTTATTTGTCGATGGAAAATAAGGTGGATGAACTCCATGCCAGAATTAGGTTCCACTGGGAGACCAAGCAATGTGACATGATTTGTTTCAATGCATAGAGGTTAGAAGATAGTTCCCACTAACAAGTCAAATATGTCCCTGAACTTGAGGCATGCATCTGTAATGAGTTTGAGTGCTGATTAGTACAGTATACTACTGTTTATGTCTGGTGAAGTTAAATTAGCTTAAATGAAATAGTCTTAGAATCACAGGAAATGTGTTTGAAGAACATGAACAACACCCGAGTTGGTGTTGGCTAGTCCGCACTATCACATCATATCGCACATTTTGTGGTTCTGAACCTCTCCATACTCATTTGTCCCCTATTCGGCCGCTGCCCTTCAGTACACCACAAGAACAGTAGCATTATGGATCTGTGTTTCATGAGGACATGAAATGGCCTCAGGTGGACTTGCATCATGTGCTCTGTGCTTACCAGCGGCTATGCTAGATGGCTTTTGGAATTGTACATTTCTCATCAACATGTCATAGGGGATCCATGCGGTTGAGGCAGCTGTAGAGGATTAACCACTATTAAAGCACAACACTGTTCTTTGAGTGGAAGTGGTGGTGCTGTATACCATAAGGTGATTTGTTTTCCCTGCCAGGAGGCCGGAACGGCCGAAGGTGAGGGATTAGTATCCTTGCCAGGATGCCGGAATGGCCGAAGGCAAGGGACTATGTTTTGCTCCTTCTGCCTGTGAGTCTGTTTGTCTGTCTGTCCATCTGTCTTGTCTGTCTGTGAACAACTAATCTCTGGCAACGTTGGACCAATCGGCATGAAACTCACACTCCCAGTATAGGCCAACCTAGAACCTCTGCAAGAGAGACATTTTGGCCTCATGGTGGCGCTATAATAGGCAAACTCACATTTTGCCCTCTAAGTCTTGAGCCTTAGGGCGTACAATCAAACTTTTCTCTGGATTCTCTGGATCATGGCGCAACTTGCCACACAGGCCCAGCCCCTTTCCGACGAGATTTTCCACCATTTTGCATTGTCTTCAAAACACGCTTTGTGCTACTACTCTTACAGATTGTGTCCAAAACTCAGGCAAATCGGTGCACATCATCTTTGTGATCACATGATCATGATGATCATGATGATGATGTATCTGTTGAGATTTTTCATATGCCCTTCTGATTGGCTACGATTGGCTTTCATAGATTGTGGGAGGGGCCCATTTTGCACAAAATGCCACAAATCATGAACGCAGTAGCCTCGGGCACCCATGCGTTTTTTGTCTCCGCCAGGCCGAAAGGCATGGCGAGAGAGTATGTTTTACCCCCTGTCCGTCCGTCCGTCCGTGTGTGTGTCCGTCCGTGTGTCATTCTGTCATTTTGTGTACAGCTAATCTCTGGCACCGTTGGCTTGATCGCAACGAAACTGTGCACACACACTCCCTGGATACCAATTCAGAAACTCTGCTCCAAATTTTTCACATGGGCCTTTTATAGCGCCACCAGGAGGCTGATTTGTGCAAAACACATTTTTGGACAGTACACTCCTACAGATTTTGGCCAAAAATCATGCAAATCGGTACACAGTATATCTATATGCAATTTCCGTGAAATTTTGCACACACATTCCCATTAGGCCGAGGAAGAATTAGTATTAGTATTTGAAAATGTTCAAATCAGCCTCATGGTGGCGCTGTAACAGGCCGATTCGTGTTTTTACTTATCACTGCACCGATCAGTGTAAAACTTTGTATGCACACTCTCTAGAGGCCAAGGAAAAACCTTTGCCTTGCATTTTTCACATTTGCCGTTTATAGCGCCACCAGAAGGCAGACTTATGTAAAACAAATGTTTTGATATTAAGCCTTCATATTTGATCAAAATTTCACGCAAATCGGTACTCTATAGTCATGTGATCAAGACGGATCTGTTTAATTTTTCATATTCCATCCTGATTGGCGACATGTAATGTTTGCAGGAGTGGCCAATTTTGAACAAAATGCCGCAAATCATGAACGCAGCGTCCGATTGCGGTGAAACTTTGAATGCACTTTTGCACTACGTTGAGGAACAAACATTGGCCTGTTCTAGCGCCACCAGCAGGTCAAATTTAGCAAAACACATTTTTAGAACAAAATGCCTCAAATCATGCATGCAGTGTCCGATTGCCGTGCACGGCCTAGGAATAAATGGCACCCTTTTCACATTGGCCTATTATAGCGCCACCAGGAGGCCAAAATAACCTACCTGACCTGGCGGAGACCTGTGCTCCGAGGAGCACTTTTTCTAGTTTTGTTTGTTTCATGAACGCAGTGACTGATTGCCATGACACTTTGCACACCCACTGCCGGTAGGCCAACGAAAAACCGCCACCCCTAAACCTTTAAAATCATGACTCCACTCATTTATGCCCGATTACATTTTCAGCGATGTTGCATTTTCTTCAAAACACTGTTTTCTCTGGTTCTTCTGTAATTCAGATAATTGACTCAAATGCATTTCTTGTAAAAAAACAGCGATAACATTATTTAAATGAAATTTTAACACGGTTTCATCATGAAGATTGAAGAGAGAGAGAGAGAGAGAGAGAGAGAGAGAGAGAGAGAGAGAGAGAGAGAGAGAGAGAGAGAGAGAGAGAGAGAGAGAGTGTGCAATTTCAAATCTTGTCACGTCTTTTTGTCCCCCAAATGCTAAACAGGAGATGAAAATTGCATCTGTGACTTGAACAGTGCACATCCGTCAGAATCAATAACATCAATCAATGATGTACAAGCAAACCCTTAAAGGAGACCTTGACATTTTGAATTTTTGCATGTTTTTTCTTCATATGACATTTCTTCTTCTCATTTCATGGGAAAAGCGTTGCAACATTTAACCTTCATCCACTCCGCACTTGGCATGCAGGCTTTGTTAGTATTCCTTGTAGTTTTACAGGGACATCGGGCAAATGCACTATGCTGTGACTAACATTATCCATTGATTTCAGCAAAGAATAAATAAACACTCATTGTTCCAGCTGTGGTGTGGCAAAGGAAAGAATCAGTAGAAAATGTCAGTGTGTCCCTCTCCCGAATGCTTCCTCTCCTTGTGTCTTGAACAACACAATGTGTTGTACAGATCATTATACAGTAAAAGCCAAGCAGTGTCTATGAACCTTCAATAACCACCAAATTCAAATAATCTTATTATATACAGAATAAACCAGTCAACATCGAGAAAGTTTTGGGAAATATCCAAATATATAATATATATGTCCTATAACATTCCAGATAGTGGATGTTCATTATTTGTAAATTTATAGCACAGAGGGGTCACAGAAAGATGCAGAATGTATTGCTGGAAAAGGTCATATCTTGGGCTGTCCAAACAGCATGTGAAGTTTGGTTCCACAGCTGCAGGCCTACAATCTTCACTGCCTCAGTCAAGCTTCAAAAGCCATTGTGGGAGGCCAACTTGTTGTGCTGTGTGGGTTTATATAACGCAACAAGGTCGTGATTATAGGTGAAAGAGCTCGGTCTATAGGTTCAGCTACAAGTTTCAGGGCTCTACTGAAAGTACACCATGTTCCACCATTATTCATACATTTCACTGGAGAGATATGAGCCTATCTTGTTCACACATTACCCATTTGGAACTTCTTTATGTAGCCTACTCATACATTAATAATTACAAAATGATCATTTAAAAAGATTACTAAAACATTGATTACAGTTCACATAAACTGTTGTTTCACCTCGAGTCTCTTAGAAGACCAACTCATTCTTTGGTACTTCAGACATCTTATGCAGCATGTGAATGCATGTGAGTGTGTGTGCCCTCTCGTCTGTGTAAATGCATGTGTGTATGAGAGTAATCACTTGTTATCCTCGCCAGGCCGGAACAGCCAAAGGCGAGGGATTGTTTTCGGTCCTGTCAGTCTGTCCGTCCGTCTGTAAGCAGCTAATCTCGGGCACCATTGGACCGATTGGCGTGAAACTTTGCACACGCACACTCAGTAGAACAAGGGAGAACCTTTTTCAAATTAGCCTCATGGTGGCACTATAGCAGGCAGATCACACACGCACACGCACATGCACGCACACGCACGCACATGCACACGCACACACACACACACACACACACACACACACACACACACACACACACACACACACACACACACACACAGCACACACACACACAGCACAAGCACGCACAGGTGAAAAGATAACCTCAGCCCAGGGCCGTTCCGGCATGGCAGAGATAACAAGGAAGTTACAAGATGTGGGAAGAGCAGGTAAAGTGCTGCACAATTAAAATCTGGAAATAATTGAAACCAATGAGGTGCAGGCCAAAAGCTTTTGGAGAGGATTCAGAAGGGATTTTCACCAGTGCCTAAGGGTTGTGACCAGAAAACATGACAGTCCACAATTCACTGACACGCAGCATCTACTTTGGCAGTAGTTAACTAATGGTAGACTAGGACAGTGGTTCTCAAACTTATTCATGTCAAGGACCCCCATATTGATATGTTTATGGCCACGCACCCCCATCTGAAAAGGTTCACGTAAAAAGAAAATCTGAATTATTCAAAAATAGCAGATATGCAAGCTTGCAGTGTGGCACAAAGTGACATGCTGTGAGCTTGTACATCTACTATTTTTAAATAGCCAAAGTATAAGATATGGATAAAGTGGTTAAAATGATTGTGATTAAGAAATGTAGCTGGGGACCCCCTGGAGCCCCCCCAAGGACCCCTGGGGGTCCCCAGACCCCACTTTGAGAAACACTGGACTAGGAGATAGACAGTTTTGTGATTAGTGGTGAAGCAATGAATCAAATAACAAATTAATCCATTGACAGAACAGTAATCAAATAAAAGTTTTGTAATTGAATACAATGGTTTAGTGATATGATCATGGAAATATTTCTGATACTATGCTATTTACAACAACACCTAAATGTACACCGGCATAAATTTGCAACATTAAACTCGAAATCTTTCGAGATAATAAACTTAAATTAATTGATAGAAGAACGCACCCGCTTGGGTGGGTGTCCAGAGGAACAGTTTGTTCATGCGTGCTATCAATCAATGATTATGAACATCCTTTACGAAAAGAAACAATCATGATGCATTCATTAATCCACATCTTAAATTTCTTACATATCCAAAAGAGGAGGAAATCATGCACCACATGCCTGCGCAAAACACGCTGCTCTTCGAAACTCAGGCTTTGAGGATTGATTAATTAATATAACGTAGCCTACTGTTTCCTACTATAAATCCTGTTTCAATTGTCCGTATATGTAACCAGACTTTCATCTGTCCATTATTGCGTTGTAGTTCCTGATGCACATATCACCTCATTTGGTTTCATGATTAAAATGAGCATGCATGCGTGACATAGCCTGCAAGATATGCCACTATTTCTTTATTGCCATAATAATTAAGATGTTTTGTGAGCCCTACTTCAGTGAGATGCGTTATTTGGAATCAAAGCCTTGGCATGGGCTCAATAATAGCTCAGTCCAATCGGCACTGTTTGTTGGACAGCGCCGTCCAGAGAGGAGCACCACAAAATAATTGACGGCCGTTTCAATCGCATCAAAATACTAATTCAAATGATGGAATAATAAATTATGGATCACCATGAATGTCACTATTATCGTGGAAACGTTCAATTGATATTCATGTGTTCATTTGTGCACAATTACGCACAGCTCTGTTTCCCAAGTGACTCAGCCATTCAACCTAACATGATAAAACGTTTAATACAGTCCGTTATTCCTATAGCTATATCTATGTTATGAGCCTACTGTATACTCACTATCTGTCCTGCATGGAATATACTTTGTGCGTAATACGTGTGTAGAAATCTTAAATCATTGTGAATAGTTTCAGCTGCAGGAGCACGGTTGTCATCTCATTGTGTCTATCATAATATTATCATTATGATGATAATATATTCCATAGACTGTAAGGGCGTTCATAATTGTGACCTCTCCCAGATGTTCTAGAAACAGGAATTGTTTAGGGATTGCTTGTTGTGATTAGACATGGAGACATGGAGTTGTGGGGGTGTTTACATAATAGATTCTGATTGCATAAACGTTTTATGTAGGCTATACTTGAAACAAATTCGCTTTAACTTTGGATTCAATCAAGCCTGACAGGAAAACGTGACAGACCTATACACTGTAGTACAAGTACAAACATTGCCGCATGCAGGTAGACTAGCTGCCCTGTAATCCAGTGAGATTCTCGTGTCCTGCAACATTAACTAACATGCACAATTGTCAAGCAGATAAAATGAACGCATGACGATATTTTCACAGGGCGTGCACGCCATGCATACTCACTTTTCGGTGTCTTGCACGGTGCATTTGGTCATGGGTGCGCAACTGTGCATATTGGTAGGTCATACAGTATGTGTCCACAGTTCTGTAGCACAGCCAATAAGCTCCCCCTCAGCACCCCCAATAAACATCTGATGGTGCCGCATTGCTGATTGGACTGAGATCATGAAACCCATGATTTAGATTTTTTTCAAATAATGCATCTGACTAGAAAGAAAGTTCACAAATCATCTTCATTATTATGACTGGAACTGGGTTCTCCTGTCACAGTCACTTCAAAAGCAAATGCTTTTCAACATTTCGTCAGGTTCAACATATAAGTCAACTCTTTGTGGCTGCAGTGCAGGAAAACAGTTTAAGGATTGGATTCATGCGTTTTATCATGCATTAAAGGCCCAACGGCAGCATCACTTGTGACTGACTTTAATCTCAGAATATTAGCCCCCCGCTCCATTCTACCCCCCCCCCCCCCCTCCCATGTGCCTGAATACACTGTGTATGAGTATAGTGAAATATAGATATTGGTAACACTTGGTTCTAGATATTCCTGATATGAGAAGAGTAAGATTATGCATATACTAGATGGAAAAAGTAAACACACAGAGAGAACACATTTGTCCATGCAATTTTTATGTAGTTGGTACAGTTCTATCACATTCGGCACAGTAGGGGGTGAGGGACGTTTATCCCTAATGTTCTACAATGTTCTGTAAAGGTACAGTGCTGTAATACATTTTTACTTCTGGCTTCAACAAACCATTTTGTGAACTTTTAACATTTCTATCAGATACTGTTCATTCATTCAACATTTTGTGTTTCTTTTCAATTCAACATTTCTGACATTAATGTCATAAAAAGAAATAATCAAAAGGATAAAAATGAAAGGTGAAAGGTCTGGCAAGCATTTTCTGACCCCCACAAACCTTCCTTGAAACAACCTTCACATAAAAGTTATGCTCACTCAACCTCAGTTATGGATGGCTTGCTGCTGACCTCTATGAAGCACATTCGTATATTTGATCCAAGGATATAGTCGTATTCCCGCCAGCACTATATAACTGGCATTCTCTGCTGTCAGGCAGACATTTCTGAAACAGAAAATGTGTTGGCAGGACAACAATTAGTCACATTACAGAAGACTAGTGCAACACAAGTGCCATATATGCGTGTGTACTGTGTGCTACCCACACATGTAACAGCACACTCAGACACTTCAGAAAATACAGACTCACATACAGTAGCCCATATAGTACACGTACGCACACACACACGCATGCACGCACGACAGCACGCATGCACGCACGCACGCACGCACGCACGCACGCACGCACGCACGCACGCACGCACGCACGCACGCACGCACGCACGCACGCACACGTCACACACACACACACACACACACACACACACACACACACACACACACACACACACACACACACACACACACACACACACACACACACACACACACACACACACACAGTCTGACATGTCTGGCCTTTAATTCTAATTTAGGTATTCCATTTAGCCTCTGCCGAGGCTTGTCTATCGATGGACATTCTCAGTTTATCCTTGGTCGTAAATATTTTAAGGAAGTATCCAAGTTCTCATTAAACTGTGTTAACTGTCTTCTCAATACCACATCCACACAACCTCTTTCCAATAATGGCTGTCCTGGGATGTACATTACAGCTACAGTCTGCCTATCTGTCAAGTAAGGACTCTCTGGGGTATTGAAACGTGCGTTTGAGCCTTGTCCAGAGGGCTGCTGATGAAAATGCATGAGGTTGGCTTTGTCCTTCACTTATCAAAATTAGTACATTAGGTGTGCTGAATCACAAAGGTGCTAACCCAAGTGTTTATCAACTTTGGATTTAGTGCACTCACACTGTTAAATCCTGAGTGTTCATTTTACTCTAGTGTAGAAATGGAACCAAATGGCCCTGTAAGGGTGTGTGTATACTGTATGTCCAGGAATACTATATTTTTGGCTTATCCTAGCACTAAAACACCTGATTCTGCTTATTCAGAGTTTATGGTACATCAGTCTCACACTACCAACATTCATTTTTGAAACAGCTTGAGTGACGTTAATAGGCTGTCAATGTTGTATTATAAATGAGACCAGGATAACAATGTCTTTAATCCTCTTCTCCTTTTAGCTCAATGGTTCTTGAAAAGTGACCACAAATTTCTCATGCATCATACCAGCCCAATAATGACCTGCAATTAGCTTGAGTCCATTTAGGGAAATTAATAGCTGTAGACCAAGATCAGCCTGTCCTTAGGAGAGCTTAGAGCTGTTGAACCACAGCACTAAGCTCTCCCATGTCTTTGAAATTACTTAAAAGGGCAAGGACTGTAATTTTAAATTGAGTCCTTAAAAGACCCTTTCTTACTTATTTTCCCCCTTTGGTGGCACAGGGCCTTTTCAAAGAACAGTAAATAATTAAAAGATGTGCCAGAGACGATGACATTAGACAAAGCTCACAAGTTAGTTTTTAAAATCACTATGTTGCAAAGTGTGTGGCAGCAGTAATTGCAACAAGAAGGAGACAGGACTCCCAGTCGTGCTGAGAGAATCATTGGAACACGTTTCTTTGGCCAAAACTGATTTCCCCAGTGTTATTGGAGCCCTAAATTGCAGTCACATACTGTACAGCTTGTCCCCCTTCTGTCAATGAACACATTTACAGAAACAGAAAACTCATATTCAATGAATGTTCAAGTCATCTGTAATGCATAAATCCTCTGTAGCCAGGCCATCTAATCTACACCCTCCACCAGCTCTGATATGAGTGTCTGCTGCTGGTCCACTTACTGCGGTGGGCTGCAGTGACTTTCATTTGTATAAGCAACCTTTTCTTTTATTCATCTTTTTATGTCTTGCCATGTCTTTTCTACTTCATTGGGAGTTTGTCTTGTGACTCCAAATGCATTTACTGTATGACTAACTAGAAATGTGCAGGTCTCTGCCAGCCGTTGCGTTCAAAGCAAGCTGTAAATTAATTGTGTGTGCAGGTGATGCAGTAGGTGCTGAAATATGGCTGCTGCTGCTGAATTGTATGTTTTATTTTTATTTATGACACATGTTGAAAATGTTTCACATAACATGCATGGCTCAGTGCCTCTTCACGCTGCTGGCATTTGTAGCATACTTAAACAATTCAAAGCATACATGTATGCTGGGCTAAGAAAAAAAAACCACATGGCTTCAAGGTAGAGTCAGCAAGGTGATTGAATGACGTCACCACCTGCATGTAGCTGGTGGAAGCACTTACGTTTGAAATAGCGACATCACTACCCAATCGCCACAATACGTCAAATACGTCATGAGGCCTAACGCCCCGTGTGCCACAATACGTCAAATACGTCATGGAAAAACATGTTCAGAACCCAAGATATGATGATTTGAAGATTTGCTGCTCCATTCACTTCTTGTTTAACTTTTTACTGAAAAAGGCTGTATCTCGGCTCCTAAGCACTTTTTTTTTTACAATAAATTTTGGTTGTGGCACTCAGAACCAAAATTCCATAAATAAGCATGGCACTGAAAGAGTTAAGACTAGGTGGGAGTGAGTAATGCACGAACACATTTCTTTTTTAAATAACATTATTGTCGTTTGCGGATTGGAAAATACAGTGGAGTGTCTTTCTTGGCCTAGTGCACCACTGGAGCTGATTGGTCCAGCGGTTTGCGAGATAAGCCGTGCACACATAGACAGACAGACAGACAGGCAGACAGGGCAAAAACATAACCTCTGCCTCTGGCCTTCCAGCTTGGCAGAGAACTATCAGAGCACGGGTTAAATAGGCACTAAGCAATATTTCTGTGTACCGGCTATGTTTTATTCGTTTAAACGGCCGCAGAATCCATTTGAGACGGAAATAATCCATTCAATATACAGCCAGTTGTTGGATATTTTGCGGTCCACTTTACGGTGGGAGAAGGAATTATAGAGCCCATTGCCAACTTCTGTTGGGAGACCATTGATAACCACTGACATTCTCTCGCAGTTTAAATGTACCATGATAATTTTTGGTTCATTTTAAAAGTGAAAGTGACATGGATGGTGTCAAGGAGAGATGTTATTGTTTGGTTGAAACACAAATGACTGTAAAACTGATGTATAGCAATCCTGTATGCATTATAATTTCCATGTCCTTAAAGGACGACAAATAATTGGTCCTCAATTACATTATGCTCATAATAACATGGTACCATTTTTGCCTACCCCGTCTGTGTCTCAGAGGAGGACTGTGGACAGTTCAGAAACCTGCCCACCAGTGACATCATCGATTGGGAATCCAAGCTAATAGAAAGAGCAGGATTTCTATTCCTGGAAAGTTATCATGCTACTGTATAATAGAAGCCATTGTTCTCACGTTAATAGAAATCTAAACAAAACAAATCTGAAGGTTTCTGAAGTGTCCACAGCCCTCCTATGAGACACAGACCGAGTACCATTTTTTAAAATCATTTAGTCATGAGCATTAGTGAGGACCAATTATATGAAAATGGGTGAAGTCGTCCTTTAAGAATGGTAAACGGTCTGCATTTCTATACTATCCAAAGCCATTTATATGCAATACATTCACCCATTCACACACCCATGGCAGAAACAACCACGCAAGACACCAGCAGGAGCTGTTAGTGGTTCAGTCTCTTGCTCAAGTAAAGCCAGGAAGAGCTGGTGATCGAACCGTTCAATCATTTTCAAAGATTATATCATTTTCAAATGAACCGGGGATAGGTTTTAGATAAGAAAATATTCATTCTAGGCATGCATTTTAGACCCACAAGCGGCAGGGCTCTAAGGATGGCAATGTCAGTTTCTCCGTCCGTCTGTCCATCGTCCGTCCATCTGTCCACCACTTTGGTCCCAAACAGATATATCAAAAACTACCGGCTCGATTGCCATGTAATTTGCTGTACACATTCATACTAGTCCCCAAACGATGTTGCCCCATAGCCTTTCATCTTTGCCAAATGTTCCACTTGCACACAAGATAACTTAAAATCCAATGGGCAGAATGCCATGAAAGTTGCTGAGCACATTCATGCATGGTGGATGAACCCGACTAGAACTTTAGTCACCCTGTGACCTTTCCTGTAGCACCACCAAAGGCATTTGGCAAAAGGCATTTGTAGCTTATTTTGTTTTATTTTCACGAGCAAATATCACTGGTTAAATTCTGATGATCAAATACCACTGCAGTGGGACCTGATCTCAGTCAACTAGCTATACTTCTTCTGATTAGTATTTTTCAAGGATTATACAGTACCTGGGCTATGGATCGGCACGCAAAATGCATGTATGCCCCTTTGATCTTGACCTTTGACCACCAAATTGCACCATATGCCAGATATTGAGGGCCAGAAGAAGATACATCAAAGACGCAATTTGCACATACAAACTGCATTAAATGAATGTCTTATCAACTCACCAGCTAATTAGGCAAACACTGAATAGAACCGCCTTCTAGTCCCATTTTTGCATGTGAAGCAAAGGTGCCTTCAACCCGCTCAGACATGAAAATAAATGCTATTCAATGATGCTGAAATGTAAATATTGATTAATGAAACAAACAGAACGCCAAAACGTCACAACAAACCTCAAACTGAGAGAGTGATTAGCAGGTATCTAAAGTTGAAATTATTTGCATGTCAAAACAATCATCATAGGCAATGTTTCAATCCATACAAATATTCTGCCCCAAAAAATACAATCTGCGCATGTTAACCATTAAACACTATTTAGTGGACCCGAGTCCACCAGTGCTATAATATACATAGGCTCCCACCTGTTTTCGCTCTACACAAAATATCTTCACTGAAAATAGCTAGAAGTTCACAACGCATCGTGTTGCGATCTTGTAGGTCTACTTTTGTTTACGTTAATGTTACCACCAGTATCAAATTATATAATCTTTGACAATTATATACTGTATCAATTACGGAACAAATAGGCTATCTAAACACTGAGATCTAGCTATACGGCTCTGTGAGACAATGTTGACTGTACTTAGGCCTGTCCCCGACTAAGGATTTGTTTAGTCGAATCTAATTGGCGACTAATTGCCAATAGTCGACTGGCAGTCGACTAATAAAAAAATAAAAAAAGAATTGGGCCAAAATACATTTTATTTCAAAGGGCCAAGTCTACACAGTTTGTTTTGTGTCTCCAGCAGAGTTTCTAGTGTCTCTATCTCTCTCTGGAAGAGGTTTCACATGAACTCTGCAGCCGCACTGAGGCGCTCCAACACAAACAATACCAATATAAAGACGAGGAATATAAAGTGGAAGTTACGTGTGGTTGCAGGTGTAGACTTGGCCAAAAAACAATGTAAAACATTTTTGGCTTTTTTTTTTTTTTTTTCGACTAGAGTCGACTAAGAGACACGTAGTCGACTCGGACCCCCCGCGACTAACCAGTTGACTAGTCGACTTAGTCGAGGTCAGGCCTAAAATGTGTTGGTTGGGTCAATTGTGTTTTATCTGGAAATGACATCTAGAGTATCTCATCATCATCATCATCATCATCATCATCATCATCATCCTCATCATCAATATCATTATCATCATCATCATCATTATTATCATCTCTGTCTATTACCTACGATATTCTCTTAGATACATACAAGATACCAGTGGAGGGGGGGGGGGGGAGCACATCTTACTAATAAATAAATCACACATTTGTTGCATATATATATATTATGTCTATGTTGCTCTGTATTGCCAGATCTGGCATTCATACAAAAGGTAATAATGTAATAGGTGTATCTAGGTTAATGACTAATGGCCGGTATAATAGGTCTCCCAGTCTAATTAAGATCCTATTTGAGGAAAATGATGGCTTGTTTAAACACCTCATACACATTTGCATGCATGCATGTCCCCCCCCCCCCCCCACACACACACACACACCAATGCACCCTCAGTAAAACTGAGAAAAATGCAGCAACAAAAAGGCATTAATCCAATTAGTTTTGTGTTCCATCATAACTAGAATAGATGAAAGGGACAAAAGGAGAACGGAATTCTGGTCCCAAGCAGACCTGCAGTGTATAAAAATCAACCCCATTTAATGTAGTCCTTGGCTGCTAAACAATTAATGCTGGCCTACACTTTATTAAAAATGCAATGAACTCTATTATGGCTAAAGTGGAAATAACAGCCATGCTACTGAGAATGAAAATGTGTAACTTCATTTATGGAGCCTCCCATTAAGGATACATTAATACTGCAAGCTCAGTTGAAGGGCATTGGAGGAAGTGGCCTTCTAAATATTAAAGATGGTTGTCACTGGAAAAATATGTTGTCAGCGGCTTAAGAATGAGCCCTATGTAAATTTCATCACATCCCCTCACGTAATGACAAAGCAGAGATCAAAATGTCACAAGGACAAACTAAGGGGCACTCAGTGGAGTGCAAATCTCTGCCAGGAGGCACACCTCAATAACAATACTTACATTGTCTGACACAGTAACATCAAACTGCATGTCTCTCTCTGTCTTTCTCTATCTGTCTGTGTCCAGTGTGCACGCATGCATGCACGTGTGTTAGGTGTGGTTTCTTTTTGTCTCTCTCTCTCAGTCTCTGTTTGATTGATTGATTGATTGATGTTCTTATGTTATTTAGTAAGACATGAGAACAGCAGTACATGGAAGTACAAATTCACAATACAAGGTCTACTAAAATGGAAGGCGCATAAAGCACTCAGCTTGTTTAAAATTCGATCCCCACACACAAATCATGATGACATACAGAGTCTCTGTCTCTGTCTCTGTCTCTGTATTTCTGCAGCTGGTGCGTGTAGTGTACACACATTGTGCGGGTCATTCATAAGTGTGTGGGGTATGTTGTGATGTTTAGTATGTTGGTGTTAATCAGACGTGGGCTTTAACTGAACAGAGTCACTCTCTCATCTGCATGCACATGGACATGTGTCATACAGTAGGTACACGGTTTCTCTGTGTGTTTCGCTCTCCCTGGCCAAGTGTCATAGGTACGTGGTCTCTCTCTCTCTCTCGGTCTGTCTGTCTGTCTGTCTGTCTGTCTGTCTGTCTGTCTGTCTGTCTGTCTGTCTGTCTGTCTGTCTGTCTGTCTGTCTGTCTGTCTGTCTGTCTGTCTGTCTGTGTGTCTGTGTGTCTGTGTGTGTGTGTGTGTGTGTGTGTGTGTGTGTGTGTGTGTGTGTGTGTCTCGCTCGCTCAATCTGTGTCAGGTGTGCGTGCATGTGAGCATCATAGGGATTGTGTGGTCAGTGATAGTTGACACATTCATGTTAAATTGCCACTTGTAGAAAGAGTGGTTACATAATGTTCAAAACGAGCCATGGTTAGTAGTAGACCCAGTGGCGTAACGCAGAATCGCGGGGCCTCCCCGCGGGAGTAAAACGTACGCGCGTGTGCATGTGCGTGCACAACCTGCGCTCGTGCTCGAAGCGCACATGCGCGAAAATTCGGGTCTAATTCGGTTCTATTTGACCAATATAAATCAACTTTTTTATTTTTTTGGTGGATCTGAGGTTATGAATTCACAAAAGATGACATAGTTTTTGGTGACCGATGTGAAATTTATTCCGGTATTCAGTTCCTTGGCCTATTGGCAGCAGAATAAATATGTCTGCTAGTAGTAGGTCTACTAGAACACACAGACACCCACAGACATGCGCGAATGCGCACACACACGTACACGCACGCACACACACACGTGCACACACACGGACACGTACACGGACGCGGACAAATGAAAAATCCTCCAGCCCGGCCTAGCGGCCTGGAGATAAAAAGCTCTCCATGATTTTATTTGAAGTGTCGGTTATGTTCAATTGTCTCTTCTGCAAGTAAACAGTGGAGCATTCTATGTTTCAGAGGCTTTTTATAAATTGTCAATATGCTTTTGTACCATTTTTGTTCACAAAAAAGGTTAAAGCAACTGACGATAGTTTTTATTTGTTTTGTTCAGAGACTATTATCAGCTGTATCATGTTTCAACTTATTATTATTGCCACATACATAACAGAAATGGTACAGCCGTCCTTTGAGTAAAATTACAAAAACATTTGAGTGAACCAGTCCTGTTCAGAGAGCTGTTAGTCAGTTTACCAGTGAGGAGAACCAGCCATCAGCACTGTTGAGCCTTTGTTACTGCCATATAATACTGTAATCTGTCTAGAGGTGGGGAAAGTCATATTGCCCCATATCTCAGGAGGTTTCAAAATACTGTTCCTCTGAAATCCCAGAATTGGGCTGATTTCATGGCGCGTCGTCCCAGATATGCCAATGGAGCGTGAAATTGAGTCACTCAGTGTGTAACAAAGAAAAAACCTTGTGTGTTTATTATATATATATATATATATATATATATATATATATATATATATATATATATATATATATATACATATACATATATACATACACAGAGAGACAGAGAGACGAGACAGAGAGAGAGAGAGACAGGAGAGCCTCTTTACTATCTGAGGATTGGGTAAACGTTGGCCTTTAATTTCCAAAGCACCTAAGTGAAACAACCCTATATGTTGACAACACTGTCATGGCTATCCAAAGAAAGCTAACTAATATTTTACAAGTAGGCTTATATTTTTTGTTTTTTTGAGTGTTTATCAGCAAAATTACAATGTTCAGGAAACATCTAATAATATAGACTTTGTTCAATAACTTCTCAGGTATGCTATGCAACATAATTTACCAATAACCTTACCAACCTGCCTGTATTCGGTATGAACCAATTAGGCATATTGAATTGTTAAAGGGTCTACACCATGAAAATCACTTTTTTCTTGTTTTTTTGTATTTTTTGGGGTCCCCAGTGTCTCTTGTACCCAAAAAAATGTTTTTTTTTTTAATTCAGTCATTCCTTCTCATTTCATGGATTTCCAGAATGGGCGTGTCTGAACAGGCGATCTCAGAATGGAAATGTTTATGATGTCACAAACATTATTGATGGCAAACCCAATGTTAAATGAAAAGTGCCCGAATCGCTCCGAAACTTTTTCTACCCCCCCTAAGTGGGGGTCTACGAACAAATACCTCGGGCTCGGATTTTGGCTCCGCCCCCCGGAAGTGGGTGAAACAGGCACCTCAAACACTTGGTGGAATTGTTCAAAAATGTTCAAAGTGTTTTTTTTTCGATTTTGTATTTTTCTTAGATGCTTCTTTTTATGCAGAATTTTTCCATTTTTTTTCCTTTTTTTTAATAATTGTTTTTAATTTTTTTTTGTATTAACAGACAGAATTGCTCAGTAGCCCCCCCTGCCCAAGAGGACGTTTTGGTATTGCAGCTGAAAGCGCTGTATAAGCCAGAGACAATTGACTTGGGATGAGTATATCTGAGTGATGATTTAGGCTCAAACCTTTTGAAAAAGGTTTGAGGGACATACACCTATGATATTAAATATCAAATATTTTTTTTAAATTCATGGTGTAGCTCCTTTAAATCATAATCAGGTGGTAGCCTATATAGTAGCTTACTGTATATTATGCTGTCTTGATCTGCACTGATATGTCTTATGTTGCTAGATGTGGTACTTAAATGAAGCTCGAAGGGAAATCAACAAGATTTTCAACATTGCCTTTAAGTCTGTTGTTTTTGTATATTCCATTTGCAGACATAATTCAATTCAATTCGAACTTTATTCCAGACACACATGGGGTCCATAGAGTACATACAACACACAACAAATAAATAACAAGACATTATTAAAAAAATACATAAAATCATACATAGAGGCTGACTCTCCAGTGTTTACGCAGCCTGGACGAGTACCGGAGACAGCTCTTCCCAGGATTGACTATATCCTCAATAATACTGTTCCGGGACTCATCCAGGCGAGACATGAATCCATACATAGAGTGTCTTAAGAGAGCCTCACAAGTGTGGATTCCACATGTTACAAACAAGTGACATAGAGTACTTGTAGTCGTAAATTTTCACAATCAATTATGTGTTATATAAGTTGTGTTATATAAGTGATATAAGTTGTGTCTTACATACAATTAGGCTACATACAAGTGTAAACAAAATGTTTTGATTCCTTGCACATTTTATGATATATATATATATTTTTGCATGACTACTGCCAATAGGTCTGTCCGTACAACATTTTGGTCCTAATAAGATATTTTGAACATTGAATGGATATTTGCAACACCGCAAAACTTCAACATCTCAACAGATTAATCTCAAATCATTCAGGAAACGTTTGTCAGATTTTGTCTCATAACTTTTAAAACCTTAATGGAGGTCAGGTGTCATCATTCTTGGCTTGGAGCTACTTGGTCGACCTCCAAGCCACACCTGCATGGGCTTGTTTTTATGTCTCTGAAGGGGGCCTTGACTTTGCTCGGAGCCGCCGAAATGTTGGAAGGCTACAGGGCTTTTAGATCATCTTAATCTTGGTAAAATGGTTTATTTTTATAATGGCAGAAAAGGCCAAAGCTCTTAGTTTCATATTTAATTCAATAGGATAAAAGGGCAACACAACAAAAATTTAGCTCCAGTGGTGTTCATCTTTTATTTCAGTGGCCCTCATTGCAGTCAACAATTTATTAGTAAATGCCAATTTTTCATCTTGTTAATTTTCGTTATCTTTAAAAATGTAGTTGTCCACTGATCTGTCACCGCTATTTTGTTGTTGGTAACTTTATTTCAAGTCCTTGACTAATGTTTATTTGATTATCAGATATAAATGATGCCGTAGCATACAGATGCTAGTGAACTGGTAGCTTCCTTTTTAACTAAAGTAGTAAATTCAATGTAGGCTACCAAGTCTTTTTCAAACTCTTTAGACCAAGTACCCACAGCAATCCAGACACATCCAATTACCACCAACAAGCGGACCAACCCTGTTGTCCAATCAAACACACGCACACACACGCACGCACGCACGCACGCACGCACGCACCCACACCCACACCCACACCCACACCCACACCCACACACACACACACACACACACACACACACACACACATAATAAGATTCTAATAATAATATAATTTAGATCCACCCCAGTGATATTTTTATAGTTTTTTTAGTAGTTTTCCGCATGTGCTGTTCTGCTTTTCCCCAAACAATTATGAATGTTGAATGTGCTACAGTACACGAACATTTGATTTCAATCATAAAAATAAAAACATAATAGCTCACACTAGATTTGGGGTGGCATATACATTTTCAAAGCGATTAGATATTTTGGCCAAATACTGGGTCATACCAGTTAGCATTTCTTACCACTCTAGGTGGCACACATACTCCAAACTCCATATTAGGTAGTGATTGTTCTAGAGCTCCATATATGGAGCAGACTGATTTGTTTGCGCCTGATGCCATGACGACACAATGACACATTGAGGTTAGACAACGTACTCCATATTTGGGCGTATACTGTAGCTGCATTGGGAACTCCTTATGGTTATGGCTGAGTCATAGTGACATGAGCTCCAGTGACCAATGTTCTACGTGGTTTTTAATTGATTACCATTATAAACATAAAACAGATAAACGTCTAGCTTAATGCCGCATGTCATAAAAAAATCTGGCACACTGAAAAGGGAATTCATGTCCTTATTTTCTTTTTCTTACAGAGTGCAGCAATAATAAAATATGTGCATTGTGCGTAAGTTTATGTAGTGTAGGTAAACAATTATAAACCAGCGTCCTGAAAATCTGACAGGTGTGCATGGTGCCAGAATGAATGAAGATGAAGTGGAGAAGAGAAGAGGAAGATTAATAAGAGGAGATGTCAAGAAGATTAAGAGGAGACCAGAAAGGTGCACTCAATGGAGCACAAATCCCCAACAGTAAGCACGCCCCTACCTCCCTCCATCATTGTGTCTGTGTGGTGCATGTGATGACTTTGTTTTGGCATTGTGCATGTGTATGAAAGGCACAGAGCTGTAGTTGGAAAGGCTCGGTCCAGACTGGGAACACAAATCAGGCCAGTAATGTAAATGACAGCAGCCATGCTGCATCATCATCATCATCATCATCATCATCATCATACAATAAGCCACCAAATGTATGTCCGCAAAAAAAAAAAAATGTCAGAAAAAAAAATTCTGTCAGAAAAAAAAGAAATGATGTCCGAAAAAAAAATATGTCCGCAAAAAAAAAAATGTCTGCAAAACAAATATGTCAGAAAAAAAAAAATGTCCGCAAAAAGAAAAATTGCAAATCTCTGCCGGGTTCAAATCTACGTTCAAAGCTACTTTAGATTCAACTAGATTATTGTCATGGCGCCCCTTGGGTGTAGGATTTGCTCAAGTAAAAACAAGCAATGTCAGGCAATGACAGATCCTGATAAATAATAACAATAAACAATAAACAATAACAATAAAAGATACACATTGTGTTAGCTGTTATGTCATATATTAATTACAATAATCTAGTTGTATCTAAAGTACCTTTGAAAGTAGCTTTGAACCCGGCAGGAACGTCACGCGACCAACATTATCCGTAAGCCCCGCCCAAAGTCATTTGGCTCGTTCCACCAAGGGGTCATTCTCACACCCCAAATCTGGGACCGTTTGTTCTATCACTTCCCGAGTCATGACCCGGACAGAGATACGCGGACAGACATTCTTTTTGCGGACAGAGATTTGGTGGCTTATAGTATGATGATGATATAACTTTACAGTTTACACGATGTATATCTTTTATTGTTATTGTTGATTGTTATTATTTATCAGGATCTGTCATTGCTTGACACATTTAATGTTTTCACTTGCGCAAATCCTACACTTTAGGCGGGCGGCATCCTAGTAAAAATAATGAAGTAGTCAGAGGAGGCAACCAAATAGTGGCCATTAGTGGGTGTGGGGGGCTTACAGGTAGGAACTGTACATGGGGCTATGTGAGGCTTTCATGTACTGTTGGAATTGCTTGGATGATGGGCGGTATGGGGGAAGTGGGGGTTATGGGGTGCGGGGGGTATGGGATTTCCAAGTGGGGCATTTTTTTATGTACAAATACACATCTGATGTCGTTAAAGACATGCATGCAAAAATCCATCATAACAAAATCAAAGATGGCCGACAGACACCTACAGTATAAGCACAATTTCAATTACCCAAAGAAAAAGTGATGTTTGACTATTTTGTATCATTATTATTATTTTTCTCTCTTTGAGGATTAACCCCGACTTTAATTTTCATATGTAAAAGCTGATTTCATTCTTGACTTGAATTCAACATTTTCTGAATTTTCAAATAATATCAGATCATCCGCAGCTTCTGAGCTCTGAAGTATGGAGCTCTGCAATGATCCCCCTCTGAGCCTCATTGGATTACATTGTGCTTGTGATTAAGATTCAACAGTCTCGTTAACATTAGCATGTAATCAGTGGTGGGAAGTAAGTATATTTACTTAAGTACAATTGTAAGGTGCTTTTACTTCACTAGAGTATTTCCATTGAGGCAAATATTCTACTTTTTACTCCACTACAATTATTTGACAGCAGTTACTAGGCTATTTACAAAAAAACAGTACTTTTCCCACCACTGCATTTAATCCAATGTTCTAAAATGCATACAGATTTGTATCAATATAATATAGTCCATAAAGTCGATGTTTAATTTTGATACTTTTTAAAATTTCAGCATCATATTATTAGAAAAACTTATTTTCAGGTATTTGAGGAATTTGATTTATTCTGTTGGGATATTTGTATGAGAGCAGAGCTCTGCAAGTTGAGTTAAGCACTAGAAACAGGCCATATCTCACTGAGAGTCCATTGACATGCTGTAGATTTATTTGCAACATATTGTGTCCCTTGTGTCCAAAATAAACAAGTTTATGGTACATCGTTACACATGCTGAATTTCAGAAGTAGACCTTTGATAATTGCCTTAAATTATTCACAGTTGCGCAAAAAAAGGAGGTTCTTGTCATAGTAAAAAATAACTTATGTGATTCCATGCCTGCATTATGACCTTCTTTGGCCCCTGGGTGTCTAGATTAAAATGCACGCCCACCCCCCTCCCCAACTGCAGCCCTTCCATTAGACTGCAAATACAAACAAATACACACATCTCTCACTCACACACACACACACGCACACGCACACACGCACGTGCAGGCGCACACACGCACACACACACACACTCACGCACACACATAAAATATGTGTGTGCCTGAAAATATATGTGCCTGGTGTCGAGTCGGTGGAATAGGCTGTCCAGGACCGCCGTTCCGACTGATATAACCATATACGGGCGGCAGTGGCTCAGGGGTAGAGTGGCCGGGTAGAGTGGCCGGGTAGAGTGAACTGGAAAACCGCAAGGTTCCCGGTTCGATCCCGGGGTGGGGCGCTCCCCTAGAGTTAGTGTCGAAGTGTCCTTGAGCAAGACCCTGAACCCCTAATTGCTCCCGATGAGCAGGTTGGTGCCTTGCATGGTTTCCTCCGCCATCGGTGTATGAATGTGTGTGTGAATGGGTTAATGGCACAATCAATGTAAAGCGCTTTGGATAAAAGCGCTATATAAATGCACCATTTACCATTTATTTATACAGTACAGGCATATATGGAGATCCGGTTGTCCAGAACCGCCAATCCGATTGATATGCTCATCATGTGCATTGGTCAGATCAGCAGATCTCCCAAAAATATCGATAAGACCACAAATCCACATATGTGGAGTACAATCATGTCATCAATATGACGTCATAGTACTGACGTCATAGACTGGCCTAGACTCCATATATGGGCATAAAAGGGAAACGACAGACAAATACAGAAATCATATGGGCATTAAAGGGACAAAGACAGACAGATGGGTACAGCGGTATGACAGGTATTGCATAACTAGATGGGAAAGTATTTCCAACTTGCATCGTTCCCAACTTGCATCGTTCTCGAGTACGCCATTGCCTAAGAAAAGAAAAGAAAAGAAAAGGTAAAAGAAACATTTTCTATGACCATGTTTCCATGTTGGTGCAAATGAGAGTCGTTTTAGCACAACATAATTTAAGCTTCTCTTCTGGACTGAAGGGCCTCTTGCAAAAAAAGTTACAGGAGCACGCACCAATGACTTACCAAAGTTGTTTTGCACCAAATGAGTCAACCGCCTTTGTTACTGGGTTTGTAGACTGGAGATGTTCATGGAGGAACTTGTCAGAGCAGAGCAAATGAAGTCTCCCACAAATCCCATACAAGACTTTTACCATCACAACGCCTGTTTCTGTCAAATGAAATTCGTGCCAGACATGGCTTGGTATGCTTCTTAATTGTCTCCGCCAGGCCGAAAGGCATGGCGAGAGAGTATGTTTGTCTCCGCCAGGCCGAAAGGCATGGCGAGAGAGTATGTTTTACCCCCTGTCCGTCCGTCCGTCCGTGTGTGTGTCCGTCTGTGACCAGCTAATCTCCACCACCGTTGGCTTGATCGCAGCAAAACTGTGCACACATACTCCCTGGATGCCAATTCCGAACTTCTGCCCAAATGTTTTTACATGGGCCTTTTATAGCGCCTCCAGGAGGCCGATTTGTGCAAAACATATTTTTTGACAGTATTCCTACAGATTTATTTTGTCCAAAAATCTCGCAAATCGGTACACAGTATCTCTAGTCATTAAACGAAACGGGTCTTTCAGATTTTTCATATTCCATCCTGATTGGCTAAAAATGGCTTCCAAAGTTTGCAGGAGTGCTCCGTTTTCAACAAAATGCCTCAAATCATGAACACAGCATGCAATTTCCTTGAAAATTTGCATGCATATTTCCACTATGCCGAGGAAGAAATGCCACTTGAAACTTTTCAAATCAGCCTCATGCGCTATAACAGGCCAATTCATGTTTTTACCTATAACTGCACCGATCTGTGTAAAACGTTGTATGCGCTCCCTAGAGGTCAAGGAAAAACCTTTGCCCTGCATTTTTCACATCTGCCTTTTATAGCGCCACCAGGAGGCCGACTTATGTAAAACACATTTATTCATATTACTCCTTCCGATTTTATCCACATTTCACTCAAATCGGTACACATGATCTCCATAGTCTTGTGATCAAGACGGACGTGTTAGATTTTTCATATTCCATCCTCATTGGCTAAGATTGACATCTAAAGTTTGCAGTAGTGGCTTGTTTTGAACAAAATTCCGCAAATCATGAACGCACCGTCCGATTGCGGTCAAACTTTGCACGCACATTCACACTATGTTGAGGAACAAATGCCACCCCTCTAACATTGTGCCTGTTATAGCGCCACCAGCAGGTCTAATTTAGCAAAACCATGAATGTTTTTTTTTTTTAACCATGAATGCAGTGTCCGATTGCCGTGCAAGGCCTAAGAACAAATGGCACCCTTTAAACATTGGCCTATTATAGCGCCACCAGGAGGCCACAATAACCTACCTGACCTGGAGGAGCCCTGTGCTCCGGGGAGCACTTTTTCTAGTTTATAATGTACCATACGGTGGTACACATCGGACATATAAATAATAAAGTATTAAATTACGCTTTAGGTAGTTGGATTTTGAGGGTGTGATAAACCAAAGGCAAAATCAAGAAGAACCTCCAATGGTAAGGACAACTCTATTCTGTGGCAGGCTATACCCGTACCCGTTTACCATTACCCTCGATTTTCTACCTATTACCCGCTAAATATGGATAAGGGAGCTGGCCCTGTCCCTAAACGCTATTCTGCACCTAGCGCTATTCTGGGAGGGTGTCAATTCCTTGTGTCAATTGTATTTATGTATAGATGATAGTCTATTTAAAGAAGACAAGTTGTGCATTGCGCAATGCAATGCTCCAATTTACACATGTCAGTTTTATTCATCGATTACGCAGGAAATAATGAACTGATTACAAAAATATAAAATTCTCTCATCAGTGTAGGTGATACTTACTGTACATATACTTATGAATACTTATGTCTATCAAATGTGGTTTTATTGAAAGGCAGTCCAGAGTTTAAAAACCAAACATCGGGTGTATGTTTCCATGATAAATCCCCACTGTGTACTGCTGCGCACAGGACCTGTGTTGCCAGAATTTGCGAGATAAATAAGCAACCAGGTCTATGAAAACATGCCCAAAAGAAGAGACTATAGGCCACATGAGCACTTCAAACCTATATTATGTCGTCCATTAAACAATGTGCATATTTATATATGTTGGCTATTTGAAAATAGACGATCTACAAGCTCAAAACCGTTCTACCATTATTTACAAGCAACTTCAGAAAAACAAGCCCAATGTGGCTTAAACAATAATCAGACCAGGCAACACTGCAGACAGGGAGATAGGAGAGCGTATATTGGATTGGGGATAATGGCTAGCGCAGTCTTCTCTTAAAGGTAATGGCATGTGGCACGGTGATTGGTTTTATCATTGTAACGCCCAAACCACACCTATGCATAATGTAACGGGTAGCGCAGGTGTTTAGCGGGTAAGGGAGGTGTCCCAGAATAGCAACTTTTGCGGGGGAACGCCCCTTGCCTAGTCCTAAATCCGATATTAGTGGCTTTAGCAACTTGAACCTAGAATAGGGCCCTAGGGCCCGAGCACTGCACTAGTGTGAAGCCCTATTGAAATTGCAAGTAGTATTATTATTATTATTCGCAAAAATGAATCGCGTTTTTAAGGGCGTAAACGTACTTAAAAAGTTGCGCAACTTTGCACATCACAAGTGGCGAAAAGGTCCGTATTTTATCGGTCTCCTCAATTTACAATTGGCTCTGCTTATTTTATTCAGATGAAACATTGTTGCTGTTGGGCAGAAATCTCGTAACTTAATGTAAGAGTATTGCACAAAAGTTGTGAAAAAAGCATTATGCATTATTATAAAAGCAAAATGCATTATGAACTTTTTAAAGTGCTGATGAAGGTGAAATGGTTAGCTGTCCTGTCCTGTTAGATGTTGATTGTCGGATGCCTTTTCAAGTCACTGGTTTTTCACCCAGAAAGGGGTGGGTCCTGTGATAAAAAAGCTTGCTCAGTATTTCTGTCTGCTATCAGTCTGGCAGGTGATTCTTCATGTAGTAGGCCTTTGTACCTGTGTGTTAGAGCATGATAGCATTTGAGAAACAAGCTGTGTGGATGTTCAGGTTTAAGCATGTGTAATCTCACATACCACCATCAGACAGTATAAATATTATTATTGCGGTATGTCTCCTCCACCTTTGCAACTGACTCAATTTAAATTCATGTATTGATGGCACTTTCACTTAAGGGTAAATTATTTTAAGTGGAATATGCCAGACACATAGGAATTTTCAAAAATGTCCAAGTGAAAACAGCTAATTTATATATTTTGGATGTGCCTCCAGTTACAAGTTAATTGCACATACAGCCCATGTTTAAATAATAGATCTCGGGAACATACGCATGTTACAGAACCCCTGGCTCATCCCCCAACTATAATGTAACTAGTTTTTGGACTGCGTCTGAGTGTACTACCCTGACTACTGTACCATCCAGCCATAAAATGTTTACTGACACAATAGCCCCAAACTCAGCCTGAAGTCGTCTTATGACTGAATTGGCTTTGTTCTGTTCAGTTCCTCCATGGGTTCCCAACCTTTCTGTTATCACAAATCGGATCACATGAATAAAATGTTTGTGGTTTGCCAACTGTGTGTGTGTGTGTGTGTGTGTGTGTGTGTGTGTGTGTGTGTGTGTGTGTGTGTGTGTGTGTGTGTGTGTGTGTGTGTGTGTGTGTGTGTGTGTGTGTGTGTGTGTGCGTGCGTGCGTGCGTGCGTGCGTGCGTGTGTGTGTGTTGTATTGGTGCACAATTTGACGATTTGACATCACAGCTCTTGGAGTACAGTCTAATATTGCAATGTCACATATACACAGGCAGATAATAACTATATATATATAACAAAAATGTGGTCATAACTCACCACGAGTGGGAGCCCTGAGCCTGCTTCCAAGGAACAAACAGGTCATTGATATCAAAGACTATTGTATTTGTCGAGTCACTAACTGAGCTTTGTCTTGGTGGCTGTCATGGCTGACTAGTCAGCCTCACTCAAGTATGTAGACAGGAAAGGTAATGAGATTTTTAGTGCCAGTGTGGCTAGTTCGGGGTATTCGGTTTTCATTTTAATACAGAAAGCTGGGACATAATGTGAAGAGAATTTTGTATCCTCCACCACTCTTGAACTCTAGCAGTTTGTCCTCTCCACAGTAGATGATGCTTACATATCGATTCATTTCCAGTCCCACAGGGCCCTTTGTGGGTGGGAAATAGTGCTGGAACTCTGTTGACAGCAGATGTAGGTGGTCCCAACAGTTTTGACAAGTGTCTGCATTCCCTTTCTCCCACACACTCACACACAAATGTTTGGAACATCATAGACACTTCTGTCAACTCATTTTGCACATAAATCCAATTTAGCTTTAAAAGCAGACACTGTCTGGCACTCTAAAGGCAGTTGTCATTTTGCCCTGGAGCGACAGGTTGAGTTCGTTCAGATGTGAAAATATATCACACAAATAAGCCATTTTGCCAACCAGTCTTCATCTGTGAAGTGCTTGGCCAGGTCAGAGCCCTTCCACTAGCAGTGGCTCAGGCTGTCATAGCTCATACATATTCAAAAAAGGAAGGAAAAAAAACTAAAACACTATGACAACAACAACAACAACAACAACAATGTTAAGCGTGTGTGCTTTTAGTTGATCAACTCGATAACTCACTCAATACACTGTTCAACTCAGGGGATGTCTTTTTTACTTGTGTAGCCCTGATGAGAAACATCCTATTTATTTGATTAAAGTAAGCAGTCAAATGGAAATAATTTAATAGTTCATAATCTGCTAAAGTAAAACATTAAACATGTGATTGATTGATTGATTTTGATTGATTGATTGACATTTTTATTAGGCAAAAGAATGTAAAACAACACAGTTACATTTATAATACTTTTGTCTAAAAGGTCAGACCAAAAAAGTCCTTGCGGACTTGTTTCCGTTGGGGTCCTTACCCCATTGATTGAATACTTTATTTAGAAAGACATGGAAACAGTACATGGAAGTACAATTCACAATACAAGGTCCTCTAAACTGGATCGCTCATAAAAGCAATTGGCTTATTTAAAATGAGATCCCTGTGCACTCAAATCATGATGACATTTAAGAAGACATACAAATATACACTACATATGCAGAACGTCATACAATCAGCTTACAGGTTACTGGTATGAAAAACAAGAAATATGTACAATAGACAGGTTTAGGAGGAGGGGGGGGGGTAGGTTAAGACTTGAAAGTGAGTAGGGTTTACACTCCTTTACTCCTTTGGGTAGGGCATTCCACATTTTTGTTGTGTAGCATGAGAAAGAGTTCATTCCCTTGTTTGTGCCAAATCTGGGTTGAACATGATCAGCGGAGCTGCCTCTGGTGTTATGATCGTGGACGTTTTGGAAGTATTTTGACAAATACAGGGGGATCCCAATGTTGTGTCGAATCTTGTAAACCAGGCTAATTAATTTACTGAAAAAAACGTTTATAATTTAGTATTTACGTTTATATTTAATCTAAACCTAAAGCAAAACTTTAAAAGGTTGGTTTCATTCATATTAAAAAGCATTTATAAGGCTAAGTAAATATTCCTTTAGAGGTTGTTAATTTACACTCAGGCTTGAATGATTGTCATTGGTTATGGGGCGGGACATCCAAGCTGATGGACAAGGAGATGTGGAGAGAGGGGAGGGGTCAGAGAGAGGGGAAGAAGAAAGAAGGAAGGAAGTGTGTGAGAGTTGAATGGAAGAGAAAAATTCAGTGCATATTATGATTTTAAAATAATCGTTTTATGGTCAAAAAAAAAAAGCATCTTTGCTAGTCAAGAGTATTGACATGATTATTCAGGTGTTTCAGTGAGTAATAGCAAGACAGAGTGAAAAGCTATTATTCAGCACTAACATTTGGCCCTGTTTGCTAATTGGCTAACTGGAGTCAAGGACTAGCGTTCATCATTAGCCTGCTAGTTTTCTAGCAGCTACTAGACTCAAAGACTGGGGTGTGTTGGAAATATGGACTGTGAGCTCCGGTTTGTCGAGTCTGATGAAGAAGTGGTTCTCCTACTGTAGCTGTGGATCCATCATCCTTGTCATCTCTTCAGCTTCTCTACTGTAAGTGACTGTGTTGCTCTCCCACTGAAGAGGCATTCATGGACTGCCACACCTTACCCTCATCCTGACATCCTTGTCAACCTTTCAGCTGCTGTAAGTGACTGTATTGCTCTCCTAGTGAAGAGGTATTCGTTTACTGCTGCACCATACCCTAACATCAAACAGGTCAGCAACGTTTGTTATTTTGTTTGTGTGTGGGCCCACGATTTAATGGTATTTGTGTTCATTTTGTATTGAGGTGATCACAGAGTTGGTTGGTTAAGTAGGTTAGCAGGGTTGAGTAGGATCATTTAGAAATAGGGAAGGTTAATTCGTTTTAAACTATTTCAATTGAGGGAGCTAAAAGACATGCATGTGATGGCGTGTTCCAAACGCCCTCCTGTCCTCCCTTAAGGCAATTTTAATATAGGATTAGTGTATTGTATTATCGGGGGGGGGGGGGGGGGCTGCCTGTTCATGCGCTCTGCCTACCGGCCCGGCTTTGACTTGTTCCGCCACTGTGTGTGTGTGTGTGTGTGTGTGTGTGTGTGTGTGTGTGTGTCGCTTCTGTGGGCCACAAAGTGAAGTCCGTTTTCTGCGAGGCATAATCGTGGCTTTCCTTGCATATTCTGTACGTAAATTGTGTTTGTTGACTGGTCATCTGCTGCCGCGTGAGTGTTGCTTAAATTAAGTTATTTAACCCTTTATTGTCAGCAGTGTTGCATCTGTGAATTTGAAAGCGGTTGCACTCTATTTTAATGACGTCACGTGCACGTCGCTTAACACCTACACTACTAGGTCACACAATGGACAATTGATATGCATCTAGACTCATTCCTATGTTAATTCATGCTGGTGTGACAACCGACAGTCGGCAGCCTTTGTTAACTTTGTTGAGGTATGAATTTAAGGTTGTTTTAAATCTATACATGTGCGTGCTCCTGCTCAAAATAGCGGTTGCGCGGCGTGTTTGGCTGTCCCATGACCAACGCAACCCTGATTGTCAGTGTTGGGTATTCACATTTAATTCCTAACAAATCACTCAAGTACATTTTAAAATATGCATGCAGTGTCTGGAAATAATTATGTACAGGTTGCAGTGATTGAATTTCATTACACACTATGGATTTCGAGTAAAGGTACAACTTCAACTCGTTAAGAACTCAGATATGATGTTGAGAAGGAGGAAGCCGCACAACTCTTAGCCACGATGCAAAACATAAAAAAAAAAAACTGGAAACCAACGTTTCGACAAGATAGTCCTCCATATGACCAATAACTTATATAATTTAATAACGGATCTACAAGTTTTGCGTCGAGCCAGCTTGATTGGTGAGAGGAGTCGAAGACAATATCCTAGGTGGTGATGGTTATACTTGAATATACAGTACATGATGTCATGGGGAGAAGTACAATAACGCCAATATACAATAACCAGATAAATATATTCGAGCAAGGCTTTGAATATTTCTTCTCCATTCATTTTCATTGGGAGCAACAGAGCGCATAGTAGCCACCTTGAAGTCACCTTGATATATATATATATATAACGAAAAAACATCACATGGATGCACCTGGGACGTATCATCAGTGTTGTAGCCTGGGGTCATAGGATGTTTCGGGTCGCGCAACATACACCCTCACCCAGGTGACCCAGCCAGGGTTGATCAAGCCCCGACTTACGTCCCAGGTAGCTACCCACGGTCAGTCCTAAATAGGGAAAGACAGGGCCACTCAATACGCTTGTCCGAAACTACTCTGCCAGGAATGGGGGAGAGCGGAGGCTCTGGCACGTGGAGGGGCTAGGCTCTGTGGATGGCCTCCTGGCCAGGCTCCTCCTCCGTCTCACCAGGTCCAGGACCTGAGCGTTGCACCAGACTCCCCCGCTCCAAACATTTCATTCTGGTGTGATGGTGTCTTGGCCCGTGGTGGTACTGCAGGCTCCCTTTGCGTCTTGCTTGAATGGTCCTCCTAAAGGCCTCACCGTGGATTTGTTGGGCTTCTTCCTCACGGAAGACACAGACTGGGGCGCCGACCCAAACTGCTCCCGGATGCCGTCTACATTCCGGCTGTCACCCGTCTCTCCGGTGGTCACCAATCTATTCCTGGTTGTCACGTAGTCTATAAATTCCTATGAGCCACTATAAATAGTGTATATATATATATATATATATATATATATATATATATATATACTATAACAAATAAAAAAAATTTTTTAAAACTAATAAAAAAAAATATATATAAAAAAAATATATATATATATAAAACAAATAAATATATGTAAGGAACATGCCCATCTTTATTAGTAGCTCATGATGTATAGCAGCAGTCTGGAGGCAAGAAGGCTCACGGTTAAATCCCCGGCTCATCCTGGTTGCATTTTAAAGTGTTTTTCAATATATTGTTTGGGGTCAAATTATGAAAATAAATATGAAATATTAAACTTATAGGGAACTTAAGCTTTAAGTTATCCTA
Source organism: Gymnoscopelus braueri (assembly GCF_963280865.1). Classification (NCBI taxonomy): domain Eukaryota; kingdom Metazoa; phylum Chordata; class Actinopteri; order Myctophiformes; family Myctophidae; genus Gymnoscopelus; species Gymnoscopelus braueri. The sequence goes on along the minus strand of NC_137603.1, from coordinate 13,340,136 downwards.
TAAGTCCCATAAGTCTAACGGTAATTGCTTGGCATGGCTTCCATTCAAGCAGCAAAGTTTATTGGCATGTTAATATTGCACAGTAAGCTATCAGTAAGCATCATTTCTCTGTTCCCAGTAGGGACTCCTGGAAACATACATACAGATGGACACACCAGACTACTTGGCACTGAGATTGGGAGGGAAAGGAAGAGGGAAAAAAAAACATAATCATGAATGCAATGTCTGCAACAGGATAATTAAAGAGATAAATGTTTTGTTGTTCTATGTTTTATGTGCCATGAGTATTTTAATTTGGGGCTGTACAATTCAGACACAACACTTGTTGCTTTTCCCCACCATTGCTGTTGCGGAGATGATTCATGATTCGGTACTCACAAAGGCAGCTGCGGTTCATCGAATGACTTAATTCTCTTTTAAAACATTCTATTGATTCTATTTATTCAAGCTCACTAGATGCTAGGGTGGCATACTCTCATCCATAAGCTTATTGGTTCAAAAGGGTCATGCTACTGTCCTGTCCTTGTCAAGAATCAATGCAAATTGCTCTGGAAATGCATGTGCCCACATGATAAAATGTGGGCATGGGTTGTGAGTATGACACATTCATTTAAACACCATTCTCAATGCTTTTAATGTTTGATCATCAAATATTGGATATATCCACTGTCAAACCCTACTTGTATTGAACAGGAAGCAGGTCTCTAATGTTGAACATGTTTTCCCCTTTTGTTCCATTCTGCCCCATTCTGCTCAATTCCATTACATTCCGTTCCCTCCTCTTCTCTCCTCTCCTCTCCTAATCTCTTCCCACAAACCTTCAAATCCTAGGAAAGCGACTGCATGCCAGCCATTCTGTATTAAGCCTTTATCTCCCGTATCCACTTTATCTCGGAAAAAGGCAGAGAAACACCTAGACCTGTGGGAATCTGATGTATATTCGCCACACGTTTGTGGTTGAGACTCCCCCAGTCCCCTAACCCTGATGAGGACATCACATATTCATTATGCATTGATTACTGGGATTTGCGGTAATGGAGTAATTTACCGCCGTCCCTTAAAAGAATGTATTGATTTTTATGAAAACGAATGAGAGCCCCATGTCAGTTAAGTCTGCATCTCTGCTTGTATGAAGTGTTTATTGATTCAGCTGGCTTGCAAGTGCACAATTATTGAAATGATGTGAATTTGTTTACAACTTTAGAATTTAAGATGTTTTCTGTCCAGTGGGAACAATAATGTACATGTAAAAAGAAGAAAGAGAGAATAAATGAATACAATCCTTTCCTTCAACATTGCAGCTTATCGAAACATACTTTTTACTCAAGAAAACCATTTGTAGGGCTTTGATCGTGGACAGAATGACACAGTTGCTAGGCGCAGCTAACAAATGACAACACAGTCTCACTGCCCCCAAGTCACATATTGACTTTTGTGCAGAACGCCTTCCAGTCACATTGTGAGTGCCCAGCAGTCACAATGTGACTTCCCAGTCATAATGTGACTTTAGGGTAGCTCCATAGAGATACATAGCTCAATAAACAACATGCTAAGAGACGTGGTTTAAATGCAACATAACACACGTCACCACCCAAACAAACCTGGAAATATTCTGTGCATTTTCATATTTTGTTGATCATTTTTCGATAAGTGTTTGTTGAGAACGAGAGATTTGTTTAACTTTTCCAACTCCGTGACGTCACGTCAGATTACTTCCGTATTCCGCGTGTTCGTACTGATGTCTTTATCAGTGTCAATAAAGATCTGACAAACAAAGTTTTATGATCTATCTATCTATCTATCTATCTACATAAACGTTCAAATGTTTAAAAAAGTACTGACCCTATGGCCACAGATGTTACGATTATGTAAGGGTCCTTAAAAGTACCCGTATCTTCCGTATTTTTTAATAAAAAGTATTTTAATCTGATTGGTGGCCATTTTATCAGAGAGTTGTAATGTTGCGTGAGTGCAGTACACCTCTCAACCCATAGGGTCACGTCATAACATATGGAGAAAATGGCCAGCAATTGGATTAAAAGGCTTTTTATTGGACATCACAAAAGATACGGGTACTTTTGAGAACCCATACATAATTTTAACATTTGTGGCCATGAGTTAATAATTTTATATTTGAAATTTGAAGGTTTATGTAGATGTACGGGCTGTAAATGGGGAAGTGCAAACACCAGGTTAAAGTTTAGCCATGACTGCCATAATGTATTATGGTTTCCTAGTGTTCCGGCATGTACTGCATCCGTATCTGGACATAAACATTCTGTTTCCGTATCCGCTCTTGATACGAAGTTGGTAAACCAATCACGGGACTTGCGTCATGCAAAACTGTTTGCACTTTTTTTATTTACAGCCCTTACATCTACATAAACGTTCAAATGTTTTAAAAAAGTGCTGACCCTATGGCCACGGATGTTACAATTATGTACGGGTCCTTAAAAGTACCCGTATCTTCCGTATTTTTTAATAAAAAGTATTTTAATCTGATTGGTGGCCATTTTATCAGAGAGTTGTAATGTTGCGTGAGTGCAGTACACCTCTAAACCCATAGGGTCACGTAAAAACATATGGTGAAAATGGCCAGCAATTGGATTAAAAGGTTTTTTAATGAACATTAAAAAAAATGCGGGTACTTTTGAGAACCCATATATAATTATAACATCCGTGGCCATGAGTTAGTATCTTTATATTTGAAATCTGAACGTTTATGTAGATGTACAGGTAATAAATAAAAAAATGCAAACACCAGGTTGAAGTTCCGCCATGACTGCCATGATTTTTCTATTTGTCACACGACATTCCTGCTCTCACGACGACCCACAATTCATAGCGATGTCCTCCATGCACAGGTATGTTACGTGACTTATTTTGTCTTCATTCATCTAATAATAAAATCTTTAATCTGAACCACTAAATGACATAAGTACACCACAGGGTCTTTGTTAACATGTTGGTGTGTGTGTGTACATTAGAAAGTTGTTGGATCTGTAAATTTAAGATGGCTTTTTTTGGGGAGATTTCATGTAGCTAAACTAAGTGCTAGCCTAGCTAAGTGCTACAACAACAACAACAACAGTCAGTACCTTTAGATTGAATCGGCTGTTGTTGGCCTTTGCTTGTATATTTGATATTATTTTTCACATCTGCCTTTGTGGACTTTGTTTGCAAACACTAAAAGCAAACAGAAATGTTGAATTTATTTACAATTTCTACTCCAGTGTAGGGTGGTCCAGGGACCTAAGAGCAGTGGTTCTCAGCCTGTGGGTCTGGCCCAGGGGGGTCCCCACATTTCGGGGGGGGGGGGGGGTAAAGTGACAATTTAAGACAGTAAAGTGACAATATAAGGACCAAAAAGAAGGAAAAAAAGAAATGAAATGAAATGCATAAAAGGTCATCAAGAAAATACTATACAAACTGGTCAAACATTGACCAAATTGTCAAATAATATAAGAAAGAGGAAAATATTGATCTACAAGCGTTGTCAGCTATTTTCATTTTCATTTTGTTAATCTTTGGAACCGAGTCAAACTAAATGTAACGCCTCAACAACTCCTACATTCCAAGTGCTTGTCAGGGTGGGGGGTCCCCAGTTCAAATATGATTATGATGATTATTATGATTATTATAGAGGGTTTTGTGTTATTGTTGGGCTATTCTAAAATTGCTGATCTAAAAGCTCACAATGCCTCGTGATGATGTGTTTGTAGGTCTGCTTTTGGACAGTATGAACCAGTGTAGGATATAGCATGTCTGGATGAAGGCTGTTTACTGTTTCTTTTTTCTTTCTCTCTTGCAGATTACTACTGATTTACCAACCTACGTACCTACCTACCTACCTACCTACCTACCTACCTACCTACCTACCTACCTACCTACCTACCGAACAACCTATCCACAAACCAAAGGCACTTTTAAGAGCCACGTTTTTTGTCTCTCTCTCTCTCTCTCTCTCTCTCTCTCTCTCTCTCTCTCTCTCTGTCTGTCTGTCTGTCTGTCTGTCTGTCTGTCTGTCTGTCTGTCTGTCTGTCTGTCTGTCTGTCTGTCTGTCTGTCTGTGTGTCTCTCTCCCCCTTCCTGTGTGTGTGTATACCTTTGTTTGTCTCATCCATATCTGTTGTCTGTGTTTTTACTCATCACCATGAGTGACTCAAAAAATCCATTCACAGACCTGGATGAGTTCATTGATCAGCTTGATCAAAAGAAATTAGTTGATCAGCTTGATCAAAAGAAATTAGTTAACACATTTAAAGCTGTAGATGACATGATTCCACCTGAGTCACAATGGAAGGTACCCCCACCAGCAAAGAAGGCAAAGGCTCCCCGGGCGACGGTGACGTGGGTAAACCGAGGTAGCGATGGAAAGATCATCCACGCGAGGCCCAGATCAAGCTGGAAACAGTCAAATCAGGGTCAGTATTGTTATTGCATTAAATATATTTTGAAGATCTTTATTATTTAGCCAAATCAAGGAATACATGTTGTCACTAGTGTTGGATAATTGAAAGAAGGGTACTATTACATACAGTACTTGTCTAAAGGTCCATTCCCACTGAGCACTATAACTATATCTATAAAAGTATAGTTTAAAAGTTAAGTGGATGGCACTGTTCACACCAACTATTAAAAAAATAATAACGATATAGTGATCTTTATAGTTATCGTGCCCGGTGGTAATGGCGCTTTAAGCAGTATAAAATAGTTGACATAGTTGACATCATTGTGAGCTGGGTTGGCAGTGGCTCAGGAGGTTGAGCACCCACTGGGGAGTCTGAAGTTTACCGGTTCAAACCCCAGCTCCCTGGGTTAGTGTCCACATGACTTTGGGCAAGAAGACACTGTGTGTGTGTGTGTGTGTGTGTGTGTGTGTGTGTGTGTGTGTGTGTGTGTGTGTGTGTGTGTGTGTGTGTGTGTGTGTGTGTGTGTGTGTGTGTGTGTACAAGGAAAATATAATGGATGTGTGTGAAAGAAAGAGAAGGTGAGAATGTATCACTATGCGAGTGTACGATAGAGAATTTTGATGAAAATGAGAGAGAGATACTGTAACTCCACCACAGATAAGGGACTTGGATAAAGTAAATATAAGTTCAAACTAAGTCTATAAAATAAATGGCAATATGAGTAATACAGCAAGAGATACATTATTAAGACACGTACTAAGCATAATTTATGCTGTACACTGTATATCCTATCTCTAATCTAAATGTGTACATTATCATTTGTGTTGTACGTGTTTAGAATGCATGTGTGTTCATTCTCGCATTCTGTGTGCTCATTCTGAAGTGTGTGTGTGTGTGTGATTGTAATGCACATCATAAATGACTATGGATGAAGTGACATTAGTCTCGGCAAGGCTTCAATTGAAATAGTTTGTTATTGAGTGGCCAATAGGCAGCCAGATGCTTTTTAAATCAAGCTACAGCAATCATTCCTATTTGCCTTCATGTAAATGGCGCTTCATTCATAGGCAGATACGTTATGGTTTGTGAAAAGTCTACTAGTCCTCCCTGGCTAATAATCATGCTTCAACTAGCCTTAAAGCAAATAGGACATTTTAGTCTTATGAATGTTAATATAAGTGTTTTATTTTATTTTTTTGTTAACAGCTGGTCCGAGTCAGAAGGCTGACCCTGTTGTTTCCCGTCGGAAGACTGTTCCTCCTCCCGATGTTCCTTACACTAACCCTGAGGTGGCTTTTGCCCCAGATGCTGTTGGTGTGTATTTCATTAGCACTAAGCAATATGTTCATATTATATTGTAATAATCTGTTATTGAGTTTAAATGTTAATTGCATGTTTGTATTACAAATTTGCCAGAATAATGGGCAACTACACTTTTCCCAGCCATTTCATGTATTATGCTTTTGATCATGTAAAACACAAAGTTATTTTTCAATAATCCATACTGTTTTAACAGAGTGTTTCATACAAGAGCTCCAGCTGTCACTGGGCATTGCATCAGGTGATGCTCAGGAAGCACCAGCCCCATCAGCTCCTCTCCTGGCTTCCAAAGACTGGAGCACACGAAAGCGGCTCTTTGTAGAGAGATGGCGGGTAGAAAGACCCAGGCTAGTGAACAGCGCAGCAGCAAAAGAAAATGTAGCCCCACACATCTGCCAACAGTGTGCCATTAATCAAGCTGCTGTTCGCTGTCATGACTGTCAACCACGCCCCTTCCTCTGTGCTGAATGTGACATCATCACGCACTCTCGATATGTGCTCCACAACAGAGATGCCATGACTGCCGGGTTTTTCCAGTCATTGCCTCCCACCACTTGCATTGTGGATAAGGCTCCTTGCCGTTGTGGTAAGATCTTGTTTGTGAGTGTATACCGTAACACATTCAACAATGCTTTATTGTGTTATTGCTTGAACTTGAATGCATTTGGATGGCCCATGTCAATCAGCTTCCTGAGAATATCTTGAATACATTTTCAGCAATCCAGCCATTGAATCTATTTTACCTTTCCCAAGAAAAGATTCATTCTCTTCAGGTCGTTCCAGCAATCATGATGTTGTATTTCCCATTGGACTTTAATAATCTTAATTCACATGTATGATCTCTTTCAGATCGCCTCGTACCTGTGCAGATACCTGACATCATTTGTAGTTGTCCAAAAGAGACATTGAGGGTGAAGCCAGGAAAGGCTGTCGCTGTGGTCACGATGGATGGTAAGAAGTGAAGAGCTTTTTGTCCTTTTAAAAAGCATCTTAAAGAAAAGAAAAAAAAATCTGCACTCAATTATGTTCACAAAGTTTGTCATCGGTATGTATATCATATCAAATCAAACAAACAAACACATGCTATTGACTAATGTATGCCACACTACAAAGCACCCTAACCCTGTTTAAGGAGCTACGTTTTACACTACAGTGGGTGTGTTTCTTTTGTGTGTGTGTTTTTTTCCTAGGACGATATGATCTCAGCATGCCTGACGTGAGTTGTGAGGCCTGCAAAGCCACTTGGACTGCTGGAGTGGACGATTTAATTAGCAGAAACTACTGGCCTGCTACCCTTCAGTTCGCCACAATTTATGCCACAGATGTGTTCTTCTCATTCGAACAAATGAAGATGGCAGCACCAGGATTGTCCTGCCAGGCTTTTCTAAGAATGCTGGATCAGCGAACTGTCCATTTTGGTCGCGTGAGTGTTGAAAGCTCTGTTTGTCATGTGGGTTGAATTGACTGTTAATGTAATTTTTGCACATTATTAGCCGTTGGTTTCCTTATTTTTAAATAGACTGGGAAGATCTCAAGAGATGGCTTCCAGAAAAGTTTTTTTGAGTGGGAAGCCGTGCAGTATGAGCTGGAAAACATCTGCAAGGAGCAGCCCTTTGTGTGTCCGGCGTGCACACCGGAAATGGTTGCGATATCAGTGGATGGGAATCGCAAACACTATCGCTTCAAGAATGCAGCCAGGTACTTCTAAATTAGTATATTGTAACAGCATTTATGTTATTAGGAAAAAGTCTAATATGCACCAAGTAACCTCATACTGTAATATTTTGTAAACTGTTTGTATACCTTTTTGTTTTCTTTAGATCTGAGGAACAGGCCATCTTTGATGGCATCTTCATAGCCAAGGATGAAGACGTGACAAGATTTGTTGACTACATACACCAGACGACAAAACATGTAAGATTGCATACTATAATTATATGTACACGACTACAATACCCTCATACGAAAAGGTTTTAATCTTCCATATCCATATTGTAGGTTCCTGGAAGAGGTGTTTGTGGAGGGCAGTGGTCAGCAGCGAGAGAGACCTCCAAAAAATCTACCAGCAATATTGACGAAGAGGGACTAGAGCTTGCTGTGTGTCGGCATGGATTGCTACTCTGTGCATTAAATATGTACAGGGGAGAAATTTTTGCTTACCCCTTGTACCTGCAACAAAAGCTGGCCAGTAGGCAAATCAGTTTTTTTTGTATGGATGTGACCTGCAAATACTGGCCCTACCTCCAAAGAGTTGCAGATAAATGCCCAGAGTTGAAGCACCTGCTTAACATGAAGCCTTTCCTGTCAGTGTTTCATGCCAAAGCCCATGATTTCAAATGTGAGGTAAGGAAAGATTATCATGTGATTGAATGACTTTATCTGAACACCAGTACATGAATGTCACCATCATCTGAACATTGTATTTGTTATATATTTACCCAGGTGAAATGGAGTGGGCAGTATCAGGATGGGGCTGGTCTAACACTAGGTGAGGAGGTGGAGCAATGTAATGCCTTCCTTTCTAGGATTGCAGTGACGACAAAGCACATGTCGAAAGCAGGTGAGATGACCACATACAGCACTAGTTCAAAAACATAACATAAGTACACATAGGATGTTAACATTATCATAATCATAATATATGCTAACACCAATTTCTGTTGGCAGGACGCACTGACATGTTGACTCTCATGGCTATGAACTGGAATCAGCAAAAGAGGGACAATTTGGCCACCGCACTCGCTCGGCGATATCAGAAGGTAATGGCATCAGTAATGTTCTGTTAGATGTTTAATATTCCATGTTTCAGTATTTGACGTGTTAGAGACAACATTTGTTTTATTGTCTATGATTCTTTGTCATTGTAGACCAGCAAAGCTCTGCAAAGCCAGTTGCAGAACCTTGACTCGATGAAGGTCCAATTTGCAGTGGCAGAAAGCCAGTTAGAAGACTGGGTCAAGGATGTAAAGGAGTGGGCAGAAGAAGGTGAGGCTGTTCTTACTATATGCTTCTGCCAGGTGACATCATTAGAGAATTTAATGTTAGCTTCCACTGACATTGTCTCCCTGTGCCTTGTACTTATTGTTTTATTTTCCTTCATGAGCACTTAGATCCTCTACTGCAGTCTTGCATTAAATTGTGAATAATTGTTCACTTAAAGTGCAACCCACCTATTTCTTCTCTGCAGCAACAACTGCATGTGAGCCCGATGCCTTGGCCAACAAAATTGAGATGCTGGTGGTGAGTCTCAAGAGGAGGTCCCAGCGCCTTTATAGCGATAAGGCCGGTAACAAAGGTCGTGCCAGGCTGCGCCGCAAGATCAGGGGGGAGAAAGAGATGCTGTCCTCTGTTGTGGAGCAATACAACAGAATGGTTCCAAGCACAGAACCACTTTGCATGGAAACCATCCTGTCTGTGGAGCATGCATGGCCATGGCAGCTACTACAACACAGTGGTATGTACTAGTCTGTTGACTACTTGACTACCAACAAATCTGATACATAATAGATCATATGCTCGCTTGCTTGTTGAGGTTGGGAGTGGCCAAATTGGCAAATCCAACAAATTTTCCCTGTGAATCTTTGTCAAAAATGCATTCCAGACTTAAGGACGAAGAGAAAGGCATTCGACAACATTATGGCTGTAAGGAGACTTGAGGAGGAGAAGAAGATCCTCGTGACAGAGATGAATCACCACTGGAAGTCTCTTTCAACTCGTGCCGAAGGCCTGAAGGAGCTGTCCTGCATTATTTCCTCTGAGGCAATGGACGGTATGTATTGCAATATAATAATTCATAGACATAATACACAACTCTGATGACTGTTGTTAAAGTTACTAATACAGGCCTTATCTTGTGTTCTACATCCAAGATTCACAGTGGGGCCTAAGTGAAGAGGGATTGAAAGGTCTGCAGAGCATCATCCAAAGAAAGCTGTGGAACATTAAAGAAACGATGACTCACTCACGACACTGTTACCTACAAGTTCTGTCTGGAGCAGAGGAAATCAACTTTTTGGATGACAACAACGATGATGATGATGATGAATATGACATTGACTCTGAAATGTCTGATGACGAACTGTAGTCAGCAAAAGCCTGTGTGAGAGGTTTCTAAAACTGGGGATGGTAAAAGATATATTCTGGATTAACAAAGGAATAGCATCCATCTGCAGGCTTGGATACGATCTGATTTGCCTCTCATCTGGTCGTCTCTCTCGCTCTCTCTGTCCCTCTGACTCTCTCACTCCTATGCACACCTAAAACGCTGGAACACTGGAACACTTTCGTTGACGGACTGCTTTTCCTATGTTGGATTACCACCCTTGGTGTCAACAACCTGTGATGTTTTTGCTTCATGCAGACTACCTTCTTTTGTGGACCTGCTGTTGTGCTACTACTTTTTGCACCTCACGTTTAACCTCATCTACATACCTGCTGCTATGTGGACCTATCCATACTTGATGCCTTTTATGCAAGTGATAATCAATGGGGAGCAGGTCATTATTGAGAAACAAAACCTGACAGGGTGATTATTTCTCAATTCTTGCTTATTGCCAGGCGACTTCATAAAGAAATTAATAAATTGACCCAAGAGTAACACAAAAAAGGATTATATTGCTTACAGTAATAAAACGCGGTCGCCTCTGAAAACAACAGGAATCAATATTCGGGTTACTATTCCTCGCTGCAAATGTTTTTGAAGACATACTTGAGTGTACTGTTCAGCTGTAAATGACATTGTGTTTACTGTTGGACTTGTTTACTGTTGTTGCACTGTTGAATACATTTTAAAAACCAATGCAGATTGATAAGAGCCAGGTGCTGAGTGTTTGATTAGACAGCGCTCTGTTATTGAGTTCATTCAATGATTGGATTTATTCAGAATCAAGCATTCAACCAACCAAGCCGGGAAATGAGTTACATGTGGATATGTTTTCCCTCTCTCTGCCCCTCCTTTCTTGAAAAAAATGAATGATGGAACTTGACCTTCACTCTTACACCTGTAAACCTGTGATGTGATAACACTGATTCCTAGAACATTCTTTGTAATACAAAAATGAAATCATATACCTTCATTCCCACTCCAGTTGCAGGACATTTCGTACACCAGTACATATTACCACAGGATGCCATAATGGGAAATTAAAAGATGATTACTGTCTTACCTGCCTGTAGGAATGTGCCACAAAGACCAATAAATTCCAGAAATCTGTGTCGTGTGTTTGTCTGTTGATACCAAAATATGGAGATGACTGCTGTCATAGACTGCAATGCAAAACGTATACTGCATATATATATGTGTGTGTGTGTGTGTGTGTGTGTGTGTGTGTGTGTGTGTGTGTGTGTGTGTGTGTGTGATCTATAAAATATAATGAACATCAGAGAACTGGGGGTCCCCTAAGGGCCACCGATTCACTGAAAGTTTTACAGTGATGTATCAATTGTGTATTCAAAACAAATAAAGCTGTTTGTTTAGCTTAGCCTTGGATATTAGTGAGTCACAAAAGCATGCACCTTTTAATAACATGCTGTTACTGTATGTCATACATATTTGTAGGTGTATAATTCAGCTATATTTGAAGGTCAAGCTATATTTGACCCAAGGTCAAGAAAAAATTAAGTATATTAACTATTCATCAATTAAGAAACAGCTGTGAAATGTTGTGAGATTTAAAAGAGGATTTAAAGAGTTTGCCTGCCTGACAGGCCCAGGCAGGGAGTTCCACAGCAAGTTACCTGCACAGCAAAAGCCGTCAAGTCAAGACTTTGGAATCATCAGTAGGGCACTGCTGGATGATACCAGACAGCAGGCAGGCTCATATGGAGTTACAAGATCACATATAATAAAGAATATAAAGAAAATATCACATATAATCAGGAGAAGCCTGTAATACATAGTGTGGTAATAGCGTGCTATTAGTGTGGTATTACATAGTAATACATAGCCACAATGGAAACAATGACTTGTTATTAGGAGCATAATGACCTGTTAGGAGCAAAGCCAATCCAGAGCCACTTCACAGATATTTTTTTCCTGAGGGATAGTTTGGTTTGCATCATAGCTCACAACTAACCAGTTGGCTGATAGGCCTCCTGACCTTTTTCATAAAATAATTATCATGGTATCATAGAAGAATTATCATGGTATCTGTTGAACTGATCCAAAGCCACTGTGAGAATATGCTTTAGGCTGTGTATACCAACTATTGATGAATCTGATGCTTGGCTCTCTGGAAGGAGTTAATGTCTCTCTGGATCGCTGATGGAACTTCTCTCTACCAATGCATGTCGAGCCTCTTTATACCGCTGGCTGCGGTCCTAATGTCACTACGGTGATGTCAGGTACTGTCAGACATCATATACGGAGTGGCCTATGTCAGTTATGCCCAAATCTGGGACTATGACGTCTGTCCTGGACATTTCGGTTATCTCTATATATATTTAGTTCCGAGAGGGGTTCTCTGATGTCAGAGCTAAGTATACCAGGTATCTCCATGTATAGCCGTCTGGGAGATTCTATGATGTCAGACTGGGAAGGTTAGGATCGCATAGGTCACTAGAGGTCGGGACTAAATGGGTCATTCATCCCCTTATATAGGTTTCTGGGCATCCTGCCATGATCCACCTTGCGGTGTTATCCATCTATGGCCAATACTGGCAAATGTGCCCTGAATGTTCTTTACAGTGTCATAGTATTGAAAGTACAATGTAGCCTACTATAATCGAAGTCCATGCTGCCAGCCTGGAGAATAAGGCTCTAAATGGCCATATCGAGCAAAGGGGAATACAGTATACTGTATGGTTCATTTGGGTTAGGGTTATGTAGTTTATGAGTTGTGTGTGGATAATGGGGTCTAAAGTGTTCCAAATTATAAAGGATGACTGTGTATAAGGTACAGACAAGTATATTGAATATATTGACACTGATACGCCTTTGAAGGCTTATAAGTCAGCAACAGAATGTGCTAAATACATGGGGTCAATCAGTTTTGGAAAGGTCTTGGCATTTCCTGCCATCCACAGAGCCTAGTCCCTCTACGTGCCAGAGCCTCTCCTCTCCCCCAGTCCCTGCACAGTAGTTCCGGATAAGCGGACTGAGTGGCCCTGTCTTTCCCTAAAAGGACTGACCGTGGGGTAGCTACTGGGACGTAAGTCGGGGCTTGATCAACCCTGGCTGGGTCACCTGGGTGAGGGTGTATGTTGTTGCGAGACCCGAAACACCCGTCGACCCCAGGCTACAACACTGATGATACGTCCCAGGTGCATCCATGTGATGTTTTTCTTTATATCTTGAGAAAGTATATTCTGGTAATAATAATAATAGCGTGGTAATACATAGTAATATATAGGACCACAATGGTCTACCAAGAAGTATGAATAAGCTTTGATGTATATTTTGTCGTATGATAGCGCTGTGCGCCTAAAATAGACAATCTACAAGGTCACAACTGGTCGTGGTTGCTACTTGTTGTGAGCTTGTAGATTGGTTATGACGAAACATACATTAGGCATGTCTGATGGAGACAGCTCCTTCACACACTGTGCTGCATAGGCCAACGCTAGACATTAAGAGCTATTTCTATTGCTATTGTAGGCTGAATCATTAAGTAAAGGTTTGTATGGGTTTTCAATGCCCACTTTTTCCATTTTGCAATTGACATATTGTGTGTATGTACGTGCATCACCTTAATCTAATTGTATAAACCATACGTTCTCTTCTTGGATAACTCAGAATGAATGACTCATTAACACATTGGCTACCAGGTTGTACACTACAGAAGCAGGACAGTTGACCGCTTATGTTAACTGCTGACAGATGCTGTTGATTGACTGTAGCCTACAGTACTACATAATCATCTTTCTAACTGTTCATACAATTGGAGCCTATAGATGACACTGTAGTGTACACATATCTGCCTCATATATAGGCCATATTATATCCAGTTATCAGTCTGTACATATACAGTATGCTATCATTTGTTGACTAGACGTATGTTCATATTACTGGTGATAATTATACCCATATTGTACTCACTTCATTCATTACACTGTCAATCCGATGACAGATCAGACATCTTAGTCTACTGTAAAGTAGAGCCTGTCTTAGACCAAAACATTGCTTCATTAAATGATCTTGCACAAGGTAAACTGGTGTGCATTTATTGTAAATGTTGCCTACACACCCAACTTCTTAATCTAGGTGTGTGAAAGCTTTTTTTTTACACACTACTGTAAAGTGAAAGGCTGCATACTGTAATAAATGCATGTTGGGGTATGTATTGGCAAGTTCTGCAGGCACCAACCAGAAGGGAGTCACTCAAATGAGAGAACCTGTGAGATATAGCCTATTCTGTTACATGTCACCAAGAATACAATAATTTAGGACCCACAATAATGTAGCTATTGAAATTAGGTAGCCTATGCATGGGCACAATAACTGCCTGTGGTTCTTAGTTGTTACTCTCAAACAAATAAAACCATAACATTAACAGTATATGAGACTTTACATGGAAAACTATTATAAACCTCAGTTCATACAATTATCAATTGACTTCTTGGAAGAAACACTACATTCACAGTGCAAATGGTTTTTAATAAACAAAAGTGCAAAAACAGGTGCAAGAGAATAAGGTGCAAAGTAACAAATAAACAATAAAACAAATAATAATCCCAAGTTGGCTGAAGGCTGCTCGGGCATGACATCACTCAGGGTAGTTCTCTGCCGGCTCCCAGGAGTTGCTCCAGATTTTGCCACTGTGAAGTATCAATAAATGATTAAGAGGAATTCATTTAGAGAACTCAATTACAAAACTTGTGTAATGGCTTGTCTATTGGTTTAAAACTGCATAGCTCTTTATAGAAACACTGGAAAGGTGTTCAATTCTAAGCACTCAGGGATAAGGATAGTGACTATCTCAGGCAGGCACCCACGTCACCTCTTTTCCACAATTTTGAGGATTACTCTGAGCAACATTAGGTCCCTAAATCCAGACAGAAAGTTTAGCATTAGCTTCCTCTGTGTAATACTACTACACCACAAAGATGAGGTGAACCCTTCCTAAATAGTAAGGATAATTTGATAGGAAGGAAAAACTGGTGCTTTCACCCATAAACCACTGACCCAGGTAGGGCAAAAAGTGTAATTAAATTAGAATAATATTAACAATTTCTTACCATTCACAACAAGGCTTCCATTGGACAGAGACTTGATGTTTCCCCTAAACAGACACACAAACACAACAATATTAGCTGTTTAAGCAATCACTGGGTAGGGCATAACATTATTTTAGTATCTTAGCTTGTCTCAGTGAGTCATTCTGGCCTTTCAATAAGCATAACAAAAATATGTAAAAAATTAACATGGTTTGATTGATTGATTAAATACTTTATTAGTCAAAGATGCAACAGCACGGAAGTACAGTAACACATGGTTCTCCGAGTACCACATAGATCAGTCTATGTGGCCCAACAGTGAGTCCCCAGGTCGATGCCTAGGCAAGGCAGACCTTTTCGGCATGTCACTCCCTGACTCTCTCCCTGCTTCCTGTATCTATACACTGTGACACCATAAATAAAGCCAGGAAAAGGCAGAAGAAATAACACATTTTGGAGAAGAAAAAGAAAAAAATATATGTATATGGTTCTACATTTTACCTTAAGTTTCCTTCTCTTAGTTATTTTCTCATACAGAAATAACTTGGAAGAATCCTTGGTGTCACATGTCTGGCAACCTGAAATGATGAAAAGAGAAGAACAGTTAAGCCATGATGCAATGCTATGTAAATATCTGCAGTATTTTTCATATGTGTACAAGTTTTTTCCTAGTTTTTGTCAAACAAA
This sequence comes from Gymnoscopelus braueri, assembly GCF_963280865.1. Taxonomy (NCBI): domain Eukaryota; kingdom Metazoa; phylum Chordata; class Actinopteri; order Myctophiformes; family Myctophidae; genus Gymnoscopelus; species Gymnoscopelus braueri. The sequence continues at coordinate 13,324,565 of NC_137603.1, read as the reverse complement.
CAACTGGGCAACAAACAACATTTCTGGGCATGTTCATTATAGACCAATTTTTTTTTTTAAACATCGAGACTGCACACGCAGGTGCCGGTTTCATGTAATAATTTCCCAACAGATCAAAAATGGCCCCTGTCCAAGTCCTAACCTACCCCATGTCCTAACCTAACCTACCCCCCCTCTCTCTTTCTTCTTTTGTACATATTTTTCACTCTTCATACCAGTAACCTGTAAACTGATTGTATGACATTCTGTATAGTAGTGTGTGTATCTGTCTGTCTCTTATATGTCATCATGATTTATGTGCATGGGGTTCTCATCTTAAACAAGCTCAGTGCTTAATGAGTTTTCCAGTTTAGTAGACCTTGTATTGTGAATTTGTACTTCCATGTACTGTTATGTACTGTCATGTACTGTTCTCATGTCTTACTAAATAAAGTACATCAATCAATCCCCAAACCCGTTATTTTGGGGGAGTGCTGGTTTCTGTTTATTCAACCTCCTCTGAGTGTTGGCTGGTGAGGCGCTCCCTAGCGAGACATTCTTTGTTGCGTGCAGAGAACAGCTGACATACAAGCTCACAACGTGTCGCGGAAGTGACCGCTGTGAGCTTGGAGGTCTGCTCGGCCGTTTGGTGTGCGACACCTTTGTGCAATGGAACATAAATTAGGCAGAGTAATAGCTGGGGAAAGTGTTGATACCCATTATTCTGGCAAAAAAACAAATTGAGTTTTGCTGAACATATTGCTTTGTGCTAATAAAATACATACCAACAGCATCGGGGGCAAAAGCCACCTCAGGGTTAGGGTCAGGAACGGCAGGAGGAACAGTCGGGTCAGCCTTCCAACTCGGACCAGCTGTTAACAGAACAAAGAAAATAAAACACTCATATTAACATTCATAAGACTAAAATGTCCTATTTGCTTTAAGGCTAGTGGAAGCCAGACTATTAGCCTGGGAGGACTAGAAGACTTTTCACAAACCATAACGTGGACAGTTCAATTAGTGTCACTTATCTGCCTATGAATGAAGCGAGCAAGCAGCCTCTGCTGCCGTGCTCATAGGGAGCGCTCCCTCCGTTCTAATGACAGCGGAGGTGGGGTTTGAGGGGGGGGAGATACTGGTAGCTATAACAGTAATAATAAATAAAATAGTGCTGTATATAATAATATAATATAGTATGACAATAATGTTAGGTAGTATATAGGGGTTAAAGTATAAGAATGTTAAGATAATATACAGTATAGTGGTATAGTATAATACCAGTGTGAAAGCAGCCGATCTACAAGCTCCCATTCCCTGTGCAGGTAATAAGCAACAAACAACAAAAACAACAGATCTAGAAGCTCAGTAGCTCACAGTGCGCCATGACTAGGGTTGGGATCCTTTAGGATTTTAAAGATTCCCTCTGAACGGGCCGATTCCTTAACGCTTAACTTTAACGATTCCTATATGGGGGTTCCAAGTGGACAGTTACAGGTCTGTAACTCAGAGTGTACAAATGGAACCAAATGTGATGGAACCGATTCCGGCTCCTCAATGTTGAATCTGGTTATTCTGATTTAATTCCGGATCCCAACCCTAGCCATGACGTGTTGTAGCTTGTAGACTGGCCATTTTCAACAGAGATTCAGGGTACAGGGAAAAAAGGAGGGGACCTAGTACAAACTGGGCGACCCTGATCAAAAAAGTATATACGGTTAACCCCTATATGGTACTTTGTTGATTCCTAAGTGCTCTATACTAGGCCACCTCCTGTTGCCGCTCCACACTACATATCTTTGTTGAAAATTGAAACCAAAAGTACCTTCTCTTTTCTTCTTCTGCTTGATGCACTCACTCAAAGGCCGGGTGGACCTCACTCTCTTCCGGAAAGACGGACCGGTTGGATGTGGAGCAGCACAGAGAGGGGCAGGACAGACTTCTGGTAAGAGAGCAGGACAGACAGAAGACACAGTGGGGGCGGGGGGAGGGGCAGAAGGTTCCACAGGAAACACTTCTGGTAAGAGGGGTTCAGAAGAGGTGAGAGCAGGACAGACAGAAGACACAGTGGGGGCGGGGGGAGGGGCAGAAGGTTCCACAGGAAACACTGCTGGTAAGAGGGGTCCAGAAGAGGTGAGAGCAGGACAGACAGAAGACACAGTGGGAGCGGGGGGAGGGGAAGGAAGTTCCACAGGAACCACTTCTGGTAAGAGGGGTCCAGATGTGAAAGAGGAAGCAGCAGAATAGAGAGGTAGAAGAGATAGAGAGGTAGAAGAGACAGCAGGGGGGGGGGGTAGGAGCAGAAGGTTCCACTTCAACAAACTGAAGTACGTAGAGGTCCTCTGTGGGGCGCGCTGTTTCCTGCGAGGTGGATGGCTGCTCCTCTGTGGGGCGCACTGTGTCTGTGTCCTGCGAGGTGGATGGCTGCTCGTCTGTTGGTCTCTGTTGGTCTTGATCTGTAGTCATTGTGATTGGTCAATAAACATGTTTACTTTCACTTTTAATGTGTACAAAGAAAAAAACATGCATTTAAAAAATCTGAAAAGATTTTAAAATGTTTTCCTTACAGTTCAGGAGATACTCGTATCCTCTCTGTAACTTGTCCAACATCTCGCTCAACAGGGGAGTTAGAGAGAGATGTTGGACAACGTGGGCTTTCCAAGTCTTGTCGCGCTGTTGTTGCCCGTAGAACAGAATTGGCATAGAGCCTAAAGCATGAAGTCTGGCCACCTGAAATGAACAAAAGAAGTTAGCACACATAAATTAAACCCATTGAAGTACACACATTGTTCTGTAGAAAGCCATTTCATTTGAAAATTAAACGCAACCTGTCTCATTTAGATTATGATTTTAGAAGCAACATTGCTGTAGCTCAATGGTCAGCGCACACTACATAATTCTATTCAGATTCTCTGGGTTGCCGGAACACAGCACGTCATTTTAATCTCACATGATCTGAATAGCATATGTAAGAATTAGAGGAGACACTTTTATTTGCAGTGGTGGGGAACGGTTGGGATATGTCTGAGAAGACACGTTAAAGACAGTGTTCTTCCAACATATCTATCTACAAGCCTCAGCTGTCCAACCCACCACCGTTGTTTTGGAAGTCTCCATGCCAACAGTCCACTCATTGACTTCACGTATGTGTCATAGATTTATAGGCATGTCTGCTTGTAGACTGTCTTTCTCTCGGACGCGAGCAACTGTGTCGTTCCACTTGGCCAGTAGCGATCCAGATAAATATCAAACGTGTTAGAAAATTCTCGAGGCGGCACTGACTGTCCTGTGAGCAACTCAGGAGGCTTAAGACCACTCATTGAACCACTCATACTATAACATAATTATGGATATGTATTCGCTACCATACCCTACTTAACACTCAACTCAACTTCAGTGTATTGTCACATCACAAGTATACACTTTTGTATAATCTTCCCAAGGATTACATAAACTAAATACAGAGTTAAAGTAAGAGTAAAATTCCAAGCACTTGGAATTGTAGGCATTATATTTAGGTTGACCCGGTTCCACAGATAAATAGTGAAAATAGTCTATCTCAGTGGCGCAGCCAGAACGCTAGTATAGGCTGGGCCTGAGCAGGAGCGGGTGGGCACGCATGCACGCAGGCCCACCCATGGCTGCGCCCCTAGTCTATCTACAAGCTCACAACGCCTCGCACTTTAAGGTGTTTTCACAATGTTTGCCTCTTTGATGTAATTGACAATTTGGTATTAAAAAGGTCTTGAAAGTCCTTAAATTGTCACTTTAGAAATGTGTAGATACCCTGTATACACCCTGTATAAACTATGTTGGTTTGTTTACTGTTGAGTGAGAAAACAATGTCATTTATTAAGCTTATATACTGTAATGGTTAAGCCCAGACTTGTCCAGGAGAACGGACGCTCCGAGGATCTGAGCCTGTGATGGAGGAACAATCTTTACCTGGCCTTGACATGAAACAGGAACTTATAATCAAAAGAATCTATTCAGTCAGATGAAACGATTTTTTGTTTAAATAAAATTAAGGTAGCCTACATGAGAAATGTGACAAGTAGTAGAATAGCCTAAGTTTTACTGTGTCTGGTACCAATACAAAAAAAAGAAACTGGTCTGAACTTGTAGATCTGCTACCCCTGGTCCATGCCCGGGCGTAGGCGGGACCACTTTGCGCATGTAAAAAGTTAAATTACAAATGAATGCTTTGGGTCATGTAAACGAGGAATACTTTTATTCAGGTTCCATGTAAACAGTTGGGTATGAATCTCTGTTCGGAATGAGTTCATTCTGAATGAATAAATATTGTCCATGTAACCGCAGCCACAGTTGCACATTAAACTAATCATCTGGGGACCCCCCAAAATAATTTGGGAACCCTCCTGGGGGTCCTGACCCCCAGACTGGGAACCACTGGTGTATGACAAGGTTCTGCAGTCTCTTGTGCGAGCTAAAACCAATACAATAGCAGTAATGTAAAATACACAATGTCTCTTAAGTGTTTACTTACGGTAATTGCGGCTGCATCGTACTCTCGTGAAGTGTTGTTGTGTTTTTTCACAGATGCGCTCCACTCGCTGCTCTGGAACTTCTCCAATTTCTTTTCCCATTTGGTTTTGGAGAAGAGGCTTACAGAACACGTTTTACAGCTTTTGCTGTTGGCCTGGTTCTGTTCCTGGCAGTTTGGGCAGGGTTTGTACGTGGGTTTTGTCATTTTGACAAGAGACGGACAAAAAGACAAAACAAAGACAAACAGACAGCAACAGTGAACAAACACAGAGAGAGAGAGAGAGAGAGAGAGAGAGAGAGAGAGAGAGAGAGAGAGAGAGACAATAAACGTGGCTCTTAAAAGTGCCTTTGGTTTGTGGATAGGTTGTTCGGTAGGTAGGTAGGTAGGTAGGTAGGTAGGTTGTTCGGTAGGTAGGTAGGTAGGTAGGTAGGTTGTTCGGTAGGTAGGTAGGTAGGTAGGTAGGTAGGTATGTTGGTAAATCAGTAGTAATCTGCAAGAGAAAAAGAAAAAAAAACAGTGAACAGCCTTCATCCAGACATGCTATATCCTACACTGGTTCATACTGTCCAAAAGCAGACCTACAAACACATCATCACGAGGCATTGTGAGCTTTTAGATCAGCTATTTTAGAATAGCCCAACAATAACACAAAACCCTCTATAATAATCATCATAATCATATTTGAACTGGGGACCCCCCACCCTGACAAGCACTTGGAATGTAGGAGTTGTTGAGGCGTTACATTTAGTTTGACTCGTTTCCAAAGATTAACAAAATGAAAATAGCACATCTACAAGCTCACAACGCTTGTATATCAATATTTTCCTCTTTCTTATATTATTTGACAATTTGGTCAATGTTTGACCAGTTTGTATAGTATTTTCTTGATGACCTTTTATGCATTTCATTTCTTTTTTTCCTTCTTTTTGGTCCTTATATTGTCACTTTACTGTCATCTGGGACCACCCCCCCCCCCCCCAAAAGAAAAGAATCATGTGGGGACCCCCCTGGGGGTCCCGAACCACAGGTTGAGAACCACTGCTCTTAGGTGAAAATAAATTCAACATTTCTGTTTGCTTTTAGTGTTTTGCAAAGAAAGTCCACAAAGGCAGATGTGATAAATATGAAATAACATAACAAAGGCCAAAAACAGCTGATACATTAAACTCAATCTAAAGGTAATTGACTGTGGTGTTGTTGTTTTAGCTAGCTAGCACTAGCACTTGGCTAGTAAGCTGGCACTTAGTTTAGCTACATGAAATCTCCAAAGCTATTACAGATCCAACAACTTTCTAATGTATACACACACCCAAACATGTTAAGAATGGCCATGTGATGTGGTTCTATCATTTAGTGGTGCAGATTAAAGATTGTATTATTAGATGAATGAAGAGAAAACAAGTCACGTCTCCTTACCTGTTAATGGGGAGTAGCAATGAATTGTGGGTCATAGGAGCAGGAATAGAAATATCATGGCAGTCATGGCGAAACCTCAACCTGGTGTTTGCACATCTCCATTTACAGTCCGTACATCTACATAAACCTTCAAATTTCAAATATAAAATTATTAACTCATGGCCACGGATGTTAAAATCATATATGGGTTCTCAAAAGTACCCGTATCTTCTGTAATGTTCAATAAAAAGCCTTTTAATTCAATTGCTGGCCATTTGCTCCATAAGTTTTGACTTGACCCTATGGGCTGAGAGGTGTACTGCACTCACGCAACATTACAACTCTCTGATAAAATGGCCACCAATCAGATTAAAATACTTTTTATTAGAAAAAACGGAAGGTACGGGTACTTATAAGGACACGTACATAATTTTAACATCTGTGGCCATAGGGTCAGTGCTTTTTTAAAACATTTGAACGTTTATGTAGATGTAAGGGCTGTAAATAAAAAGTGCAAACAGTTTTGCATGACGCAAGTCCCGTGATTGGTTTACCAACTTCGTATCAAGAGCGGATACGGAAACAGAATGTTTATGTCCAGATACGGATGCAGTATATGCCGGAACACTAGGAAACCATAATACATTATGGCAGTCATGGCTAAACTTTAACCTGGTGTTTGCACTTCTCCATTTACAGCCCGTACATCTACATAAACCTTCAAATTTCAAATATAAAATTATTAACTCATGGCCACAAATGTTAAAATTATGTATGGGTTCTCAAAAGTACCCGTATCTTTTGTAATGTTCAATAAAAAGCCTTTTAATCCAATTGCTGGCCATTTTCTTCATATGTTATGACGTGACCCTATGGGTTGAGAGGTGTACTGCACTCACGCAACATTACAACTCTCTGATAAAATGGCCACCAATCAGATTAAAATACTTTTTATTAAAAAATACGGAAGATACGGGTACTTTTAAGGACCCGTACATAATCGTAACATCTGTGGCCATAGGGTCAGTACTTTTTTTTAAAACATTTGAACGTTTATGTAGATAGATAGATAGATAGATAGATTATAAAACTTTTTTTTTTCTTTTTTTTGTCAGATCTTTATTGACACTGATAAAGACATCAGTACGAACACGCGGAATGCGGAAGTAATCTGACGTGACGTCACGGAGTTGGAAAAGTTAAACAAATCTCTCGTTCTCAACAAACACTTATCGAAAAATGATCAACAAAATATGAAAATGCACAGAATATTTCCAGGTTTGTTTGGGTGGTGACGTGTGTTATGTTGCATTTAAACCACGTCTCTTAGCATGTTGTTTATTGAGCTATGTATCTCTATGGAGCTACCCTAAAGTCACATTATGACTGGGAAGTCACATTGTGACTGCTGGGCGCTCACAATGTGACTGGAAGGCGTTCTGCACAAAAGTCAATATGTGACTTCGGGGCAGTGAGACTGTGTTGCAAATGAAGTGCAGTTAACTGTATGTAGTATTGCTATTTGCAGATGTGATTTAAATAGTTCACAGCTTGGAAACGGTGGCACTGACGCAAGCACAGGAGGTGGAGTGGACAAGGATTGACAGGATCAGAAATGACTGTGCACAAAGATGCTACGCACACCAGATCCTTATAGTGGTGCTGGCTCACGGCAGAAAAATCTAAAGGTAAATTGTCAAAAGACAAAAAGTGGCCGCACACACCGTTATAACCAAAGTGCAAATTTATTATAGGACGCAGAGTAAAAAGTTACCAACGTTTCGGCACAAATGCCTTCTTCAGGGTATGCCGAAACGTTGGTTACATTAGAGCAGAGGTCTTCAACAGGGGGTCTGGGACCCCTAGGGGGTCCTCAGAGTTACTACAGGGGGTCCGCCAAATCTTTGTGATAGGATTTTTTTGTTTTTACATTAACCACTTGAACCCTACCATCTATATTCTGACAAACATTAGCCATAGCAGATCAGCAAGCTCACGCGAGGCGTTGTGCGCTTGTAGATCGGCTATCTTCGGTCAAGATACTAAGTACTAAGTATTGAAGGTTTATGTGGTTAAATCTCTGAAATGAACAAAAAACCTGAATTTACACAACACTGTTGATAGTCAATGAAGCTATCTATGAAATCTATGAAAAAGTTGAATCTGCAACACAATTGTATGCAACTAGAGGTTCGGGCCGCTGCACGGCCCTCCCGTCTAGCCGCTCCGCACATCGGAGACAGAGACCGCAAATCGAAAGTGAAACCTAACTGCAACATGCAAACCGAAAGCGAAGCGAGACTTAACTTGTTGGAGACCCAGACAGACAAACAGCTTGGAGAGGCAGACACACAAACCGCCACGCATGCACGTGACTCTCTATTGTATATTAGGATTTAGTGGGGGTCCCTGCTTCATCACTCTCTCAGCTATGGGGTCCTTGGGCTGAAAAAACATTTTAGTCCCTTGTATTAGAGGATCAGCCCAGGTTAGAGGGTTTGGGGATAAAACAAGAGAGGCAAGGTTGAGATGGTTTGGACATGTGCAGAGGAGGAATGAGAGGTACTTTGGGAAAAGGATGCTGAAGATGGAACTGCCAGGCAAGAGGAGAAGGGGAGGACAAAGAGGAGGTGTATAGGTTCGGTGAGAGAGGACATGCAGGTGGCTGGAGTAACCAAGGAAGATGCAGAGACCAGAAGCAGATGGAAACGGATGAGCCCGATGGGAATTAGCCGAAAGAAGAAGAAGAAGATTTAAATAGTACACGACTGTGCCACATTAGTGGCCAGAGGAGAGTTAGTGGAAACCTGCTATATAAGAACATGAATCATTTTCTGTCTGCCTGGTATCATGCGAGAAAGAAAAAGTCATAAGAATTAACTGGCTAATTGTGAATTTCGTAGAATTGAATGTGTATCAAGTGGAGTACTGTGGATTTGAGTATAAATCAATGGCACACTTCCAGTCATTAATTGTACATTTCAAGTCAATCGAACTGTAGCTATACCAAACACTTGACGTTAGTAAGATAAATTCACCCTGCTGACATGCTTGTGTTCTAATGCATTGCAAAAGAGTGCAGGAGAGGAATTATTTGAAATGAATTAGTCACAGCTCCTTTCAGTTTTTCAGAAGATTTAGTCTTTAGACTTTAGTCTTTATCATTTCTCAGACAGAATTTTGCGTTGCCTGCTGTATTTATTCCTAGCCTATTGCATTCAGAAAAACAAAAACAAGTTGCCACTGCAGCTTCTTTTTGCATCTAAAAACAAGAAATTGAGAAATTATTAAGAATGAAATTAAATGAAACCATTGCAATATTTTTTATTTATTTCAGTTATTATTATTTTCACACTTTATTATTAATTAAAACAAACATTAAAATCAAACTAAAACACTCAAGACCACATGCATAATTCTGCATGTATCTGAAACCCACTGTGATTAGGTTTAATCAGTGTTGGACCTCTAGGAGGAAGATGGATTTTTAGAGAGCTTTATCAGATGAGACCAGCTCTTATCTCTGTGACTATTGATTGCTCTTTGCTGCAACAAAGGGATATATGGAGAGACACTCAGGGGCTAGAAGGACGTGTATGTCTCTACAGCACCCATACAAGTGTGTCAACTGTGGGGCACTGATGGCTATCAGTCTCCTGTTTTCAGTCCCAGGCTCTTATCATGTACTCTAAACCACCCACTGCACACGCACGCACGCACGCACGCACGCACGCACGCACGCACGCACGCACGCACGCACGCACGCACGCACGCACGCACGCACGCACGCACGCACGCACGCGCGCGCACACACACACACACACACACACACACACACACACACACACACACACACACACACACACACACACACACACACACACAGTACTTCAGTGGTACTGACGACATGGAGTAGTATGCAGGCGGAGGCTGTTGTGTCCATCACTGTCTGAACTGCACATTCATTCTGTATTACAGTAGGTCTCTGTTGCATCTTGTAATTCTCTCACCTCGCACAATAGCAACACTTCCTAACAATAGACAGGCAGTACATGCAAGTACAGCCAATCGCCTTCGCTGCCAACTGTTTGCTGCTGGTGGGTGTGTCACTGTTTAATCCCCCTTGAAGCACCAACAATCTCCAACACCATTCACCATGCTTTATTTCGTTTTTCTCTGTACCAATTCAGAGAGATTGTTAGTGCTCCTGGTGGGTGTACAAATATAAATAACTTGTCATACAAAATTAAAGAATGAAACTTTTTGACAGACAGGTAACCTGCGGCAGCTGAAAGTATTTGGGTGTATATTTCATACAGAAAACTCCTGTACAGAACTCATTGAGTGCCATTCACGTGTTTTACCGCTATAGTGCAACGTGCAAATCACGTGTTTCACGTGTTTTTGAAAAAAAAAGGAAAAAAGAAAAAAATGTTTTTGTTCAGAACCCAAGATATCATTATATGAAGATTTGCAGCTCCATCCACTCCTTGTTTAACTAATAACTGAAAAAGGCTGTATCTCGCTTCCTAAGCACTTTTTTTTTACTTTGAAAAAATAAATAAAAAATCGCATTCGCACTGGCCAGAAATAGCCAGAAATAATTCTGGCACTCAGTGAGTTAACTTAATGCTGTCACGTAGAAACACTTAAATGAAACATACCCATGTTGTGTTATTACCTTAGGTTATCATCTGTGAATAATATTGATGATAAGCTTTGTCTCCTTTCTGTCAATCTCAAGTGGTGTCGTTTGTCACTGACTAAAGGATTGATCCATGGTTGTTACGCTGTCACATTCAGCAATCTGATTTTTTTTTTTCTTTTCTGTTTTGGGTGAGGGGGTATTTGTCACTGTAAATTTGCTCATACGTGGTAATGGTCCTCTGCATTTAATTCATCCTAAGTATTAGGAAAAGTGGGGAAGTGCCATTGATATGGTGCCTGGGGAGCAGTTAGGGGTTAAGTGTCTTGCTTAAGAACACTTCAACATAGGCAGAACGGAAAACTACTTACTTTCTGAATACCAGAAGGCCTCAATACCCACTCAGCTATGGTCACCTGAGATTAGCCACCAGCCAGCAAAATATGCTTCTTATTTGCATACATTTGAGACTAACCTAACCTCTTGACTCTCTACTCACGTGCTCCGCTCTGCCTTCAATCCCACAATCCTTGGCTGCCTGCTTCCATAGAAAATGAATGGGAAGCATTAAAAAAGAGAAATTATTCAAACCATGCTCAAAGTAGAATCAGCAAAACAGATCAGAGTTAAACTAACCATGGATCAACTTGATTGACTTTGAATCTTAAAGGAGCTACACCATGAATTTAAAAAAAATATTTGATATTTAATATCATATGGTGTATGTCCCTCAAACCTTTCAAAAGGTTTGAGCCTAAATCATCACTCAGATATACTCATCCCAAGTCAATTGTCTCTGGCTTATACAGCACTTTCAGCTGCAATACCAAAACGTCCTCTTGGGCAGGGGGGGGCTACTGAGCAATTCTGTCTGTTAATAAAAAAAAATAAAAAAAATGGAAAAATTCTGCATAAAATGAATTGTGAAGACAAATCTCCCCATAATGACCATTTCATTGATTGATTGACATTTTTATTAACAAAAATGCATGAACGCGTAATACCTTCCCACATGTTTTCCAAACACACGTACATTTGAATCATACCAAAGAACAAAATAAATGATATGCATCATTCAAATTAAATACATAATCAAATTAAAGACATCATCTTGCAGGATTTCCTCAGTAAAGATGACTGTGCTGCGGGCAGCCTTAAAAGCACAAAAAAAACAAAAACCCAAGAGCAGGCGTGGAACAAACTTTTATGCTCAATTTAAGTGACACGCTTTTGAGGGCAAACTTTCAGCAGACAATTACAACATGAAGTATCATGAAATGCTTATCGGAATGACTTTAGATTTTAAATGCAATGGTGCAAATCAAACCAATTATTTCCTCAGTCACGCCACACTTGACATGACAATGCGGAAAGCGATCATCATTTAAGTCCTTAGCTAGCGTAATTAATAATAGTGCTGCTAAAACACACACTTAGGAGTACTTTGTCCCACAGGGGACAGGAATATGTAATTACTTTTCTTAATTAGTGGTCTGAAAGTGTATCTGATTAAGTTGTACAATATGTCTTTGACTAAGTCAATTTGGACTGCGATCTGTAGCAATTTGAATGCATCAGAGTCAGACTGAACTGAGTAATTTCAGCTTTTTAAGAAGTGAAAAAGAATGAAAGATTTTTGAGACAACGGATGGGTTATCAGGCAATTTGTATGCCACTCAAAACTGACTTAAATTAATGCTGTGTTCCATTTGTCATCATACTGTATATTCCCAGACTCTGCCCATTGCCCAGTCAGCAGGTTTTACCATTCGAAAATACAAAGTTCTTAAGGTTCAAAATGAATCAAGGAAAGCAGCCACTGTGGATTGTATGGCAAACCATGGTAGTACTGTATTTGTCCTGAATATAACAGTATACAAACTAGAAAAAGTGCTCCTTGGAGCACAGGTCTCCGCCAGGTCAGGTAGGTTATTGTGGGCCAGTAATGGTCGTAATTCAGTCATTATAGAGGTGAATGGAATCTGTTGAAGTTGAGGGATTAATGTTAATGAAGTTATTGCACATGCAATCTGGGAACCCAGTGTCAAGTGAGAATGAAAAACAGCGCCCTCTGCTGTTTGTACTATCTAACTTGGCTCTGGGACAATGACGACGTAGCACCCGTGCGCAAGGAAACCGGGGTTTTGGTCTGCCTTCAGCCTTTCACTTCCGGTGGTGCCACTATGTTTTCATTCCCACTAACAATATTTCTACACGGAACACTAACACCACTTCTCCCAGAGAACATGGATCGTTTTGGTTATAAGCCCACTTGTTTCTATGATAGAGTAAGTCAAAATGTGAATATCTTTCCGTGGTTTTGTCTGCTCCGCGGACGCTATTGTTAAATTAGTTTGGGTTTGTTTCGAGGGGGAAGGATCGACGGACACGTGAATCCCGCCCACTACATTTGATTGGGTAAAGCGCGGCCTGCTTCCTGATCTGAAGGCACGCCCACTTGTAGCCCAGTGCGTACATGTTATGACGAACCTTCACGACAGATTCCAACGCAGAGCAGAATCTGTTCTTGAGAGATTATTGTACATGTGACACAATATGTTGATTTGTGGGAATGTAGAATATAGTTTTGTGTTTGAGTTACTGTTAATTGTATTGTTATTAATGTGAAATGGATTGTTATAGTGTTAGTCATAAAATCTGACATCCGTTTTGATTTTGTTTACCATTTTGCGTGATGTTTGGACAAAATGGGTAGGAGTAATATTCAAAAAAATGTTTTGCAAAAATCGGCCTCCTGGTGGCGGTATAATAGGCCAATGTGAAAAGGGTGGCATTTCTTCCTTTGCCTTTTATGGCAATCATACATGGTTTGTGGCATTTTGCTCAAAACGGGCCACTGCTGCAAACTTTAGATGCCAGACGGACGGACGGACGGACGGACGGACGGACGGACGGACAGACGGACACACGGACAGACGGACACACACACAGACGGACAGATAGGGGGCAAAACATAGTCTCGGCCACGCCTTCGGCCTGACGGAGACAATTAACAGTTTTTTTTTACTGCCTGCCTTTTCTGAATCCATTTTAAACACTCACCATCCACAATTGGAATGAGTGTCAAATACTTTTACATAATTTTTTAAAAGTTAACTTTTGGGGGCTTTTCTGAGACAGTGGAGAGTGACATGGGAATCGAACTAGGGACTCACTGTTAGGCATTTGAGCCTGCGTGGTATGTCCCCTAACCACTGAACTATCAGGTTGCACAAGTCTCTGAATTTCAATATAACTACAATATGAATGCCAATCTCAAATAATGGCCTGTCTCTAATAAAGGCTGGGCATGTGACACTGTTGAAAACAAATATATGCCCAGGATATTATTGGAAGTTTTATGGATATAACGGCACAATCTTCAGAGAGTCCGGGAGAGGGAATTCGAGAGTGCTGGAACACTTTATGAGAGGCGAGGGAAGTGGGTTGTCAAAGAGAATTAAGCCTAATTTATACTCCATCGGACAAGGGTGTTGCTTGCCAAAAAGAACAGTGTGTGTCTTTCTGCCTCTGTCTCGCTCCCTTTTCTACTCTTATAGCGATTTTCATATACCCAGCTAGTCAACTACGATGGCCTGCAGCCGAAGGGAGAAGCGATTTGGCATTGTGATCAATTTAATATTAGCAATCACTAACGGACTAGTCAGCCACAAAAGCCCTACAACGACCACCTTGTAATATCAAGGGCAAGACCACCAGGAACAGCTTGGATTATCTCACTCATAGAAGACACAAGTCACGTTCTCAGAGATTTCCCAAATGGCTTAAACAGAAGCAGGTAGGAATTAATTATTTACTCAGTTATATTCACTTAAGTAACTGTCTGAATAAATTGTACTTCACAAACAAAACCTTCACCTCGCCGTGGTGAATGAATAATCCATAAACAAAGAGAATACTTGATGAATTGAAGAAAATAGGGGTCCAAGATTAATACCACAAAACTATATATATATATATATATATATATATATATATATATATATATATATATATATATATATATGTTGTTAATCTTGGAGCCCTATTTTCTTCAAATAATAAAGTATACTCTTTGTTTTTGGATTCTTCATTCACATTCTCCATGAACTCACAGCTAGTAATTTACAGAAGAAAAGTCATTGTGTGGGTGAAGTATACCTTTAATGTGAACGGCCGGTTATGATTTTTGGGACCAGGTAAGCAACCTCAGTGTGACGCACGCATGCACCTATTTAGATCCCGCGAGGGAAATTCAGGCGAGAACGCTGAGAACATGAGAACCAGAGACAGGGCACGGAAGCAAGGACTTATTTAGAAATGGTCCGATTTTCTATACATTATATACAAAATTATACATTATATAATACGTTATACATTTTATGCAACATGTATAACATTTTTGACTACCTACATTTTTTTGAGGTACCGCCCCTGTGATGTTTGGCGCCCCCGGATCCTAGGTTGGTAAACCGTCATAGATGATAGTGATGAAACACCGTTGAAGGTTTTCCTCATAACATATTTGAAGCTTGATCCAGTCTTTTTAAACCATTGTACAGAGCCAACATAGTTCTGAAACAGCACTTATATTTCAGCACCACGGACAGCTCTGCTTGTTGTGTGTTGTCAGAAGTGTTCTTCTTTATCAGATTTGAACCCCACAGGATGCTGTACTTGATGAGATTTAAAAGTGCTAAAGTTAGTAAGCACTTTTAAAGTAAGCAGAGAGAGAGAGAGAGAGAGAGAGAGAGAGAGAGAGAGAGAGAGAGAGAGAGAGAGAGAGAGAGAGAGAGAGAGAGAGAGAGAGAGAGAGAGAGAGAGAGAGAGAGAGAGAGAGAGACCACACATTTTCTACTGGTACTAGTAGTGCTATTTATTGTGCTTCAGTTTATACAGGGTTTGCCTTGTTACGGTGTGGCTCTGAAAGAGGTTAAGCTGTCTATAAGAGTCTGTCTGTGTGGCTGTCAGTAGCTAATTTCGCATGCCACTGGACTAATTAATGCCAACTGTATTGTGCACACTGTCGCCAGGCTCACATAGAATGCCACTAATTTGTGTTTATGTTCTATACTTTTTGAAATATTTAGCAATGGGCCTTGGATTCTACAAATGTGGATGTCATGATGAAACCTTGCCCAAATATGGAATCATAATTATGTCAATGATATGTCATAGACGTCTGGTGGCGGCCACATGAAGTCCGAGGTCCTCATGAAGCCATGCTGTTATTGGACCCAGTCTTGTTTTTATATTCTTCAAACCATTCAGTGACATGTTACATGTTACAGACAGACAAGCACAACGGGTACTCTGACAAAGCCCCCGACACTATGACTCAGACTCTGTCGGATCAGTGGTGCGACGTAGGTGTGAGGGCCACGTAACGGCCCGAACCTCTAGTACTGTGGTGCGACGTAGGTGTGAGGGCCACGTAACGGCCCGAACCTCTAGTACTGTGGTGCGACGTAGGTGTGAGGGCCACGTAACGGCCCGAACCTCTAGTACTATCGTAACGACGTTAACCATAGATCCATTAATAATGGCTTTGTGTTTTATTGTAATTTGCATTGTCTTCTCAAGGTTTCAGTGGACCTAAACCATGGCAGCCCACACATCATTAGAGAGAAACTTGGCCCTGTCCTTTCACCTGCTGTAACCTGTCTTCCCTTGACTAATAAGATCAAAATAATACCATAAAGATGTATTATAATGAGGCTTTATTCTGCTGACTATCCAGCCATCTACTTTATCTTCAAAGTTGCATGAGAGACATGTTTCTATGTATTGTCTTGCGCTCTTCTCTCTCATGAAAAATACGGAAAAGAATGGAACAAAAAACATTTATAATAGAGATTTTACTGTATGGTCCTCATCAGTGCTTTAAAATGTAAACGCATTTGAAACAAAGAGGCTTTTTGCTTTTGCTTCCATCAAAATCCATTACAGATTCCAAACCCACGAAGTGAAGTAATAAATCAGACACTGATTTATAGGCACTGAGTTCCTATGAGGTTCCTGTCATATCTACTGTCTTTAGCAAGTCAAATCAAACCAAACCAAACCATACACTACAATGCAATTCAGTTTGCTTTACATTAAGTGAGAGTGCACAGTTGAAACAATGGCAGACAAAACTGACACAGGGAATAACATAAGCATAAACAATCAAATTTGAAGAGTAAAAGCTTGGGAAGTCTTCCTATTGTTGCTTTATCACATAACAACATAGATAAATACATGTACACATGCACCATCATATTTATCTTTTATCAGACACATGGATGCTGAAGGTTTAATCCAGTGCTCTTTGAAATTGTTACCTTCCATTGTGAGAATTAATTTCTTTAAAAAAAAAGATAATACTCCTTTATTAATTCACTGAACAGTCTTTCAATAATGAAGAAAATTGAAAGGAGAAACAGCGGGCTGCGGCGTTCTACATTTCTTTGTGAAACGTAAAAGCATTAGTAGAAAGGGGAAGCTTTTAAGTCAAAAATAGAAAAAAGACCAAGGCACTCTTCATAGTTAATCATTGAACTATTAAAAAACATGCCAGGCATGGTTTTGAATAGTTAAATGATGAACTAAGCCTTTGTAATAAGCGTTTTTAGTGCCATGTTTTTTTTTTTCTATTAGTGTCTTTCAGTGTTTAGCCATTCACTTAGTTAGCCAGAATGATATCCTTGAATGAAAGAAAGCCAGTCATTCTGTGGTGCTGAGAAGACAGCTCAAGTTGACAATGGACTACTGAGGTGTGGGCGTTGTGAAATAAGCCAAACTTCTATGAGTCTAAATAAATGTGCCCCTATTTTGTGTATGTCCTTATACGTAGGTGGAAAAAAACGAATCAAAAAACTAAAATTCTATAATAGTGAACATAGTGGATCTGTAGACCTGCTATGTTCACAGTGCAACACATTGCAATAGCGACTACTGCTACAGTATTGTGGCTGCTTTTGCGTGACACTGTCATTCGACAAAGTATAAAATAAGATAGCGACAATATGAAGCTTACAGTAGTAACATACTACTACTTTCTTTTGATTAAATGAAATGTGGCCTTAAACTCAGACAGATCCGACAAAGCTGCTTACATTTGGCATGACGTCAATATGTTCATATTCTCCTCATATTGATTGTGCTCATTATCGTCTCCGCCAGGCCAAAGGCGTGGCCGAGACTATGTGCGTGTCCGTCTGTCTGTGACCAGCTAATCTCGGGCACAGTTTGACCGATCGCCCTGAAACTTTGCACGCATACTCCCTGGAGAACAGAATAAAGTTTTCACATCGGCTTGTTATAGCGCCACCAGGAGGCCTTTTTTGGCAAAACACGTTTTTTATATTACTTCTAAAGATTTTGTCCAAACATCACACAAACGATTACACATTATCTCTAGAGTCACGTGATTAAGAGAGATTGGACAGATTTTTCATATTCCATCCCGAGTGGCGAAGATCCGATTGGCTCCCAAATTTCTTCGGATTGCTTGGACATTACGCAACTCCCCGAATAAGCCACGCCCATTTCCACCTTACAAGTTTTTTTGTTTTCTTTTGCTAAACACACTTTTTGATCCCACTCCTACTGGTCCAAACCTCACACAATTTGGTACACCATACCTCTGTAGTCATGTGATCAAGATGCATCTGTTAGATTTTTCGGATTCCATTCCGATTGTCTACTATTTGCTTTAAAAGTTTACGGGAGGGGCCCATTTTGCACAAAATGCCACGAATCATGAAGCTATGGAAGAATTGTTGTGAAACTTTGCACGCACACTCATAGTAGGCCAAGGAAGAACTTCCACCCCAAAATGTTCACATCGGCCTCATGGTGACGCTACAACAGCCCACTTAACGTTTTGACCAATAACTCTTGAACCATCGTACAATAAAAAACAAATCTCACTCTCCATATATAGACCCCGGCCCCACCAGATTACATTTTCCGTCCCATTTTGCGCTTTCTGCAAACACACTTTTTGCTACTACTCCTACAGATTCTGTCCAAAACTCAAACAAACCAGTTCACATTATCTCTGGGGTTATGTGATTTTTCAGATCCCATTCCAAATGGCTATGACTGTCTTCCAAAGTTTGCACGCCCTGGGTAGACAACCTGGCCTGCATGGTGGAGACTTGTGCTCCGAGGAGCACACTTTTCTAGTTTTTGTTTTTTTTGATGAAGTGTGAGACCTGGCTGGAATAATCTTAATCTTTGTAAAATAACCAAAACTTGATTGCTCATGATTAAACAACTTTTCCAAAAGTGCTCATGGCTTAATACAACACACTGTTTCTAAAACAATATTTCTGGATAAGTGCGCCCTCCGCAATACAAATAAAAGTATGATAGAAAAACCTCCCAACCTTAAATGCCCTTTTTGTATTTGTTTGTATTTCTTCATCTGCATACACCCCAATGTTGACCATGCATTAGCAAGTAAAAGATGAATGAAAGAGCCAGTGAGGGATATCTTTAATAGGAATTGTTGAGTTTGCTAAGACTGTAATGGAGATGGAGATCAGATAGCTTCAAGGATTGTATCTTATTGAAACCATTGCACCGTTCCAATATCACCTCTGCTCAGATATGAGTTATTGTTAGGAAAGGCTGGATGAGAAATGTTTTAAATATACTTGACAGCTTCAGAAGCACTAAATAGTTGTGTATCCCTCATTTTGTCCGGAGAGTCCTTGGATTCACTTAGATTTCCTAATTGCTGTGGCTCTCCAACCTTGACAAATGGCAGGAACTTGTGCCAAAGTCTTTGGACCTGTGCTAGATGTTTTCTGCTGTCATTGTTAATGAATTAGAGGGTTGGCCAAGGGCCAGCCATGCTCATTTGCCCTGCGACCTTCCACACAGACATCATTTAGAGCTAGGTGCCCCTCTACCCTCTATTCATTTATGTTTTCAAATTCAACCCTACTTGTCCTGCTCCACTCTGTGACATAAGTCAAAGGCTGTTGGCCATACAGTAGATTACTTGCCGTTTCTCGGCTAGCAGTGTTCAGCACAGACAGAAAGGAGGTGGTGTTCAAGTGAGCACTGAAATAGACTATGAGAACGCATAGCATCATAATGTCAAGTGCTGTAGATTCGCTTTCTGTTTGACAAATACATTTAAATAGGGCTGTTTTTTATGCCAACATGTTCGTTCATATTGATTGTGTTTCTACTCACCAAGATGCTCTCGGTGTGATAAATGTATAATTTAGCATTTAGAATTTTTATTGACTAGGTGATAGATAAGGGTGTCAGTCTTGTGTCCATCACTTTGTGACCAGCTGAATTGTAATGAGGTCAACAAACAAGGCAACAGTTGAGGAGCCTACTAATCTCAGGGAATGAGGCTGGGGTGAATGCTAAGAACCAAAACAAGATAATAATGTGATTAAGGGATAATCTCCTACTACAGTATTGACTCCACTTTGACTAATTTAAATACATTCACAGCACACCATGTTTTTGACAATACGACATGATTTACCATATCTATCATACTGTATGTATGGTATATTTAATTTATCACAAATCAAGCCCGTATTTGCCCCGTGGGAGGAGTGAGGACAAAGAGGTTGATCATCGCAAGTTAGCACAGCTGACCAATCAGCGCCCGACACCATGCTGAAAAGTCACTGCGAGCTACCTTACTGCTGAAGGAACTTGGCATGTCAAACACGGACAAAACTCAACCGCTGAACATGGTTGCTGTGGAAGATTCACAGAGCCAAAAACAGTGGCCTTGCAGCAATTGACATACTATAATGGCGAGGCCGGCTTTCTTTTCAGCCAATTCCTTCGCCGCACGGTCCGCACTGTCAGGGAAACCAGTGGGACCTTTTCATTCACCTGGACAGTTCCTCGTTAACAGTAATGTTTTTACTTTTTATTTATTCAATTAATCACCTAAACCCTATAGTACTTAACAAGGGCTCCCCAGGGGTCTACTTTGTCCCCTACCTTTTTCCTTCTACATCCTGCTATTTTTACCGTATGTTTGCCTCAGAATAAATCAGGGTTATTCTACTATATTAGTCAGTGGGCCACAATTGTAAAATGGGGCCACAAGTCTGTGACAACAAAAATTAACAAAATGTTCAAGGTTAACAGTTTAACCGGAGGGGGAAACATTACTTGAAAGCCATTGTGGTATCTGAAACCACAGACTTCACTATATTTGGTAAAGGTTCTACTGCACTTTTAGTTGCCAACAATGCCATATTGTAGTTAATAAGATGTTCCAGAGGTGTGTATGAATGGTTTAAGAATGGATTGAGGCATCACTCCAGTCAGTGAGGTTACTTGCTTCCGATTTATTTCATAGTACAAACAGAGTACAAACAGCTTTCATATGGAGCCTCAGCTCCAACCAACAGCCTCCCGGCCTTGGAGTAGCACACACACTAAGCTTACATTTTAGTCAATCTTTATAGCAGTGGTCACATTTAGAATAATTGGGTGGGGGTCAGTGAGAGCCCCTCACCTAAAAGAAGATCAATGGCTCTAAATGTTAATGTCTCTCTGGTGGCTTCCTGCATCCCGCCGTGGATGTGTGTCCAGGAAGAGAAGACAAAAACCTGTTGTCTCTCAGGTTAACAAAGGCAATGTAAATTGTACTTCACACCTATAGCCAGGCTAGGGCCCAGGCACGCCGATTTATGTGCGCGGCCGTGGGGGCTCAACTCGAGCCGCAATAGCCCCGCCCCCCCACCGCGAGCCGTTTCTCTGTCTGGGCTATTGTTCTAGGTGTCAACGGCGCGTTAACACCTATCTGCGCCCCGCTATAGTAATGGTAATGGTGATGGTACTGTAAGTTTGAGCCTGACATCTGAGATTCATGAGGGGGCTGACCAATTGAGCGTGGGGGCGCTGGCCCCGAAGCCCCCCCCTATCGGCGCCCCTGCTAGGGCCCACAGTCACCTCTGAATACACTCTCCTGTCTGTAGGCCAAAGTAGACCTTCCTCCTAGTAATTCTAACTGATGGCTTAGATGTGTATGCTATATTATGAAATATATAACACCATACTTGAGTAAAATATAGGTTCTATGCACAGCAGCCATATCAGAAACAAATGAATTGGGCCTCTTCCTTACTTCCTTCACAGGTCTTACCAATTATACTAATTAAGGCTCTGTTCCATTCTGGTCATACAGAGTCAGGGTGCTGATATTGTGCATATATGGCTCACTGGAAACACTCTGCTACACCAGTGGGTCTCAAAGTGTGGCCCAGATACCCTCATTGATCCTTGAGGGGGTTCCAAATTGCCCCTTACTGGTGTGTAAGTTATGGGGTCCTTGAAATTAAAGTTTGAAAACTGCTGTGCTACACTAAACGGAACAGAGACTTAATTAGTATTATTGGTAAGTAAGGAAGAGACCCAATTTGTTTCCAATATGGCTGCTGTTATAGAGCATATTGGGTCAAAGTGTTAAAGTACCTCATATAAGTAGGCTTATCTGGTTTTTAAATGTAGTTAAGTAAATAGACAGAAATGCTCTCTATCTCTCTCTGTGTCTCTCTGTCTCTCTCTCTCTCTCTCTCTCTCTCTCTCTCTCTCTCTCTCTCTCTCTCTCTCTCTCTCTCTCTCTCTCTCTCTCTCTCTCTCAGTTCGTCCATCACATGCCATCTCCATCCATTTTTAGCTATTTCAGAGGAATTTGTCCATCACACCAAATACATAATTGTCCATCTGCATCCAGTTGTAGTTTTTGATTGAGAGGATTTTGTCCATCACACCAAAGCATTTTTTTTCTTCATCCACTCAAAACCCAGCAACTAATGGTTCATGAAAAACATCATAAGTGTTTGTGCCCTTATCAGCCAGGTGGTCAAACACGAACAAAAAACTAAAACCTTTCATATATACGGACATAGAAACACTTTCACCATGCCAGCCTTCCTCCACCACTCTTCTCACAATTATGTTTTTGTGCCAGGGACCCATGCACAGAACAAACACTGAATAGCTGCTTCCTATTTTCTCAAATTCTAAATCAAAGCATGTGCACTATAAAGGACGTGCACAGAAATGATCCTATTAGACATTGAAATGCATAAATGCAGTATGAATCAGGCACTAATAAGTCACCATAATGGCTATAATAGCCTATGTCCATTGTTGTGTTCTATATAGGACCTTAAAGCACATGCAGGCAACCTGTCTTCATGAGAGCACCAGTTGTTTTCGCGTGAATATGAGCAGTCTGGATAATCCAATATAATGATGATGAGAGTCATACAATTATATTCTGATTTTACTTGAGTAACAAAGTGTCCATTGTTAATGTAGTGGAGTAAAATATCATTTTCTTATTTTAAATGTAGTGAAGTAGAAGTGAAAGTTGTGACAAATATAAATTCAAGTAAAGAATAGATCTGCCCAAAACTGACTTAAGTATTCTAACAAGGTACTTCATTATTTTACACCACTGGAAATAAAGTGCCCTGCACACTTCAGGAAGTTGACCCATGACGGCTCCAATGGCCATGGGATTTTCATTTCAAAACATTTTTTTTGCAGAATAACACAGTGTTTTGCAAGAAAACTATGATTTGAATCAATATTTCTAGCTTCTTCTTGAAACATTCAAAATGGTCATATTGTGTTGACAAAAATATATCCTCAATCTCAATGGTGTTTTGCTGTTCTCTGTTCTAGGCTATTCAGATTTGTCCTTAAAGGAGTAGTTCACCCACAAAATGACTTATTCTCTATCAATTACACACCCCATGAAGCCTTGAATTCATGGAGATGTTTTGTATTTTTTGGACTTTTTCTGCCTTTATTTATAGTTTCATAGTAGAGATGGACAGGGGGAGAGAGATGGGGAGAGACATGCAGAAAAGACCGCTGGGATAGGGACTCAAACTCGTGGTGCGCTGTCAGGCTGCTTATGAGCCTAGGTGCCCGGACCTCTAGGCCAGGTCCGGGTAGAGATGTTTTGTTTTTGTCTCTTCCTGAGCCAATAATTTGATGACCGGGTCATCGGTTTGTAGGAGACTCAGTAGGAGGTCATCAAATTATTGGCTTAGGAATGCAACAAAAACAAAACAAACTGATAGAAAAATAGTTTGGGTGAACTACTCCTTTTAAATGTTTAAAAAAAATATTATTACACATTATTATTAGTATATTTTTGTACATTCTGTGTATCTTGTATCTTGATGACAATATTGCTGCCCCTCCCTGGTTAGGGCAACCTGATTGAAGGCACACCCTCCAATGGAGCTCACCAGTGTCCTCCCCTATAAATGTGAGGTTCATTTTTTTTGCTGTGTCAATCCCTGAAGAAGACCTTTCCAGGTCGAAACATTGGATAATGAATTATCCTGCATCGTGGCTATGAGTGTGCTGCCTTTTCTTCACTCCTATACGTACTTCTCTACCAAGGTCAGCAGCACCTCAGCAATACTAGTGTGTGTCCTTCTCCTGTTTGTTTGCCATCTTACAATAAATGCAGGGAATCTGTGCGTATTTATGTGTGTCTGTAATCCACGTATATCTCGAGAACTGTTCGACCGACCGACTTCAAATTCGCCACACATGTCGCAGATGACCCAAGTAGGCCTGTCACAATTATTACATAATCGTCTAATCGCAATTATTTGAGATAATCGCAATTATTTGAGATAATCGCAATTATTTTTGCATAATCGTCATAATCGTCTACATTTAAAAAAAAAAAAAAAGCAGAAATAGCAGATCTACAAGCTTACAACGCGTCACTTCGTGACACATTGTAAGCTTGTAGATCAGCCATTTCAGCCTTTTTTTTTACATGTATAAAATGTAAATACATATTAAATATGTTAATAACATTTGTGCATTTAAGTTATTTGTCATATCTGCCCTGTGATTTTTGATTACGAAACCTAAAAGGCAAACAGACTTTTTTTTTTTTTTTTCAAATGTTCCAGCGCCAAACACACAATTCAATCGTTAATCGCAATTATTTTAGCGACAATTAATCGTCAACTTAAATTTGTAATCGTGACAGCCCTAGACCCAAGGGAGTGCAGTTCCTGGTGTCCAGGCGCATGGATAAGCTGGTTGTCCAGAACTGCCAGTAAAAGCTCTGGCATGGCCCGGCACAAACGAGCCAATTGATTGCCATGGCCAATGGGAATCAAGGGAAGGGAGTCACATTCCTGAGATATTCCTGAATATTGGAACAGGAATGTGGGAAAAAAAAACATCTCCATGAATTGAAGTCTTCATGGGATGAGGATAGTCATTTCTTTGGGTGAACTTTTTTTGTATTCTATGAATGAAGTTTCTATTAGATTAGTCTGATAGAAACTTCATTCATAGAATACAAAAAAAAGGTTCACCAAAACAAAAAAGAATGACACCAGAATCTCCATTACAACAAAAAGCCCATATTTGGACTACATATGTGTGTCTATTTTCATTCACTTAATCAATGTCATGTCAATGACTATCCATGGAAGAAATCAAAGACTTTTTCTTTACTACTGTAGTCTATTACACAGTTCCATGTTTGTAAAATGTCCCTGTGCTGTGACAGTGCACAGTAAAAAAAAAATAGTTATTTTCACGGTTCCATTTGGGTCCATTTGTACACTCTGAGATGAAAAAAAACTTTAAAAATAACACTAAGGATTTTACTGTGTGACTAGTTCTGCCTTTTTCTTGACCAACCCAGGCAGGGCCAGTACAGAAGATCAAGAGGTAGAGAAAGAGAGAGGGGGGTCAATGTCTGTACTGGCGCTCTACCACAGAGTCACACTATTCATCTTTCACTCATCTGTCTCTGACTGTTTCCCCTCCACCTCACTGGCAAAGCAAAACACAGCCTGTGGTTCTTTATTCCCAGGGCAAGGGCCCTTGCTGACCTCCCAGAAGTAATTTTAGACTTCCATGTAGTTTAAGCCTGTGCCAGAGAGCCAGCCCCTGTTAATCCAAGGTTGTCACCCTTTTTATTATTTTATGTTGTAGAATATAAGTAAGCCTCTGCTCAAGTACCACGTAGAGACAATAGTTTTTACCAGCTTGCGAGCTGGTCTAAGAAGAGACTGACCACTAGTCAACATGTGTTCGACAGATTCTCAACAGATTCTCATCAGATTCTCGACATGTTTTTGATCATGGCTGTCCTTTATGCCAATGGGGATACTTTCCCATACTCTGAACGGGCGGTCTCGTCCTCCCAAGCTATGGTGGCCTAGCAGTGTTGCCAGATTCTGCGAGAGAAATAAGCAACAGGTCTAAGCCAATGGGGAGCCACTAGCAGGGTTACCAGATTCTGCGAGACAAATCAGGAACCAGGTCTATGAAAACAAGCCGTGCATACACGGCACACACACACACACACACACACACACACACACACACACACACACACACACACACACACACACACACACACACACACACACACACACACACACACACACACACACACACACACACACACAGAGAGAGAAAAGAGAGCAAGCTGGTATACATGACTGTGTGTCATGTCTTGTTCTATTGTCTCTACGTGGCATAGTAATAGTAATTCTTCTTTGATAATAATAAACCGGCTGGTGTTAATGTTATGTCCAGCAAACTATCCCACGCATGTTGATTTCTACAAATGTTAGTTAGTTTGACAATGTATAAATAGCTAAATATTACATGTCAATACTGTATAGACAAATTAACATGCATGATTTCATTGTGTTGAACCCATTTTAATTTACAAGCACAATCTTTCTTTCTGGAAAAACATGCAGAGTATGTTGATGGATAGAAAGCAGTGAATGGAAAAATAAACTGAACAGAAACCCACGGTTAGGCACGTACTGTAACAGCAGTAGGGTATATGATTTATACTCCATGAAGATAGTTTTGAAAGAACTACCTCTCATAGATATTGCTGGCCTTGTACACTGTCAAGTGTGACATGTACTGTAAATATTGAGGCGATGTCACATGCTTCTCACAGTCACACTGTATCAGAGCAATTGAGGCGCGTTTGCAAAATGTGTTTGGACAGCTTGGGTGTTGCTAACCATTCCAGGGGACATCATTCCTGCACAACAGTTCAGTCAGAAGGGCCCTTTCTAAGGTCAGACATCTACGAAGAACCACTGCAATGGCTTAGAGGGACATGTCATTGTTTTAGAATAACACTAGCTGCTGGTCAGGGAAAAAACCCTCGGTCTGAGTCCATTATACAGTAGCACTTCAAAGTCACGTTATATTTGTGTGGGTTGTTGCATTATTGTGTGCGCCTGGTGCGTCATGGCACACAGACTGGTCAGATATTTTCACACACAGCTTAGTATGGAGCCTATTACTGTATATGCAGTGGCTCACTAGAATCCTTAAATTAACATTCAAGTTTAGTGTCTCAATCCAACCTTGACAGTGCATTGATCAAAATAGGCTATAATGTAGGTAGAGGGTGGCCATGATACTGTAGCTCTTTTAAAATGTGTTACATTGTATGTGCGACTGTGATCAAGACAAAAGTCGTATTCGCAGTCAATTCTTGCCGGTCTACATGAATGTTGTTGAGGTTTTCTTGCACATACACACAGTAGAGACACATAGGTCTGTCTGCCTGTCTCAAACACGTCCCACAGGCTGTCCAGGGCCCCTTGTAAATGTGCATGGATACAGGGGGTTGTGTCCAACGCACATACCCATTGTTCCCAACCAAATTATACACATATAAAAAATATTTTCATGGTATAACATAAAACGACATAACACATGAATCCCCCCAGCACATTTCCCATGGCAACTAACAGCGCAATAACACAATAAAAGAACGATAACACAGAAGCATGCCCTAAGGCATGCTGGGAAGTCTCCCTCAGACACTAAACTGCCTGGAATTGTAGTTTCTTTCTTCATAAAAATCGGAGATCGGGACTTTAGTTCTTTTAGAACTAATGCCAAAATGTCCACATGAAATGTAAAATGACACTCACTCAGTGGTTAATATTTGGCTATACAATTAGGAATTAGGCTAGTACATTCTGTAATTTGAACAGTATTCAGGCTTAGCTTATCGTTTCAGTTAACATACTCTAACTGCCTGAAACATGTCAACCTATCTCAGGATTAGTTTTGCCATGTCCAAGAAACTATGAAACCGTTTCATGATTTATTTTATACTTTGCTATAGCAGAAAAATAGCCAATTCCTAAAACTTTTGTTTCATTGCTTTTAGAAGTATTGCTTTGCTGAGTGATGGACAGAAGCCTCCGGTGCTTGCAAAGCCATTTGATAAACTTAGGTTCCTCCACAACTTTTCAAAATCGATTTCCCCCTCCTCAGTTCCACAAGATCACAACATTAGATTTGCCTGGTTAGGTGACACCTACAGATCTGATGGGTGATGGATGTTTTATATATAGAGTCCAAATCAACACTGTGCGCTCGCGCGCGCACACACACACACACACATTACACACGTGTGCACGGTGCAACACTCCTCCTATCATCTTCTATCAGAGAGGCGAGATAACCTCAAAGCCAATGACAAACTTTGACAAATGGCTTGTCTCCAAGCACCTGCAAGACGATGGAAGTGACAGACTCCTTCACCTCTTCTCTTTCTCCAAGCCTTGGGCTGTGCCAAGCCGGCAGAAGTGATATACTGTAGGACATGGCCGGGTGTAAGTCATGCTCCTTCCGTTTCCACCAGATTGGGAGCCTCTGCATCCATCAGTGTCATTCACCCCCCCATCTCTCTCTCTCTCTCTCTCTCTCTCTCTCTCTCTCTCTCTCTCTCTCTCTCTCTCTCTCTCTCTCTCTGTCCTATGAGCATATTCTCTCCCTCACCTCTCCACTCAAAGGTCACTCTTCCATTTTCCCAACCCCTATGTCTCCTTCCGCCACCGCAGCGGCGGACAGTATATCTACGAAACCATACAGATGGCCGGGTAATCTGGCCCAGGGACATTATGAAAGCTGTCCAAGACCCTCACCACAGGCCACCCTCCCCGTCTGTCAATCCATCTCCACCGTCCAGAAAACAGCCCGAAACGAAGCATCCGTCTAAATAGCCAGACGTGTGGCTTCACACCACAAATATAGCTCACTATTTTAGCAGACACACAGAGACATTTGCCGCATGCAGCTGCAGTGGATATGCACGTTCATGCATGTGAGTGTGTATACCTCACATAGACGCACATTCGCGCCTCTCTCTTGCCATGACTACTATCTTGAACTTTGCTGTGTCTGCTCCCTCTTTCTCTTCAGTCCTTAACTGCCGGTCTTCTTCTCATAATCTAAGCAGCGTTCATGCATCATTCATGCTTGGCCCCCTGCCTGCCTATCCTGCTCATTATCTATTACAGCCGCTGTATCTCTCTACCGACCTGTCTGGAGTCTGTCTAATGTAGTCACCTGACAGCCTCCCATAGTCTCCACCCTCCTCCCTCCAATGTTCATCACCATGTGACACCGCTGACCTTCACCGACCGCAATTTCCATTAAGTTTGACAAATCTGGCATGTCATGGCCGCTTTGTCGACATGCAGGTGTGGAAGTGCCACCGAATGGATCCCTTATGATGAAAACACCCATGGAAGTGTGGGTAAATATTGCTGGTTGGGGTGTGTGGGAGTACGAGAGAGAGAGAGAGGGAGAGAGAGAGAGAGAGAGAGAGAGAGAGAGAGAGAGCGCACACACAGGTGCGTGCGTGCGTGCATGCTTTGATGAGACAGAAAATGCATTACATACAGTGTCTCATGGTTTACTGCAGTTCTTCTGCCACACCTTTAATCCCATCTGGGTTTATGTCACTTTGTATTCTGTTAGTTTTCTCTAAACTTTCAGGTCACAAATCTAATTTACAGACTCTTAACGGCTCTAATGTGTTAACGCACAGCATCCATGTGCTATGCAGGGAGAGGCTCCACTAGAATACTAATTCAGCTATAAACATCCATGTTTCACATTTCCGTTCATTGCTAGCTTTGCAGTTTCATCCTCGTACCATGGCACGTTATTCACTTGTTGACAAGGCAATTGACACTAAAGGCTGATTTATATTTGACTATCGGTTTTGAGTGACACTTGTCAAAAGCATTACTAAAACAATTAATATTCTCATGATAAGCTTTCGTGTGTGTGTGTGTGTGTGTGTGTGTGTGTGTGTGTGTGTGTGTGTGCGTGCGTGTGTGCGTGCGTGCGTGCGTGCGTGCGTGCGTGCGTGCGTGCGTGTGTGCGCGTGCGTGTGATAAGGATGAAGTCACTGGAGTATTGTCTATTCCCTGAGTGAAACGCTCCCTGGGTTTCAGGGCTTGAGTGGGACTTAAGAGTCCCACACAAGCCACTATGTTTTGTGAGACATCACAAAAGCTCTGTCTGCCCACAGCAGAGAGCAAGGTTGTGACTTCAGTATCACATTATGTAACCTTTGTCTGGTCGTAATACACAAAGACACTTGAAACAAGACCCTGCCTCTCCGTGTGTGGCTTTCAAAGGCATGGGACTCTCTCCCTTCTTTGCCTTTCTCTCTTCTTTTGTGGCACTCATGCCCTATGCCAGTAGTCACTATATCCACCTTCAAAATCTATGGCTGAGTTTCTGGTAGGACGAGCCACGCTCACTCTTTCACAATAGATATGCTTCCCAGCGGTCCCGCAGAACAACAGTGAAGTATGCCCTTTCTTTGACAGAACCCTCATCCATCATGAGGACAAGCATCTCAGGTTTATTTCCACTCCACTTCTTAGATTTACGTGAGAGGATTGTACCACAGAGGGAGCGTCTACACCCTCATATAAACCTTTACAATATCTTGGTTGGGTTTTTATTTTCTCAGATTTATAGACAACTCCTCAGCACAGCACAGCAGGTACAGTAAAGTAATCTTACACCCTATGCAATGTACAGTATATGAATAATATTGGTCCACACAGGTGTAATATTCTGACTGCTCTTTGCTGCTCCATGATGGTTAGTTGGTCAGTGTTACACCTGGAACACACTGGAAGCATCACCAGCGTTGCGGCAGCATTGCTGTAATGGCAGCATCTTGCATGCAGCTGCTGTTCACATCGGTGTTAATTTTGGCAGCTATTTTAGATGTAGTCTTAGTCTTTTGGACAATAATGCATATTCGTTTTTAGTTGAGATATGACTGTGCTAACAGTATAATCATAAAATATATCACATTTTGAAGATTCACATTATGGGATAACTTATGCAATGCACGTGCATGGTGCGCTGTCTGCCAGGCCCCACTTCTTCATAGATGTTTTGAAGCAGCCAACCCCAGTGTGCACACTACACAGTCGGTTCACCAGGGTCCATTTACGGCGTGGCAGGTCTTCTCCTTTGATGCCATCTCCTGGGTCCCAGATGTAGCGGTGACAACATGCGGGCTAAGCTGACTCCCACTCCTGCTTCCAGGAGGCCTTCATCCATGCCTTTGTAGACAGGGTCCTCATGGTTACAACTGAGCATCTCTTGTGCCGCCTTGTTGTATGGGTGGCGGTACTTGAGTCTGTTTAGAGGCAACACTTGCGTAGTGGTGTCACACAGGATCCAGTCACGTTTCAGGGCTTTCATTACTAGCGCGAGGGTAGCAGTCTCCCGACGGAGGCCGGCCGGGGCAAAGGTGGGCTTCAGGCTACCAGTTATGATCCGGGGAGCATTGATAATGGCAGTATTTTTTCCCCCCTTTTTTCTAAGCCGGATCACATGCCTCAGTTTTAGAATGAATACCAGGCATTCCTCTGTGGTGGAAAGCCTCTTGACGTGAGGTTAATGACAACCCAATATTTAAAAAAAAAATGTATTTAGGATAAAAGTATACAGGTATATGGATCCTAGATGGATCCTAGCCCTCGAATGGCTGTGATATTACATACGTTTCGTATTCCATATACACAGCCATAGATCACTCCTATGCCCTCCTGCCTCAGTCATCGCAGCGGCATAAAAACGTGTTGCTCTGTTTGTACTCACCCAATAATTAACCCAACTTGGGGTCAGCTATTGTCATCTATCATATCCATTTGAAGCAGTTTGTCACTACGAGTCTACTATCAAGGGTGTGACTCAGCAATATTCACTCCCTGACAACACAACATATAACTTGTTTATTTCACTATTTTACTTCAAAATTAACAGAGCTTGTATTGTATAACTGCACCGATCTGTGTAAAACTTTGTATGTGCACTCCCTAGAGGCCAAGGAAAAACCTTTTGCCCTGCATTTTTAACATCTATCTTTTATAGCGCCACCAGGAGGCCAACTTATGTAAAACACATGTTTTGATATTACTCCTTCAGATTTTATCCAAATGTCACGCACATCGGTACACATGATCTCTATAGTCATGTGATCAAGACGGATCTGTTAGATTTGTCATATTCCATCCTGATTAGCTAAGATTGACATCTAAAGTTTGCAGGAGTGGCCCGTTTAGAATAAAATGCCACAAATCATGAACGCAGTGTCCGATTGCGGTGAAACTTTGCACGCACATTCACTTCTCTAATTAGTACAGGTCAGAGTTATTTTTGTTTTTTGTTGCTTGCATTGCATTTCAAGTTAACATGAACACACAATCTTACCTGATAAAATAACTTAAGTTTGTGTGCTTTTACCTTTGAATGAAATTCGGAATGACTTTTCTCCACTAGTACCTGGAACATTTTAGTCTAGTTTTTATTCGTTGACCAAATTGTCAATATATGTAGTCATAGTTTTAGTCATCATAGCTTAGTTTCTATTTAGTTTCTATTTAGCTTTCATCAGTGAAAAAAGGTAGTCAACGAACGTTTTCCGTCATAGTTTTAGTCAAATGAACACTGGTTCACAGAGGCAGGGTTTCTGGTGTGCCGTGTAACAGCAGGCCTATTACAAATATAATTTCTAGATTGAGTTTGCCTCTGATAATGACCCGTTAATGTGGTTTTGGAGGGACGAACACCACAAATACAAACATATCTCTTCCCAGAGGAACAGATGAGCTGCACTGCTCTCATGGCCACTTTAGAGTAGCGATTCAGCTGACCTGCATTCCAGGATGACAACAGGAAACAACTGTCTGCCAGGACAAGGAGAGAGAAAAAGAGCCAAGGGGCTTATGGCACTGACCTGTGTTTACTGACTCGATGCAGTTACCCTGCATTCTCATGTACTTACCAGGAGGAATTGCCCTGCAAGCCTTTATGCAAGGACTTTATCCCGTTGGTCTTCACAAGCATACTGTAACACTCTGTGATGCCTTACAAGAAGCAGAACAGGCCAAGCCCATAATACGGGCCTTCAGCCCGTCTTCGGCTGCCCTGGCCCGTGCAAGGCAAGCAGAGTGGTTCGAGGATGAAGCAGTTGTTTAAAAGATAATGCAGAGGGTCTTGTTTTTCTTTTTCTGCTAGACAGCAACATTGTGTATCCAGTCTTCTCTCACCACATAAGCCAGATCAACACCTCCAGTCTGACTGCTGCCACTGAACATCGACTCGGTCGGCTAGACCAAGCTGTGGGGCTATATTTGGACTGTGAGCTGAATAACACAAAGTTCCAGGCCCTTTTGTCACAGGTGCCACTCTTTCGTTCGTCCGCCTCGGAACCCTTCCCTATGCTCACAAAGTTGTGGTCATTCACAATGATTCAGATTCAGAGCGTAACCGGCAGGAAGCGAGCTCAGATAAAAGGCTAAGGACTGCTCCAAATCATGGTGGTCAATATAAGACTGACTGGGCAACATACAGGACGAGTGCATAATTGGGCTGGATGTGCTCAAGTGATGGAGAGCGTGTTAGATATTCCAAGGGCCTGCCTCTACATAGGCCAGAGACAATACTGAGACAAAGGCTTAAACGTCACCGTGAGCACAGTTCTATTCCACATCGGGCATAGCCTGCATCCTCATTCACATCAGCAGCCCTGATAGTACTGATACTAGAGTGCTACGTCGGTCAATGGGGAGTCCAGCCAGCTGGGTTTGACTTCACAGACAAGACGACCAACCAGCTGCCAGTACTGCACCGTTGATAGCAGTTCTCCAGGACTAGAACATGGTCCGCCTCACTGTTACTGAGGGTGAGGAGATCCAACTGCTCCTGGTACCTTGTTGCTTCTAGCTTAAAGTGCTCCAAATGGTCCATCACTTGGTGAGGGTCCAGTTCAGAATCACCAAGATGACTGTGATGACTTAAGGCCCGGGTCTTACTGAATTGCTGGACATAAGTGTGACTGCTGCAACAACCAGAAAATGTGGCTGAAAAATAGGCTCAACACGACACATACTTGCGTAAACATATGCAGTGTGTTCTTGGGGTTTAGGTGAGTGTATCAGTCATTGAAATGCACAGAAAAAAATGTAGGCCTGTAATACAGTATGCTAGTCTCACACAAGCATGCACAAATGTACTGTATAGACGCAGACCAGCTCACATGCGCACACATCGTCATCGCCATCATCTTCATTATACTTGTTTACTATGTTTTCTGTGGTCTGTGGACCTGCAGTGAGTGCGTTTATTTATTCAGTGTGTGTATTGCTGATAAATGACAACAGCCTGGCTCAGAATTGTGATGAGGTATTGTTCACAGCGTTATGCAGCGCCAGGTATCAGCAAATACAAGGGACCTGTCATTATCTAAAACGCCAAATTTCCCCTGAGGCTCTCCGAGGGAAGATACAACACACTTTCAGACATGGTTTTCTCTCTCTCTCAATCTCTCTCTCTCTCTCTCTCTCTCTCTCTCACTTTCTCTCCTCTGTCTGTCTGTCTCTCCGTCTGTGTGTGTGTGTGTGTGTGTGTGTGTGTGTGTGTGTGTGTGTGTGTGTGTGTGTGTGTGTGTGTGTGTGTGTGTGTGTGTGTGTGTGTGTGTGTGCGTGTGTGTGTGTGTGTCTCTCTCTCTCTCTCTCTCTCTCTCTCTCTCTCTCTCTCGCACGCATGCATGCACGAGCGCGTTCACACACACACACACACACACACACACACACACACACACACACACACACACACACACACACACACACACACACACACACGCACACACATTACACATAATAATTCCTTTCACAGAAATGGTGATGTATTATTTGTCATGCTACATGCTGTGAACTGAACATACATGTTTTCCATGTCCCACGGGAGCTTGTTTACCGTACGTGTGCATTGTTAGAGGTGTGTTCTCATTGGACTATTCAAATCAAAGCTTGTGTGTATGATTGTGCATTGTGCATGTACCCATATTACTGTGTATGTAATATACAGCATGTGTGAATATCTGTGTGAATGTGATGTGCCCCCTCGTGTGTGTTTTAGTCAGTGTGCACGTGTCTGCTTTACATTTGCTGTTGTAGAGTTTTGATGGTAACCGTCTCAGGAATAATTTTCAGAGAAAATCTGTTGCACAGGCCTGCCACCATCATCTCAATATCGGCAGAGTAAAGCGCTACTCTCACTGATGATTCATTTAGAAAGGGTCTTCATTAGATCAGGTTCGACCTGACAAAGAACTATTAACAGGATATAAATGTCTGTCAAGTACGGGTGTAAATTGCTCTAGGACTACTGCTATGTGAATAAGACCGATCTGTGGAGGTCTGAACCAAGGGAGGAGAAATGTACAGTATGTAGCCAATTAGTATGAATGTTTTATTTTGTGAATCTTAAATGTTAATTAAAATCTTAAATGTAATCTAAACAAATGAATATAAAATGTAGCTATAAATGACAATGCCAACAAAAAATTAAGACAGAAAACTGTCAATCTGGGCTATTTTCGGCAACTTCCAGTCCATGGACTGCTCACTTTCAGTTTGCAAATGCAGATCCGAATAGCCTAAACAAATTCTTTATTAACTTAACACGTACAGATAGTGGCTTTGCGTTAGTGTGCATCCCTTCTCTTGATCTGTCATGCAGAACATCTCAGCCCAGCATCTAATAATATATAGATGAGCTTCTATTATAATCTATTATCTCTGAAGACATTGGGGGACTGTGAAACTGACCGGATGATTTCGGTGTTGACGTTGCAATATTGTTGGATTTAGGATGCTGCTTTTGTTTTCTTCCCCTGTTTCTCCTTCCCCTCTCACCACCTCTGATCCATATCATCGGTCCCCGCAGAAGGAAGAAGGGTGACAAACAAACCAATTCATCATCAGCAGGTTCTCCCGGCTAAACTGTTATCCAAAGCTAAACTCTCTAAACTTTTCCCAGCGGCCTATTGTTTACGGCTGCATCTCCTAAATTTACACCCACCGCTTGTTTTATGAAGTGTCCATAGAGGGTAAGAAAGGTGGGTAAAGGCCTGGTGTCAGCACATTTCCCTGTCCTGCATCCATACTGTGATATATGGGAGAATAATGCCTCCATTTTTAACCTCCCCTCCCCCCTTTCATTTTTCCCCCTCCACCATGAATGTACTATTGTTTTACAACACCTTGTTATAGAAATACAGCATCATCATATTACTGATCTCTCCCAAGAGATTGTATTGTGTATGATTGGAGGTCATTTCCAGGATCAGCGGAGAGGAAATAGAGAGGGAGGCTTTGGACAAAGGAGTGGAGGTGAGGGACAGAAGGGCAAGTGCCTGCAGACATATGGAATCAATGTTGCTTCACAAATTGTATCTTGAGGGGAAACAGTGGTGTAGTGTCAGCCTTATCTATCTGCACAGTTCTGCATAGTAAAATAGTCACTATATTTGTTTATTTATACTTATATATTGTATTGTACTTACATTGTGTAAGTTAGCATGCCCAGCTGTTTACAGTTTTTTGTCTCCTCCAGGCCAAAAGGCATGGCGAGAGAGTATGTTTTGCACCCTGTCCGTCCGTCCGTGTGTCCGTCCATGTGTCCGCGTGTCCGTGTGTCCATCTGTCTGTGAGCAGTTAATCTCCGGCACCGTTGGCCCGGTCACTGCGAAACTGTGCAAACACGGTCCCTAAATGCCAATTCAGAACGCCTGCCCCAAATTTTTCACATGGGCCTGTTATAGCGCCACCAGGAGGCCGATTTGTGCAAAACCATTTTTTTAATAGTACTCCTACAGATTTTATCCAAACGTCACGCAAACTGGTACACAGTATCTCTATAGTCATGTGATCAACCCGGATCTGTCCGATTTCCTGATTCTATCCTCATTGGCTAAGGTTGGCTTCCAAAGTTTGCAGGATTGGTCAGTTTTGAACAAAATGCCTCAAATGAACGTAGCTTGCGATTTCCGTGAAATTTCAAACGCACATTCCCACTAGGCCGAGGAAGAAATGCCACACATTTCACATTGGCCTTTTATAGCGCCACCAGCTGGTCTAATTTAGCAAAACAAATTTTTGGAACAAAATGCCTCACATCATGAATGCAATGTCCGATTGCCTTGAAAGGCCTAAGAAGAAATGGCACCCTTTTCACATTGGCCTACTATAGCGCCACCAGGAGGCCACAATAACGTACCTGACCTGGCGGAGACCTGTGCTCCGAGGAGCACTTTTTCTAGTTTGTTTATGTTTCTTTGTTAGGATCCCCATTACCTGTGCCCTAAAGCACCGCGCTAGTCTTCCTGGGGTCCATATAAAAACAATACATACATTTAAAAAACAAAACCTAAAGGAAAAGGTACATCAAAAATGTATAGTCCATACAAAATAATAATTTTAAGAACACATATAAGACTAATTAAAATACATTAAAAACAATATAGTGCATCCTACAACAAATATTTTCCCAGGTGTTTATTAGCTTTTTGAATAGTGATTTCTGTGTCAGTTTGGTCATTAACAGTGGCAAAGAATTCCATGTTTCTGTAATTGTCATGCAAGGGTGCTGCAGTCAAACACTCCATCAGTAAGTCAAATCTAGAAAGGAGCCCATGTGTCGTTACAGTTCATGCGTCAGAATTTCAAATCAGCTCGAAAGCCATTGTTCCAGAGTCATTTTTAATCACAGTCCAAATTGTCACTGTGACAAATTGAATTAATTTAAATTTTACTCCATTTGAGTGACAAGATTTCATTATCCTCAGACACAGGCTATCTGTACTATGTGTGAATCTGATGTCCTGAGCACCCCTGCGAACCTTGGCAATGACACCACTGAATGATTCATTGAAGAGGAAAAGGAGGGGTGGTGTATTATTATAGAAAGTGAAACCAAGAACACGTTAAGTCTCACAATGTTAATTCACATTATGTTTATAATATGGCTATATAGTGTTAGGTTGCATACTCACCTCAGGTATGTCTTCCTTCCCAAACCTCTCATCACCACCCTGGCCCCAACTACATTTTAGCAAAGTTAGCAGTCTAACTTTCTGTTGTGATGAACACCAATGTCACACTAGCAGAATGGCTGTTTGAATTGAGGAAATGTGTTTGTTGAGCTGAGCTTGACTTTGTACAAAATGATTTATATCATGACTCTGCAGCTGTTATAGAAGGTGCTCTTAGTACCTGTCTATGATATCTCAATCTAAGGGGGGAATCTTCAGCAATACAGCAGATTAAAACAACATTCCAACACATTACAGCCTTGTTTGCATACGCTATGCTATCATTACCGGCCCTCCCCTGCTTTAATAATACCCCGAGAGCATCTGACTGAAGTGATGCTCTGTTGTTGGAACACTTCCTCTGCATACACAATGTGTTTTGCTGTATATATACACCTTGTGGCAAGCTTTTCGCTGACCTAGTAGTAATGCAGACAGATGCAGAGGGTTGCTCTACTCCAACAGGGTCAAAATCTCCCCTGTGGTGCTTTACATTCCAGCAACCAAATGGCATTGGGGACAGGGAAATAGTCAACATGCTGCGATCACTGTAGGAGAGATGCTGCAACACATGTTAATGAATGAGCATCTTTAGCAAGATCGCTCCATTTAAATGAATGAATATACAATTTCCACGAGCATAGATTTGAAAGTAGAATTTATTTTAAGTGGCTGAAAGGCTGCCTACTGTAGCGCCTGTTAGATCCAACGTATAACCACACAGTGTCATCTCCTTAGATGAGTGAGATTATCCGTAATTTTAAGGGAATTTAGGAGGATTGAACATAGGTGGAGGAACACAGCGCTTCAGTTTCACAACAAACAGTTGAAGGTCTTAATGGCCTCTAAGAATGCGAGCGCTGGGGGGTCCAGGTGGCACATGTCCACCACCAATGCTCCACAGTGCCTCTGGCATGGCCAGGCGCTCCAACGAACACAATTGGCTATGTTCACGGGTGGGGAGTCGGAAAATAAGGGCCTTCTCTGTAGCTGTGCTAACAACTCCATCCAGGCTATGGGATATAATGTCTGCGAGGTTATGCCAGCACACACACAGTGACCAACACTATGCACACACCAAAGACACACATAGAGACCATACAGCTAACTATGACACAACAGTGTCGGAGATCAAGACAATCTCAGGTTGGTGCCGTGGCATTAGTCCGATGGTACCATTGGTCCGATGGCAGGCAATATAACTAAGCCTAAACCTAACCGGTAACACTTTACTTAAAGGTTGGGTCAATAATGCAATATAATGCACTTATAAGGCTTCATAACACTCGTTATAAATGTATATAATTATTGTATAACAACTTGTAAAATGGTTTATGAAGTTTTATAAGTGCTGGTCATAATGCATTATAGGCAGTTAAAAAGTGTCTTTACTGTATATGCTCGTCAAAGTGTTTAAATGAATGTGTTTGTCTATTTATTGACTGCTTCTAGTTGTAGTTATACTTACCATGCGGTAAACGAACACTCCTGTCCAGTGATAATGTGTAGTTAACAACACGTATATTTGATTGATATTAGATCCTCAGTAGATCTCTCTTTCGTGGGACTGATAAAGTCTGTATTTGTTTTGCTGAAATGGTAATGGCATGCACATTTTTCCGATGCATACTGCAGGCTTTGTTGACGAGATTAAGAGGGGATTTTGGAGCTCTGGCACTACAAATAATCCATAATTTAGTGTGGAAAATGCGTGATTTCCCATTCAAGTCAATGGAAAACCCCTCCAGAGTGTCTAAAATTGGTGGAGCCTAGTAACCTGTCTATTGGGTGCAAGCAGTCCATCTGGCATATTGGACCTACACTTGAAAATATACATTTTCCAGCTAATCTCTTAGTTATATCAACGTAGTTGTGATGAAGTAGTGTCGTCATATTTAGCCGACGTACACGCACATCGCGAAAGGGACGACAAAGCATAAATTAGGCTAGTACCATATGAAAATCCCTACTTCTGTGTCTTCCACACGGTGCAGCACAACACATGCATGTACAGTACGTGTACTGCACACAGACAGAGAGACACACAGATTGACTGTCGCACTTATGACGTGCATGCCATGCATGTTTGTGCACACGCACGGGAGAGAGATACCGTTCAGTTAAAGCCCATGTTTGCTTAACACCAACGTTATGTGACAACATGTCCCATGCACGTACAGTATGACACATTCGAAGTGGCTGCAAACCTGACACAGAGAGACAGAGAGAGATGCAGTTTGCTAATTACTGCATCACACAGTGTGGCTTTCTAGCAGTTGTAATTCTGTTTCATGTATTTATTTTACTCATTCAGATTTATGTAAAGCACTTTTGCACAAGTGCTTTATGAATAGTTGTTTTCACTGTGATATGTGTGTGTGTGTGTGTGTGTGTGTGTGTGTGTGTGTGTGTGTGTGTGTGTGTGTGTGTGTGTGTGTGTGTGTGTGTGTGTGTGTGTGTGTGTGTGTGTGTGTGTTAGGGCATTAACGAATAGTGATTTATGGTATTCGAATATTCGACCCCAAAAGTATTCGAATAGTCGATTATTCGGTTTGATTATAATTTTTTTTTTTTTTTTTTCAATGGCATTGATGACTCGACTCAAGGAATGCGAGTTTACGTCACACCAGAGCTCACAGCTGCGTGTCTGCTCTAGAAAAGCCACAAAAAAAAAAAAAATATAAAAAAAAAAAAGTTTTTTTTTCTTTCTTTTTTTTTCGAATAGTCGAATAGTAGTTTGGTAGTCGAATAGTCGGTTTGATATTCGAATATTCGAATATTCGACTATTCTGTGAATGCCCTAGTGTGTGTGTGTGTGTGTGTGTGTGTGTGTGTGCGCGCCTGCTTTTGTGCGTGCGTGCTTGTGTGTGTGTGTGTGTGTGTGTGTGTGTGGGGGGGGGGGGGTTGGCTGGTGGGTGAGTGAGCGGTCAGTGCTGTGGGACCCTGACCTTTTGCTGACAGGCCAGGAGAAAAACTTGTACTGTATTCCCCAGCTGCGAGGACAGAACCACAGTAATGTCCAAAGGCCTCCACAGGCCACACAGCCTGAGGGAAAGAGTGAGAGAGGTTGGGTGCGCAGGGAGATTGGCGGGAGGGGGCGGGGGGCGTTTAAAATGTGTGAAGGCCCAAGAGCAATGTGTCAACCATGGCCTTGGATGACATGACCTACCTTTAGGGCAGGACACTAGTTTGGCCCAGTGTACTGCTGTTCAGGGAACATGGGCGTGTGTGTGTGTGTGTGTGTGTGTGTGTGTGTGTGTGTGTGTGTGTGTGTGTGTGTGTGTGTGTGTGTGTGTGTGTGTGTGTGTGTGTGTGTGTGTGTGTGTGTGTGTGTGTGTGTGTGTGTGTGTGTGTGTGTCTGTGTCTGTGTGAGAATGTTTTCAGGAATACCTTCAGGTTATCCATGTTAATACAGAAGGGCTATTTTAAGACTTTTATCTATAGTATGGACTATGGAATAGTGCATGTGAATGAGCAGCATTGCAACCCTTTCTATTTAGAGAGTCAACTATACCTCAAATGAACTAGCACGGCACACAGGATGCCATCAGAGGAGATTGCTTTTTAAGTGCTATCAGCGCAGAGTACACTGTTTAATCTGAGGAGATTTATGGAAGGCAATCACCCAACTAAAAACTGTAGATGCCATTTATCAGGCGGGATGGAAATTACAGCCATAATTTTCACAACCGGACACAGATGAGACCTTATAACCACATAAACCCCCCTCCAGGTCCCTGGGCTCATTTTTAATGTTCTGTCTCTATGTTCGTACGACCTGGAGGACTGACTGGGTGACTAGCTACTACGTGCAACCCCCCCCCCCCCACACACACACACACACACACACACACACACACACACACAAAAACACTCATTATCCAGCCCTCCTTCCAGAAGTGTCACGATGTGAGATGGACCGATTTATGAACAGGAAGAAAGGCTGTCTGGCCTGCTGTAATTGAATCAGGAGAGGGATGGTGTGGCCCACCATTTCTCTTCTCCTTTTTTAGGAAGCGATTGACAAACGTCCAACTCTGCGTGCCCTCATAATGGCCCTCTGGGGCGCCCTCAGCAAGGTCAAAAGAATAATGGCTAATTTATACTTGGTCAAATGACTGTGTTGAAAATAACAGTCTGAAATGTGTTTTTGGACGGGTGACTCAGCGGTATAAATTAGAATGTGAATGTGTGTGCATGTTGCAGCGTTTGTCTCGGGGGTTAGGTTGATGAACGGTGGGGGGGGGGTCGTCTTTTTAGGGAGATGAGATAACAGAGAGAGGGGGGGGGGGGGGTTGATAGTGTTTTCATGACTCCCTCACTTCCCTAAGAAGCCTTGGCGCCACCTCTCTGATGAATAACCATGTCACACAAAAATGGATGTTTCAAGTAAAAGCACCCTGAAAATACAGTTTAGAACAGCACAGCGGATGAAATAGGCTGTAAAATGGACCATCCATCATATTGTCTAACGAAAAGTGACGCAAGGGGACAGGGTTTAAGGCACTTTTCATTAGGCACCCTGCAGCACTGCTGGCTATCCAGATCACAAGACTAAATAATGACCTCTGCACCAAATCTGTTTTTTCTGGAGATTGGACTAGAGAAGATTAATCTATTTTTCTTATCTATTTTTCTTTCTTTCTTTCTTTCTTTCTTTCTTTCTTTCTTTCTTTCTTTCTTTCTTTCTGCCCATTTCTCTCGCTTGCTGCAGGCAGCAAAATTGCATCTATTTTCACTCTGCCTAGATGCCCAGTCTTCATCCCTATCTCTGCTCAATAGACCGTGAATGACATTGCATTGTTTCCGGAAATGTACTAACAGCATATATTGGAAGAAAAATATTTCCATGGCATGTGTCCTTGATGTGAAATCTATTGAGATTGTTTGGCTGAAGGGGGGGAAATATTTGAGTATTCTGGCAAATATTGTTTTAAATCTATCACCAATAACTATCTTCTAATTAATAAGGGTGCAGAATTGTCCCTCCAGGCTATGAGATAAGCGCCCCACTTCTAACCAACCCTTTACGATGCTCCTCCTGTTCCTCCGGCTTATTGGATGTACATAATATACTAGCCAATTCGC
Source organism: Gymnoscopelus braueri (assembly GCF_963280865.1). Lineage (NCBI taxonomy): Eukaryota > Metazoa > Chordata > Actinopteri > Myctophiformes > Myctophidae > Gymnoscopelus > Gymnoscopelus braueri. The sequence goes on along the minus strand of NC_137603.1, from coordinate 13,281,719 downwards.
ACAAGGTAAGGGTCAAGACTAGACACGCATGTGTGTGTCCATCCGTGTCCGCGTCCAGGTTTTACAGAAAAGATGCGTCGTTCATTGTTGTTGTGCAGTAGGACTGTTTTGTTGAAGGCCAATAAGACAGTTAGGTTCATACCTTCTCATAATTAACACACTGGGCCTGAGGGCAGTGAAAGTGAAAAGGCATTGATCCCACAATCAGTTTTGAGAGACGGTGAAGCATATACAATAACATCTAGGCAAGAAAGGGCATCGTTGTTACAAACCTGTAGTCCCTCTCTCTCAATCACGGTATTGATTTATTTTATCTTTTTCATTCTTGGTCAAAAAAAAAGTTTCTCTTCTGATGCAACTGAATCTGATAATGCAGATGAAGCAGACGTGATTTAGGACCTATAGTATCTCTAGATAGTAAGTCACTTGAGGACGCTGCTCAGGTACTTCGCTGGTAATAAGCCATGGCAGCAACTCACAGAGTGTAAAAATGGACTATTTTAACATTCAGATTTAACAGCACATTTTGCTGAATGGCAACATACTGTAGCATTGCAGTATGATGATATTTTGACACGCCTGGTCCACTTCTTTCAGCTCTTTTCTAAAGGTATAGTCCACATAACTGGATCAGACAAATCTGTATGTGCTACAGTGTGATCTCAACAAGCCACTTTATAGCCAGAGCAGTTCCTTCTTGTGTCCTTTACACGTCCTTGTTTGGACTGCCAGGAACTCAATGTTTTGGTCCTCATCCAGCAGAGTTGCTCAAGTAGCAGACACGTTGCCTTTGACAAGATGGGGAGCCATCAGATGATCCCTGCATTTCAACGACAGCAATGAACCACCAGACAGAGAAGAGGCTGACTTCGATGTATAAGACTCGCTCATTTAGTTTCATCATTGAGTACAATTCCCATTACAGAGGAACTGAGTGTTGATGAGCATTTGAGGGGTGAAATAATCCCTTGAAGCAGTACATTCCCAGGCTATAAGATGCTGGTACTATAGCTGGCATCCCACACAGCTTTGAAATGTACCTGCATTGGGGAAACTATGCTGAAAGTGTACAATGCAACAGCAAAGCTAACACTGAGGGAAAAGTAGTTTGACTAAGCTAAAGCTACCTCAACAAGATAGGGTCTAACAACAGCGTGGCTCCCATGTGGATCTCAGACTTTATGTAGGCAGTCTATGTCAGTCATCTCTGACGTATATGACATTTGACTCTGTGTTCGGGCCGCCGTTGACTTCCATTATTAATTAATTAGCCCAGGACAGGCTTACACACGCGTGGACGCGTGGATGCACGCACGCACACGCGCACGCGCACGCACACTTTCCTCCTACAGAGTAACACCGTAAAAAAGCAATTAATTACATTGAAGCAACTTCATGAATATATACAGTATATCGTCGCTGTCCAGCGGCAACCAGCTAACACATTTTTTTCTTCATAAATCAACGCTATTGAACACCCTTTACGTCTGTGTAAAAAAAAAATTTAACCAATGAAAAGTATTAAACAGTGCCTCTAACTGTTCTATTTCTAAAATCTATGAAGTGTTTAATGAGGAGAGCAATGTGACAAGAAATGATAGCATTTCTCTCGCTAGTTCTACTCAAACTCCAACTCTGTGAGCCCCTCTTTGCAGAAGTTATTGTAATATTTAAAGTCCTGTGTATTATTGTAGGTACATAATAAGTGTCATGAAGCATCAGGGTATTAATTCACACGCTGTGATGCATTGTGAGCTTGGAAATCCATTGTTAGCTTTTGGGAATTTAGACCCATTTGAAACCTCTCCCTCAGCAGCGATTGGAGCAATTGTCAGCCGTTCGGACTCCTAACTCCACTTCAGCTGGATTTCTGTTCGGACAAAACCCCTAACTCCACTTGAGCTGGATTTGGGTAAAGTGTTGATAATATAATGACACATACAAGTATCTGACAATATATAAAGTCACTATACCAATTTTGATGAGGCTGTATTGCTTTGTTTTAAAAAAAAAAGTATATTTTGTTTTTTCATTTCCTGAAAAATGAGCGTTTTGGAGTTAGCTGGTTGCTGCTGGACAGTGACGACGTCACACTGATAAGAACCAGTATACGTGCAACCAGTATGCGCGCAATGAAACCCATTCTATCAGGTCTCGCTAGGACACGCCTCACCAGCCAACACACAAGAGGGGGTTCATGCAATCAATTCTCAACCAACGTTGTTTTGGGGTGTGCTGGTTTCAGCGCACCCCAAAACAACAGGTTGAGAATTGATTGCATGAAACAATCACCTGTGCATCCAGTCTCAATGTTGGTAAACAAATAATTGGTCTATTGAGATGTTTGGACGTTGGAGGGACATCTACTGACATGGTGAGTACAGAATGTACAGAATTAACTGGCCGCCGTGCCAGTTGTAAATGTACTTGAGTAAAAGTACAAAAGTATAACATGTACTTAAAGTATAAAAGTAAACGTACTCATTATGCAGAATGTCCCATTTCTAATTTTCAAATGTATAAAAATCTTTTGAAATGAGCAGATCTACAAGCTCTGTGAGCTTGTAGATCTGCTATTCGTCCATTTGAAAATAGCCGATCTACAATGCGTTGCGATGTAGATTGTGAGTAAAAGTACTCACAATGTCTCGCAATGCGACTTATTTTGAGTAGGCTACTTTTACTTTTGGTACTTTAAGTACATTTTTATACCAATACTTTTGTACTTTTACTCAAATAAATGTTGAAATCCGGACTTTTACTACTACTAAATTGCAGTATTGATACTTTTCCTTAAAGCCATACTTGGTAAGTCCAAAAATAACGATTTTTAGCAACCTCTGCTGGTCACTACCGTCATTGCAGGTCTTTAGCGGATTCCTGCATTACCCAGAATTCCATTTGTTTTCACCGGAAGGCGGAAGTGTTTCAAAAAGCGTTCTTTTTGTTGTTTTATACTATCTATCTGCGGATCGAGTTGGGGGTCTGAAGGAGTTTCCGTCTCTGAAAGACCATGACTTACTGGATGGTGATAGAGGATTTTTCTTTTTAGCTGAAGCTCTATTTGTTCAGTGATGTTGTGGGCTTCTAGGGGTATTTAGATTAGATTAGTTTTATTTTGTTTTGCTTTTGGTTTTTATGTTTTGTTGATTGTGTTCTGTGTTTTTTGTTTTGTTTGGTGTCTGCGTTTAAAGAAAGGGGAAAAGAAAAATGCCTTGTTATTCTCATGTTATGCAATAATGTCAAGCGTACTTCAAAGTGGTTTTGATGTCGCACCTTGGAAATTTGTTTTGTATCCTCTTTGTGTTCCTTCTTAAGCTCCATTTAGTCCTTATTACATGAGGATCTTTCACATTACAAACCACTCATCCTGGTTAAGCAAAAGAAAGGATGTTCAGCACAGCACCATCATAAATCCCCCCCCCCCCAAAGAAAAAGAAGTAAGAAAGAAAAAAAAAGAGAGAGAAAATATTATGCCCTTGAAACTTTCCCTTCTTACTTTCAATGAATTTCATTTGTTGAGAGGTTTGGTGATGTCACGGATGCTGATCTCATTGTGGTGGTCTGCTCAGTAACAGCCCTTTGCCAAAAGACCAGTGCAGATGGTGCAGACAGGGAAACCGCAGCTGCTGATCACTCTAATCTTTAGTGACATTAACCCTAAACTTCAAATGATAATTGTATGTTTTTGCTCACAATGTAAGGTCATAAAACATGTATTCCTATGTCATGATTGGCAAACACCAGTCACAAATTCTACAGTCATTGTGATTCATGGAATGGAGCATTGGATAAATGAACCCCCCTGGCTGAATATTAGCATTTAGCTATAAGGGAGGTGTGTGTGTGTGTGTGTGTGTGTGTGTGTGTGTGTGTGTGTGTGTGTGTGTGTGTGTGTGTGTGTGTGTGTGTGTGTGTGTGTGTGTGTGTGTGTGTGTGCGTGTGCGTGCGTGCACATGCTTGTGTGTGAAGATATGTCAGGGGGCAAGTGTGTGTGGGTGGGGGAGAGGGGGGTAGAATATGCAGGCTAGCATCCTTTGTCTAACCATGATCCCTTTCAGATCCATTCTATTGTCAGTTTGATTTATGTGGCTCCACACTCACATCTCCCTACAATGTCAACCCTATGAAAAATATATGCAGCTGTTCATATAACGTGTGATGATATCGATGCTCTGATGAATGCCTTCGCCTCGATCCTGCTAAATAAGATGACTCCCATCCAGCCGTCCAACCCATAGCACCAAACCATTAGCAAGCCACCCTGCACGAGTCTGGAATGTTAATATGATTAAGTCATGCTAATCCTATTAACATTCCAGACTCCAGATTCCATTCAAGTCTCATACCTGTCTTGCATTAATGCTTTGATCTGTTCACACGGAGAATAGATATTATGTCCGGGACAAGGACTAACATGTGTCTTGTGCTCCTTTTGGTACCAAATAGTACAAGGATTAATTTATAATTAATTGTATGACAGCGTTTTGGCATGATACAGTTATCTACTGTATATCTGTCTGTCTATCTGTTTGTCAGGCAATGCTGAGACAAATCTGGAGTTGTTGAAAGTTTTGCTGCTTGCCAGGCGTTTTTCGAGCAACGAATGGCATCCTTGGCATTTGTCTAAACAAGGCGATTCCAAGGTGAACCTTTAGGTCATTTGTCAGTTGGAATAATGTCAATGGAGAAAGAGATGAGTCCACAGCAGAGGAGATGATTTGACTGTGTGCACAGAGGGCAATGTATGTTAAATGACATCTAGTCACCCTCTCAGCCTCAACGGTCTGCCTCAGCCAATATTATAAGTGGAAAGAGGTGTGAATTCACTAGAGGACTCTACAGTAAGTGGCCCTTGCTCTTTTGGGGCTTTCTGGCTACCCTTCCTTGAGTAAGGGAAATTATATCCTGATGGCGAAGAAGTTGCTTAAAGCTGCACTATGTAACGTTCTTGTTCTACCCCCGATTTGAACCCTGGTCTCCTGTGCAAGAGCTGAATTTTTTAACCCTAATGACCATGCCCATCTTTTTCCTCGAACTTGAAGCAGACTGACTGCATTCTGTCGCTGTGGCGTATTACGCACATTGCTTGGCCCCCGGTATTGAAGCATGCAGCTGTATTTCTGTATTGTTTTTATTAATTATGTTTTTATCGCCTGGAATCCAGACTGATTCGCTCGATTCAGCTGACCTTTTTTTTTCACTTTGCTTTTTAACATGGCCTTCTCCAGAACTCTCTCCGTTTCCGAACGTCACCTGTTTACGCAGGCCCGTCATTGCTGATGGATAGTGCTCAACGAATCACAGTACGAAAGGAAGTGGCTTGAATTTTACATCGGAAGGCTCTGGTCCCGCCCCCGCCCACAGACCAATCAGCACCTGGGTGTTCGAGACCGCCCCTTCCATACACTGTAGGAAGATGGCCAGACTGAGAAGTGAAGTGAAAAAAATAAAAGAAAGAAAAAAGTCAGCTGAACGGAGCGAATCAGTCTGGATTCCAGGCTAATGTTAACACAATTTCTTAAGAATATTTGCATTTGACAGTCCATATTACAAACGCACATGCACACTTGAGCGTGCGTGAGCGCGCACGTACACGTACACGCACACACACACTCACACGCACACGCACACGCACACACATAATACAGTATATTATTTTCACCCGTCTCACACTGTCTCTGTCTGTGCATCTCTCTCTCTCTCTCTCTCTCTCTCTTTCTCTCTCTCTCTCTCTCTCTCTCTCTCTCTCTCTCTCTCTCTCTCTCTCTCTCTCTCTCTCTCCTCCTCCTCCTCAGTGTCTCTTCTAGCTTCCCAATCTTGAGATAAAGTTCTTATTCTCTCTCCCTGATCTCATGCCTGCTGATGAGGGTTAGAGGAGGGCTGCCGTGTAGGGGGAGTGGAGGTGGTGGGATTTGACCTGCAGGTGTTTCCCCGAGAGCACAGAGACCCCTCCACCAGGTCGATAATGCACACACTAATGGCTGTGAAGTGACTGGCCTGGAATGAGAAATGGGCCTCATCAGTTAGGGTAATGGTGTCCCTGGGCCCTCTCAACCCATTCAAGGGGAATACTGTCAGATCTGTGGGGTTTCTGTGTGTACCTGCTCATGTTAATTACAGGCAGTGGCAGACGATCTGGTGTTTCATCAAGCTAGCCTGTTGGTCATAGATCATCCTTATGAGCAAAGCAGCCAAGGGTGAGCATTAATAAAATGAAATAAAATAATAAGAATCTCTTCAAAGAAAAGGGGTGTAGAAAAACTACAGCCACTCTGTGGGTGACTTATTTATTCATTGAACCTTTTTCACAAAGTACACAGATATGACTCTTACGTGTCTAATATGTTCCCGTAAGAATGAAGAGTCCTGATCTAAGACATCTTACATAATCCTGGTGTCACAGGGAGACTTGTGTTTCTTTAAAATAATGTCCTTTTTTTTGTCTCCGCCAGGCCGAAAGGCATGGCAAGAGAGTATGTTTTGCACCTTGTCCGTCCGTCCGTCCGTCCGTCCGTCCGTGTGTCCGTGTGGGTTAGTCCACCTGTGAACAGCTAATCTCCGGCACCGTTGGCTTGATCACAGTGAAACTGTGCGCACACACTCCCTGGATGCCAATTCAGAACCTGTGCCAATTCAGAACCTGTGCCAATTCAGAACCTGTGCCAATTCAGAACCTGCACGACGCACAATTTGCAATGCAATGCTCTCCAAATTACACACTTCAGTTGTATTCATCGATTACGCAGGAAATAATGAACTGATTACAAAAATATAAAATTCTCTCTAATCAGTAACATGTAGGTGATACTTATGTCTATCAAATGTGGTTTTATTAAAAGGCAATCAAAGGCTACAGCCTATGAAGTAAACATTGGGCGTATGGTGTCCAATGTTAAAGCGCCTCAGTACGGCTTCTGCGACAGGAGCACTGTTTTTGCGAGAAATTTGCGAGAGGAATAAGCAACCAGGTCTATGAAAATTTGCAAGAGGAATAAGCAACCAGGTCTATGAAAACAAGGCCAAAAGAAGCGACTATAATAGGCCACATGAGCACTTCAAACCTATTGATGTCGGCCATTAAACAATGTGTATATTTATATATGTTGTCTATTTGAAAAAAAAGCCGATCTACAAGCTCACAACCGCAACAAATAACAACAACATAACACATACAGCACTAACTATTAACAAAGGAAATTACAATGCAACTGAAAAAATATAATTATTCAATCCTAATAATAAATTCAAACTAATAAACCCCTGCCCCTCCCCATAAGCAAAAGAGAACATGGTACGGTCCAATTACCCATCAGCTCCTTATAAGCAGATCTGAAGCAGCTGGTCTATTTGCTTGATCAGCCAATCAACTCCAGCACTCATCGAACTGATAACTCAAAGAAAACTAAATACTGTACAATACAGTAAATCAGATCACATGGTACATCATGAAAAAAAGAAAAGAAATATAAAAAACTTCCATGAGCTTAATTATAGCATGCATGAAATTGCCAGCACCAAGACAATGTTCACAGTATGTCACATCTAACCTCAAACCGGGTGAACGATGAAACATTATTTCACTCACACATTTATCCTTTCTATGGATGTCTGTTTTGCCCTCTGTGTAGGTTTTAATATAAGTTTTAATATTATGACTTGTAACTACTGTATGTTTTCAAAGGTGCTTTATAAATAAAGTTGACGTACTTTGCTACACTATGTTCAAAATAAATGTCATAGTAACCTATTTTATAATACTTTATCTACTATGTATTTTGATTCCTTGTTTATAGTAAGTGCAAATAATATTTAAGTAATTCCATTTCAACTTTTGGGTTTAAGTTATCCTAATAAAGGGGTAATAATTGCACATAAAGAATGTATGAATCACATGAACCCTAGCTTCCCTATTCTAGGGCGAAAATTCAGCACAAATAGCAGATCTTCAAGCTCACAAAATGTCACAATATGAAGCATTATGTGGTTTTAGATCAGCTATTTTCGGTTAAGAAATATTGTTTGAAGAGAGAATACAGCGGGCTAAGTGTAGAGCCTTTGGGGACCTCAGTCAACTAAGTATAGGGTTTAAGTTAACACAATTAGAAATGTATGTGGTTATGAATTACTTATGTAATGTTTTACCTAGATCAAATCTGCAAATCCCCATATATGGAGTACCCTGATGTTAGTAATATGACGTTATAGTACTGACGTCATAGTCATGACACAGAACTCCATATATGGGCATAAAAGGGAGACAGACAGACAGACAGACAGACAGACAGACAGACAGACAGACGGGTACTCTGACAACAGGTATAGCATAACCGAGTGGGGCGAGCATTTCCAGCTTGCATGGTTCTCTACTAGCATCATTCCCGAGTATGCCCAATGGGCACTGCTCAAATATTCTGAAGTTGTTAATTTGCAAGTCTGTACGTATGTTGCTGATGTATGTGTGTATGTTGTAGATCAACATGGTAGAAAACAGAGGGGCTAGTGGAGCTGTGAACAGAACTATTCAGAGCGCTGATTCATTGTCTTACAAACTGTATATAGACTTTGCTACAGCCATGTGGACTCATATCGCCCAGTGCCTGTTGTGAGTGATGGGCCACATGCGGCCTTGAACACAGTTGGACATTGAGTGGCTTGGTGAGTCAGATAATTGAATGAGTCGGCCGTGACAAGGCAAGCACATGAGCTGAGGGGAGGCGAGTCAACTTTGCATAAAAGGAAACCAAAGGAATGGGGGAAACAAGAAAGAGGCAAGAAACCTAATAACGTATGTAGCCTAAGCGGTTTCCAGCAACAGAGGAGCTCTTGAGTGTGTAAAAGACCCATGATATTGAATACAACAAACCTTAACGCATGTGTGGAAACACTAGTTCCTATTTTGAGACAGGAAGGTTGGCATGAGGTGTGCAGGGAATGAGTGAATTGACAATTTCCGGAGACAAAGTGGCATGTTTTCCCTGCCTTGGTATTTTGGGGACTTGCTGTCCTCAAAATACCCGTGTGGAGGAGTGATGCAGCAGGGGGGATGTTGTTTGCAAAACAACAGCACGCTGCAATTTCAGGGTCAAGGAGGATTTAAGCTGCCTGCCTCCTGTCTGCTTGGACCAGGTCAAACACTTTTGTTATAGCGGAGGCACACCCAGATAGACATCTCCAACATCACACAAATTTGCTGTGTTAAGCTTGTCTGTTTCACTTTAGTATTAATCCCTCAAGGTAGTACATACACTCAGGCATGACAACATGAACGTGCAGAGACCATTGAAGGCAAAATATCCATATTGGTTTATCCTTCATAAAAGGCTTACTGATTGGTCAACAAGATAGATTACACACACAACCAGGTTCTGTTTGGCTCATTGACAGACATCATTGAATCATGTCTTAAGGTGCTTATAGTGTTTCAAAGAAGGGACAGACACGTAAGGTACAGTACATGGATGGAGAGTCCATTGGACTGACCGTGGACCTTTTTTAGTCTAATGCAGTGGTTTTCAACCTCTTTCATGCCAAGGACCCCTAAATTGATATGCATTTGGCCGCGGACCCCCATCTGAAAATGTTTTGTGCCAGGGACCCCCAGAAGCAAAGATTTTTCAAAAATAGCAGATCTACAAGCTCATAGCGCGGCACTAGGTGCCGCGCTTTGAGCTTGTAGATCTGCTATTTTAAAGTGGTTAAAATGATTGTATGACACTATGTTAACTAATTTAGCTGGGGACCCCCTGGTCCGGACCACTGGAGGAGAACCACTGGTCTAGTGTACTCAAAGCATACTCAGTGGTAAACACTTGGTAACCTACTGTACAACAGTGGTTCTCAAACTTTTTTGGCTTCATTACAGTAGGCTACCCCTTTCCCAGATTTTTGAGTACCCCCTGTGACCGACTACTGCATTTGTGCTTAGAAAATAACAAAAGAATACCATATAGGTAAATAGTATACTGTATGATGCTATGAATGAATGATAGCCCACCTTTTGAAGAATATAACATCACAAGGAAATGGAGAGAACGGGTTAGGCGACATTATTTAGCCTAATCCAACCCACCTCGCCACTCTGTCATTCTTTAATACCAACATACCAGAAGCCTGTCGCCACACCACCCCAAAATAGGGCCCTAGGTGTTTCTACACAGTATCAGACCTATTTACTAGCCACGTGCAGTGGATTGAGGTGACCCAAAGTATTACTTCCTTAACGTGTAAAAGTTCAAGACCAGGCAATAAATGCCCTATTGTGATAGATTAATGTGATTGATTTTTGTATTAAAGAATGCATTTTAATGATGTTTACCGCCTCCTTGCATTGTGGAAGTTGGCTGGGGGCATCGTTCGAAATGCAAAGGTCATATTCTGATACGCTTAAAATATCAACAGTGAATTTCGATCAATACATTAATTGCATTTGTTTAATTGAAATTATTCAACTTGCATGACTTTAATTGGATTTTGCTTCTTTAATTATCCCTACTTCTAAAACACTCAATAATGCCCTTGATTTAAATTAGTGAGGAGCTGTTAATTTTGTAACCCTCTAAACCAGGGGTTCCCAAACTTTTTTGCTCGGGACCGAAAAAAATAGAAACTTACCATTTAGACCCTATTTAAAATTGTGAAAATAGCCGATACAAGCTCACAACGCATGGCATCGCATGTGTAGTGAGCTTGTAGATCTGCTATTTTCACTATTAAACTGCATTTTTTTCTCCTGAAAAAAAGGTTAAGATATTTTTTTAATGTTTTGAAATATATATTTTTTAAATGTAAAAAAGGGCATATGTACTTGCGACCCATAAACATTGGTCCGCAAACCAACAATGGGTCCTGGCCCGTTGTTTGGGAAACACTACTCTAAAACCCTATTGTTTAAACATATTTAGTTGAACACCCCACCTCATCCCGATGAACACGAAAACGTGCCTAATACATTCCAGACATGAACATGTAACCCCCTTGACTTAATACAGGAGTAGATGGTACTTTATGGAAAAAAAAGAACTTGAAACTGTTTCTGTCAGTTATTTTGTGGGATTGTTGCAATGAATTGTTCCGCCTGGATGGAAAAAAGGTTTTGTTGTTTCCTAGATGACCTAAAGTGGGATAAAGCAGAATTTCAACATTCTGGTGGAGGAGGTAATATTGTTTTCTTCCTAATCTTTATAAACGGCCCATTTTGGATTTAGTTTTTCGTTGTTCTATTGAAATGTGTTCACTAAATCAAGTAGAACATTTTACTTAACAGTGATCTTTTGAGTTGTGCCACACGCACGCACGCACGCACGCACGCACGCACGCACGCACGCACGCACACACACACGCACACACACACACACACACACACACACACACACACACACACACATATATATTGGTGTGTACTGTATATATACTTTTTTTCTTTTTTTTTACAAAACCAGCATGATCCTTTCTACTGTGTCTAATCCACAATTTAGTTCATTAGAAATACAGTTTTCCTTCAGCTCAACAGCAGCCCCCATAATAGAGAATGATCAGCCAGACATGGCCCAGCATTTTTAGAGTGATACATCCATGAAATTGGTTTCGCTTTTCACACTTTCATCCCAACATGTTATTAATATTCCATATATCATCTGCACTCTTCCTGTGCTACATCCCATAGTGTTTAGTGGTCTCGAAGGAAGCATTTGATTAACTGTGGAACAAAAGTGTGTTTTATTCCACAGATACAATAAAACACATTCAAAGAGGTGTGTGTGTGTGTGTGTGTGTGTGTGTGTGTGTGTGTGTGTGTGTGTGTGTGTGTGTGTGTGTGCGTGTGCGTGTGCGCGTACGTGCGTGATGGACCAGGAGGAAGATGTATAAGTAATATCATTCAAAGCATCTTTTATCATTATTGCTAAATCTACAGAAAATAATCTTAGTTGTATCAGTTTGTTTAAATGACATTAGGCAACAATCATTATTGTTTGAAAGGTCCCCTTTGAAGCTTCAACGGACTGCAGTGCTCTCAGATGGTCAAGGAGGGCATTCCACAGCCGAGGAGCAGCTGAGCAGAAGACGGTCCCCTATGGTGCTGAGCTTCGTCTTGGGGGTTGCAGTGGAGTCGGAATTTCCAGAGCGGAGGTAGCGGGTGGAGGTCGGAGGTTTGAGGAGTTCTTTTAGATAGGAGGGAGCATTGCTGTGGGTGCACTGATGGGTAAGGAGGGAGACCTTGTACTCTATCCTAAAGGAGACGGGAAGCCAGTGGAGCGAATGGTGGATGGGTGTAATATGCTCATATTTCGACACTCTTATCAGCATCCTAACAGCACATTTCTGAATGTACTGGAGCTTCTGGATGCTCTTGCTAGTTATCCCGATGAGAAGTGCATTGCAGTAGTCAAGCCTTGAGGAGACAAAGGCGTGAACAAGTTTTTCAGCATCTGGCAGGTGAGTCTGGCTATGTGTCTGAGGTGGAAGAATGAGGTTTTCCACAGGTGTTTAATCTTGGGAATCAAAGGTCAGGTGGGTGAGAGGGGGAGGTTCTGGGCGGAAAAGGTGACGCTATTGGGGATGATTGGACCTGGTGTGGGGTGCCGATTAGAATGGCTACTGTCTTGGAACTGTTAAATTGAAGGAAGTTGTGTGTCATTCACACCTTTATATCCTCAAGGCAGGTCGTCAGTGGAGGATGGTGATGAAGGTGGTGACGGCAGGGATGCAGAGGGGATTGGGTCAGTCTGTGTCTTAGATAGCATGTATAGATCTCATTTTGCTCAGTCATTTCATTCCTGTTGTACTGGCCCATTAGCCAGGGGCTTCCAGGCAGCAGGAGCTTGGGTGCTGGAAGGTTCAGGGTTTTGTTCTCCATTGGTTCCAACATCAATGTACAAGAACTTGCAGTCTGCATCAACGAATACCATCAGGACGACTGAGTGGGCTCTTTAGAAGTGGGATCCTGACTCCTGTGGTGGTTGTATGGTTGTGGATACAATGGGGAGGTTAATCTGTCTTCATTCCTCAGTTGTAGAGGGCACCTTCATGTGTGTCTCCATCAGATTTTCAAAGAGGGATTGGCATGTTTCCATTACAGCCTTTGAAATGCCGTGGCGGCTCACACGAAAGGGGTACTCCAGATGCTGTCGATGCCAAGGTTTCTCCCGTAGCAAGGTAGCGCAGAGTCGATGCCGGCCTCATTAGGGTGTCCTGCCTCCTGATGGTATTGGCTCCACCGTCTGCAGTAGCTCTTCAAATGTAGCTTGATGCATTCATATTATTTCTTCTGCCAGCTACTTTGAAGTTGGTTGTAGCACCCCCTCTGTCGCCGTAGCAACCATCTCCTGCTCCAAAGCGTATTTTCTTGCTGTGTAGTTGTGTTATTGTCATTATAGATAAGATTAGACTGTGTGTGTGTGTGCGTGTGCGTGTGCGTGTGTGTGTGTGCGTGTGTGTCCGCGCGCTCGCATGCGTGCGTGCGTGCGTGCGTGCATGCATGCATGCTCGTGTGTATCTGTCTGTCTCTCGACTTGCCCAAATAGAGTCATAGTACTGATGTCATTGCCCCAAACGGGTACTGGCCACAAATGACAGGCACTGAAAGGGTCAGCTGTCCCAATGATGGAGTTCCACACAGCTTCAGCCTAGCCTCTAAGTGACAAAAGGGTATCGATTGCACTAGACTCATATTAAAATACACAAATCACACTGTAATTGCTGTGTAGTTACAAAAGTCAAGTAAAGTCAATTTTATTTGTAGAGCACGTTTAAAAACAACCAAGGTTGACCAAATTGCTCCACAGCATACAAATAAAAAACAATTACAACAGTAGTAGGTAAAAAACTAAAACAATACAAAACATGAGGGTTAAAAATGCAAACGAATATGACCAAGCATTTATCCCTGCAGGCATGGAGAATTTTAAAAGGCCAGGGAGAACAGGTGGGTGTTAAGTCTGGATTTAAAAGTGTCCAGGGTAGGTGCACACCTAACGGGGAAAGGCAGCCTGTTCCACAGTTTTGGAACAGCAACCATAAAGGCCATTTTGCCTTTTTGCTTCAGCCGGGTGCGTGTCACTGTTAGAAGCATCTGGTCAGCAGATCTAAGTGGATGGTGGTGTCAAGGGGACAGAATAACACGGATGTGTAAGGTGGTGCCAGTCCAAGGGCTTTTAAAACGAATAATACCATTTTAAAATCAGCTCTATGTTTGACTAGAAACCACTACTTTACCGTTTGCGGGTGCCAGTCAGGAATGTAGCAAACTGGAAACCCATGTCAAAATAAAAGGAAAAAACAGCGCCCTCTGCTGTTTTTTTCCTTTGAATTTAACTGGGGGTAGCTCCCAATAGACTTTGGATACAGGAAGTTGGCCCCCGGTGGGGGCGCCTATGTTTTCATTCCCACTGACAACATTTCTCCCCCGGAACACTAACAACATCACGGAACATGGATCATTTTGGTTATAAGCCCACTTGTTTCTATAATGGAAGAACAAGTAATAATGTAACTAACTTTCCGTAGTGTTGTCGGCTCCGAGGACGCCATTGTTGAATGAGTTTGGGTTTGTTTCCAGTGGGAACACATTAGCAAGCGAACACACAGATGTAAATCCCGCCCACTACATTTGATTGGGTAAAGTGTGGCTTGCTTCCTGATCTAAGGCCCGCCCACTTGTAGGCCAACGTTCACACGTTCTGAATGGCCCTCCCGACAGATGCAGTAGCGCAGCTCGGAATCTGTTCTTGAGAGATTAGGAATGTAGTAGCAGCATTTTGGATGAATTAACTGCAGTTGAGAGAGTAACTAGCAACTAACTAGCAAGGAACTAGCAACAGCACTACAGCGAGTTGCAGTAGTCCAGCAGGGTTGAAATGAGAGCATGGATTGCTTTCTCCAGATCGTGGGCTGGGAGCAAAGATTCAGATTTTTAGCAATATGTCTGAGTTGGAAAAAGCAACCTTTTACATGAGCATGTTTGTCGAATTTAAAAGCCGAGTCCAGCAACACAGCCATTTTTGACATGTGGTTAAGTGGTCCAAGGGAGGTGGCAATATTATTAGTCTTGTGTGGAACCGAATAAATGTATTTCTGTTTTATTGTTTGATGAGCATGAGAAATGTTTTGACATCCAGGTTTTTATGTTGGCAAGGCAAGAAGGGTCTTCAAGGAATGTTTTCCATCTGGTTTAATTGGGAGGTACAGCTGAGTGTTGTCAGGATAGAGGTCGAAGGAAATGTTTTCTAAAGATAGCACCTAGGGGGAGGATAACAACCCCATGTTTGAGCTGTTCAATTTAAACTGTCCAACATTGCATGCTGATAGAACATGGACATGAGCATGCTAAAACACAGGACTTTACATGAATAGATGATCACACAGTCTCTAAATATAAACCCAAGTACAAAGTAGAAAGTGTTATGGCAGTGCAGTCATTTCGTAGACATTTCTTTGGGGATTGAGTCATTTCTAAATAATTCATAATATAGTTCCCGAAACAAGCATGTCACTGTTGTCTGCTGACAATGATGCTCTGTTCAATCTGGTGTTATAGATCAATTCTGGAGACAGACTTTAGCTGCAAGAGACAGTCTGTTGTTCTGAGTTTTCTTTTCATCTCTGCTGGCACTTGCATGTTTCTTATCTTGTCTTATCTTGTCCATCCCTTTTGAAGAATTGGTGTCCATCAACTGATATTAAATCTTTTCAATGCCCACAACTACAGCGCCAGTGTGTCCTTCCCGTCAGAACACACATTGAGTTTTAAGTCCAGATCCAAGTCATGAATGCAGAGTTATTGCCATCATTAATGTATTACGAACGAGTCCATAAATGATCTGACAGCTGAAAGTTTGTTTATAGCATTGGTAACAGATTGAGCATCGCCCATAGCAGTGGATTTAAAAAAAAAATTGCCCAAGGCACACCAGTGGGCAAGTCAAAATCTCAAGGTTCACCTAAAAGAAAACAAAAAAGATCAACAAGCTCACTATTTTGGCTAGTGTAAAGATTTTAAAATAATAAGAAATAGTAATTATAGTAATAATAGGCCTAATTTGAGAATTCACAAAAATAATATGGTTGTCAGTTACTGATCTGACAAATATTGGTTAATTGAATTGCTTGATCTACTGGCAACTACTTTACGAGAGCTGTGGAAAGTCAAAGACGCAGACAGACAGATGAGGGTGAAAACAGAACTCTCCGCCCTGCCTTCCAGCTTGGTCAAGATGATTATCAAATCATGACATGGAAAGAATCTATATGTTCCATATATGCAACTATATGTAACCTATATGCTACATATAAGGATCATATATGCGCATATATGTGCATATATACCACATATATGCCTGGTATAAGCTCCATATAGGCTGCATATATCTCACATATAGGTCAAAATCAGGTGCATATATGTGCATATACAGGGTATATAGGTCTCCTATATAGCTTGTTTATACCCTCATATAGGTCATATATGTTAATACAAGCCATATAGGTCTCCTATATAGCTTCTTTATCCATATATAGGCTCTATATGTTCATAATACAGGACATATCTTTCAGTGATCACTGTTTGAGTTCTTGGGATAATCTCACTAACATCTCTTTCAAAGAGTCTCAGCATGTCTATCTGATCACTAGTTGGGAGAAATATAATTATATACTTCATTAAGATAAAGCATATTAAACTTGAACTCAAAATGATTTCACTTGTGGGTCAGCAGTGAATTCTAATTTGTAGGTGATTATCAGTTATTAATTTTTTATTATTACAACTGCAGGTCACAGTTTATGAAAACCTGCAGATCCTGTCAGTCAGTTCGGTCCATTCCGTAACAAATCTAACATTACATTGCGGACCGTACTCTATATCTGACCAAGAAAGCATATTCTGACTATATCATATGATGTCATCAATATTAAGCCGATATTTGGCAATGTCCATATATGGCCAAGATAGAATTAATTTACAAATCAAGACTATCATCACCTGGAAATCCATTCATGAATATAACAACACTGTCCTCATCAAACCCTGCATATCCACACGTGGAGGCCACTGAATCATCACCTCCCAGATAGCAAAAGATATTAATTCAATGTTGGATTTTGGTCAGATTGGTTATTTTTGGTTGAGGTTGAAAAAGCTATGTTGATTCAATGTTTAAATACAGATACGATTTCAACATTTAAAAAAATGTCATTGAATCAATTTAGTATAGATGATGGTTTTTCAATGTTGAAATGCCCAACAATGAATTGACATTGTTTCAACGTGTAGTGCTGATATTGCACCCCCCCCCCCTCCCCTCCTCCCCCTCCCCTCCCCTCCCCTCCTCCCCCTCCCCTCGCACCCCCTCCCCTGCGAGAGGGTAGTCGTCACAACTCGCGAGACTGGGACTTGAGTTTTTCAAAGGAAACATTGGCGCGAATTGAGGCTTGTTGACAATTCACAAATACTAGACAAACTGGTAAGTCCTTTACAATATAATGTATTATGCAATTCATATACCATCATCTGGCTGTCATCGTTTGACTAAATGTTAACTTGTGAATTATTACCGTGGCAACTACAGTGCAGACCTGAGCTTGTTAGCTAGCATGCTAGCTAATAATAGTTGACTGAAGTGAGTTCTTATGGGAATAGAATGTACTATCCCGTTCAGATACCATCACCCGACTCTCATCGTTTGACTAAATGTTATCTTTATGCTGTCCGGGGTTTGTAGCTTGTGTTAGTAAATAGCAATGCATGTTATTAAAGCAGCTAACATGCTAGCTAACGTTAGCCCGCCGTTTTGTTAGCATGTTTCGTGATTAAAATGTACTTTCATTTGTTTATCTGTGTGTATACAATAACAGATTATTAGCGTTTTTAACAGTTGTATAATCATTGTTGTAACCAGCACTACTGTGAAGCAGTTCGTTCATTTAATAGTGGTGAACTAACAAGGCAGAATGTATGGTGCTAACTCACTAGCTACTAGTGTTCCAATTCACTTTGCCGGAAGCACTTCCGGTCTAGACCGGATACGGAAACTACATCCGTGGTTGCATGTGTGTATGTGAAAATTTACCGGATATAGGAGGCGGGATCTAGAGCATAATAGAAACCAGGTTAGCTCATGGAAAAGGCTTAATACTTCGGGTAATATTTTTGCCATTTTAATGAAGGCACAGTTAAGCTTTTACTACACTAAAGCAATTTAGCCTGGTGATAAATGTGGAGAAACAGCTGTGGTGGAAGAAGTAATCAGATATTTTCCTTAAGTAAAAGTAGCAATACCATAATATAAAAATACTCTGTTAAAAGTAAAAGGCCTTGTGTTCAAAATGTTACTCGAGTTAAAGTACAAAAGTATTGGCATCAAAATATACTTAAAGTACCAAAAGTAAAATGTTTGAAAATAGCAGATCTACAAGCTCACAACGCGTCACGATGCAACATGTGGTGAGCTTGTAGATCTGCTATTTTCAAATGTCCTATGTATAAAATAGGGCTAAAGTGGTTAATGTAAGTTTTATAATAATTTATATATATATATATATATACATACGTGTGTGTGTGTGTGTGTGTGTGTGTGTGTGTGTGTGTGTAAAATATTTTGGAAGGACCTGATAAATTAATAATTTGGCTGATATATATATATATTGTTTTGTGCATATATTTATTGAATTATTTGTTTCCCCCTAAATTTTCAGGGTTGTGCTACAAGAGGACTGGAGAGGATTCACTGCAATACACAAGGCCTGGCCAAGTATAATAATTATAGCAGCACGGGCACCACCTCTTTTCTATTTAGACCTGTTGTAACCTATACGTTGTTATACCATTCAATCCGGGAGCCACCTCTGTGTCTCATTAGTTGTTGCTATATGTATGGCAACATAATGTTTTATTATTTTTTTTTGTAAAAATGTTAACGTTTTCAGAAAACTTAGGTTAGGTTTTAGGAGGTGTTTTTAGAATTGGCCTAAGTCAGATGAGCCAGAAAACAGCAGTGTGAAGCGATTTTTTTTTCAAGCCACCTAATTTTCCAGGTACAGTGGTGACACTGTCAGTTATGACACTAACTGCTACACCTACTTTAAGTATTGCCATGTATAATTCCACTTTTTATTAATTTATTAATACAGTGCTGCCAGAATCCAGCCAGTACCCTTCTGTACCAACACCAAATGCAAGCAGTGGTATGTCATTAATTACTAACATGGCAAAACCAAATGTAATTGCATGAAAGCTTTACAAGCATTTAGTTCAGGTTATGTGTTCAAAGGTTACAGCGTCCACTATTCATGTCTTGTGTTCCCTTCTTTTAGCCTCTGGAGGAAGCTGCTCGGAGGATAACCAGCCTAATAATGGTAAGTGAACCACTTCACACTACTACCTCAGGGTGGACAGATTGTAAATGTGCTTTAGATATAATTCATAGTTCATGTTTTGTGTTCTCTCATTTTAGGCTTTGGTGGAAGCTTCTTGGCAGAGTTGGAGTCAATGGACCCCTGCAATCATGGTAAGTAGACTAATAGGCTAGATGATTCTCTCAGCCACTCTTAGTGTGTCTCCAGTCTGTTTCAATAGGTGGTGGTTGGATTTCTAGTCCTGCCTTACTGGAGACCATACACTGACTGGAAATGTTAGTTAAATGGGTGGAAATGTAAAGTTGAGTGCATATATGAATTCAGTGTCTCACTATTTTGCAAGGATCTGTTAATGTTGGCACGATATTATATGAGAACTTGTATTTTACAGTGACTAATTAGGGCTATTTTAATCCATTTCAAGAGGGAACCACACTGGACAAGTAAGGAATGGTATGTCTGTTGTCCCTGTGTCAACAAGAGCCTTTTTATACATTTGTGATTATTTTATTAGCCATTACTAAACAGTTGCTGTGCCTTGGCTATTGTGCCATGACATACTGTAACTTATTAAAGACTGACATATTTGAACTTATAGCTCCTGCTACTCTAAACATTAAAACATACAGTCTTGATAAATTGCATACAAGCTTTTTTAAATATTTTAATTGTCCTCTTTTTAGACTTCGCTGGCAATCATCACCCCCAAGGCTATAAAGGTGAGTTAACTAACACATTCTCAAATCACTTTTTTTTTTTACCACCAGACATGCACTAGGTACACTTGCTAGTGTATATGGTGCTCATTGATAACTACTTTGATGGTGCTTATTTGCCTTATTTTGTTCTGTCTGTCTTTCTCTAGGAATGCCAATGTATAACTCCAGCCCCTACCACACTGTGCCATCAGAGAAAACAAGGAATAAGAAGAGGGCCTTCAAGGACACGCTGATGCAGGACTGCATGTTTGGTGAGTCAATCTGCACCTCAAAATACTAGGTTTACTACAGTGTATTTGGCAATTTTTATGATGGATATTTAATTTAATTAAGTATTTTAACTTTTATCTCAAGTAAATAAGAACAGATGCATTTTCCTCACCATGGAATGAGCCTGATGGAAAATGCATCCACTCTTAAAGAAGCACTTCACCCATTTCCAACCTTAACTTCATACAAGTGGTCCTCTGTAATGCTCACAATAAGATGGCACCATTTCTGTCTCAGAGGTGGTCTTTGCCTGTGGACAGTTCAGAAACCTGCCTACCAGTGACATCATTTCAAGCTAATGGACATTGAAAATGATGACCTGTCATGTCACTGGTAGGCAGGTTTCTGAGCTGTCCACTGCCCTCCTCTGAACAGAGTAGACATGAATGGTGGCATGTTTTACGAGCATTAGTGTGGATCAATTATATGACTATGGGGTTGAAAATGGGTGAAGTGCTCCTAAGGCCACCTGCCAGCTTTCTTATTTATCTTTATAATGTTTTTTTTTTACTTTTTTCCCCAGCGGCTGCTCGTCAATTTGACCGAATTGCTATACAGGAATGCACTGCAGAAGTGGCTGCGTTCTGCACCTGAGAGGAATGGCGGGGTACCAAGGAAAGAAAGGCCATTGTCTTACGTCTAGTCCTTGACCACTTAGCAGTCTTGTGTGTTTATTTTTCAGAGTACAGACACTACTGGGAGGCGAACTGCAGTCCTCCGAACTGCAGGCCTTCCTACGATCCTTGGGGATGATGACACAGAGTTCTTCAAGACATGCTTTGTAAGTTGTCTCTAGTCCTGACTATTTCATTCCACACCACAGGATTCCCAATTTATTTTAACACTTGTTTTTGTTACTTTGATATATTTTAGTATTAGTATTACTTATCTTCCACTCAGCTTCATCAACACTTCTGTATAGCGCGTGCCAACGTGTCGTCACCACGGGGGGGTGAGGCATTGGGCGTGGCATCGGGCAATGTTAAGTCAACCTGGTTTTTACCCCTCAAAGATGTCCGCAGCTACCAAAAGACACTTGTTGACGCCCCCTTCAGGATTTTTGGCGCGCTCTATAGCTTCTTATTGTATGCACTGATGACCTATCTCTGAAAGGACCCTTTTAGTGGTATCTCCTGTCATTCCAAAGGGTCCAGTCGCAGCTCACTAGAGTCACCCCATGTGAAACCCAAATGCTTTCAAAAACTAAATGATAAAACAAATGTCATTTATCTATAGACACAGGTATCTGTACACCTTCACTTGTCTTAATGAGGGGATCTACTAATATTTCCTTTAAACTTTTATCCCACGATTTTGTAACCCTATTTTTTACACCCAGTGCCAATTGTCTATGTAATCCTGGGCACTACCTTCCCTCTGCCAACCTAGGGAGGCTAGGGCCGAGCTCATGCCTCCTTCAATGCATGAGAGCCAACTGACCTTCTTGTCACCTGACAGGGGAGAGTTTCCCTGGTTGGACGTAGCGCGTGGAAGGAACACGTTATTCCAACCAGTTCCCTTCCCCTCCATCAGGCGCCCCGGCTGGCCAGGGGGAGGCAGTATAGTGACCAGGATTACTGCATGTTTTTGTGAGGGTACCTACCCTAGGAGACACGGGGAGAACATGCAAACTCCACACAGAAAGGCCCTTTCGCCAACCCCACCTAGGGTATGGGCACTGATGACGCGGAGGAGAGAACACACCCCCAGCGCCCACAGCGTCCCCTGCGGGAATCGAACCCAGGACCTTCTAGCTGTGAGGCGACAGCACTACCGACTGTGCCACCGTGCCCCCCCTACTAATATTTCCTATAACTAATTAATGAAAGTCTAACACATCAATCTTCTTCTTCTTCTTGCGTATGTCATCAGATCCTCAGCTCCGTTGCAGCAAGCCAGTCCAGCGTCTCGTCATCCAGGTTCATCAGGCCTAGGTCGCCATGTGGTGGGCGGTGTTTCGGGCAGCTGGTCATGATGTGTTCCACAGTCTGGAGGGGGTCTCCAGGTTCACAGTGGGCACTGTCCGAGAGGCCCCACTGTTGCATTGCTGCCTCGACGGTCATGGCACGATGACCTGTGCCATGGCCTGCTGTTCTGATGGCTCCCACCATTCATCTGAACGGAGCTGGCGATCACGTATCCCCTGCACTCCTCCACAGTCACCCAACACAAACACCAAGCATGACGAATGTCCACTACCATGGAGAGGGTCGTTCGATGGCGACAGACATCCTAGCGGTCAGCGAGCCCCGACCTGACCTGAAGGCAAGATGGGAGGAGGCCCAGAGCACCTCCCCATCGTTCGACGAACTGATGGACCAAGCGGACGTGCTGATGCACTACGGTATATTAATCACAACATGAACATTAGTATTCACTCTCAACAATATTCGGTGTCCGGAGCGCTCTGCTTGCTGCTGAAACATTGGTAATTCATATTGGTCTTATAACTTCTGTTATTGGTTAGGGATTCACATTTAATTGTAACTAAGATTAGGGATTCATTAATAAAACATCAATGATGAGTAACTTCTGTCTGTCTATTCTCTTGGGTCTGTGTCCTTCCTGAGCAATCCAAACGATCACGTTCAGAGGTTTTGCTACCAGATAACCAGCAGGTAACTTAGGATGTGGCCGCCAACAGCTCCCACCTGTGGGGGAATGATGCTCTATTCATATACTGTAGGTGGCCCAGCCATAACAGAAGTCATGTTGAAATTGTACTGGTATAATTACAAACTGGAGTAATTTAATTTAACCTGGTGGTCAAACTGGATGTCCATGTACTTCCCAAAGCGACTTGAGTTGTCATTCTTCAGGGTTTTGGCATTTCCAAAAGCCTGGCAGGGGAAAAGGAGTGTCCCGGAGCTTAATTTAATTTAATTTAATAATTATCTTTATTTTTTATCCAGCTGTTTGACACTTTAAAAGCCATAATGTTTCATGTTTTCATATTATAACTTGTTTAAATAAAGTGTTAGAGTTCTACATTGGGGTTTCTATTGGATTTGATTAATGTGTACAAACTTATCACCTATTTCACCTATTTTATAGGTGATATAGGTATCATATAATTATGTTTCTTTGCATATATGTAGATATAGGTACATACAGGTCATATATGTACCTATATGTTACATACAGGTCATATGTACCTATATGTTACATACATAAAATTGGCACCTTTCCTATATGTATATGCACATATATGTACATATATGCACATATATGCACACATATATGCACATATATGTACATATACATATAGGAAAGGTGCCAATTTTATGTATGCGAACATATATGCGGTCCTATATTACAAACATATATGACGCATATAGGTTCTTTCCATCGCGCGCGCATTGATCTTTTTCAAAAGGGTACAGATCAACTTGAATTTCTTCCCTACATGAAATGAAATTTCTATAAGTTTTCTGAATGTGAAGTTATAGGATCAAAGCTCACAGGCTCGAAAGGTGTAGGACTGGACAAGTCTAGACTAGAAATATTGCATAATTGGTATAACAAATCTCGTATCACTTCTTAAAATATCATGCTGCCTATTAGATGTCGATAATAGGACTAGCTAGGTATGTGTCTGTGTGTGTCTGTGTGTGTGTGTGTGTGTGTGTGTGTGTGTGTGTGTGTGTGTGTGTGTG
This sequence comes from Gymnoscopelus braueri, assembly GCF_963280865.1. NCBI lineage: Eukaryota > Metazoa > Chordata > Actinopteri > Myctophiformes > Myctophidae > Gymnoscopelus > Gymnoscopelus braueri. The sequence goes on along the minus strand of NC_137603.1, from coordinate 13,257,727 downwards.
TGCGGGTGCGTGTGCATGTGTGTGTGTGTGCGTGCGGGTGTGTGTGTTCGCGTGTGTGTGTGTGTGTGTGTGTGTTTCACACCCAAACAACTTATCCCTATGGCATTATTTACTACACCTTCCATCCCTAATTCAATATTAAAACATAAATATCCAGGCAGGCAATGAAACCCATCGGATAATGATATTCATTTAGAACTACAGTAGAATCATATTTACAGACCAACATTGTCGTTATAATAGCAACATTTTCAAACCTGATTTGATGGTCACCAGAGACAGAAGATACTAGTACACTATTTCACTCATATTTTCAGAAATTGTTTCTCCATTTTCAATTTTATGGGTAAGAAGTTGTCGGTATACTTAATTGGGTTTAATGCAGGATGAAGTAACTCCTTGAACATCACTATGCTTTTAATTAGATTCTTTATCCCACTGTCTAACACAGATATAATGTATGCATATGCCAGGGTAAGCTAATCTTCTGCCCATCTGCTAGCTGTATAATGACCATCTCCAATGCAAGGCTCCCTCCGCTGTTCACATGAAAAACACTTGCATACACTGGCTGGGATTCAGTTGAAACATACATATAAGCCTCTTTCAAAGACTGCAAATTAAAATACTTACTTATTTACAAAAACTGAGAACTTATGCAGCTTCCAGATTCCAGCTACCTTTGAAAATCATAACAACCTTAAGAACAGTGGCACGTCCCTTTAAGTTGGAGCTGCATTCAGATCAAATTAGTCGTTATTGAGTCAAAGTGTGACATTTCATGTCCATATGCGTCCAAGTGGGATCAAGCAAGTTGTAAATGTTCAAATGAGTGTGCAAGTTCTTTTTTTAAGCATCATGCTGTGGGGGATATACACAGGACAGCACAGTTATTAAGTAGAGTTATAGTTCACGGTGATCTCGTCCATGTTTATAATACAGTTTGTTCAATTTACCAGAGGCAGTATTTCCTTAATGCATAGGTATTGGTAGGCTACCTTAAAGAGTTAATACACACCTCCCAAGGTGTTGACGAAACCTTTAACTTTTGTTATTGTTTTTCTGTCTGAAATAAACAGAGTGCTACTTGGCTCTTCAAAGAAGCACACATCTCTGTCATTTCTCTTCCCATGGCTAAGGTGTCGGAACCATGGTCTGCCAGGCAGCAGCCGCCACCTGGCTTTCATCTCTGAATTCACCACAGACATCCAACCCATGTCAGGCAAAGACAATCCCATGGCTGACTGCCTCTCCCGTGCGGTCATTGGCACTCAGACTCTACCTCAGAATCGATTATGCCCGGATGGCTGTGGACCAGGCCTCAGACCCTGACATTCAAGCATACAGAACGGCAGTCACTGGCCTCCAGTTGGTGAATGTCCCATACGCCGATGACGGCACAATGCTGCTCTGCGACGCATCTACAGCACTGCCCTGTCTGGTGGTGCCGCAGGTCTGCAGAAGTTTTCAACGCCATACATGGCCTCTTACACCCAGGCAGTAAGCCGTCACAATGTCGGCAAAGTTTGTCTGACATGGCATGAGGAAGGACATTTGTGACTGGGTCAGAACCTGCGTGGCATGCCAATGTGCAAAGATCCATCGCCATGTTAAGGTCCCATTGGAGCACGGCCACCAAGGTATGGAATAGTCTAACCCCATCCCTCAAAAAATGCAGTTCGCTGGGCTCATTTAAAATAGCCCTAAAAACTCATCTTTCTGGAGGCCATAAGAGGAGGTAGTACCAGTTTCCCGGTAGACAGACGACCCCCCTCCCCCTTTTTTGGTATATATGTGTATATATATATATATATATATATATATATATATATATATATTATTATTATTTTTTTTTTAAACTTTTTTTTCATGCTTTTTTTTGTACATAGTGGTATTTTTTCTCTGTATTTTTATGTTGATATTTGAACTGTCTGGTTGCTATATGTCTATGAAATTTATTCAAGGACCCCAACGGAAACTAGTCCGTAAGGACCTTTTGGGTCGGACCTTTTAGACAAAAGTATTATAAATCTAACTGTGTTGTTTTACATTCTTTTGCCTAATAACAATGTCAATCAATCAATCAGCAATTCACAGTTCCTGTGTTGACCTGGTGGGACCCCTTCCCCCCTCCGGGTTTACTCACCTCCTGACTATGGTGGACCGGACCACCCGTTGGCCTGGGGCTGTCCCACCGTCGGCAACGACTTCAGCTGAAGTGGCCCGGGCCTTCATTGGTACCTGGGTCGCCCGGTTCGGCGTCCCCTCTGACCTTTCCTCTGGTCAGGCCAACGGCATGTGTGAACGCTTTCACAGAGACAAGAAGGCAGCCCTTGAGGCTGCTCTCCGAGACGACAGCTGGGTCAACAAACGTCCATGGGTGATGCTGAGAATTAGGACTGTGCCAATAGACCATATTCACACGGCGGCCATATTGCCATTAAGTCAATGAAATGCCACCCCAGTTGCCACAGCAACGCAATGTTAAATTCCAAAATGGCCGCCGTGTGAATATGGACTATAAGGAGGACCTCCTTTCTTCCTCGGTGGAGTTGGTTTATGGCCAAACCCTCAGTGTCCCAGGTGATTTTATTCCCCACACTACAGTACGTCAGCATCTGATCAATGGCATACTCTCCTGAACACTGCCCAAACTTGCCTGCTAATCGCGACCTCGCACCACTGCCTGCCCCAGGTGCACATCCCACCCGGCCTTGCGAGCGGAGGGGTACGTGTTCATCCGCCACGATGCCCATCGGGGACCCCTGCAACCGCCATGCGATGGTCCTTACCAGGTTGTGTAGGCTGGCGACAAGGCATTTGTCATTGACATCGGGGGCAGGCTGGATCGCGGTCTCAGTGGAACGGCTCACGCCTTGGATCCCCCGAACGGCCACCCGGCACCTGCTCACCATCAGCAACCTTCTGTCCCCCTCCCGCTTCACCCCCCTCTGCCTGCCCAGACGCTTCGGAATAGCTTTGGCTGGGTCCTTCGGGGCCCTGGTCGTTTCACTGGGACAGTTCTTGTGAATTCCGTGGGGACGTGTGTGATGGATATACACACACACAGGGCAGTTATTAAGTACAGTTATAATTCACAGCGATCTTGCCTATGTTTATAATACAGTTTGTTCTATTTACCAGAGGCTAAGAGTTAATACACACCTCCCAAGGTGTTAATTATGACGTAATTACCTCTGCGACAGGTCTTTTGTTATTGTTTATCTGTCTGAAATAAACAAGTAAAAAGAGTGCTACTTGGCTCTTCGAAGAGGAATAAATCTCTGTAGTTTCTCTTCGCGCACCTGCACTGCTACAGTGTATTAAATCTTATAGATAACATTGCCACTGCTCGAGGTAGTCCAAGGCACTTGCCTGGAATTCTTTGAATGGGATGAGGAGAGTGTGGAAATCTGACATGGGCGATGCTCAGGCGGCTGTTTGTGGCTACAGTGGAGTCAGTACTGCTGTGGTTCTTAATTTCCCCTTGGGGATCAATAAAGTATTTCTATTCAATTCTGGGTGGAAGGAAACAATCTTCCGTTCCATCACGAAACTACATTGCACACCGAGAAAATCTTTGTGCAAAGATGACAAAAATAAGGACCAATCAAGGTTGTGGGTGGACTATGTTCTGCTACTTCAGACACGTACGGTAAGAGACACAACATGATTTTATTATTTTATTTTCACATACATTTCCAAAGTTTGTGAGACGGGCCTATTTTACAAAATAAGCTTGGTCCAATTGACCCCAAATTTGAATAATATATTGAGCGACCTCTACACAATGCAGAGCCACAAGCGATTTCACTTGGACCCATAGGGAGCACCACAAATGTATTAAACATGTGGGAAGGTAATACGCAGATGTGGCTTTGATTGATTGAATACTTTATTAACACAATTATTAACAGTACAGGTAGTACAGTCAAAGATTATGCTTTGTATTACATTGTAGTACATTGTAGTACATTGTAGTACATTGTACTTCTATTTGTCCAATTGTTTGTGCCAAATAAAATGTAGTCATGTGAGATTCATTTTAATTTGGCCATGGCCAAAATACTGGCAAATCTCAAGCAGCGAGAGTGTCATCAAAACGCAGATAGTGCATGGTTCCTCTAATGCTTCTCCGTGGCATGGTATGATTGAAAGCTAGATAATGTATCAGAAGACAAGTACTGTACTCTTCTCAATCCTGGTTATGTCCACCAGTTACGTATATACAGTAGTCCTACAAATGCCTCCACTTCATCCTCTGGCAAATCCCAGTTCACTGCCCAATCTCTATGGGTTTCTGCTGTGGTCCTATATGGACTATATATGCTCCGACATTTCCATGTTAAGCAAACATACTGCTCAGAGGACTTTCAATATTGGTCTGTAGCAATTCCAGGTATTTGCTCAACCCACCCCGTTCCTTCTTTTGACATCACGCCTCACAGAACCACCAGTCTCTCTTTCAGACACACATTCTGTGTCAGAATCTGTATCAAATTTGTTCATAACATTGATTAGAGCCATTCTCTGACTCCACTTTTAGTTAGTTAGTTAGTTAGTTTTATTTCGGTCATAATTTTTCTTTTTAAACAAAACAGTTGAATATACATTGCAACTTAGTCAACATGATGACTATTTGGCCGAAAAGGTATGGGCTGAAGCCGAAGCTTATTTTGCCCACCTTAATATCATTTAAAATAAAATTATCATACTGTAGTAGCTTAAAGAAAGCGTAAGCTCAAACAAAAGAAAATGAACTAACACAAATTTTCAAATATTACATTTCAGAACAGACGAAACAAAAAAGAAACAACATTTCTGGTCACAATATCTCTTCATACGTAAACATTTGTATATACCTTTTACGAGTTTCGTTATAACAATATCTTCTATTACTAGTATTATTTTTACCATTACTATTTTTAATTTTCATTACTATTTATATTACTTTCATAATTATATTTGTATTTAATATTTATCAATATATATCAATATATATCAATATATATCTCGATATTTTCTTCATATACATCATATATGCATTCTAATACACATCCACAAACATATATGTATGTGCATATGTAAGTACGCACACACACACATATATGGATACACAAAATCCTCTTTTTACTTATTTACTACATTGATGCTATATATCTATCAATTACCTTTGCTTTATATAATTTCTTAAATGTTTTTATTGAGTTGGACATTTTAATGTCATTATCTAAAGAGTTCCACAGGTTTACCCCTATAACTGATAAGCATCTCCCTTTGGAGTCGGTTCTTGCCTTTGCTTTCATAAAGATCGCGGTTCCCCTGAGCCCACTTAGGCCTATCTCTATTCTCTAGCAAGTCCAAAGTTTGCAGAGACGTGTAACACAACTTATTTGCAAACGGCATAATTTGCAACAGTACTAACCGTGTAGCCTATGTGTGTACCTTCATAGCTCCCCCCCGAAAAAAAAGATATATTTTTTCTTCACAAAGTAAATACTTAAATCAATAAACTATAGCCCATTTCCAATGACAAAATAGAGGATAAATACAATTGTTATATTATTCATTATTTAACAAAATATTAATTTAATGTTCTTGTTTGTGTTATTATTATTAGTTAGAATTATTATTATTATTAGTTAATATGACAATCATAACTTGAAATGTATTTCTAATGACACTACTGTATTGTATGCCACTTATGTCCAGAGAGAAATACATGCCACTTATGAGACTGTGTGTGTGTGTGTGTGTGTGTGTGTGTGGGGGTGTGTGTGTGTGCGTGTGCGTGTGCGTGTGCGTGTGCGTGTGCGCGCGTGCATGCATGCGTGCGTGCGTGCGTGCGTGCGTGCGATGCTTTACTGGTACAGACATGATGTTACAGTGACCCTAACCTTTGACCTCAGTTCATCCTCAAGTCCAAGTGGATGTTTGTGCCAAATGTCATGTAATTCCCTCAAGGCGTTCCTGAGATATTGCATTCACAAGAATGGACAGTCATGAGGTCACAGTGACCTTAACCTTTGACCACCTATTTCTAATCAGTTCATCCTTGTTTGTGGTTGGGGAGGTTGACAGATGGACAGATAAACATACTTTTGTATGTACCGACAGACAACCATTAAATGTAAATGCCTCCTGTCATGACTGTTGCCGGCGGAGGCATAAAAATGTATTTCTTTTGAATATCAGCTTAAAAATAGTTTTCTCTTAAAGTCGACCCACAAAGCATAGTTTGGACTTTTATCATGAAATTGCATTTACAAATGCACAATGCAGTAGGAACTTTAACTTGATAAACATGATTTCTCCTAATCTTTAACATGAAATTAGTCGTCCCTATTTTGGGCATGTTATGATACAGTACAGTCAAAATTGTAAGTGATGCGATGCGAGAGTAAGGACTAGCGAACACCAACTCGGGACTCCTGAATCGCTGCCCTCCATACCCTCCTGTCTAGCATCAGGGTCTTGAGCTCTGCAGTGTTTTTAGGTCCGCTGTCCTGCCGCAGTGTATCTGCGTATATGGATATCCTGTGGGGTTCACAACCTCAGCCTGATGGCCTGAAAGTCTAATATATCCCCCGAGTGACAGGGATATCCCTTTGGCTTAGTGGTTAAGATGTTGGCTTTCAACGCGGGAGACCCGGGTTCGAATTCCGGGCATTGCAATGGTGCCGTAACCCGGAGCGGGTTTCCCCGTGGGAGGAGGTGAAAAGGGAGGTGAGTGTAACAGAGTGGTTCACAACCTCAGCCTGAAAGTCTAATATCTCCCCCGAGCGATAGGGATATCCCTTTGGCCTAGTGGTTAAGATGTTGGCATTCCACGGTTCGAATCCCGGGCGTTACATCTACAACCACCGATCCAACCACTATGCCCATATACAGGGTATGGGCATATACTAACGACATCAGGGATCTCCATATATGGGCATAAATGGGACACAGATAGACAGGTACAACGGGTACTCTGACAAAGCCCCCGACATTATGACTCAGACATATCGGTCGGATCTGCGGTGTGAAGTAGGTCTCTAGAACCTCTAGTGATAGAAATAATGTATTCATCATTAAGTAATTACATGTCCACAAAAGGGAAAAAAACGTTGGCACTACGTACACCTTCTCCCCGGTCCCCAGAGACAAAACAATGATAAGTTGAGGACCCCGGTTCAAGATGGTACATGCTAACTTTGCATCATTTTAGAGCAACGATAGATAAAAACACAGAGGTGAATTTGAAGAACTGTAAATCCCTCACAAATGTAATTTGCCTTAATCATGAGTTATGTTGTCGTTAAAACTAGGACCCAGGAAAAAAATCTGATACTGCATTTCACAAGGTCAGCCAGACAGTATTTTTTAAGCTTACGGTTAGGGGTTATATACACTTTAAATACAAAAGTATATTTTAAAAAGTGAGAAGATGGGATATCTCATTAGACTACTGTAGCCTACATGCAAAGGCAGCAGTAAACTCAATGCTGCACATTAGATTTTGTGACCTATATTGCAGTCCAACCTTCCAAATAAAGCAACCACAGTGTTAGGCTCCAGCATGTGTCCTGTCGTTATAGTGTTTTATTGGGTTGATCCCAATTCTTATGTTTTTCATCCACACGTCCCTTCACTTTCTTGTATCATAGCCCCTCCCCCTTAATGAGGTACGGAAAAGATGCAAGGATGTGAGAACGGAGGAATTGATTGGGGTTGTTTTATCAGATGAGACATCCTTGCTCCGTGAAGCGTCATTTTAAGACATAATATCAATTACTTATGACTAGTCCATACCCGGTCGACGCATCCGCCACATGATCTGGCAACCCGGGAGGCAGTTCGTCCCATAGCTGGGCAGGCCTGTAACCGTAACCAAGGCGACATTCTTTTACACAAAAATGCTAATAAACAGCTGAGTTTTGGAATTTGGAATTGGAATTTCAGAATCAATTGTTCCAGCCACTGAGGAGAACCGGGCAGAACCAATTTTGGCCTCACCACATTTTGGTCTCACTCAGAGGATTCTCAAATTATAGGAGGATGTCGCGCACAGTTGGATCACTGGTAACAGTTTGTATATAGCTTGTTATTGCTCAGAAAATATGTTGTATTGGGTGCTGTATTTCTCTCTAAAGTTATTACTAAACAAGTTAATATTTTTAATAATTTCCTTCCACACAACATGACATGTCAAAATAAGACAATAAGCATTGGCTTGAATGTCCCTTAATTGAACTGTTTGATACTAATTCTCCCATAGATCCCCATATGCACAACAAAGCATTGTTAAAATAAAAATCTGAGATTGATCGGGAGGGAGAAGGTTAATTGAGCTTTTATAGGTGAACGGAAGCAACTTGATTGTAGGTGGCCTGATTGTAGGTGTGGTTCGGCTCCTGAACTTCTGCTAGGAGCTCCATTAATGAAAACTGCAGAATGAATGAACTGCTTCAACTGCTTTGGCCACTGTTTTTCAGTGATAGGCCTATTTAATGAATTTCATTATCTCGCTTCCAGTTTGATCAAGTGGGACGCTTTCACTCTATTCAGGCCACTGACAGTGAAATTCCTCTTGGTAAACTAATTGTGTAGTGCAAAGCAGTACCCCTAGTTCTGACCATCAGAACCGTTTAGTTTATTAGTTTTAGTTTAGTTTACATTATTAAATATTCAGCAAAATGTGTTTGTTGGCTCTATATCATCCCTTTTAGTCCACATTTTGGATTGCATCTCCCAGAGGGTGTAGAGTTTAAATCCCATAGCCTGAGGAGACCACACCTGACCCAGCTGGCACAAACGTGCATCCCTGGTGAACATACTATTCAGACTGTGCTCTAGCAGTGGAGGTAATAAGCACACATTATGTAATAGACTAGAGTTACATTTGAAACTACAGCCTGCTGTCTAAGAAAACAGCTTCATTCTGTTGTTGCCTGCTATAGAAACCCTCACACTGGTACACACATCATGTTTAGGTTACGTTACAATTATCAGGTGACATTCCAGAATACAACGACACGTGAATTAAAGTAATTGATTCGCATTATGTGGGTAACAAATGCGACGCCAACCGGAATCCACCACGGGGGGGTTCCCCGGTTTTTCCAAACCCGTTCACACGGCTCAGTTTAAAGGAGAGATCCAGTCATATTAGGTGTTTGCTTTGATGTGTCGCTAATCACTCACCAACATACCAGGGGCAGGTGAATTATTTCATAGAAGCCCCTCCTGTTGTCCATTGTGGAGACCCCTTCCACTGGCATAATGGAGTACTGTGTAACAACAAAAATCGCCTATTTTATCAGCTCCAAAGTTTTTATTTATCGTTTTATCATTATGCAGTGTCCGGACACTCAAACATGCACTGAATGTCCCTTATGAGCTGCCGTTCATGCAGAACGACGTGGAAGCTAGTCCTCGGTGTTGCCAGATTCTGTGAGAGAAACAAGCAACTAGCTCCATGTCGTTCTGCATGAACGGCAGCTCATAAGGGACATTCAGTGCATGTTTGAGTGTCAGGACACTGCATAATGAGGATTAGTGGAAAAAAAACGAACTTTGGAGCTGTTAAAATAGGCGATTTTTGTTGTTACACAGTACTGCTGGGGCTAGAGGAATCCTCACACCCCGCTCACCCTGGAGCACACAAGTCTGTGATTAACAGTACGGCACAGCCGTGTGAGGAGAAAAGCACGCACGCACGTGATTGTTGGTGAGTGATTAGCGACACATCAAAGCAAACACCTAATATGACTGGCTTTCTCCGTGGTGGAAAGACTAACAAGGTTAGTAGCTGCTTGTTCGGCTGTGCTTTTTACTTTTTTGCACTCTCTTTCATAAAGTTGCTTTCATTGCAACTCTCTGTCAGACTTGTGCATTCTCTAGTTTAGAGTCGGTGGGAAGGAAATTAGGTGAAGCCAATTAAACACAGTCAGTCCGCCGTTTAATTGATTAACCGAATATTTGACACACAATCGTATGACTATTGTAAATAATATTTGACTATTAAGAAAAAAAAGAAGAAATAAAATCTGCTAATAGCCAGTGGGGGTGGCTATTTTTAGAGAGACAAATCGGGAGAAAATCAACTTCATTATCAACATTTCTCTGTCCCAGCAACACACTCTCGTGGGACCTAGCAGTCAAAATTGGACGTTCGCAAGATTTGCCATTAGATGGCGGCGCCCATTTGTAGGATTTGTGTACGATTTCGCCTCTATAGTGGCTCCAATTGGGATGGTGTATCTTCATAAATTAACAATCTTTGGTGTTATGTGAAGTTTCATCCAAAGCCATCTGTTGGTCTCTAGCCCTTTGAGCGGCAAAATGAGTAAGCAGACATATTATCTATCATTGTGACAGTAAATTGAGACGTATTTTCTACATTTGTGTAAACTTTATTGGCATGCATGGCAGTGATGGAAGTTCAGGCTTTGGGCGTACTTGTATTATTTACAAAGAGGCCGTCAAACTGTGGCTCTGTCACTCTCTCTATCTCTCTGTGTCTGGTGCAAACCCACACATTAACATGCATGTTGGCATGTTGCCATGTTACGTGGGCATTGATCGTTTTACTCATCTACAATTTACCATTTAGGCATTTAGCAGATGCTCCTATCCAGGGTGATATACACAAGTGCAAGATCAGAGTATTTGGCATGAAGCTTATTCAACAAACAGGGTTAATGGTCACCTACAGTAAGTAAAGTGCAAAGAAAAACGTAGTGCTTCAAAGTAACTGTAAGATGCCACGTAACTATCAAATCTATATCCTTCTAAATATACTATCATCCTATAATTCCACTAACCTCTGTCTTGGTGTCTGTCTGTCTTGGTTGGGTCGTCTGTGCCCCAAACTGCGCATGTGTCGTTGCCAGGTTTCGCGCGCGAAACAAGCAGCAAGGTCTATGAAAACAAGGCCAAACGAAACGAACCCTACAAGCAACAAGGTCTATGAAAAGAAGGCCAAACGCAGCGCTTTCACACATATACCTTGCCTCTTGGAAAACAGCCGATCAACAAGCTCACAACGCGTCCCCACACCCACCTGCACTTTCACAGCCAAAACACACTACCACCAATATGGCCCCTAAACCGCTTACAATAGAACAACATGGCAACACTGTGCTTCTACACCATAGACCCCACCCACTCTGTGTGTGTGTGTGTGTGTGTGTGTGTGTGTGTGTGTGTGTGTGTGTGTGTGTGTGTGTGTGTGTGTGTGGGTGGGGGGGAAGAGCACATCTACAAGCTCACAACGCCTCACTCTCTAAGCCCACTACCACGCAACACCCAAAAGAAAACATTCTCATACAGCCCCACAGCATTACACTGTTGCACTCACAGAACGTGCTTCCCCCAAGTTTTGTGTGTGTGTGTGTGTGTTGGGGACGGCTCCCGCTGTTACTGTAGATCTGTATATGCGCGGGTGTTTCTGTGTGTTCTGTGCCTCCACGACGCGGCGACAACACAACCTTCAACCTAGCTCCATAAAGAACCTCTCACTCCACTATACAGCTCCGAGATGAGGTTCTATGTCGTTCTCATCCAGAATCGGTGGAACGTCCACCAAGGCTCCGCTGTTTACCCTTTTGTAGAAATCGTATCCCAAAACTAATGGTAGATTCCAAACCGCACGGATGTTTGCACGTGTCAAAATGTACATTATTTGTGTTTGCGCGACGGCCGCGTATGTGTGTTCGCGATGGGGGACAGCTCTGGCCGGGATGTACCGTTGTGTGTGTGTGTGTGTGTGTGTGTGTGGCCGCATGAGAATGTACCGCATGTGTGTGTGTGTGTGTGTGTGTGTGTGTGTGTGTGTGTGTGTGTGTGTGTGTGTGAGAGCGCTCGCAACGGGTCGCACGCGTGTGTGTGTGTGTGTGTGTTGAACGTGCTTCGCCCAAGTTACAATCTCAGCTGTTTATTCGCATTTTTATGTCAAAGACAGTCTCAATCTCGCCATGCTTATGCTGGCTGGAGAGAGAGAGAGGGGGGACAGAGGGGCGGAGGGAGGGGGAGAGACAGACAGAAAAGAGGGGGAGGGGGAGAGAGAGAGAGCTGTGTGTGTGTGTGTGTGTGTGTGTGTGTGTGTGTGTGTGTGTGTGTGTGTGTGTGTGTGTGTGTGTGTGTGTGTGTGTGTGTGTGTGTGTGTGTGTGTGTGTGTGTGTGTGTGTGTGTGTGTGAGAGAGAGAGAGAGAGAGTGTGTTGCACTACAATCCTTTCGTGCAAAGGTGGTAGCACGTCGCGTTTAAGTAAATCTCTCCACCAGAGACACAAAAGTTAATCTCATCTAGCCATTACACCATGCCGACTCCGAAAATCTGTACAAGTTAACGATACGGCCGTTTCACAATCTCGCCCCTAAACACGGTCGCCCCGGCTCGCACCGAACGGTCTGGGGTGAGCAATCTGCGCCTAATTGTCTCGCCCCTAAACACGGTCGCCCCGGAACGCAACGAATGGTGGAGAATGTTTATTTGTTAAGGACGCCCATGCATTCTCCACTGTTGAATGTGCACACTTTAAGTGCACATAATTATATTGTTGTTGTTAAGTTGAAATAATAGTTTTACAAGTTGTAATAACAGTGTTGTATAATTATTTTTGCTGTAGTAATCAATTCATTATAATATAAGTACAATGAATGACAGAATATATATATATACATATTGTGTGTGTGTGTGTGTGTGTGTGGGTATATATATATATATATATATTTTTTGTGTGTGTGTGTATGTATGTATGTATGTATGTATGTATGTATGTGTATGTATGTATGTATGTATGTATGTATGTATGTATGTATGTATGTATGTATGTATGTATGTATGTATGTATGTATGTGTATGTATGTATGTGTATGTATGTATGTATGTATGTATGTATGTATATGTGTATGTATGTATGTAGGACGTGCAATAACCCCACGTTTGCAACTACTTTTGCCTGCGCACTTCACCGGGTATGGTCTAGTGTAAAAAAAAAAGCAAAAAAAAAACACACAAACTAAATAACATAAAATAATATGTTTTGTTATTTAGTTGTTTGTTTGTTTGTTTTCTGTATTCTCATGTTATATGATCATGTAACCAACATTTGCAGAACTAGCATCTATCAAAATAGGCTAGGTGGAGTCTGGAGTGGTGAGTTTTCAGACTGCAGCAGAAAATGAGCAGTGAGTCTGCGGCCCTGACTGAGGGGGAGGCTATTCCACAGCTTGGGAGCCAGAAGGGAGAAGAGCGCTAGCCAAAGTGTTATAGGGAAAGGACAAACAGACTTCCTGTGTTAGCTAATCTAAAGCTGGACGTGCACGACAGGATTGTTAAAATCCTAAACGATTTGGAAATCTGGTTGCATCACACACTCCAGGAGAATCGTATGAGATTATCTTATACGATTATTTTAAACATGCACATACTATAAGACAAAAAATTAAAGATCCATCACACACTACTACAGTATTTTATTAAGATTCTCGGGCTTGCTTGAACGCAGCACCTCACGTGGATTCTCAAATTATAGGAGGATGTCGCGCACAGTTGGATAACTGGTAACAGTTTGTATATAGCTTGTTATTGCTCAGAAAATATGTTGTATTGGGTGCTGTATGTCTCTCTAAAGTTATTACTAAACAAGTTAATCTTTTTAATAATTTCCTTCCACAGAACATGATCCATTTCATCTCACATGATCACATGCGGAAGCAGTAGCTGACTAGAGGTGGGCCGGTGGTTCGCCCGACGTGGGAGCGTTACGAGCAGTTGTGATATGTAGTGTTCTTGCTACATAATATCTACAAGCCTCAGCTGTCCAACGCACCGCACAGGTTGTTTGGACCACTAGCCTTGCCCAAAGTTTGCATCTGTCCCCTTGAAAACTGTCTTTCTCTCGGTCGCGCACGGCTCCCTTGCTGTCCCACTCAGACAGTAGCGATCCAGATAAATATCAAACATGTTTGAAAATGATCGGGACGATTGGTTATGTAGCACTATATTGGATCACTCCAATATGATAATATATCCCTCCGCGGCGGCAGAGGCATCCATCATTGTTTGCAGGTTTTTCTGTGTACAAACCAATGGCCGATACACGGCTTGGTCAGCCTGTATTGCGGCGCAGAGGGTTTCTTGTCCTTTGTGCCTCTGTTTGCCGAAACCCTCCCGCTCTGCCTCTCGGGTACCGCACCTGCCCTGTAACAAGTTGTGGGAAGCTGTGTATTGTTAAGCTTAGGCGGCTTTGCAGTTTTTCCCCCGTGTTGAGACACACACGCGTGCGTGCGTGCTTTTCTCCTCACGCGGCTGTGCAGACTCACAGACTTGTGTGCTCCAGGGTGAGCAGGTGTGAGGATTCCTCTAACCCCAGCGAGTGATCCGACCATGGGTGTGCTTTGTGTTAACCTTGTGTGTTCCACGCGAACAGGTCTGAGCCTGCTCGACTTGGCGAGCGGCGGTCACATTCGGATTGTAAGCACACCATATCCTCCCTCTATGAGGCCATGGGCTAGACATACAGGTGAGTGACAGTGTCTGCATTGGGTGTGAGAAATATACACTGGGATTTACGCTGTTGTTTTTCAAAATCACTTGGTGTGTGTTGTGTCACGATGGCTTTTGCCTGACTGACTTGCGGTGTCCGCATGTCCGCAGAGGACACTTGTGCGTTGCCTTGGACTGGACCATGCACGCTTGGCATATGAGGACCCTGCGGGCTGCGCGCATTGTGAGATTAAGTGGAGTGGGAGCCTATGTTACACAGTGGTGTATACAGTACGCACATAGTTCTGTCTTCACCTCGTTTAAGGCTGAAAGCTAACAAATGAGCATGAGTGTTGCATTACAGTGTTTTTTGTCTCCATACAGTACAAGCGAAGCCTTATGGGGGGGTAAGTATAAGAGGAATATACACTGTTTTATCCTCCCTGTATGAGGTCACAGGCTAATACATAGGCGAGATGACGGCAGGTGTAGGAAGCCTACACATGGTTCTGTCTTTGCACCGAATACAGCTGAGAGCTTGTGTTCGGCTGTGCGTGTTGAGTCACAGTGGTTAGACCCCGATATTAGCTCGGCTATATGGTGGGTCTTTTCTTGATACATTATGGAAACTGCAAGTGTGTAGGTAACCTACACATGGTTCTGTCTTTTGCCCCGTATGCAGCTAAGAGCTCATAATCGGGCGCACGTGTTGATTTGCAGTGTTTAACCATGGTTGCATGCGTAACCTTGGTTCTGTACACCCCATTTACGACCGGGGGCTGCTAAACGGTTGTGTGTGCTGGGTTACAGTGTTTGAACCTCGGCCCGTATACGCTTGGCGGTATAAACGGTGGGTTTGCTCTCTCGATATATATACAAAGAGGAAAAGGGTTTTACGCTGTTGTTTTCCACGCTTTGCCAGCCTTAGACGTTGATAATTCACTTGAAATGTACTGTATCACGATGGCTTTTGTCTGCCTGACTTGCAAAGTCCGCATGTCCACAGAGGGCTCATATGACACCTGTATACGTTGCTGTGGGGAGACTGGGAGACTTGTACGGCTCAGTGGGTTCTCCTCCAACAGTTTCCTCGTCCTGACAGGAGACGGCGGCTGTCGTTCTGACAGGAGACAGCGGCTGCCGTCCTGTCTTCAGCGGCTACACAGAGACGCGTCGCCTCATGGTGACAGGGGTATGTTGGTGAGCGTGGTCCCGATGGCACCCCCAGTCCTCCCTGATGGGAGGGATGACGTTGGGCAGGGTAGCATACGGGGTGATGGCTCGCAGCCCCAGTTGGTTATCAATAGCGGTGCCCAAGACGCCCAATGAGCAGATTGTTGCTGTCTCTCATCTCAGGGTTGCTGTTTCGGCTGCCACTATGACCCACTCTGCTTTCACAAGTCCAGAGGACCTTGTGGCTTTAGGACTTACGTCGCCTTCAGTTGTGGGCCTGGCCCCTGAGAGGAGTGGGTGGTCAGATTTGGGGCTCCTTGACGGTGTCGCGATTGATTGATGAATTGAATACTTTATTAACAGTTTGCAAAGACAAGCACAAGTACAGTTCAATATAAAGGTCTGTTAAGAGGATTTTAAACCCAAGAAAGCACTATGGCTTGTTTCCATTGGGGTCCTTTGTACTCAATTCATCAAAACTAACACGAAACTAACACTAACACGAAACCACGTGCCACGCTCCACCAGGGGTGTGGCTACCTCTTGGGCACAGCTCCAGGGGGTTCCCCAGTCTGGTGTCTGTGACACCTAGTACCTTTGCTAGGTTCTACCACGTTGATGTGGTCCCTTCCGACTAGGTGAAACAGGCCGTTTTGAGGGTTGCCTCCGCTTCTGTGGAAACGGATGACAGCTCTGTGGAAACACAACAATGGTTACGTATGTAACCACCGTGATGTGAGCGATTGGATCACTCCAATTGTCTCGCAGTGTCCTAGGTCGCCTCGAAAGGACACGAGGAAGAAGGGTGCAGGCGCGTTGCGCCGCCCCCGCCCGCGGTACACCCCCGTTTTCGGAGTAATCTGTTAGTCTACCTCGGATGCCTCCGCCGCATACTACTCCCGCCCAGCTCCCGCCCACAGGGGTAGGGGCCAGATTCCCTCGTGAAATCAAATTGCAATGCGATTTCCGGCAGGGGGGGTTACAAGGCTAGGGTAGGACACACCCCCCCCCCCCCCCCCAAATCACCCTGATTATCTGGTAGTGTGAGCCCAGCTTAATTGTGCAGGAAGGGGTGTAGGAGTGGATCCTGTACTGGAGTTAAGGGGGTGCGATGCCCTTAATTGTCTTGTAGGTCATCACTGGTGATTTGCATTGGGTGTGGGCGGCAAACGGAAGTCAGTAGAGCCAGTGAAGGGAACGCAAAAGGAGGGAGACGTGAAGACATTATTGTCATAATTGGAAAACAGTTATCATATGGAAATAACCAATAACTTTAACAACACAGAAGAAAACTAAAATAAAAATATTTATATGAAACATAGGTTTTATTTTATTTCATTGTTAATTTAATCCTCAAGTTCAAAATAAGGACATAGCAGGCTAATGTAAATCATCGGTTTCCAATTACATTGGGCATGAAACATTGACAACATAAGATAGGCTGTATATTGTAACTTTATCACCACTGCACCTTGAAAGGAATGAAATCCCTTGGAGGTGCCTGAGGGCCTGAAAACAATGTGGTCTTCAGAGGTGATGGCTCATGGATAAATAATGTAAATACCAGAGTCAACCATTCCAAAACTTTTTGCGTGTAGAGCCGAGGAATTATTTGATTTAGAAGACCGTTCTCAAGTCCTTGGATTACAGGCTGCTACTGTATTGCATGTTAGGGACTGGCATTTGTCGTTTATGTTAATTAGCATCCCATTTGGAAAAAAGCACACGTCACAACACATTATTACATAAAAATGTGATCTTCTTTTTTAAGTGGTGATCAAAATAGCTGAAAGCATTTGATGACCAACAAAATGGCTATGAAGAGTCTAGAGTCGATATTAATTCAACCCACTTATTGTGAGCCCCCAGGGATTAATTTCCCAAAGTAATTGTTGTTTTTGTCCCCACAATGCAAAAATGTATTGCTTCTAATTAGTGTGATAATGGAAAGGAAAAAAACGTCACTTAATAGCACTGTTTGAATGAAAAAAAAATGCTGATGTAACTCTTGTTCAATGCAAATCAGTTTCTACCAATTAAATCACAGTGATCAACATTGAATATTTTCTTGTGGAGAAGATTAATTATTATCATTGTAGCCTACTAAGAATGCATATTCAACTAGACCAGACAAAGCAATAGATATTTTCTGTATCACTAATACCAGAAGTTGCGTAACAAAACAAGCCTAACGTTATAATCTTCAGCCACTCTTCAGCCAGAGAGAAAAAGTAAAAGTTTTCCTTTTTTCTAAAAAAAATAAAAAAATAATAATAAAAAAATAAATTGTTGCCTTTTTCTGCCTTTATTTGATAGTATACAGTAGACTGACAGGAAATGGGGAGAGAGAGATGGGGAGTGACACGCTGTCAGGCTTAGCAGCCTTAGTAGCCTAGGTGCCCGGACCGCTACGCCAGCCGCCCGGGCCAAAAAAGTCTTAATTTTTATGGCGTATCAAGGATTATTATTTATTTATTTTTAAAGAAAGTTGTGACCATTATATTCCTGCTATAGGAAAGAGTGATTATACCCTAAATAATTTGTCCCTAATAGCATAGGCTATATGCACCACTCCTCCAAGAGCACCATGGCAGCACCTGGAGTTAAGAGAGTGAGAGTGAGAGACTCGTAAATTAATGCTAAGAAATATGGTAGGCCCTATATGGTTTGTGAAGCTCCCGGTGTATCAGTAAGAATGTTGTTTGCAAAAAAAACAGGGGATGTGGTACTTCAGGGGACTTCTTCTGAACATGGGAGGCAGTGGTGGACAAAGTACTCAACTCCATCACTTGAGTAAATGTACACAGTTTAGTGTCAACCACTGACAATATGGATAAAACAAGCTGGTTGCTTTTTAATCAAGTAGTTGAACCCTGAAGCTCTATATGTATCCTTTTTATGTAAGGTTCTTCTTTTTCTTGTTTATTTTATTATTATAATTTTATTTTATACTACTACAAGTTTAAATAAAGGCAATAATTGTCAGTTGAAGCATTTGAAACACATCGTCTCTATTATGGGGGGAACATTCGGCAAAAATAGCAGATCTACATGCTCCCAGCTTTGTGAGCTTGTACATCTGCTATTTGTGTGGCTATTTCTAGTGGACACACATTTCCACATTGTGGCAGGTGATCTCCCTTTTCACAATGCAGATTCTCTCCGTTGTTTATGTACGGTATGGCTGTTTTCCACCTGCTGTGCCTGCTGAGCAGCACAAGCTGCTTTAGACTGCACACAGCATCTGTTCTTTCAAGATACCCCTTTGTGATGGTTTAACATCCAATAATAATAAATATCTTATTTAAGTAGACGAGTCAAGTTGACCCAATTCAAGAAGTTCACAGCTGTTTGACTAAAAGAATGGTGATAGATTGAGGGCCAACATTTTTGAAGTCTCTTACCTTTTGAATTCCCTTCACTGGCTTGCTTTTGCTGCCCGCACCCAGTACAAAACACTGATGATGACCTACAAAGCACCCCTTTACGGCAGGACATGATTCGACCCCACACCCCTTACCGCTCACTTAGATCAGGAAGTAACCCAGGAAGTCTGTTCGTCTCCTCCATAAAACACCCTGGCCAATGCTTCCCTCGTCCTAAACTTTTCTCCCTCTCAAGCTGTGGAATAAATTCCCTTGCAGTCAAGACTGCAACATTCAACTCCACCTCACCCCTAGCACTCCTCTTTCCTCCTGTCCCTTATTGTCACCTATTTTGATAGATGATAGTTATACTACGCTCTAACATCATATAGTGTGCATACCAAAAAATATATAGAGAGAAAAATATTTAAATAGATGTGTGAAATGTCTTCTTTTATTTTCCCAAACGGATTATTTGACAAAGGTCACAATCATTCAAAGGTAGTGTGTATTCATGTTCTTGTCCACCCGGCTCCCATTGACTTCAATGCACTCCTTCAAACGTTCGGCTCCCAGTGACTACTAGAATATGAGTATGTGACGTATGACCTCTCCTTCTTCAAAATTAGTTTTTGGGGTCATATTCAACAATCTGACAGGCCACCACACAAAAAAAAAATTAACCCTGTAGTCTTAGTGAAACGGATTTGAGTTGCAGTACTCAAAGCACTTTTTTCTGTCTACATCAAATCTCTATAACGCGCTGCCTCAAACAGTAGTTATGTAGCGCTATATTGGATCACTCCAATATAATATGATATATCCCTCCGCGGCAGTAGAGGCACTGTTAATGTGTCACGGCTAGGGGCGTCGCCCTCTGCGATGCCTCAAATTCCCACGCGGCACCACCCTCTTCCTCTTTCCTTCTCTCGGCGCGGCATCAAAGAGGTGGACATTTATAGAGCTCCATAGGTAGATCTGTTAAAGGGATATTTCACTTTAAAAAAAAACTTTTGGTCATTTTATCGTCTACTCAGGCTTTTGTCAGCCCCCCAGACAGTTTTTAAGTTGCTTGATTCAGTATTTAGATATTTGATATTCATTTTATCAGACACGCCCCCTTCCTATACAAACCCATTATAACTTCAAACTTTTTTTTAACATGTTAGATTCATCAAAAACACCCGTCCTTGTTTCTGGTGACTCATCTTGCCCTCCTAATACGTGAGTTTTTTTTTTAAATACATTTTTTCATTTTTTTTTTGTATTTAAATTTTTTCATTTTCCAAAAACAATGTAAAAAATTAATGAAAAAATTAATTGAAAACGCACGGTCTCCTAACGTATTTTAAGGACAATATCAGTCACCAGAACCAAGGACGGGTGTTTCTGATTAATCTAACATGGTTCAAATGGAATTTGAAGTTGTATAGGAAGGGGGCGCATCTGATAAAATGAATATCAAATATCTAAACACTGAATCAAGCAACTTAAAAACTGTCCGGGATTTTTTTGGGGAAAGTGAAATATCCCTTTAAACCTATATATTATCATTATACATTTCAATCCGGGTCAGCATCTGTGTCATTGTAGTTGTTGCTACACTATATACTGTAGTAACATTAATTTATTTAAGTTTTTCACAAAACGTAAGTTAGGATTCAGAAGGTGTTGGAATCAGCCTCGGTTCTTTAACATGCAGTCAGTGGGGGCGGTGGGGGGAGTGGGGGGAGGGGGGGGGGGGAGCACAGTGGAGTCATAAAAGTTAGGCTATGTTTTTATTTTTCTGAAAATCATGTTGTGGGCTGAATGTGGGCATTCAGCCCCAGTACAGTACTACAGGGCCGTGAGTTTGACACCCCATGCCCTGGTCAAAGCTATGTTGATTGTTAATTCCCACCATCCTGCTGGCTTGTACTGTAGCCTACCTCCTCCACGCCTGCCCGCAATAGAGGCTATGCGTGTGACATCATCGTACAGGAGGTACGCGGGAACGCCTACTGAGTGGCAAAAAAACTACTTTCTGGCCTTGACAGCCCATGGCAGCTGAATGGAAAGCTTGAATAATCCTCTTTCTATCTGCAAAGTTTTTATTTCATAAAAATCCATACAAAATGTTTCATTCACTTTCTTGGGTAATCCTCGAACTGCAAGTGGTTTTTGCTTTTCAAATAAATCAAATCAAATCAAGTAGGGGTGTAAGGTAGCTTTTTGTTTGTTTATCCAATTCCTGGTTTGTTCATGTTTTATTTATTTATTAGTAAGTAAGGCTAGTAATTGTATTTTTCTTTTGGTTAGGCGTTTAGGTTAGGGTTTTTCTTTTGTATCAGTAAGTTTTGGCTATATTGTAAACCAACACCCTGAAGTTCACTTTTCACTTGAGAAAAGATAAAGAGATCTTGCAGTCTCTACAATGTTTTTTTAAATAAAATAAATTAATTTTGAAACGGCTGTGGTCCTCCATTATTATGTTACACTTCCTACCCTATACAGGGGGTTGTGTGTGTGTGTGTGTGTGTGTGTGTGTGTGTGTGTGTGTGTGTGTGTGTGTGTGTGTGTGTGTGTGTGTGTGTGTGTGTGTGTGTGTGTTTGCGCACGTGTGTGTGTGTTCGCGCGCGCACGTGTGTGTGTGTGTGGGGTGGTCGTCGAGCTACGGTGTAAACTAGGCTTTGACCTAGTCTTGTTTAGTCTTGCATGCACCTGGTTAGAACAA
Source organism: Gymnoscopelus braueri (assembly GCF_963280865.1). Classification (NCBI taxonomy): domain Eukaryota; kingdom Metazoa; phylum Chordata; class Actinopteri; order Myctophiformes; family Myctophidae; genus Gymnoscopelus; species Gymnoscopelus braueri. The sequence continues at coordinate 13,236,002 of NC_137603.1, read as the reverse complement.
ATCTATGCCTACTGCAGACAACCATGCACCAGGTACAAGCTTGTCTTTGCTTGTGCCTGGTGCCTGTACCCATCACAAGAACAGACAAGCAGGAATAATGTGCTCTTCTGTACTTCTGTACTTTCCTTTTCTGTTTTTTTCTTCTGAAATGAATAGACAGGCTATGAATCAGAAGGACCCCGGTTCGTTGTTAAATAGCACGCATTGAGAATGCTAATTTGTAGATAAGTGAGGGCTATAAGGGAGGCCATTGTTTTCGCCTGCTTCTCATCTGCTTGAAATCGCCTTGATATAACCTGTAAGAAACCTTCTCCCTATTTCATATCTCATTATTCATTTGATAGCGTTGCACATTCAAGCAATCTCCGCCTACATATCCTCGTCTGTTGTATGATTCTCACTTATTTATGCAGATGGAGAAATTATATATTTTTGCATACATTAGGTTCCATTGTTTACACATGAAGAAATTGCTCTATAGTGACCTCCAAATAAGATAACAAATCTTAGATGAGAGTAAATGTTGCTTTGCGTTGCTTATTCTTGGTAATGGAACTCATTATATGAATGAGGAAGTATTCACTATATCAGATTTATCAAGGCAACAGCGGGCAAATGTTTTCCTTTCTCTCCATAAGGTTGATGAATACAGTGATATTTTTTAGATGCAGTGTTTAGCACATAATTACAATCAGCATTCAGCATATCAATGTATTAATAAATCAGGCTCGTTGGAATCCAACTTCAGGCCCAAGTTCAACTTTGTGGTAAAATATTTCTCAGCGCTTGTCTGAAACATTCAAAATTGCTTGCAACAGACTGGGAAGAAACCGGTTGTATCCAGCTGTGTTCAGTCCTTTGAAATGTAATCTAGTCATTAGGACAGGGCTCAACAATAGCTTTCAAAATAGGTGAAATCAGTCTCTCCTCTCTGTTTCCACCATACCATGCTGATACCAGACATTCCCTAACAAAAGCTTCAGTAGACAACAGTTCAAACAAGAAAGGACATTCAATTCTAGCAGTTTATTACCACCAAAGATCCCCTTCACACATCAGTTCAGGGAGTCACCTTCAATACTTCAAAAAAGGCATCAGTGAAAATAATGGTGTGGACAATTGAATAATATCTCAGGGAAAACTAAAGAATAGCAAATGAAGCAGCACCCTGATAAATTGACTCTCTAGTGGATTCCTCTGTAAATAATTGGACTGGAACACTTATCGTGATATCAACTTCTTGAATAGGAGTGAAGATAAAGGACAGAGGCATTCGGCTTGGCTGGAGAGACACTACTGCTGTGATTCATACTAATTTAGATAACTCATAGGATGGCTGTCTTCTATTTTCCCCCATTAAGTTGTTTTATATCGTATCATGCTTGTTGCCTGTGCTCATTCCTCAGATCCTTATGTTAACGTAATGAGCAATAACGATACTGCGGATGATTTCTCAGATATACACATGGCTTCAAAGTAGCACTGATTATATTGCACAGGGCTAGCATCCAGGGCAATGTTTTATGGACTTAGTTTGTATAGGCTAAAGTGCTTTTTACAGATCAATGCCATTCTCTTCTCTTAGGCACCCACAAAATAGCTGTTATAAACCGTAAAACTACATTGGCTGTTGTAGTGAGGAACAAAATACCCGTGTATAAATATGTCCATACCAAGGCACTGTGAAGGATTAATGCTGTCCAAATCATGATTGGTTTCTTTGCAGAGGAAGAATTGAATCTTCTATCAATGAATATTAAAACTCTGCAGGAGCAGTGAACATGGAACATGTTAGAAAAAATAATAGTTTTAATAGGTTAGCCCTAGTTACTTTGAGTTAGATTTAATCAGTCAAAACTCACCTTTCATGAAAGAGAGCAGTGCTCCATTCCCCACTCCAGTTATTCTAAGGCCTTTGCCACTATGATTTGGTCAGTCATCTACCTTTATCAATATCTTCCATCTATATTGCCTTGGCTTATTTGAATTTCATGCCCAAATGCTAATATTCTCGCTTATGATACCATCAGAATATTATGTCAAGGGCCCCAAGGGCTATCAATTACATTGTGGTGCGTGTCTCCTTCTGTGAAATGGAGAAAAGTACGGTGGGAGCCTAATTTTCTTTCCCTGCAGGTAAAAAGGCAAGCAATCCTTTACCTTCATTATAGAGCAGATGCAATGATGAACCCTTTGTCTTGAAGGCAAGTCATTTAACCTCCTCTCACTCCAGCCATGCCGTTTGTCACTGCACAGTCACACCATGGCCATGCCAGAGGAAGGCTGCAGGGATCAATGTCATGCGAAAGTCAATGCAGAGAAAGGAATTAACCACTTCCAACCTGGCATGCCTATGGGCATGTCATCATCATAGGCAACATTTCTCAAAGATTTCAAACATTTAAAAAAATAGCAAAAAAAAAAACAGATCTACAAGCTCATAGCGTGTGAGCTTGTAGATTGGCTATTACCATGCAACACTGTCGTACAAGGCAGTATAAATTAGGCTCATTGGTTTTAACATGGCTGGTCGAGATTCTTTCTTTTACAGTGGAGTTCTTTGCTTAGGGCAGTGGTTCTCAAAGTGGGGTCCGGGGACCCCCAGGGGTCCTTGAGAGGGTTCTAGAAAATAGCTGATCTACAAGTAGATGTCACTTGTATTTTTGTCTCCGCCAGGCCGAAATGCATGGCCCAGACTAAGTTTTGCACCCTGTCCATCCGTCCACGTGTCCGTCTGTCTGTGAGCAGGTAATCTCCGGCACTGTTGGCCCTGTCACTGCAAAACTGTGCACACACACACTCCCTGGATGCCAAAGCTGAACGTCTGGCCCGAACCTTTCAACCTATTATAGCGCCACTAGGAGGCCAATTTTTGCAAAACTATTTTTTTAATATTACTCCTACAGATTTTGTCCAAACATCACGCAAATTGGTACACAGTATCTATAGTCATGTGATCAACACAGATCTGTCCGATTTCCCATATTCCATCCTGATTGGCTAAGATTGGCTTCCAAAGTTTGCAGGAGTGGTCCTCAAATCATGAACGCAGCGTGCGATTGCTGTGAAACTTTGCACACACATTCCCACTAGGCCAAGGAAGAAATGCCACCCTACATTTTTTAAATCAGCCTCATGGTGGGCTATAACAGGCCACTTAGCATGTTTACCTATAACTGGACAGATCGGCGTGAAACTTTGAACGCGCACACTCCCTAGAGGCCAAGGAAAAACCCCATTTTTCACCTCAGCATTTTAGAGCGCCACCAGGAGGCCGATGTTTGCAAAACAAATTAGTTGATATTACTCCTATACAGATTTTGTCCAAACATCACTCAATCGGTTTTCACATTGGCCTTAACATATTGTGTCTGTGCAATAACTTCATCAACATTAATCCCTCAATTTATACAGATTCCACTCACCTCTATAATGAACATTGCTGGCCCACAATAACCTACCTGACCTGGTGGAGACCTGTGCTCCGAGTAGCACTTTTTCTAGTTACCACTGTGAATCTGGTGGAAACCATGTGTGTCCTTCCTTATCAATCAAGTAGAATTCAATGCATAAAATCATTAAATAAGATAATTAAATACTGTACAATAATTGTACCAATGTAACAATGGTTAGCGAGTGAGAGATTGAAATAAAGGATAGACTGCACTGGCATATTAATATGTGTAACTGGAGCAACATTTAAATTAGAAGTCTTTCCCAAATTATGGGCAGATACAGGCGATAACAGTAGTAAGAGACTCTGGCTGCAAATTGCCTAATTTAAACTCATTACAATGGGATAAACATATCTAGAAACTCACAATATTATGCGTTGTGAGCTTGTAGATAAGCTTGTATCATATGACTAAGGATAAATCCGGCTTAAGAGTTCACATGATGGCATGTGTATACAGTAGCTAGGGTACAAATGGGGGGTCATTAATCATCTGTAGCTCATGATATTGCCTTACATTGCTTGCTGATACAATTTGGTTTCGAAGTGCTGAGTGAGCTCGTCATAGCGAGACAATTTTAGCTGTCCCCTTAGCCTGACTGTTGGTATAAATTGGTTTCTGAACTGCTGAGAAGGACATCTGATGTCAGCTGGGTCAGCCAATCATTAGCATCTGATGGTGGGTACAGTTCAAGTGCTGCTGAGGAGGCCATTTGAAGCCAGAAGGACTACCTGTCCCACTAGTATTTGCTTAGATCAATAGTAAGGTCATTCGGGGGATATTAAGGGCTAAGTGCAAGCCGAGGTGGAGGTGTTAGGGTTATGTAGTTGAGGTGTAGATCGTGATAGGTTTTATGGTGATTGATTTTTGTGTAGTTGGTCAAAATGCAGCGCTAGCAAACCACCATCATTCTCTCAACTTGTGTAGTAAATGAAAACTTCTGCTTTATATTGCTCTGTGATGGTCATTGGGCCATATACAGTAGGTTAACAGAATGTGCTGGCTCAAAGTAAAACTATTTTTTTTCCTGACCTCTGGAAATAGTGTTCTGCATCAAAAGTTCCAGATAATGTAGCACCAACATGAGTTTTCTTACAAGGCCAAATAATCCATGAGGCTGCACAGATTTGATTCATATTTGTCTTTTTTAATTGAATTAGATTTTTAAAATTCAGCATGGATATATATGTGTTGGATGGAATTCATGCACAATAGCAATACAAACAGTCATATGAAACAAAATTGAAATGGAAAAACAATAACACATAAATCATTGTTATCATCGCTGCTACTCGTATCAGCCCACTGCGGTATGTGGGTTGCATATAAGTATTTTGGAGTGTGCATGTATATGTGTAAGCGGTAGACTCCAGCATGAGTCCTAAGGAGTTATTTCATGAGCATGTTCGTGTGAGACCTTGCCTGAGACCTTGCGTGAGAAGAAAGCGTGACGTGTCTTTGTTTATGTGAATTCTCTATCATCAAACTGTTTGCCCAGAGAGAGAAAGAGCGCAAGAGCAGAGAGGTTATGAATGATGTGACTGAGACAAATACGTTGAGTTATTTTCCATGGTAATGATGGCACATGATCATGCGCCACTAAGCCCACACTGGAAAAGCACCACAAGGGAAAATAGCCACAGACCCAGGCCGACTCTTACCCCCAACACTGACATGGATCTGTATTTTACTGTGAGATTCCAGAGGAGGCCGGGGGCTCTACTTTAAAGAGGCACCATAGAAGACAGTATAAATGGCTATGACAGTTTGATATTGTATCTAACTAGAGGTTCGGGCCGCTACGCGGCCCTCCCGTCTCACCGCTGCGCAGGGCTCCCGTCTAGTAGCCTGTAGACCAGGGGTGGGCAACTTTGGTGATGAGAGGGCCACTATATTTCCATAATCACTCCAGAGGGCCACATTACTGTCGGGCAGACACCTCTTATCTTCGTATTTCCACTTTTCCCGTAAATTATAAAAATCTAAAATCGCCATTCTATGTCACACACAAGTAGCAAAAATAGCAGATCTACAAGCTCAAAACACGTTGCGGTGCGACGCATTTTGAGCTTGTAGATCTGCTATTTTTGCTTGGAATCCTGATTTTTATTTCGCTTTTTTGGAAAAGTAGCATTTTTATTTAATTTCAAATGCATTTATATATTGATGTTAACTTTATGAACTTAAATACAAATACATTGGACATAAAAAAGACAATAACATTTTAATACTAGTCATTAAGCTACTAATATAGACTGAAGTAATTAAAACGGGTCATGTTTGCATGTTTGGAATTGTAACAGCTGAAATCAATAATATATCAGTATTCCGATATTAACCTGCGGGCCGCATTAAGTGAAGGTGGGGGCCGCATGTGGCCCCCGGGCCGTCAGTTGCCCATGTATGGTCTACTCTCATACGAGTCCTCATGCTCTCTCTCTCAATACAAAATGATGGTCACTCGACCATGCTCTCTCCGTCAAGACAAAGTCACGTTTCGCTTTCGTTTTCGCCTCCGCGCACCGCTGTTGCAATGAACGTCTACAGCATACATGGGCAACTGACGGCCCGGGGGCCACATGCGGCCCCCACCTTCACTTAATGCGGCCCGCAGGTTAATATCGGAATACTGATATATTATTGATTTCAGCTGTTACAATTCCAAACATGCAAACATGACCCGTTTTAATTACTTCAGTCTATATTAGTAGCTTAATGACTAGTATTAAAATGTTATTGTCTTTTTTATGTCCAATGTATTTGTATTTAAGTTCATAAAGTTAACATCAATATATAAATGCATTTGAAATTAAATAAAAATGCTACTTTTCCAAAAAAGCGAAATAAAAATCAGGATTCCAAGCAAAAATAGCAGATCTACAAGCTCAAAATGCGTCGCACCGCAACGTGTTTTGAGCTTGTAGATCTGCTATTTTTGCTACTTGTGTGTGACATAGAATGGCGATTTTAGATTTTTATAATTTACGGGAAAAGTGGAAATACGAAGATAAGAGGTGTCTGCCCGACAGTAATGTGGCCCTCTGGAGTGATTATGGAAATATAGTGGCCCTCTCATCACCAAAGTTGCCCACCCCTGGAGTAGACGCTGGATATCCTGACACGCAAACAGCTTGGAGACGCAGACAGACAGCCACGCATGCGCGCGACTCTCTATTGTATATTAAGATGCTTGATACCATACGTATCTGTCTGCTATTAGTTTTTACTCAGAGGGAGAATTTCAAGTTCTTAGAAAGAAAAACACCAGTCTGTTAGTGTTCTGATGCCTAAAAGTGCCATGCACAATGTGTACATTAATATTCATAATTTCTTCCAGCCTTGGATGAGGTTACGACTTGCAACTGAGTTAATTGAATTCACCTTAGCATTGCTTGGATATTGTCTTTGGTTTGGTTGGGAGATGATCGCACCACAACTCGGGTCCGCGGCCGTGTATGCGCGGACACGCACGTGTGCATGCACGTTGGGGAGGCACATGTCAGAATGTACATTATTTGTGTTCGCGCAATGGCCGTGTGTGTGTGTGTTCGCGACGGGGGACGGCTCTGGCCGCATGTGTGTGTGTGTGTGTGTGTGTGTGTGTGTGTGTGTGTGTGTGTGTGTGTGTGTGTGTGTGTGTGTGTGTGTGTGTGTGTGTGTGTGTGTGTGTGTGTGTGTGCGACGGCTCGCGCGCGTGTGTGTAGGCGACGGGGGACGGCTCTTGCTGTTACATCTGTATATGCGCGGGTGTTTGTGTGTGTTCTGTGCCTCCACAACGCGGCGACGGGATGTGCGTGTGTGCACACACTACAAACTCACTTTCTATCCCTGATACACTGTCTGTTCACAGCGCATAAGCCAAACTGCACACTTTGGGTGCTCATATCCACCTACGGGTATGGTCTAGTTATTCAAATAACCTGAGAACGGATTGCAGGATTGATTATCAGGGCGTGCCGCCCTGATAATCAATTCCATAGTTATGGGCAGTTGAATGTGGCTTGTTTTCGCCAAAAACAACAGAAAGCAGAGACAAATTTACTTTTATAAATCCTAAATTACTGAACGAAACCAGCTTGATTTTGTTGTGATCACGTGATTTCTGGGTGTACTCTTCTTGGATAATCCTGGGATCATTCACAGGCTGCGGAAGAGCGCCCTCTATCGTAAAACCACTGAAAACACAAATCTCGCCGTTCTCGTCATTGGCGGTGTGAGCCATTGCAAAATATGACGAGAACTCTCATCATTGACAGTCAAAGAGTTAATGTCACGGTCAAAGTCAATGTCAAGGTCACGGATAGGCAGATTTGCATGAACCTTGGTGGGAATACGGAGGGTCCCCCAGGGCTCTATACTTGAGCAAATGTTTTTGCTATAAATAGCCAATTTACAAGCTCACAATGTCACACAACATGTCACAATGTCACATTTGTGAGCTTGTAGATTGGATATGTATTTATTTTCATTTTTCAATAGGGCCGCTTAAGTGGTGAAATGATGGTATTTAAATGTGCATACAAGAAAGAGTATGTTCTCTTTTCTCCTCTGGATATTTTAACACATACACATATAGAACATGTCACATGCATATAATTACATACATTTCACATCAAAGAATCTTGGTGCTGTGCTGCTGGCTCGGCTGTCAAATGTGTAGATGCAGCCAGAGCTTACTGAAAGCAGCATGTCTGTTACTTCAACAGTATACTGTAGGCTGCTTATACCAGCCCATGCAGCTGTTGGTTAACAAGGCCCCTTTTTCTGTTCCGATACATGCTTCAACATTCAGAGCGTTTATACTCTTTGTTTAAATAGTCTATAATGTATAAGTGCAGTGCATTCTTATAAACATGATTGTACTGTATTTAAGACATTTATATAAACAATTTTTGACCTGACACATTTTTTTATTTTGTTTTCTTGAAATAAGATACATTCCCTAGTGCCCTTTAGACAGAAAGTATTATTGTCTCCGCCAGGCCCCCTGTCCGTCCGTCCGTGTGTCCGTCCGTCCGTCCGTCCGTCCGTCCGTCCGTCCGTCCGTCCGTCCGTCCGTCCGTCCGTCCTTCTGTCTGCGAGCAGCTAATCTCCGCCACCGTTTGCCCGGTCGCTGTGAAACTGCGCAAACACACTCCCTGGATGCCACAGCAGAACCTCTGCCCCACATTTTTCAGATCAGCCTGTCATAGCACCACCATGAGGCCGACTTTTGCAAAACACATTTTTGGATATTACTTCTACAGATTTGGTCCAAACAACACGCAAATCGGTACACAGTATCTCTATAGTCATGTGATCAACACGGATCTGTCCGATTTTCCATATTCCATCCTGATTGGCTAAGATTGGCTTCCAAAGTTTGCAGGATTGGTTCGTTTTGAACAAAATGCCTCAAATCATGAACGCAGCATGCGATTTCTGTGAAATTTTCCACGGAGATTCCCACTTGGCCCAGGAAGAAATGCCACTTGAAAACGTTCACATCAGCCTCATGGTGGCGCTATAACAGGCCGATTCAGTTGTTACCTATAACTGCACCGATCTGCGTGAAACTTTGCACGCACACTCCCTAGAGGCCATTTTTCACATCTGCCTTTTAGAGCGCCACCAGGAGGCTGACTTTTGTAAAACAAATGTTTTCTTCTTACTCCTTCAGATTCTGTCCAAAAAACACGCAAATCGGTACACAGAATCTCTGTAGTCATGTGATCAAGATGGATGTGTCCGATATTTCATATTCCATCCTACTTGCCTAACATTGCCTTACAAAGTTTGCAGGATAGGTCAGTTTTTAACAAAATTCCTCAAATCATGAACGCAGTGTGCGATTTCCGTGAAATTTTGTATGCACATTCCCACTTGGCCGAGGAAGAAATGCCACCCTTTTCACATTGGCCTGTTGTAGCGCCACCAGCAGGTCTAATTTAGCAAACCACATTTTTGGAACAAAATCATGGCCTATTATAGCGCCACCAGGAGGCCATAATAACATACCTGACCTGACGGAGACTTGTGCTCCGAGGAGCACTTTTTCTAGTTTTATACTTAGATTTCAAGGTTTGGTAAAAAATAAAGAAGCATGCATGTCTGTCTCTGAATATAAATCACTCGAAATATATTAATGTGTGAAATAGCTTATTTCCCTGAGTCATAAACATGGTTATCTGCTGTCTTGTTGTTTTTCCTAACAATGTATTTATATAGGACAATATGCTATCAATATTTGCATGCTTCACACCACTTCCAGGGTTGCATTCCAGCTGCACACAATTTCATACTGGTATATAATAATATGTCATATTTCTGTTACAGTTCACAGTTAATGAATAATGTGTTCAATGTCACATTTTATTGTAAACCTTTTCTATATATGATTGATCCATGTATTAAACAATAGTTTTTATTAACTTTCACAAATGTATGTACTGTATATGGGCTAATAATATCATTGCGTTGTAAAAGGAGGAGTAGGATTTTTTGTAGACAAATCTATTTTTAGTTACAGTGATACTGTGGGCTACACTTGATTTGCTTGTTGGGGTTTAATGCACTTAGTACAAGCTCAACATAAAATTGCCCTTTTTATCTTTCCTTGCTAAATCCTTGCACATCGTTAATGAGAATACATCCCCTGTAGCCATATGAAGTACTAAAATTGTGTTTCATGCACGGTTGGGACACACCAATTCTATTATTTCAATTCTATTAGTAGTTTTTGGTGTAAGGAAGGGACCGAAGGGTCACGCCTTCTACAGGCTTAATAGAAAATCAGTATTTGGTGGGATTATCAAAGTTGCTGAATCAGTTTGCTGTATTCATAATTTAGTGCAAACAAGTGACATTAAATGGATATGTTACATGTTACATGTGGTGTCAGGGTGTTTTGGCAGGGTGGTGTAGGGCACTGGTTTGTTTTCTAATTCATGAAAAATGTTTTGAAATAATAATAATAATTAAAAACAAAAAATAAAGGGATATTTACTTGTGACGCATAAAGATTTTTCCCAGACCCAGAGTTTGTGAAACAGTCGTGTGGGGGGTCCCCTTCTGGAGATTTTGGGTAGACCCTGGGGCTGGCCTAATAGGCAATGTCCGTGACTGGTTGACTCCACATTGTTGAAACACAAATGCATGACAATCACTCCCTCATGCAGTGTGCAAACAGCCAGCGATGCAGGTATCCTGTTTCCATGTTCTGCTATCCCTGCAAACTCAACACGGAAACATATGCAGCATTATACAGTCAACTGTACAGGGCATTTCATATTTTACTGGGCAAGATCTCAAATTACGTAATGGCCCATGAACTGCCAGGCTTTTATAACTGACAGAACACAGACGAGGCACTGGAATGCAGTCATTTGGTTCTATTTTGCGATTTGTTTTCCCATCGGTGTCAGTAACATTTTTAGTTGGTGTAATTCCCCTACCCTGTTGCCACCGTCTCTCTTGCTGACTGCTGTTTTAGAACAAGCATCAATTTAACTGTCTCGTGTAATTGCACCAATGGAGAAGTCAAGTTGAGCTAGTCCTTTGTTAGTTCATAGTCAGCGAGATAAATGCATACAAATTGCGGACAAAATTTGTTCTGCCCGGTTCTCCTCAGTGGCTGGAGCAATTCATCTGAATTTGCACACAGCCATTGACCATTACCATGTGCACGGAACAGCGAAGCCTGTTTTTCGATTTCAACAAATCTCAGCTGTTCATCAGTTAGTTTTTCTGTAAAAGCATGTCGCCACGGTTACGGCTGCCCAGCTGTGGGATGGCCCCGCGAGATATGGGACGAACTGGCTCCCGGGTTGCCAGATCATGTGCGCATATCCCCCCACGGGTATGGACTAGTTTGATACATTTTTTAAAGAATGGCTCAACTTCCAGTTCACACTGGTTGTCATCTGAAGAGAGTAGAGTATATAAAAAATAAGACAGTATTCCTGTCCGGCTATTCTGTGTCCGGCTGAACTAATTGCCTAGCACCCACAAAAAAGTAAGTGTTGGTGACTGCTGACTGATGTGTCTTTAATGAATGTTGATTCACAAGGGAAAAGAAGGATGTTGTGGACATTCAGATAAATTAACTTCAAAATAAAACCTGCGTACTCTGTGAAAGTCATGCTACTAATCACTGTGTTAGTCTTATTTTGAAAGAAGTCTGTTACTAGCTGCCATGGTGCTGTTAGGGAAGATGAATAGACAAATGAATGGATAATAAGTTGTGGTTGCTTAGCTTCACTTTTTAACAACGTGAAAACCATGCACAGTGGAGCTCACTCACTCAGTCGCGCGCTCGCTCACTCACTCACTATAATTACATGGCAGGTGAGAACGGGGCAAGATTATCCCCTTTTCATTTTAAATGACCATGGCCAGAAAAAAAGGCTTAATTTATCTGGTCTAACCCTAAATATGCCAGCATGGCTTTAGTGACATGGATTGACACACATATTCACAGTGAAGATACTACAGTGGAGAGCATCAGGGAAACAACATGAGTACAAATCTGAAGAATACTGTGGTACTTCGTGGTGCGCTATGCATGCGCCCAATCTTGGTGCCTTTTTCACCACTGCCCTATTGATATGCTTGATGATAGTGGGGTGGCAGGCCATGGGCAGGTGGAAGCTGCCACTCTACCACCACACCCTGTTATGCAAACTGCATGCTGCATGCATCGTTCTTGCAGACAATCTGACAATCGAGCATACAAAGCTTGTTATTGCATGGAAGTGTCTTCCTGCATGATAAGCTTCTTCTCTACTGTATGTCTGTACAGATTACCTTCATACATATAGAGTCAGACTGTTTTCATTTGTGTATAAAAAGAGGCCTTGCAATCAATTTTATTGAGCAGAGCAAATTATGAGAACAGCTTGCGTCATGATATCGACTTATTGGGAAATAGAGGAGAAAGGCTCGGAGAAGTTCTCAATGCTGCGATTCAGTACAAATAATTAGACTTTGCTCGATATGCACAAGTGGGACTTGAACTCGCTGTATGTTTTTGCTCAAGTGTAATTATGTTAATTAATCTCTCTCACAAACAGAGCAAGATTAAACATCCATGATTGCAGTGGCTGAACTTTCCAGCCCATCAGATTTGCACGTTGCTCCCATGCGATCTGTTTATTTTCAATTAGGCCTGAAAGTGAGGAATGTCCTGGGCTGGCAGAGAGAAGGGGAAGACCAGCAGCAGCTCTCTGAAATTCTGCCACGGCCTGCTGCTCATGTTCATTCTCAACACTGGAGCTTCTCTGGCAGTGGAGCTTCTCACACAAAAGCATGCGTGCACACACACACACACACACACACACACACACACACACACACACACCCACACACCCACACACACACACACACACACACACACACACACACACACACACACACACACACACACACACACACACACACACACACACACACACACACAATGTTGTCTAATTAGTAATATTTTATTATTTGGCCTTGATCAAGTTATGGGATTATATCCTTCACAACAAGGTCAATGAATAAATCTTTCTGTTGCACTACATATTCTACCCTTCAGCAATTATTTCACAACTTGCATGACATGACTGGAAATTCCTGTGCGTTGTTTCTTGTAAAGGGAGAATGCTGATGCAAGACTTCTTCCTCCTCTCGTCATGTTCCTTCTGACTCTTGACATACACCCCTGCTGTTTGCCTTCACAGGCTTTATCTGTATCATACTAACACATTTCCTTACCTTGCAGCTACCACAGATGGTAATATAACTCAGACTTGCATTGAAAGAGCATCTAGAAAATGATCGGAGATTTTATTTGACGTGTGTGTGTGTGTGTGTGTGTGTGTGTGTGTGTGTGTGTGTGTGTGTGTGTGTGTGTGTGTGTGTGTGTGTGTGTGTGTGTGTGTGTGTGTGTGTGTGTGTGTGTGTGTGTGTGTGTGAATTGGTATTGCATCAATACAAATTTTTCATTGACAGACCCCAAAAAAGTCCAAAATGGCGTTTGTGGTCGTGAAATAGGGGTAGTAGCAGTTGAGGCTGAATTGGTCTACGTGCATGCCTTTCCATACACGCACCACTGACTTTATGACTAGGGTTGCCAACTCCCAGAATGTTTTGTTTTAAAAACTAAATCAACATGCTTCACATGTTAGTCTCTGGGGTTGCTTGGCAAACAAGGAACTGTGTCAGTGCTCCCTGACTTCTATACTGCTTCTCACTTTTCTTGTGGTTTTCACTTTTAGTTTTTGTCCCCACTTATTTCTATACTTCTAACGTCTCTTTAGTTTTTTCTGTAGGACATTCAACTTCTGAGCCGGGTAGGACTGTCACATTGTCATGCATGCAAGTTTGTTGTTGTTTGAATGGAGGGAGGGTGTGGGGGGCAGCAGAGCCTATCGCTATGAGGCACAGGCCTATCGTATCTTAGCAACACTGAAAGTGCTTCTCTCATTGGTCGTGTCACGAGTAAAGACCAATGAGCTGAGCATATTTCCACACACCAGACTCACACAAAGTTCTTAAAAATCTAGGGCATACATAATTTTTTGGGTGTAATAAGGGGTAGGCCTACTGAATCCAAATCGGCTGTATGCCCAGCTCAAAAATGGCAGCTAATGCCTCAAAATGTACCATTTAGAGATGGCGGCCAACACCATGCTGAAAACATATTGTTGACTAAACAAGGTAGAAACTTTACTGTCATAGCTTTTCATATATGGGGAATCCAATGCCATATTATATCTACTTATATAAAGGGCACATTGCTACTTCCGCCGCTGACGCCCACAGCCATTCCATTCATTTGGACCTCTCGCCTGCTGACGCCATACCCACAGCATTGATTTCGACTAAACACAACAACTTCATCTGACATCTCACCACAACACCAGCCACAACGTGCACGCTGAATTTACGGGTGGCGTAGGGCACTTCTCATTGCTCACTACACATTTTCCACCTCGCAACATAATTAATTCTACTCACCACATTACGACCACACCGGACGGGGAAACACTTTCGCACTGTTTACCGTCAGCACAACCGAACGCCAACGGCCACAGCCAAAACAACACGAAGCGGCGGCCATTGCAATCAGCGGTGTTCGCTCGCAAAACTATGCACGGGATGGGGGTCATTATTTACATTTAAAGCCCTTCAGGGCGATTAACCACCATTATCCCGCTTATTACACGCCTACTTAATAAATACATAAATACATTTACCCAAAAGTAACAACACAACGAAGTATTTCCTTGCTTACGGCAATCAAAGTATTCCATAAGTATTGGGCTGGGCGGACAAGTACACCTCGGAAAACAAATGACTCAATAAAAAAAAAATCGCCCCAAAACACACGTAGGCCTAATAATAGAGCCCCGTGCGCGGCTAGCGGGCCGGCCGCCCGACCTCTCTTAACAAGTCATTTCTTCACCAATGTGTAAAAGTGTCTAGCAAGACTTAAAAAAGAAAGAAAGAAAGAAAGAAATTCAACTCGCCTAGAGCAGTGTTTCCCAAACAACGGGTTCTTGGGTTGAGACCCATTTTGGGTCACAGATCAATTTTTATGGGTCACGGGTAAAAATGAGAAATTATTTCAGAAGATAAAAAAGGCAAATATTTTTCAGAACTTAAAAAAACATCATGAAAATAGCAGATCTACAAGCTCACGATGCATCATGATGTAACATGTTTTGTTACCAGGTTTTAGAGAGGATAACAGCGGTTATCCTCTCTCTTGAATCTCTTGAAATAATCACCTAGATGTCTGAGCTCCACTAGTTTGTGTCTGTTCAGTGTGCTGTTCAGAGCACCAAGACTGTGTCTGAACTGACATATAATTAACCACTTTCAACTTCATTTTGACTGTGTCTGAACTGACATATAAATAACCACTTTCAACTTCATTTTGGACATAAAATGTTTGAAATGTTTCAAATATTAAAATAAATAAAATGGCAAAAACAGCAAGCTCAATATGTGTCACAATGCCACACGTTGTGAGCTGCCGACATCATCAACACGACGTGATTGTATAACATTGGGCTTGTAACGCCTCCCCTGGCTGTTGAGGGGAGTGTGGTGTTGTTAAACAAGGCGCTCCTTGCTTCGCCTGTTTAAAATATGTTTAATTCAGCTGATCAGAATTTATTGGTTCTTGGGTAGGTTCAGAAAACTGAAGCATGCGATTGGCCCGCCCAGATTTTACAAAGCAGTAAAGCCCTGATGATGTCATGGCCCTTTGAACATGGCAATTCTTCACCATTGGAGAGGAAAGAATTACCAACTCGAGCTAAAGCCCACGGTCAAAATAAACGCACACGTGCATGCACACACAAATAGGCCTACACACACACGCACACGCACACGCACACGCACACGCACAGATGGACACACACCGACACACATAAATCCAAAGCAGGAAATTGTCCAAAGCTTGATGCTTGGCCTCGCTCAACCTTTATTGATCTGCTGCCTCGTGGAGGGCAAGGTGAAGGACGTTCACCTCCATTACATGGATAGGAATTAAAGAGAGAGAGAGAGAGAGAGAGAGAGAGAGAGAGAGAGAGAGAGAGAGAGAGAGAGAGAGAGAGAATCACTGATGCATTAGAAACCCACACTTGCAACAACCTGTCTCAAAAGAATCTTCAGAGATGAGATGTTTTTTAAATAGCCGATATACACATATATAAGCGTTTGGAATTTTCAAGCATTTCAAGGTCATCATCAACTAATGCCACCAACAGACTGCCACTGTATAATATAGCCGATCTTTTTTTGACAGTAACTGTAGAACGCACAGGCTGGCTTCATCCACCCGTCTACTTGTACAGTATGTCAAACAAATGCTGTGTTTTTTATTGATGGTCAAAGCTCATCTCTACACTGCAGCATGTCAGAGTATCAATGAGTATACATCACAGGGGAAGCGGTCACCTCAACCCCCACAACAACAATAAATCTAGTAGCAAGAAGGCCTTGTATGATATGAGGGAAAAACCCTCTTCCCAGCTAATGAGGAAGGTGTGCGACAATAAAGGACACTCCATCTCAAATGGGTTTCTGTCAACACAGACCAGTTATCGTTCGACACTCGCCAAAAATATCTACAAACTTGTAGATCTGCAGGGCTTTTTTTTTTTAATAATCGACTAAATTGATCTGAAATCTGATTAACCCATTAAGACCGGGAACGCATCTGTGTGTCATTTTTAGATTTCTTTGGCTATTCAAAAAATAGCAGATATACAAGCTCATAGCGCGGCACCGAGTGCCGAGCTTGCAGATCTGCTATTTTTGAAAAATCTTGAAAATTCGTGGCAAAATCTTGGATTATATCTTTTTTAAAGCGAACATTTGTAAAATATTTAGTTCCAGGAACACCCAGAAGCAAAGATTTGAGTTACAAATGTCCGCAAAAGAAAAAGAAAAAAAAATCAAATATTTGCACAACTTTTCATGACTTTTTCAAAAATAGCAGATCTACAAGCTCATACCGCGGCACTCGGTGCTATTTTTGAATAGCCAAAAGAAATAAAAAAATATGACACACAGATGCGTTCCCGGTCGTAATGGGTTAAATTAACACAACATTTTACTGTGGAATAATAGAGAATAGGCAACATTATATTTGGTTATTATATTATAAATGAGAAGTTATGTGGCATGAGACGGAACACAAGGCTGAGGGCTTGTCTGTGTGATACTTTTACACAGACCTACGCATAGAGCAGATCATTCACAGTTGTTTTTTTTACAGAACGTCAATGTCATCAGAGGAAGTGACAAGTGTGACAGTGTGAATTTGGCACGGAATGGATACATGAACTTAATTTCAATGTGTGATGCATTTTATTATAAGGTGCAGAATGGAATGTCTATAGATCTGGAGACAATCTGGCTATAGGAAAAGATTGATGCCTGATGTAAATGGTGTTCTATACTGAAATATTTAACTTTTGTTTTATAATGGCAGACACCAGGCTCGGATTCTCCAAATTTGGGCACGGACAACGTTATCGGCTAGACTCTTTCAGAGCCAGGCTGTCTACAAGGAAGTGAATGGTGGTTGGATTGGGCTAGAAACAAATAAACCAAATTCGAAGTCATAGATACGTCATAGACTACTGCCGCCAGAGACTGGCCACATGTCCTCGTGAAGCCACACCATTATTGGACCCAGTCTTGTTTGCTTGCAAATAAAGCCATATACTACATACAGTAGCAGCATAAAAGGTAAGCAGGGTTGGTATGAGTTATTTGCTTTAAAATGTAGCGTGTAAGTATGAAGTCAACTACTAAAGCATTAGAACTCAAAGTGTATCAAAGCTTTACTGTGCAGATACTTAATCTACTTTTGTTTGTTGGAAATCCAAAATGTGAAGCCAGTTAGTAAGTAATAACCTCCACCCCCCACCCCCCCAAAAAAACAACCAGATAATCCTTGCGGTGACTGAGTGGAATGCGTCTGTAGTTCTCAACGAGAAGAAACGGAAAAGGAGGAAGTAGATGTATCCTAGGTATTTATTACCACGGAGGGCGGGACCTCCGGACAGGAAAGACATCTAAGTCCAGCCAATCAGAGTATCGCCCGGAGTGTATCAAGTAATGCTTCTATGTTGTTTCTATCCCATAGGCGAGATTCGAAGCGACCTTAGTAGTATAACAACCTTTACACTTGTTACCAGATTGCCTGACTTTGCCGTGAGATCAGTTCACTGTTTCAACAGTGCAACATGACCATTACGTATATTATATGGCCAGGGTTATATTCAGTGCATACAAAATGTTTAGCATTTAATGAAATGGTGAGATTTCAACACAAGATGAAGTTGCAATGCCTGTTTATTGCAGGTAACGTAAAAACAACAACAGCCATCCCACAGAGTTAAACACATTAATATTATTCAAGTGTGCAGGTTTATGCATTTATAGTCTACTTCGCATAAACATCATGAGCTAATTGCTTCCTTTTATCATTTAAAACCCTCCTTCATAAACACCACAGGGTATAATATACTGAACAAGCACTACCATAATACAGTAGACTACAACCTATAAAACCATAACAACAAAAATGAACCTTTTGTTGTAGGCCTACTTTTTGAAAACAAAGTTTGGGAAGTATACTTCACAATAAATAAAAAGAACAAAACACGGATAACATTAACAAAGCAATACAAAGAAGATAGATGTCATGGCTCCTGTGGGGCTCGTATTCTTTTCTATTATTTATTAATTTGTCTTGTCAAAATTCTACAATCTACAAACGTCCTCATATGATGATGATATTTCAGTGTCCTTATCATCTATATTTCAGCCTTTTTGCATTAATCATTTGTAATGATACATAAAACATGCTGTTTGTTTGTATCTAGGCTCTTCAACTTTCCTGTGCCTGTTTGTGTGCTTCTTGTTCCTTAATGCATTTTAAATGAAGTGTTGCTAGGTAAATAACTGTCTATCGCTGTGATAATCAAGACTAGAGAGACACTAAAGTTCAAAATAACCTCTGCAACAAGTTGCTTATTAGATGCTAGACACCAGTTAGACACCAGATTTCCTGAAAATGCTAAATTTAGGTTTTTGCCCCACTTCAATCTCTGATTATTTTTCACAACTAGATTAATATAAGTATGTTATTAACTATGAACAAAACCACACTGATAATACACCAAAAAACAAACAAACACCTAAACATGATACTCTGCTTTTGGAGACTTTGTCATTGACTGTGTAGTGGAAGGGCTCAGCCAATCACAGATAGCCCCCAGTCCCTCCATCCCCACCACAGTTAATTTTCAAACATGTTTAGTAGGGGACAGGTCAGAGGTCGCGCTAGGATTTTAAACTGCCGGTCACAGTGTCCGATCGGACATCTGATCAAAATAACGGACATAATAATTTTTAATGCATGAATGACAAGCAGGTGCATAAACGTAGCCAATAACAACAGTTAACATATATTTGGGACTGAAAACAATTTGAATGAAAAGTAAAAAAAATAGTGGGATATAGAAAATAATTACAGCTTCATCTTGCATTAGGGGATTAATTATATAGGCTGCAATCGTGCAGGTTGTGTCTATGTGTGTAATGATTTCTCAACAACGTGTTGCATCATTAGTTTAGTAACACATGTACTTCAGAATTAATCTTTCATAGTTTTTATATATATATATATATATATATATATATATATATATATATATATATATATATATATATAAATATATAAATATATATATGACCCTTGAACATCGGGGCACGTTGGAGGGATCAACAAACCAAGATTATTGTTCACGTCTCCATTTCCATCATATGAATTCCAGTGATGAGAGAGAAGGAAGTCGTTCCAATATCTAGGAGCTACATTATAGCAGCCTTGTCATAAAGCTCCCTTGGCCCACAACGATTTGTAATTTGTAATTACAAGGATTGATTAAAATGACCTCGCTGGGGGTTGCAATTTATTTAAGAAAAAATCCAATTATTTGACCACTGAGGCCTTCAGCTGACAGATTGTGTTTCTGTTTTCTTCTAGGCATATCTGGAAGTAAAGAGACACAGCTGTCTCGCTGTGCTGTCTGTCTGCTGTGTGCCTCGCTAAACCAGCATTTATTTATTCACATGCCTTCATTCTATTTGCTATGCAAATTACACTTACCTCTATTTCCCTTGGTACTGTATCTGGTTCCATTCCATGCACCCAAATGACTGAATAACACACCTTAACTTGTGTTGGACGAACCATGAACCTGTCACCAGCAACATCACTCAATGCATCATTCATCAATCATAAAAAGTAAATGATGCTTTCCATTGGTTTTAATCAGATCAAATGCTACACCTGTCAGTTTGTCTCTCAGAAATAAGACGCTCATGTTTTTTTCCCCTGAACATGGCAGCTTGTTGTGAGGTATGGACTGTAATAGTTGCAATAACAACAGATGTACATATGTATCAACATATCTTATCTATCTTTCTCTTCCTGAGAGGACCAATGGAATCAAGTTATCTTTGAACTTATTGTGTTTTCCACAACATTTTCAAGGGATACAGTGTACCCATATGTATTTGGTTATGTCAAATGAATCAAATCAAATCAAATCAAATAAAAAAAATCTAATCGTCCGAATCGTTTTTTCCACTACAAATCAAATCTCACAAAACTGCTCTAATCTGGCTCTATCAATCTTATTTTGGATCTGTGATAAGATTATCATTTATTATCAAGTGATGAGCATTCACAACCCCCCCACACACACACACACACACACACACACACACACACACACACACACACACACACACAAGTTGCACACACACAGATCACACAAACCAGCTTTTTATTTTACCAAATGAAAAGTAGCAGAACATGTCATGTGAGTTCATTTCACAAGAAGATCCTGTAGATCATCTTGATAAAACACTATATATACAGTATATATATGTATATATATATATATATATATATATATATATATATATATATATATATATATATATATATATATATATATATATATATATATATATATATATATATATATATCGTCTAACTATATATATATATAGTTAGACGAACAGAGAAAACAGCTTAAGTCTTAAGGTTTCCTAAAATAATCTATAATCTTCACTGGTGGGGGGGAAGCAACAGGAATGGAGCATATCGTTTTGACAGGCTTTAGGCCCAGATCTTCACACAGTTTGTCTGTTCTTAAGTAAGTAAATGCTGGAGGATATCATCTCAGTCTCACGGCTTGCATCCAAAACACTCCATCTTGAGTCCATCTAGATTTATTATCTAGCTGCATGTAAACACACAACAACACTGATGTTCCTCTATTTTCATAAGACAAAGATGTTACTGTATGCAAAGGCTCATGAGAGAAGAGATGAACATGTTATCTACAGTACATCTGTGCACTCCCACACACAGTCTCCTCTATTAATCAAGGATTCATTTTCCTCTTCATCGAGAGTTCCGTTTATTCCTTTAGGAGATGAAAAAGTATTAATTTGTCCTTAGCTCTAAGCTCTCCATTGCTACAGATTTAAAACAGCAGAGTGTCAAAACTCACAACAGACCGACGGCTACACTTTGTTCAAAAAGCATTACTGTCTTAATCTCTTCTTTTGTTTGTGTGGCAACGGGAGTGGTGCAACTAAGCTGCATCCACTCTCCATGTTAGGATGTTGAATAATGCAAATCCGTGCAAGCAGCTTATATATGTGACAAAATTGCAGTGAGCACTTTATCTCAATGAGACAGTTTAAGCTATCTACTTTTGTGTTTAGTACTATGACCAGCCTACTGTACTTTTTTAGAAGCCCCACAAACAGGTGCCAAGGCTTATAGAACCAACATTTTGAAGATTTTGATGTGGGCATTATGCAACATATTGCTCCTCAGTAAAATCATAACCGTGCCTCTTACAGGCAAACATTTACACCAAAAAGTGTTATTATTTTTTTTGTTTAAAAAAAATCTATATAAAAATAGCCTACAAGCTCACAATGGGTGGCAGTGGTTCAGGGGTAGAGTGGACGGTAGAGCGGCCGGATGGCAACCGTGAGGTTCCCAGTTCAATCCCGGGCTCTGCCAGAGTTAGTGTCGAAGTGTCCTTGAGCACCTAACCCCTAATTGCTCCCGATGAGCAGGTTGGTGCCTTGCATGGTTTCCTCCGCCATCGGTGTATGGATGTGTGTGTGAATGGGTGAATGTAATGCACAATCTATGTAAAGCGCTTTGGATAAAAGCGTTATATAAATGCACCGTTTACCATTTACAACATGTCGCACTGTAACGTGTTGTGAGCTTGTAGAGCAGCAGTTTTTGCAATTTTTGAAAAGTATACAAATAGGGCTTAATGGTTAACTTAAGTGTGTGTGTGCATGCGTGTGTGCATGCGTGCGTGCGTGTGTGTTCCATACCTGTAGCACCTGTGTACACACTGCATGTTCTTACTTATTTTCAATTTAAAAAGCCCTGTGACCAATGCCTCACTAGTCTACAGCCTGTTTCAACCAAGCAAAGCCATGTTAATAATGTATTCATGTCATCACATGTGTATTCACACCAATCACTGTCAGCATGTAAGTGTCGTTTCAAAAGACCTTGGCATTGATTGTTTTGGACACAAAGTCTGATGTGACTCTGTTAGCATGTCGCTGCTAACACACAAGGACAATTATCTCTGTCGGTCGTGCACATATGGGCCCGTTAGCTGGCCAATTACAGCTGGACTCTGTTGTAGATGCTGAAGGATAATAGAGGCAGTAATTATGATGTGTTCATTTTAATGAGATTTTATTGACAAGCACGCTAACCACTCCTCGTCTGCGACCAATTTTGACCGCTTGTAAATAAAGCCTTTCAACACAATTATATTTGACATTGTGTCTGTCACGCCATGGACAGGTATGCAGCCATGCATTCACATTTCATTTTTGAAAATGAATCATGATGTAAACATTACTAAAATGAAAGGAATTATGATGCACCTGTACACAAGAAATAAAGAAAAAAAGCAAGAAAAGCAAGCAAGGCTTCCAAAACACGCCATGGGTCTGCTTATAATGGCCAGCATCCAAAGAGCTCAGTGACTTCCTGACAAATTAAAGAATTCCTGTTCTTATTTCTTGTAAGATATTCACCGCCAAGGGGATTAATCACAAAGACGTTCCAAAAATCCATCAACAAAGGAAGAAAGAAAAGAATAGGTGGAATAAGCGAAGCTATTGCATCACAATGTGCAACAGCGTTTCATTGTCATTCATTGTCCTCTGTTCTCTCTGCTGCTTCTTTTTAGGGGCTTTTTTCTCGGTCACCCTCTTTACACACACACACCATCTCTATGACACCGCCCACTTCCATTTTGATCACTCAGCCTCACTTCTATCAATCTGTCTATATTATTACACCTCTTCTCACTTCTTTCTGTTTGGTTGCATTTTCTTTTCCTTTGTGTAGCATAACTCTGCTTTCTCACCTCTCGCCCCAATTCTCTCTTTCTGTTTTCTCTTTCCCCCGAGGCTTTAAGGTCATGGTCAGTCATTAATAACCATGTGCTTTAAATGCCGTTTAACCTTATCTCTGCATGCTTTATGTACACCCGATGACTGATGGCGCAGAGTCGCACTTCTCTCCTCCAGGTGCTCCTACACGACAACAAATCTCTCTCTCTCTCTCTCTCTCTCTCTCTCTCTCTCTCTCTCTCTCTCTCTCTCTCTCTCTCTCTCTCTCTCTCTCTCTCTGGCCTGTCCCAGGCAGCCACCTTGTGTCAAACCCCCTTTCTCGGTATACAGGCGTGCTACTGCAGAGACTCTGACAAATAGAGATAGGGATGGCCAATCACATGATTCAGTGAGCTCCCGTCCGGTATGTGCACCCTGTCGAAGGACACTGACGTCATGGATAGGACCAGAGCTGATGCAGTGACTGAGTCAATGTCACCCCATGTTCTGCTTAGCTGTTAGCATAGCGCGAACGGACTCTGCAACCTCCTGCCTTTACTGGCCTTCCAGCCTTGAGTTTAGTAAGGTGGAGGCACTCGAGTGAAAGGCGAATCACCCTAAACTGCCACTTTAGAGCCTGCTGTGGGTAATGATGTTTGTCCAACTGGGCTGAATGTGTGTGTGTGTGTGTGTGTGTGTGTGTGTGTGTGTGTGTGTGTGTGTGTGTGTGTGTGTGTGTGTGTGTGTGTGTGTGTGTGTGTGTGTGTGTGTGTGTGTGAGAGAGAGAGAGAGCAGGCAAGTCTCATTGCATATGGTGAGTGCATGTGTCATTACATCTCTGGGCATCTATTTTAATGTGTTTTCATTTATATAGCAATGAAGTCATTGTCCATTAAACACTTAATACAAAAACAATCTGCTGTCACCCTTAGTAAAGGTCAGTACACAATAATGATCATTATAATGACCAAATAATGTTGCGCAGGATGGTTTGCTACCATTGCCTGGTTACACCATCCATTTATAAATCACATTTAATTCTATAGTCAAGTTGAGATATTCATTAGGCTGAATCTAAAACTGTGTGCTTGTTTGGGGAAAGGTTTTCTGAAAAGTAAAGCATTTTTATCAGTTTACTGGGTGAAGTGAGTAATACATAATTATGGTTATAAACAATGGTGGCATAGTTCCTTTTTTTATTTTTTATATGCCTTGGCCTAGAACACTTAATTCTATACTTTATCATCTAGCGGCCCACCTGAAATAAAAAACAAACAAAAGACATAGTCATGGAGACAATAGAGTCTAATAATTCCATGGCCTTACTGACAAATCTTTGGCTATTGTAGTATAGTAAGTTACTATGTGTGTAATTTGTGAACAGTCCCAACTGAGCTGTGTGTGTGTGTGTGTGAATGAAGTGGAAACCGAGCTACACTTCCTAACCGTCTGTCCATTGTACCAAGACATCAGAGACACATACTTCCCACAGATTACAACCACACACAGAGATTTTGAAAACATGACCAATGACAAAAAACTCCCATATCTGCTGGGCGAAGTACAACAATGTGCAAACACAGCAGCAAGATTCGTGAGTTGCTGTGATAGGAGAAGGATATCAAACGGAACACAACCACCCTAAAGACTAATCATTGTGTATATTCCTGCACTACCTGCACCCAGTGATCTTGGTACATAGAAATTGATCTATTGAAGATTCTGACTTTCAAATGTACATATTTTTTGTTTTGATTGTATTGCTGTATTGTTGTATTGTGCTTTCTGCTTTGGCAATGTAAACGCATGTTTTCTCATGCCAATAAATTGAATTGTGTGTGTGGTGAACTGCATGTCAATAGTGAAAAGCCCTCCAAACACTGTCAGAATTATCGACTACAGTACTGTTGCACATCTCTCTAGCATTACCATCCTTCATCAAGTCTGTGGAGGCTTGCCTGAAAGAACTGGCTGACAGTGAGACTTGCACTTACACATCAGGCAACTTTAATAAGTCAATAATTGAATGAAGTTGATCAATATAGATACAGTTTTGTCAAGCTTGTGTGGAAGATGGGACCTTTCATGTCATTGATTTGTATATTCCGCTTTCAGGATGTCACTTTCATTATAGTGTTAATTGTTTTGAATGACTAACAAGGCTTACACTAAAGGCAATCTACATTGTTCTGATTTAAGTAGAAAATGCATTGCACAGCAATGTTTAGGCAACATTGACTCAATTATTCTTGGAAGTCTCATGTTAATTACTTTGAAGAACATGTTTAAATCTGAAATCTGAAAATTAAGCTATTAATAGGAAAATGGTCTGTTCATGTATGATATGAGGCTGAAGCTGTGAATATACAATGACATACTATATTGACAGCACCGTATGGTCCTTTATGATTCTGTACAGCATTAACGGCTGTTCCAGACCATACATATGGAAAGCAAAATGATCTTGTTACCCCTTTATGGGGTCAATACGGTCCATGGTATTTGCATGTCATCACACATGTCATCAACACTTATTTAAGAGTGTCAGGGGATACTGTATGATTTTGATGGCACTGCACACACATGACATGATTATTTTGCCAGTGAGCACATTCCAGATATGCTCATAATACTGTAGCTCGACATACACAGGTTGAGGCTCTCAAAAAGTAAGTTTGTAGAAATAATTGGTTATATGCTAAATTGAAAACTTCAAGCACTTTATTAATGTGCTGTATTGGTGGGTACAAAACCTGCTGAATACAAAATGATCAATTACAGCTGTGTGCAGCAGTGAGTCAGGCCAGGCATTTTGAGGAGGAAGATAAAACATAGGAAGAGGAGGAAGACAAATGAGAAATACAGGAGGGTCCATCATCAGAATTGTTCGACCTAAATTATCATCAAACCTTGAAGTCATGTAATTCACGCATCACAGTGTCTGCGATAGTTTACATGGGCATAGAATACCTAATGCAATCAAATTGCTTTTACTTTTTTAGATACAAAAGAGCAAATTGCGACACTAATACTATGAGATTATGGTTGTCATTTATTTTCATACATATTGGATATTTATTTAGAAAGAATTTGCAATAGCTGTTTACCGTACTGTTTACAGTCAAACATTTTTGATAATTCAAAATCTGGCCGAATAGTTTGTGGAGGACAGTCTGAAGATGCAGTGTAGCAAGTTTGGTGTCACTTGAGCGAATAATGTTGTTTAAGTCGCTTAGTTTAGTTTGTAGATTTAATTAGTTTTACAGTTTTTTTTTAGATTAACTTATTCCTGCCAGCTCGAGCATATGAGCATTTCTGCTCACTCGGGCCTACATTTTGATGAAAGTTGCAAAGTGATAGTAGCTCTCACCATTGATTTATTATGAATTGTCAAAGATTTTAACTTCAGGCGGTTGCTGTAGCGGCACCAATAATTGGCTTGCTAAATTGGTGTCTCCTTTTAAGTCTCTTCTAAAATGTACTCTATTGAAAGGCATAATGCTTTATTTCACCGTGCAGTTCATTATATTTGGTAATTTTGCCAGACTGGACACTTCGTGGCCTTTCGTTTAGTTTTTTCTTTGTTTTGCATTTCAATAAGTTTATTTGTTCTTTTCTTGGGACTTTTTCCTTGGCCAATGGAGGGTGTAAGAACAGTGAGTGTTCTTTCCTTTCCTTTGTTAATCTCTTCTTATTACGTGATTTTGTCTAAAGGCCTGTCCATAATGTAAAAGTTGACATGTTATTGTTTATTGTTTTGGATTTGCTGTTTGATGAGATTGTCTTCAGTTTTATGTACAGTAGTGCACCCTTTGTATCTTTATTGTGATAAGTGCTCTGGAGGCTAGCCGTCTGTAAAATGGTCAGTTTGTGTTTATGTCTGTGTGTCCGGAGTTAATCTTTCAAACCGCTGGACCAATCCACGCCACATTTCTTGCGTACACTGACTGCCAGTAGGTCACAGAACCTCCAAAATGTTTTCCCACAAATTTTGTATACTTTTATTGTCTCCGCCAGGCCGAAAGGCATGTCTGTGTACAGCTAATCTCCGGCACCGTTGGCTTACTCGCAGCGAAACTGTGCACACACACTCCCTGGATGCCACACTCCCTGTTATAGTGCCACCAGGAGGCCGATTTGTCAGATAAAAAATATATTTTGTACACTGAGTGGAAGTCACGCCCTCTAATCGAATATTAATTATTATATTAGAATGTAATTTTTTTCAATATTCAAGGAATATTCCATATTCAAATATTAATTTACCAGCCCTAGTAAATACTAACATTTTTCTAAATAAATTCAAGGTGGCCTGTGGCCGAGGTAATAGCACCCTGTGTGAAAATACTCAGATACAGTGACATGTACTCTGAATATTGCAATCATATTTGTTGCCACATTATACTTTAAGGTGACCACAGTGCAGTCCAGGAGTTGCACGCAAACCACAATTACTACGGGTGCTGGATAATAAAGACAAATACCAAAACGAAGAAACATATCTTCTCCAACGCTACAAGAAAACCGCATTAACGTGGAGTATAATACAAAGTTTTGACCTCTGCGGTCTTCTTAAGGTTGTCTACATTAAACAGAGCATGTAGGGGCGCAAGCATATACAGAGAAAGGTGGGCAGAGCTCCCATCAGTCAATGAATGACATATGGGACACCACCACCTTTTTCACACTACAATAGTACCAGTAGTACCACCATTACTAATAAGATAATTAATTAGTCAAAAGGTAGGTCAGCAATCAGTGTCAGAGTGAGCAACAATAAACAAGCTGCAAATATTCCCAACCCAATAGATAGTCAGGAAAATAATATGAGTCTCATACAAAGACTCATGTGCCACTGCCCCGTACAAAATATATGTCCACATTATAAAAGAAATACCATCTGAAATGAATAAACAGTAAAGCGGAACAGCAGGAAAATAAGGAACCATAATAAATCTGTCTGTTATGTTCTCCTTGGCTTCCTGCAGCTACATATATGTTAGTGTATCTGTCCTTATCTTTTTATTGGGTACTTAGAAAAGCTCTATATAAATCTGGGCTATTATTATTAATGTGTTTATTTGTTGTCTATCATGATGCATCATAACTTGCTAAAATATGTCACTTATTTATAAATGGCTTAATTACTTTGGAACAAACGTCTTGAAACCTTCTCAACAAATTGCTTAATTGCGGACAATAACGTTTTCTAACCTAGTCTTGCAGGATAGTGTCACTTTTTTCAGTGGCTGATGTGATTTGAAACCCTCTCAAGTAGACCTCATATTATGTTTGTCTTGTGTTGTTCAGACTCTGATGAGACGTTGCAGTGTTGGACAAATAAGAAAGGCTTCAGAGTGGCTGCGGTGTGTGTTGGAGTGCTGTGTCTTCTCCTGCTCCTGTTGCCTGCCACCATTGGTATGGTCGTACACTGTGAGTGTCATTCTATTAACACTGTCATTGTATGTATGGTATATTTTAATCAGACAGACAGACAGATAGTCAGATAGTGTTGATGGCTGTTTCTTTAAACACTTATTTTGGGCGTGGTGGTGTGATACGTGCAGTGCGTGCGTGCAGGCAAATTGACCATTTCCAGAGATGACGGGACATATATTTCCCCACCTGGATGTGTTTGGTATTCATGGTAGTGCCGGTGTGGGAGGAGAGGTGTGGTAAGGGGTGTGTCATTTGCAAATCAGCAGGAGACTGATTTGTGCCATTCGCTGCCCATGTGTTTGGACCTGGTCTGCAGCATATAGCATGCAAGGTGCATCCTCGCTTCAGTAATTGGCAGTTCCAAAAATCCTAATAAACTGCTCTAAGTTAGGAAAGGTGAAGAATTGTCTTCCTCACTCCTCATATGCCAATGGTCAACGCCCATGTACAAGTTCAGATTGACTGGTCAGCCCACTGATGAGGACAGAGACAGACAGACAGAATTTCTGAACAGCCTTGAATTCATGGAGATGTTTTTGTTTTTTTCCCATTCCTAAGCCAATAATTTGATGACCGGGTCATTGGTCAATAGGAGACTCCTACTACCGGAGACTCCGCCGGCGCCGGTCATAAAATTATTGGCTTAGGAATGCGACAAAAACAAATAGATCTCGTTCAAGGCTTCATGGGGTGTGTAATTGATAGAAAATAAGTCATGTTTTGGGTGAACTACTCCTTTCGTGGCAGTTCACCTGGGCTCTTTGTCTCACTGGCGAGTAAAGATTTACCGTCAAAATGAAGTTATACGTAATGCTCACCAGTTTGTTGATTCTTGTTGCAGATTTTGAACTTATGGAGAAAAATAACAACCTGGCCAAAGAGTTCAACGAGATAAATACCAGCTTTAACAACCTGACTGAAGACAGAAACACATTGCTGACCAGATTTGACCAGTTACAGACCAGCTATACAAACCTGACTGAAGAGAGAGATGACCTGAAGAAGAGGCTCTGTGGTCAGTTAGACATCACAGTTTTTCTTCATTGTTATATCATGTTGTTCATCATTTGTCATTCATCTGAGCAAATGAAAGAACAGTTGTTACATTATTTTTTGTGTTAGAATCCCATGGATTTACAGTTGGTGGTGGTCTGTGTTATTACATCTCTACTGTGGAGAAAACCTGGGAGCAGAGCAGACAAGACTGTATAAACAAACAATCAGACCTGATGGTCATAAAGAGTATTACAACACAGGTATGATCTTTGTGTGTGTGTGTGTGTGTGTGTGTGTGTGTGTGTGTGTGTGTGTGTGTGTGTGTGTGTGTGTGTGTGAGAGTGTGAGTGTGAGTGTGAGTGTGAGTGTGAGTGTGAGTGAGTGAGTGAGTGAGTGAGTGAGTGAGTGAGTGAGTGAGTGTGTGTGTGTGTGTGTGTGTGTGTGTGTGTGTGTGTGTGTGTGTGTGTGTGTGTGTGTGTGTGTGTGTGTGTGTGTGTGTGTGTGCGCGCATATTCCACTTCATGGCGAAACAAATCCATTGTACAGTTTGAGCTTCAATAACCAGAAGATTTTCGGTGCAGGACTTTGTTGTCAGTTTAAACCTGCAGAACGTGTGGCTGGGTCTGACTGACGTAGACCAGGAAGGAGAATGGAAATGGATGGATGGAACACCACTGACCACACCAACGTAAGACTTATCTTCTACAAGTACACTCCACGTTTACTCTTTTTCAGCATTTTTCTAAATGGTATGAAATGCTATAATACATTATACAATTCTATGTCACTATCCAGTTATTTGGTGTAATTATTAGAAAACTAAATATTGTGAGTGAAAAAACATAATTGTAAATTATCATGCTGATTTAAATGTCCATACTTCTCCAGGTTCTGGAACCGTAATGAGCCTGAGGGTGGAATGAATGAAGACTGTGCTGACGTTTATCGTGGAGGATGGAATGACAGTCCATGTTACAAAACGCTACATCTGTGAATTAGTTATCTAGTGAAATCATCATTGTCTCCGCCAGGCTGAAAGGCATGGCGAGAGATTATGTTTTGCACCCTGTCCGTCCGTGTGTCCGTCCGTGTGTGTGTCCTTCTGTCTGTGAGCAGCTAACCTCCGGCACCATTGGCCGGGTCACTGCGAAACTGTGCACACACACTCCCTGGATGCCAATTCAGAACCTCTGATATCCTCCGATATTTTCCAAAAATCACGCAAATCGGTACTCCGTATCTCTATAGTCATGTGATCAACACAGATCTGTCCGATTTTTCATATTCTATCCTAATTGGCTAACATTGGGTTTCAAAGTTTGCAGCAGAGGTCTCAAATCATGAACGCAGAGTGCAATTTCCGTGAAATTTTGCACGCATACTCCCACTAGGCCGAGGAAGAAATGCCACCCTTTTCACATTGACCTGTTACAGCGCCACCAGCAGGTCTAATTTAGCAAAACACATTTTTGGAACAAAATGCCTCAAATCATGAATGCAGTGTC
The DNA here is from genome assembly GCF_963280865.1 of Gymnoscopelus braueri. Classification (NCBI taxonomy): domain Eukaryota; kingdom Metazoa; phylum Chordata; class Actinopteri; order Myctophiformes; family Myctophidae; genus Gymnoscopelus; species Gymnoscopelus braueri. The sequence goes on along the minus strand of NC_137603.1, from coordinate 13,204,657 downwards.
CGATTGAAAGGCCTAAGAAGAAATGCCACTCTTTTCACATTGGCCTATTATAGCGCCACCAGGAGGCCACAATAACGTACCTGACCTGGCGGAGACCTGTGCTCCGAGGAGCACTTTTTCTAGTTGTGTCTAAAACAGCACAGACACAGACACATTGCTTGATTGAGAACTTATGAGCTATATTATTTGCTTGTAAGTTCATTTCACTTGCTCCCACTCACATGAATTTAGTAATTACAGTGTATGATGAAAAAACTCAACAGAAAATATGCTAGTAATGTTATGATGGTGGGTACATTCATCTTGAGTTGCTTATTTTCTGTGATGGATTACGCATCTCCATCAAACAGGGTGTGTTATGTAAATATGTATGGTCTCTTTAATGTGAAAGCAGTGAGCCAAAAGTGAAATTACACTTGTTTTATGCCTTAATACTTGCACACTGGGACCAACATGTTTGCTCTCCTCTGCCCCTCATGCCCTTAAAACAACCTGCACAATCAAAAGTGACAAACTATAGTTTTCATTCAAAAGTAATTAAATATAATGACTTGCATCCTGCATCATTATTTTGGGACATATCACCTTAAATTAGCAATACAGCAGGCCAGGAAACAAGTTCTAAATGCTTCTATATGAACACTTAATTTACTGCTGTTGTTAAAAATTTCCCTACACTAATGACGTCCTAAATACTGTTTTAAGTCCATGCACATAAAGTATGTATCTTTGTACATATACGTACGTACATAGCATTGACAGACATGTCATTGGATTGGATAGAAAGACACACATCCCTCATCTGATTTGACCAATCTTACATTTTTATATTACTTATATTTCATCTCATAATTGGTGCTTAGTTTTGCTTGATTAATACAGCCCCCCCCCCCCCCCCTCAGCTAACACTAAGTGTAAATAGCCAAAGTGTAAATAGTCTACAACCACGTCTCATTTTAGAGTGCTGGCATATTACCATGCTTGGCAACTTGATAACCAACAACATATTGTGTGCATTCTTACTGGTGTAAGAAGTGTTTCTGTGCTGAGGCACTGCCAGATGCCCTATTTGTTTTAACCAGAAGAAAGAAAGGTCATATACCTTGTAAAGACAAATAGAGGGTCACCTTAGCCACTTGGCAACTAGTGTTTGAAATGCCCACGTAATCTTATTAGAACATACAGGTCAAGTCACTGAGTGCAAGCTGGCAGAAGTATATCGTTTGATAATGAACTTCCTTGGCAAAGGGTGGCAAAATTCACGTATGTTACCCTGCTGCTATAGCAACCACACAAACCACTTCTCAAAACAGTACTTCTGAAAATACAGATGGTACATTTGCTGCATTAATTATATATATGCATAGTGCATGATATTGCTCCTTTGAGCACCCCCAAATAGAAATTGTGCCACTTTACTGCTTGAATTGGATCCTTTTCAGGTGGTGGTAAGATAGTGTGTCAGTGTTCATATGGTGCTGATAAGTAAGGGTTTGCAGTAACATTAGGTTAATGAATCTATTGATTACTGGTGGTTACTTTTAATTTCTGAACTGAGTGCTTCATAACTGAAGCCTTCATAACTGTTTAAATGTCCAGCTAATCTAAGGCATTGCTGGAGTGGTTGGAGTGAAACTTTGCCCGCACATTCCCAGTAGGCCATGGAAGAACCTCCACCCCAAAGTTTTTAAATCAGCCAGTGCTAAGGCCGCTTCACATTTTGACCTATAACTCTTGAACTATAGGTCATACAGTCAAAAGAAAATTCTTGGATCATGACGGAACTACCCATATAGGCCCCGGGCTATCGACTTTCCGCCATGTTGCGTCTTTTTCAAAGATTACTACTACAGATTTTGTTCCAAATTCACACAAACCATTTATCTCTTTTATATCTATTGGCAAATCCTGAATGCAGTGTCCAATTGAATTTGAATCACATATCAAGGGACCACTAAACAACGCAGAACCAAAAGAGATTTCCCTACGCATAGGGGGTGCCACAAATGCTCCGAATGTCACTGTTTCTTTCACCAAATTAAGTATAAAATGGTATTATGAGTCATTTGACAATGACCGCCAAACAGGGTTTTCATATTCTATTCACCTTATTCCTGGCCACGCCCACTGTGGGCCTGGCCATGCCCACTGTGGGCGTTGCCAGGTAGGGGAGTAGGGGAGGTGGGGAGCCCCATATCAATGAGTTTCCTGTTTACCAGTGTTTCCATGTCTGCTTATAATAAGCAATTTGGGATTTTTTTTAAGTGTAGTTGCTTAATTGGGCTTGCTTGCTTTTTAAACCAGTGGTTCCCACATTTTTTCATGTCAAGGACCCCCAGATTAATATGTATTTGTCCGCAGAGTTGCAGACCCCCATCTGAGAATATGTGGAGCCAGGGACCCCATACAAGATTTGTGTTTTAAAATGTTTAAAAAATATTCAAAATATTTTAAACTATACTTTATCAGCAAAAGAAATAGTACGCGGCTGGGGTCGGCACTCCAATGCTCAGTGAGGCACGGGCAGGTGCCAACTCAATGGTGCCCCATGTAAGAGGCGATGGCGGCGCCCTGGAGTATAGGAATAAGGTGAATACTGTTTGCCTATAATTGGCTTCAAAGATTTGTGGCCGGGACAGATAAAGCCCTGGGTAGGCCACCCAGCCTGGCAAAGACCTGCGCTCAGAGGAGCACCCTTTTATAGTTTTATAATGTGTCTTCATGCTGTTAATGTTTTGTGTAAAGAACTTAGAATTGCCTTGTTGTTGAAATGTGCTATTTTGGCTTGAAAAACTGGAGCCCTTGTAGCGAATGCCCTATTGGCCTCTGTAACCATAAGGTCAAAATCAGCAAGCGACATTCAGGGAGCATGAAGGTGCACAGCAAATTCCATGGTAATCCAGGGTAGCTTTCAAGATATCTTGTCTGGGACCGACCAAACAACATCGCCGACATTGACATAGACCCCTGCCACTAACAATGCAAAAAAAAGTTTACTGCTGAGTTAATTTGTTTGTACAGAAGCAACATAGGCATAAACCACACATCCACTGTGTGGCTGGTTGTACGGCCCAGTTATAATTAATGGTTACAACTCATGCATTCCCCCCAGAAATTCTGTGCCAGGCCTGCATTAATTCTCCATTATTCCCATTTCAAATAGGCCACAATAACCTTCTACTGGCTCTGCAATGACCTTTCAACTTATATGGCAATGAAAGTGAAAGGGAATAACAACAATAATAATAAATCTTGCAAAACCCAACACTGTAATTGGCGTCAGGGACGTATCTGGCACGGGGGATACGGGTGACTTGTCCCCCCTGGGCCGCGGACCGGTATTTGGGCCGCGAGGACGCAAAAAAAAAAGGCACGTAGCCACTGACACGGCCCGTTGAAAGATGGGGAAGAGGGGGTGGGCCGGGGAGGGCTACATTATGGCCCAATCACATCACTTGCTTGACACCAAAAGAGCGGCCCCCACCCCTCCCCTACCTGTGTGTTTGCACGCTGGCGCTCTTGACCGTTTCATTCAAACTCAAATCTCAGTCAGACGGTCACGAATGCAATGAGACAAGTCACAATGCCACTGAAAAAACGTAAGGGGGGTGCTGAAAAGCAGGGGGAGAATTATTATTATTATTATCTTTTTTAAACTAGTTGAAGATGCCACATGTTTTCAAATAAAAGACATGTTTGCTGCTGCTGGAAGGGCTGCTTCTGTCCCCGAAAATGTAGCTCCCCGGCAAGTGAAGCAAAGCAGGCAGACACAGAGGCTGCTTGACGTGCCCTCCAAGCCGCAGAATCAGAGTTAGTTGTTATTATTACATTTCAGATCAATCAGTTGGATAATATAGCCATGTCTTTGCCTCCTGTTTAAACGTTATGGAATCATTACAGTGGCGTAATGCAAAATCCCAGGGCCCTAATACAAGGCGGGGGGGGGGGATGGGGTATGGACCATTTCGCAAATGGCAATAGAGGTGGTGGTGGGTGCGGTAAATGTATTTTGTCCGCATACAGCCCAATGAGCCCATATGGTATAGTCTATCGCTACAACACGCTCCAAACTGAGATACATTGGAAACTTTCCTCCACTCCTCCTAAAGGAAAGTGTGTCTGTGACACACTTCAGACGGCATGCGTAATGCATCGATAGATAACAACATTGTTTATTAGACATGATCAAAATGACTATAATTAGTGCTTTGCAATTAGCCTATTATTAGAGCCGGTCATCACGAGGAAAGTGCTAATCATCATTGCAAGCCCTCTGCACCACACACTATCAGCTGTCATATTCTCTCAGAAAGCACTACAGTCGGCACTGCCAATGTCCAACCATACATTACATGAAGGCCAAACACAGCATTCAGGGTATACTGTATAAATTAAATCTAAGCACTGCACGTTGTATATTGACTTAAAGGGGAAGTCCTTTATAAGGTCGGGAAAATCCAATTGATGCAACAGGTGATAAAATGGACAAGTTAGATGGTTCAGTCTGTTGTCATGAATCGATGCAGTCCCCAGTCTATTTTTGATCCTTTTCAGTTTGCAAAATAATCTTTCCCCGCTACTGAGACAGGGGAGAGATACATTCTGAGAGCAATGTCAACATTGGAAAACAAATACAGGGAGACAAGAGACACAATGCTACCGAAATCATTACAATATTGCATTTGAAGAACCTAGGCAAGGCGAGCATAGAAAATGAATGAATTAAATGAATAAAAGAAATTGCGTGGGAAATTGCGTGGGCCCACAGAAACTGTGTGGGCCGATGCAAAAGTGGTCCCCACCACCTCGTCCCTGATCGGGCACACACATGCTTTTATAATATGCTGTAGGCCACATAGAACCCAAACCTTTCTGAAACATTCCTCAAATCTTTTGTGGTAATTTAACCGAAAAAAAGTGTTTGTTTCTACTCATCATAGTCGATATCAAAACATGAAAACCATTGCTGTGCCATGATCCAGTGGAAGTTCTTCCTGTTTATCATTCAGTCTGAGGCAGAATGCTGCATGCAAATCACCTGTTCCTGCCTGAGCAACAGCAGGAGATGGTAATGTAAGTATGGGGCAACACTTTAAAATGCTACTCAGATTTGCATGAACAAACAAACATGAACTTCTACCCAGTAGGGTAAGGCCTGTCAATCAGATTTACATATAATCAGCACAGGCAAGGTTTGCAAACCTTGGCTTTCGGTGTCAGGGTCCCTGTTGGCCGAGTGGTACTGTAAATTAATTGTTAATATCAAAATTTCCATCAGTGAGTTGGAAGGCAATACGGCATACGTGACCCGATTATATTTATATGTATGCAGGCTTTCCAATTTGTCACACCTGATGACATACTTGTGTGTTGTTATCCTTAGGCCATTTCCTGTTGCAGTTTGCTTTAATGGACTGTGGTGATGGATTGATGGGGAAATGTTTCTGATTGAGTTCCACATATTTCATGGTGTCTAAAACATAAAAAAAAGAGCAGGGAAAGGTGCAAATGTCAGGATTGTACAAGGTTTGTGAAGCAAGTTATTTTGTCATTATAAAATATGGTAAGTCTTATGTTTTTAATGAATGAAAAACAATCAATGAAAACAACACATTTTTATTTTGCAATTGAAACCAAGCAACTGACAAATATAAACAGTTTGCAAAAATATGTAAATGTTGATCATCGAGCTGTTAATGATGATAAAAGCTTTTATGCTGTAAAGCAAATATAACCCCCAAAAAAGTCTGCATCTTGTGATCTTATCCAGGTGTCACAATGTCCCAAAACAGTAAAATCTTAATTTATCCATTTGTAACTCTGAAAGCATACAAATATAACTCTCAAACTTGCCACTGAAAGCTTGATGCTGGATGCTGGATGCTTATACTTATTGTTTTCTTTGCTGGCAGTTTTTCCAATTCCAAAAATCTAATATCATAATAATTTTTGACCAAATACCTCAATATTGATATTGTGATTATATTATTACACTGTTGACGATTTTTTTTCTTTTTTTCTTTATTTATTTATTTATTTTTTTTCATTTTACTTTATTTTATTTCAGCTTTTGTTTTAATGGGTGGTCTAATAAAGCAATGATACATACAGTAGTCATTACAACTAGAAATGTCTTCATTTTAAGGACATTCTCATTGCTATGCAAATATTATGAATGTATATCTCACAATGAGTTTTCCCCCCTAACAATTGTGAATTTTATCTCAGAATAATGTGTTTTTGTCTTGAAATTGTCTTTCAAAAATAAAAATAAAAACTTGGTTATAAAGTTGCAATTGTGATTGTCCAGCAAGTTTGCAAGATTGTCAGAGTAGACAGACAGACAGACAGACAGACAGACAGACAGACAGACAGACAGACAGACAGACAGACAGACAGACAGACAGACAGACAGACAGACAGACAGACAGACAGACAGACAGACAGACAGACAGACAGACAGACAGACAGACAGACAGACAGACAGACCCTCTCATTATGACTATCCTGCAGAGCCACACAGTTCATACTGAGATATTAAGTCTGAATTACAAGACAACTCACAAGTCAAGCCTTGCTACTGTATTACTCAGTGGAGGAAATTGGGCTTGCATAGCAATCAGCTCACTTCAGTAGAACAGATCACATATTGTTCTCTCTCTGTGTATGAATAGATAATCGTCCCCAATTCATATTCATCCCACATTCACTTTTTGCCCTATGCCATACAGTAGCCTACATAAGCACAGCAACACACGCTGTGCATATGTGATCAAGGCTGTTCATTCATCTTAGCTCATCGGTTAACTAGCATTACAATATATGGGTCTAGCAGAAGCTCCCAAACTTGCATTGGGAGATGAGATACCTATCCTATGGGGAATGGAGCTGTCTGATGAACCTGGAAGAGCTTTAGAGATGGTGCAAGACTACAGTTAAATTAGTCAGCAGCCATGAATAACTCTCCAAAAGACAGAAACAAGACTGCGTTTTGCAACAGAATCACACGCTGTAACTTCTACACGGTGTAAATTTGTAGATTGCTAATTTTACTATTTTAGAAAATGTTGACATGCCCAAAAAAGGAACGCCAGGTTGAAAGTTGTTAACACAGTGTGCACTTGCCTGTAAATTTGAATCATGCACCTCTCCATTTAAGCATTCAATTTGTGATGGAGGTTATGATTAAGGCTTCAAAGTGGCTTGTGGGTGGGGAAAGGAGCCAATCAACTGCTGTAGTCAGTACAGCACCAGCCTGCTTGCCAAGTTGAATGAAAACCTAGGATGGGGCTTGGATGAAATACAACCAGAAATCAAGAAGTACCTCTAATGTCAAATTGTCAGGCAAAACATTCATTTTCACAAAAGAGCCAACAATACCAGAGAAACCTTTCAAGGACTTAGAGAGAAGTGTTGATTAAGACATGATGTGGGCGTTGACAGATCATTGTTACCAAACAAGTGAAAGTGGTGTTTACAATTCAGACAGATTCCCCAGCATAAAGTATTTAAATATTGACCTGAAAAGGATGGAGAAGGAAGATTATTGTCTTGTTTGTAAGAACGTGTGATTGTAGTTCCACAATGTCTTGGCAATACAACACCTGATTATGGAATCCAATGGTGACAAAACATGAAATGTGCACAAACAAGGGAATGGTAGAAATGACTCAGAGATTAACACTTTTACAACGTGGGGCCAGGGGCGGACTCGCCCCACGTTGAAAAAGTGTGTGTGGGGGGGGGGGGGGGGGTTGCGTTTCACGGCAACCCTGTGTAAATTACGCCACTGCTGGAAAGCATCCCAGCCCAAACGTTAACGTAACCAATAATTGGGCCGCGCGGGAGCAAGAATATTTTTCAAAAATATATATATATATTTTTTGGGTGGCCCACTGGCCCACGGTATGCAAAATTGCCAGTCCGCCCCTGCGTGGGGCCCTAATGCTCAGGGGCCTACTTCAACAAAGGCAAGGCAAGGCAAGGCAAGGCAAGGCAAGGAAAGGAAAGGAAAGGAAAGGAAAGGAAAGGCATGTTTTATTTGTAACAAGGCAACTCAAAGTGCTTTACATAAAACATTGAATATGAAGACATAGAACAGAGAGAATTAAGTAAGTGCAAAAGAAACACACCATTACATGAAATTTTAATATAATAATGAAAGAAAAAACTCAGTAAAGGCAGCGGGCGAATCGGAAGGTCCACAGCTTTGATTTAAAAGAACTGAGAGTTGTAGCAGACCTAAAAGCTCTCTGGGAGTTTGTTCCAGATATGTGGTGCATAAAAACTGAACTCTGCTTCACCACGTTTAGTTCTGATTGTGGGTTCAGAAAGCAGAACTGTCCCAGATGACCTGAGAAGTCTGGATGATTCACAGTGTATCACAAGATCAGAAGATAATTTCGGCCCTAAACCATACAATGCTTTATAAAGCAACAGTAGTATTTATAGAAATAGATTATTTGACAGACAGGGAGCCAGTAAAACAATCTAACAACTGGAGTGATTTGATCCACTTTCTTGGTATAACACACAGATGCATGCATAATATACTCAACTACTGTTTAATATAGTTGTATTTACAAACTTCTAATAATCAACTTAACATTGGAACACACTGTATATCTTGACCAAAAAGGCTTCACATGAACTATGCATTGATCGTTTGGAATCATTAGTTCCATTTGTACACTCTGAGTTAAATTAACACTACAACTTTTACAGTGTACAGTACATAGAGACAGAGGCCTAAGTTGGGTAAGGGGAAAGCTTTAGAGCAAAGTCCCTCTGTACCTGGCTGCCAGTGAGACAGATAGACAAGGATTACTTACTGTCTACAAACCATCTGGCCTCCCATTTTGGAAGAAGATGGTCCATCAATCAGCTAAGTTCCCCATTCGCTTGTTTTTTATCCGATACAGATATACACCTTTACAGCTTAGAGATCACTGTAATGGGATTGCACTTTTTTTGAACCCTTGTAGTATGAAGTGGAACACGTATATATACATACTGTGTGTGTGTGTGTGTGTGTGTGTGTGTGTGTGTGTGTGTGTGTGTGTGTGTGTGTGTGTGTGTGTGTGTGTGCGCGCGCGCGTGCGTGCGCGTGCGTGCGTGCGTGCGCGCATGCGTGAGTGCGCGTGCGTGAGTGCGCGTGCGTGCGTGTGTGCGTGCCTGCGTGTGTGTGTTTCTGTCCACTGCTGTAGGCACAATACAGGCAGAAAAATAACAACATACGCACACACACACACACACACACACACACACACACACACACACACACACACACACACACACACACACACGCACACACACACACACACACACACACACACACACACACACACACACACACACACACACACGCACACACACACCTGTTATAGCACTGTGAATAGTTAAAAAGGAAAATAAATGTTTTCACCAGAACAATCAACATTTCCCTTCACACATAATAATTAATTACAAATGCAGGTCACAGGCACAGAATACACAGTGGAAGACCTTTATCTTCTTGTGTGACAATTTAAAGTCATGCCATCATCTGATAGCAGGCTAAATTAATAGAAACCGATGGTACGCACTGCAATCCTCCATGGCTAACCAAACACGCCGCTGGCAAGCAGAGCTAGTGGGATGTGCCAGAGGGCACCCTGCAGAACACAGCCAGTGATAGGGAAATGCCTAACAAAACCATTTCAAACATGTTAATCGTGTTACACAGTAAAGTCCTGTGTGTTCATTTATGTATTTCACTCCTAGAGTTTACAGAGAACAGTGGACGCCATTCAAAACATAAAAAGAACATGGCGGCCACGTCCATTGAGTTTAATGGAGTAGTGGCGCCATGTTATATTCGGTTCCTCAAGCTACAGTATATACTGGAACCAAACGGACCCATTATGGGTCCGTTTGGTTCTATTTGTACACTCTCTGAGTTAAATTATGTAACACTGAGCAGCATGGTACAGTAGCAGTGTTGCCAGGTATGCTTATTATAATTTCCCCCCAAGATTTCATTTTTAAATAGCCGATCTACAAGCTCACAACGTGTCGCATCGTGACGTGTTGTGAGCTTGTAGATCTGCTATTTGAAAATAGCTGATGTACAGTATACGTTTAAAGTGCTCATGCGACCCATAGTCGCTTCTTTTGGGCTTGTTTTCCTAGACCTGGTTGCTTGTTTCTCTCCCAGAATCTGGCAACACTGTACTATGCTATGCTATAGTTCAACTGTAGCCTACTAAGTGAGGGAATGACGAATAAAAGGACGAACTTGTGGCCAGGGGCTTTAGAGAAGAATCCTGGCCCACATTAATATGAAGCGCTAATGATTGTAGGCGGTGTTATTAAGAAAGACAAGGGAGGATTGAAAGGTCAAGGATCATGGCAGTTCGCCTCCTCAGGCTTCGTTCTCCGCTGCCTTGATATACATACTTCACTCTCTCAGACAGAGGGGTTTGCATCATTCTACAACATCAAAGGAGTCGCTCATTTTCCGCCAGCTTTAGTGGAAGACCTAGGGAAATGGATGCTGGGGGATGTTCGTGTGTATGTCTGGACAGTGTGCACGTACTATGTGCGTGCGTGCGTGCGTGCGTGCGTGCGTGTGTGCGTGCGTGCGTGCGTGTGTACGTGCGTGCGTGCCACTGAGGTGGGTTGCTGTTGAGTGCTAATGCATGTTTGTGGTTGCTAAGGAACTGTCTGGCATACCATCAATAGACAGACAGACAGGAACAGGGAACGAGAGAGAGAGAGAGAGTCTAAGCAAAGGATTTTCACAAAACTCCAAAGGGATTACCTGAGACCCTATTTAACTTCTATTTGAATTGTATAGGACATAGAGTCAGAGATATTTATTCCACTGCCGTTTAATGCAGATTGTAAAAAAAAACTCCTGATGTTGTTGTTTTTAGGGGTGGGGGGTCCAAAAACAATATTTTAATTTCACATTTTGGTAGTATTGTTTTGTATTAAGCAAGCGAACATGAACTAACTTCAGGCAGCAACGGAGAGCATGGCAACTGCATTTCCTTGTATAACATTAGCACTATAGCAGGCTACATTATGAATGCCCCATTGTGCGATATGGGGTCCCTACCATTAAAGATTGATTTCTAGACTTGAATGAATTGTAATTAAATCCAGGGTCATTCAAATATAGGTGATACCTGTCCCTCCAGGTGATGCCCGCTGCTAGTTGCCCTGGGTCTAGGTCTAGGATCTAGACCTGTAAAGAACAGTGCTAGCCACCATTTAAGGGATAATTCCAGCCAGTAACTAGTTTTCCCCAATCACAACTTCACTAATCTGCCTATTTTGGACATACAGTAGTAAATCTAACTGAACTGAAGTGCATTGTTTAAAGGTCTTGAAAGTGATACTTGAGTAAAAGTATATAATTTGAAAGTGACGCCAGTAAAAGTTAAATACACAGGCCATAGCTGAGTGGTTAGTGAGTGGTTAGTGAGCCCGCCTAGGGAGCCAGAGGCCCTGGTTGCCCCAGGTTCGATTCCAGGCCAGGCCAGCATATGTGTCGATGAAATTAAATTTGTCCCTGAGCAAGACTCTTAACCCCTAATTGCTCACAGGTTCTCATTGAAAACAAGACCGCAAGGACTTTCATGAACGACCTGTTAAAAGGATTGTTAAAGTAGCTCACAGTAAATGTAAGTATCAAAAGTATGTGCTGTTAAAATGTCAGTATCAAAAGTAAAAGTTGTACACCACTACACCACTGCATTTTCAATATAACGCTTTTATCCAAAGCGCTTTACATAGATTGTGCATTACATTCACCCATTCACACACCGATGGCGGAGGAAACCATGCAAGGTACCACCAACCTGCTCATTGGGAGCAATTAGGGGTTCAGCGTCTTGCTCAAGGACACTTCGACATTGACTCTGGGGGAGCCCCCCAGCCCGGGATCGAACTCGGAACCTTGCGGTTTCCAGTTCACTCTACCCGGCCACTCTACCCCTGAGCCACTCCTGCCCCTGTGGTGGTACATCAGTGGCACATCAACATAAAATAGCAGATGAATTTTGTGTGCAGTTTATCCATCACATCAATGGGAGAATTGTCCATCTCCTTCCATTTTTAGCTATGGTCGCAATGGGTTCCCATGCTAAATCAAATGGGTTCAGATATGAGCCAAGTCTTCTGCAGGAGGCGCGTCTGAAGCCTGTCCTGGACGGGAGTCTCCGGACATAAAACTAGATGAAGTTTTGAGTGTCCATCATCATATACATCATACCAAAGCAAACATTTTCTCCAATCACTTGTAGCTTTTACAGAGTTGTATGTTTTAGGTTTGAGTGGAGTTCTTGTTGTGTGTCTCACCACCGTCGACCGACCACCCACCACCACAGAGGTTTGTCAAATTATAGGAGGATAGGTTGAAAATGGTTGAAGTTGTCCTTTAAGTATAGATCCTCCCCAAAAACTACTTAAGTATTTACTTAGTTACTTTACACCACCACTGGTATTTCTGTATTAATTATATCAGTGCCCTCTCTATTCTGAAGAATACCTGGAGACTGGCAAGTCAGTCACTGTATACCGGCTGTATACATGCATCAATGCAGCATGGTCCAAGTCTATTCCGTGTTGGGGATTTCAATAACTCAGTCTTAGCAGTACAGTCTGTGCTTTTATCACACATTACATGAACAAAATAAGAACTATAATTAAAAAAGGCTTTACAGTATATTAAAAAGAAAGTTAGTCAACAATTTGCCACGGACATGGCCAAGTCTTGCCACAGACACATTTGTCCGTGTACGGACACATTAATGTCCTAAACTGAAGCTGGCTAAGTCGCTATTGCCATGTAAGCAAAGAGGGTTCCATCTCTGCCGTCAGAGGGTGCATACTGATCGCTTTCAAAAGTCACAGGCAGTGACCCCACCCCACCTCCATCGCCAAGCAACTGTCTCCACCGACTAAGGAAGCTTTGCCTGCTGAAGGTTGACTTCATTGAACTTAGACAAGTTATACAGTATAGGCCATGGCTCCCTGAGCTCAGCCCAATCTGAGGATCCTCAGCTAATGAAAAATGTAATCCAAATGGTCATCAACAAGATCACAGATATCTTCTGTAGCCACAAAGAGCAGAGTACGATCCTCAATGCCCTGAGAGCCGATGTGTAGAAGGAGCCAATAAAAAGGCACAAGAGTTATAACAGGTAAGGGAATATATCCAGGACACGAGAGGAAGTTACTATCTGACCTCTACTTATCCTTTCTCTAAGCCCATATAGAGTATTGTACTACAGCTTTCTTGACTTATGTCTGTACTTGTATCACTCAATTCAAGAATTCAGACATAATTCTTATGCTATAAAATCCTGAGTGTTCATTTAACACTGAGTGTACTCATTTTAGAGTTAAATGAACACAAGGATTTTGTTGGTCAATATAGGGAGCTGTGGTGTCACAAGGGCTCTATTAACAAAGAATGACAGGCTGATCCTTTGCATGCATATTGTTTAATTAGTTGCATCCAGGTTGGCTTTATATTGTATTTAAGTTGAAACTATAACAATTATCACTAATCAGTGGGAAATCCTAAATACTGTCAGAAGGTAAGAAATACAAGTGGGTGGGATGTTATTTTTTCAATTCCGTATTATTAAGCACGTGCACCCTAAGGGATTGGGCTACTATCTAAAAATCACAGAAAATATACTTTTCTATGAATAATATCTGAAATTAAGGAAAAAGCCACTCTCATAAGAGACAAATGTGAACTTTTAATTTACAGAGATATCGGTTTAAATGGAAATCTGTGTTTAGTGCAGCATGATTTGTAATTCATTCCAGGGCCATATCAATATGCTAACCCAACTAATTAACACTCATTTCAACCAAAATAGCAGCAGAATATTGTTGCTCTGTCACCCTTCACTTTGCTAGCAGGGATTTTATACAATCTAATTGGTTTCAGAGTGAGTGCAAAAAAAATGAAATGTGGTTAAAAATACAAATAGTGAATGTGCAATTAAACATGGATGGAGACCACAGCACTGAATATTTCCCACAGGAACTGAGCCGCTGCTCTCAGTTTTGTTGTGCTCTCATGTTAAGAAGAACCAAACAAAAGTAATTGAGTCTATGTATGAATCAAAAACAAAATTCTAAATTAGAATCTTATTTGCGTCTAAATACATTCACTAACAAGGAGTATTGTATAGCGAGGCTTAAG
>NC_137603.1:13180448-13185448 GCF_963280865.1 Gymnoscopelus braueri | reverse complement strand
TGTACATCCTTTTTGGTGCGCAGCGTATAAATTAAGGAGCATAGACGACAGATGGCTGGTGGTTGATAAGGTAAGTGCTGCTTATAAACTGTGTCTGTCAATAATGTCCAAGACAGGTTTGAGCCTTGGCCACTATACTGTAAGGCACAGTCCAGACTGCTAACTTAACTCTGAGATAAATGAACACTCTGGATTTTACAAGCGTCCGTTGTCAGCCTCCACACCTGGCTCTCCGGGTGGGTGGATAGATGATTATTCACAGGGCTCTGCATCTCAGGATGAATAAAAACCACATGGAGCTCTGTTCTCACTCTCTTCTTATTACCACAGTGTCATCCTGTGTCCAGCCTCATCTGCTGCTGGGGGGAAGGGGGAGGGGGGAGGGCTCTCAGTCCAACTCTCCCTCGCTCACGTGTCACTAGTGGCAGGTGGTCCTCAGCTTGCAGCTTGCCGTGAGCATGCATGCAGCTACAGCATTTAATTGGAGATCTTTGGCGCTGCAGTGTAAAAGGCATGTGTGGTGTCTCTGGAAAAATGTGCTTGCGAAAAGACGTGGGAGCAGGAAAGGCCAAGCCTATAGCAAGGCACAAACTGTATACTGTAATAAGTTCAATGTGAATCTAGCGTATTTCTCTGGAAATACAAGCTCTGTCGAGTATCGGGTACACAATATAAATCATGCAATGGTAACCCCAAGTCCATGCAAAAGCATGGGTTTCAGGCCTGTTAATAGAAACACACTCTATAACCGACAGAATAAAAGTACAATAGATAGTACAGTATGTTTCTCTACAGTGAAATGAAGCATTGGAACAAACCCTCACATGTCTGTTTTTCCAGATATAAGAAAAACAAGAAAAAAGACAACATAGCAAATGCCCCAAATCATTGCAATGGACTCCACAATGATTTCACATAACTAAGCATAGTAGTACCTTGTCATTAGTTTGCCAATTTTCCACCCCCATATTTTAGAAGGAATAATGGTTTCTTTCATGCCATCATGCCATTCACAGTAGGCCATAAGCATTCAGCAAATATGACTCTTGCACTATTTCTATTCATCTTACTGCTATTTCTCTACTGAACTTTTTCAAAGTTGTTTTTAGCTCAGATCTCTTACAAGTTTGCTTCTAACTTCTTTCATTGGTTTATGATGACTCTCTCCATGGTTCAGAGACTAAAACAACATTCATTTTACTTACTTTGGATGTTCTGGTCATTATGATTGAGTCGTTGCCTCTATAAAACAGGTATATTATTGAAATCTGTGATTGTTCATTGTGAACCATTATTATTGAGTTTGCCAAATTGAAAGGGTTTGAATACTTTTGAAAACTTTAGTATATTCCATTTTCTTAGTAGTAAGTATTTTGTGACGTTCAATTCATTTTACTTACAAGTAATTCTTACAATTGTTATTGGTGTTAAATTACCACGGAAACCAGCCAACTCCATTCTTCCGCTTTTGCATTTTTTTCCCCATAAATCAGTGCTATTGAACACTGTTTATGTCTGTGTGTTGATTAAAAAAATATTGAACCAATGAAAAGTATTAAAAAGCACTTCTGACAAAACCAGCTAACTCCACTGGATCCTCAAACCTTCTGCTAAACCAGCTAACTCCACCAAAGGGGGGTGGAGTTAGCTGGTTTTGCTGACTCCAGGCTCCACCCCCTTTTGACCTCCAACCTCATTGTGAGCTTGGAGGTCCATTTAGCTGCACTTATCAATGATGAACAAAACCTCCTAACTACACTTTTTGTTGTGTTTTAGTCATTTCCTGAAAAAATTACATTTTGGAGTTAGCTGGTTTCTGCTGGACAGCAGAGATATAGAAAACCATTCATGTATTAATTGTTATCCATTGACATTTGTGATTTATCAAGGGGTTGAACACTTTTACAAGGCACTGTATCGTCATACAGAATTCTCATTATGGGCTGAAACACCTAAATGTTTGATCCTGGAATCGCCCCTGCTTGATTCCGAAGGTAACTGCCAATCTAGATAATAAGTTTAAGGCAAATTGGCATTTGCTGTTCACTGTATGTCACACTTGAGACTTTGCCTTATCTACTGGCTTGTCTACTATAGATCTTGTATTTGTACTTATACGTGTATTATGTTTGTAATCACCCCTTGTGTATATCAGTCTTGTTCCCCAGTCAGTCCTTGCTGGGTCATTTTCTTGAGTCATGTCTGAGTGTACTTGTCTTAACACCAAATCATTGTTTTTTGATCACTGCCTGCCTCGCTGTCCTAGTGTTCTCACCACACCAGCATGTGACAGTATACACGCACGTGGTGTTCGGGGAGTCCCAAGGCATCCTTGAAGGTGTTCCAGGGCTTCCCCGGCCAAATGAGGAGTAGTTTAGTTCATTAAAATTCAATTAACTTGAAATGATTACAATGCAAAAATGTATGAGGGACTATTCCAACAATGTTTCAATATCACCATCGATTTCTACAATCAATTTGTGTAATTTCATTTAAACCATGGTGCACAAGATATGAAAACAACACATTTCATATCAGGGTGCCTACCTACTTATTTGGCGGGTACCTTGTCTATAAGTGAGTCTGTGGGTCCATGACATAAAGAATTGTGAAGATCTCTGCTGGAGACAACCCACAGCACCCACATCTAAGCTACCAAATTGCGTGTTCTGTACAACACCATCTTCACTACATGACACTGCAGTGTCTCTATGGTTGCAGTCAGTCTCCCTCTGTACTACAGTGGCAGCGTCAATAAAGGTACACTTTATTAAATGGATTGAAGGACAAATCACCTGACCCTGACAACTTGCCACACTGACGTGCTGCACTGCCCTCACTGTCTCCTGCAACATAGTAATTGAAGAATGTGAAGATGAGGAAGAATTGCACAAAACCAAAACCTTGACAGTAGGTCGAGTGACATGTAGGCTATGTAATAGTGTTGAAAGGAAATGACAGTTGTGTTCTACCAGTTGGTGAAATGTGTCACTGACATTAGCTCTCAGAGACCGTGGAGAAAGAAAATGCAAAGAACAGTAAAACTTCACAAACGCTTACGCTGTCGCATCAGTTCCTCTATAGTGGAAGAGTGGAACCTACATTTTGCATTGTTTGAGGGAGGAATGACTGGAATAAGGCAAAGCGGAAGGGAGAGACAGTAAAAGAGACAAAAGCCTCTCTCTCTCTCTCTCTCTCTCTCTCTCTCTCTCTCTCTCTCTCCACCTGAACAAAGACCATCGCCATTAGATTCTAATTAAATTTTCAAAATTGTATTTTAATGTATCTGTTCACCAGCAGCCCATTCAAAATACACTTTCTGTCAGTGCATTTCCTGAGGGTCGTTAATTGGTCTAATGAAGAAAGCTGCTAATGGCAGGGTTTATCTCTTGCAGCACTGGTGACATTTCATCGAGGCAGATGATACTGCAGCAGACATTGTTTAAGCTCTGAGGGAGGTGGTTCTGAGAAACGAGATAGCATGTTATTTGGCAAAGGCATCGAAGGTTGCGGTGGCAACTATGTGGTCTTGGAGGAAATAGATAATTATTGTCTGATTACTTACCATATTTGGAAAATTACCCAATTTGAAATGTCTGACTCAATGTCACGCGGGTCCATTTGTGCACTCTCAGAATTACATTAACACTCAGGATTTTACAGTGGACTAAAATAAATAAATAAATAGAAATGTGGAGACCCCTGTGAACACTATTATGAGCCTGGGTTGTTTTGCAACCACAGGACCGCCAGGTCAGAGGAAAAGACTGTTACTATTGCTAGCAGGCAAACTATACGCTATACTTTAACTTCTCTATACACAGTTGAATCCTCAGTGTTAATCTATGCATTCATAGCTTGTAGATAGTGTACTGTACACACTCACAGGGTTAAATAACACATCCATCTATAGATGCTAAATCTCTGCGTGCATGTGAGTGAATCTGTCCTTCACTTTTATGTCGTGGACTTCAAACTCGGCGCGTGTTGCCGAAGCCCCGAGGGAGTGCGGTGCTGGTGTCAAGTCGGTCAGATAGGCTGTTGTCCGGCACTGCCGATCCGACCAATACATTGGCATACATGGAGATCCAGTTGTCCAGAACCGCCGAGCCGACCGATATGCCCATATATGGGCATATAATGATGATCTCCATATGTGGGCAATTGGGCGTAAGAGTGACACAGACAGACAGATGGGGACAACGGGTACTCTCACAATGGGTACAACTGGTACAATGGGTATTGCATACTCGTGTGGGGCATGCATTCCCAATTTGCATCGTTCCCGACTTGCATCGCTCCAGAGTAGGCCAGTGTCCAACGGGCACCTGTCTAGTGTAGTGAATACAGACTGCATCATAATATCTCAATACACCCACATGCACACATACCGAGTAGACTTAGACAGTGATGTGACATTTATCTTCAGCATTTATGAACATGCTGACATTGATATCTCAAATCCACTGGTTATTACTGAGCTTTGGTTGCGATCTGACTATCGAATGATCCTGACTCTTCTGTCACTAAAAAGGTCAGGAAGAAAGTGAAGAGGCATGTGAACGGTGGTTTCATCCAAACGCTGTCATGTTGCTAGGAGACAAAGCAAAACCCTTGGACACATCCAGTCAGCTGTTGGCTGGTAGTTATGGTTGCTTGCTAGTGCAAACTGCAAACTAGTCTCTCGAGACAGATGTTTTGGCTCCCACAATTTTCAAATGTTTCCAAATGTTGCCAACAGTCTGTACTACAGAAGCTCTCCTCCCCCACTTCTGTTTCACCTTTGCGGTAAATACGTAAATAAATCTTGCTGGAAACCAAATTAGTCAAAGCCTGCTTAGCAGAAATGGAAATTCGAAAATATATTTTGAAATACATTTACTCTGTTTAGTGTTGGTCGAAAATACCCTTCCGGTCTGAATTATTGCAACCTTGGTCAAATAAAAAATTTTCATCAGAGAACACACAGGCAGACATTGGATAAGGTGTCTAGGCTAGAG
>NC_137603.1:13167948-13177948 GCF_963280865.1 Gymnoscopelus braueri | reverse complement strand
TGAAACTTGCTGAGCACATTCATGCTCCCCTTCGGATGAATCCAAACCATTTGAGTGACCATGACCTTTCCTATAGTATACCATCAAGCCAAAATGTCAACATTCAACATGTTTACTGTCTGCCTGGCCAGAATGGCCAGGGGTGGGGATTATGTTTTTGCCCCTATCCATCCGTTCGTGTGTGAGCAGTTGATCTTGGGTACCGCTGGACTGATCGATTGTATAACCGTAGGCAGGGCCGCAGGAAGGGTGGTGCGAGCGGTGCGGCCGCACCGGGCCCCGCGCTTGGGGGGGCCCCGCAAAAAGAAAAAAAAAGAAAAAGAAAAACCCCCCCTTTTTTTTATTTATTTTTTTATGAACAGAATCACATTTATTAAGAGTTATAAATAGAAATAACCGCAAATAACCACCAAAAACTCGGAAATATCCGCCCAAAACCGCAAAAAAATCGCGTGCGCGCGCGCAAGGATGGGGGCGCGCACGCGCGCTGCGCATGTGACTTCGCACCGGGCCCCGCATTTCTCCCAGACGGCTCTGACCGTAGGTTATACAAACTCTATTTCCCCTCACACCTTTATCAAGTGACTTCCGTTTTTCCTATAAATACTCATGTAACCATCCCCCTCCTCCGCTCTATACAAGAGTCAAGTTTAATTTTGGTTCATTCGTTTCGTCGCTCATAATAAATCTGTTAAACACACATTGGTTGATTGGGTGATCCTTGCTATTTAGATTATACTTGGCAGTTATGCAAGAAATCAACATACTATACTGTTGTTTGGTTAAGCACATTTCAAATTCTCCCTTGAAATGGCAGAGAGGATGCTCCTGAGTTCTGAGGACAAGAGTTGATTAATTATTTTTTTCCAGATAGCATTCATTCCCCTGGCCTGCAGCGTCGGACCACACTTAGAAATGAAGTGTATATCCTATATTTTTTTCTTCCAATGAATGCACTACAAAAAAAAAGAAAAGAGAAAAAAGGTCTAGTTTGCAAATAAGAAACAGATAAAGACTCAACTTCCCTCAGGATGATCCCTCTCCTTGGGATTAAAATAAGCTTTTTCATAATGGTTTCATATTTAGTGCCATTTTGTGCCAAAATAATGCAAATCGTAGCCTACTTTATAAGCTAAAAAGCCTGCTTTTGATTTCCAGTTTCCATTTCGATGTTAACTTTATTTTGGGTAGTTATCTGCATTTTGGAATCCATATCAGATAATTGAAATTGTGCAAGTGGGAAGGAAATTGGATCCATTTATCTCTAGCTGAAATAGACTACATATGCTTTGTGTTGTGTGTAATAGGCCTATGTGTTTTGTATGTTGTGGAATTCTGTATTGAATTTCAAATGAATGCAATTTTATGCCCACACAGCCTCTGAGCGTCCCCAAGCCTCTCTGCTATACAACATGGGTCTTCATCAACATGGGGTTCGGGACCCCTAGGGGGTCCTCAGAGATACTACAGGGGGTCCGCCAAATCTGATATGATGGGGGAAACAGCAGATCTACAAGCTCACAGCGCATCGAGTGCCACGCTGTGAACTTGTAGATCTGCTATTTTCAAAAAATCTTTAACATTTGTGCAAATATTTAGACCCTAAAAAAAAAACGCGGGCAAAAATCCTTGATTATGCGGGCTAAAACTCTTGATTATGTGGGCTAAAATCCTTGATTTTGCGATGAAATATGCAGTTTTTTTTACAATTTTATGCGGTGAAATTGCGGGAATTTGCAAAATATGCGATGCGCATATTATGCGATGTGCATATTATGCAATGCGATGCAGCCTTTTTGAAAAAACATTACCCCCGCATAATTATGCGCCATTTTGCTGATTATGCGATGGCATAATCACATTTTTCTGGAGGTTCTAAATATTTGAATATATATATTTTTTTTTTAAAGGGAAAAATTTTGAGTCAAATCTTTGCTTCTGGTCCCTGGAAAAAAATACATATAATTTTGGGGGTCCTTGACATGAAAAAGTGACTGACATAGCAAAATATATATATTTTTTTAAACTGTTTTTTTTTAAACATTTTGTAGAATCAGGTCTTACTGTCTGCAAATACACATTGTGAATCCAACTACCTATGAAATCTATGAAAAAGTTGAATAGCCTATGCAAGACAATTTTATACAATATGTATTAGGCTTACGTGGGTGGTCCCTGCTTCATCTTTCCCTTAGCTAAGAGGGTCCTTTGCCTGAAAAAACGTTGAAGACCCCTGCTACGTGCTACACAACAATGAGCTGTGAAATTTGAAAAGATGCATCACCTAGTGAGCCGCGGACCACCAATCATCTGTACTCTAGTACCTACAGCGGCTGTTGAATCCCTCCTCCTTTCCCCACCTCCTTCAAATCCATTGGCTGGCAGGGGGAGCAGCGACGATGTTTAATGCACCATGCGGTGTCCGGAGTTCAGTCAGTAAGAAGAAGCGCTCTGCATGGCGAGGGTTGGACCGACGTGCGTAAAATACCAAATACAGCCTACAGCTTTATTTTATACATCTACTAAAAAATAACCTTTTTTTTTGGCGAGCATATAAAGAACCACGGTGATATCGGAGGTTGTCATTGAACAGTGGCCTCTATCCTCTCCTAGTGGCTCTGACTGTGGACTTTATAACGGGGGGACACTAGCGGACACGGTGGCCAAGGACACAATGCCACTACGGGGATCAGTCACCCAGCACTGTTGTTGTTCCAGCCGGGAAGAAGAAGAGATCGGTTGGCATTGCTAATGTCCTCATTGGATCTATAATACACTTCATCTGGGATTTTTTCGTGAATCGCATCTTTCAAAAAACAATTCCGCCGAAGAAAACGCGGTGACTCAGTCACTGCAGGCGCAGCCACGGCGCAAGGCTCGCTGCTGCATCCTAATCAGACAGGAGAGGACTTCAGCTCATTGACATTACAGTCATACTTTTCTGGAGCACTTTTTTTTTTTCTCCTCCCGACAGCGCTGCACTGTAGTCAGTGTGTGTCTGAGACTGGTGGCTCTGTGGACACGGGGAACGGATCAGCGTGGCAGTGGGAAAACTCTCCATCCACACCTGCCAACTGGCTTGTGCTTAAAGGATTCGGATTATTATTATTATTATTACGATTTTTAGGTGAGTCTTATTATTTCCCTTTGTGTGTGTTTCATTAGACTTTTTTTTTTTTTTTTCATTGTTAATTTATAGTGCTGGTATTGCTTATCTAACCCTCCATGCCTGTGCTGTGCTTGAGGATGCAACAGCTTCTTATAAGCACATCTATCTGGTGAGAGTGAGAGGAGAGAGCAGTATAGCGGAGAGATGTTCTGAGATATTGGCAGCTGATTCCTGAATTATATATTTATTATTTGTATTATTATTATTATTATTATTATTATTATTATTATTATTATTATTATTATCATTATTAGCTTAGGGATATTATTATTATTAGGCTTGGATCAAGACTGTCATATATGTATTTTATCGAGTCTGACTAAATAAAATACATCTTATGATTCGTCTTGATCCAAGGCTATATATAGTTATTATTATTAAATAGCCTGAATATGCGGATTTGAGGCTCATTCTGTCCATAGCTACTTATTCAGAAGAATGCCACAATATAGGTCTATAGCTTCGGTTACGCCTGCAGTGTTACACATTATTAAAGTTCGCCAGTTCCGTTTCCAGTTAATACATTTACAATGCGTAAAATGGACCGTTATAATGTTTCTGTCAAGTCGCTCATATACGGAGATAGATGAAGCTGCGCCGTGGATGTCCTGTTCGTTGTAATAAACGTGCTAAATGATCTTCAAGAGGGATCTTTACGAGCTGTATATCTGGCCAGCACCAAATGGCTTCTCAAGGTTAACTAATTGACAGGCTTCCCATATAATAGTGGAGATGAATTACGCATGAGCAATGTTGTAATTTTTCTCAACGGTGGATTGCTTGTCAAAGTAGCAAGTGCAGCGAAGGTTATTTTCTATTTTGTAGTTTTTTATTAGAAACAGAGCTCAGTTACTAATCAACAGTTTTTCCCCCCTCGTTCTTGTCTTATAGGAAGGAGCACGTACAAGGACGATTCTGTTTCGTGGAGACTGGATTGCGATTATTGCTCAGATGAGCCTGGGCGCTCAGCTGAATATAAATTAGGTATTCAGCACCACCGATCGCTGGAAGAGAGAGAGAGAGAGAGAGAGAGAGAGAGAGAGAGAGAGAGAGAGAGAGAGAGAGAGAGAGAGAGAGAGAGAGAGAGAGAGAGAGAGAGAGAGAGAGAGAGAGAGAGAGAGAGAGAGAGAGTTGGGGGAGCAAAGAGACAATCAAGGAATGAATACCTAGGCCTGCAGAGCACATGAGTACCTCACAATCACAGGATGAACAGAACTGATTGTTTGATCATGAATAAAATAAATAACACATTTGGACGGCATATCAACAAGTCAAAGGAAGCGTAAATACATAAAAATTACAAGGACTCTTACGGCACAGGGGATGTATCTTTCCATTTTCTTTTTCCTTCTATTATGGGCGCAAGCCCTGACGTTGAAAAACTTGAATTATTCTGTCCCAGAGGAACAGGGACCGGGGACGGTGATTGGGAACATTGCCAAAGATGCTAGAATCGGACTGGAGCAGACGGGGCCGGGGCAGGGTAAGAAAGCCAACTTTCGGGTGCTGGAGAATTCTGCCCCGCATCTTATCGATGTGGACCCACAAAGTGGACTGCTGTACACCAAGCAGCGCATCGACAGAGAAACACTGTGTCGGAGGAACCCCAAGTGCCAGCTCTCCATGGAGGTGTTTGCCAACGACAAGGAGATCTGCATGATCAAAATAGATATTCAGGACATCAATGACAACTCGCCGGCTTTTCCATCAGATCAGATTGATATTGACATTTCAGAGAATGCAGCTCCGGGTACACGCTTTCCCTTGACCAGTGCACACGACCCGGATGCAGGGGAAAATGGCCTGAAAACCTATCAAATAACACGAGATGACTACAATCTATTTTCTTTAGAAGTAAAAACCCGCGGGGATGGGACAAAATTTCCAGAATTAGTTATTCAGCGACCGTTAGACAGAGAGGAACGTAATCACCACACTCTTATTCTCTCAGCCACTGATGGCGGGGAATATCCCAGGTCAGGGACGATGCAGATCAATGTTAAAGTTATTGATTCCAATGATAACAGCCCAGTGTTTGACCAGCCATCATATGTGGTGGAAATCCCAGAGAATTCCCCCCCTGGAAAAGTCCTGATTGATTTAAATGCCACTGACCCTGATGAGGGTAACAATGGACAGGTAGTATATTCTTTTAGTGGCTATGCCCCAGAGAGAATCCGGGAACTATTTTCTATAGATTCAAGAACAGGGGTCATAAAGATTCAGGGAGAAATTGACTATGAAGAGAGCCCAATTATTGAGATTGACATCCAGGCAAAAGACTTGGGCCCAAACCCAATCCCTGGACATTGTAAAGTCACTGTTAAAGTGCTGGATAGAAACGATAACTGGCCATCGATAGGCTTTGTGTCTGTGAGACAGGGAGCCATCAGTGAGGCAGCGCCCCCAGGCACTGTCATTGCTCTTGTCCGTGTCACAGACAAGGACTCGGGCAGGAATGGCCAGCTTCAGTGCAGAGTGCTGGGAAATGTCCCTTTTAAATTAGAGGAGAACTATGATAACTTTTACACCGTGGTGACAGACAGGCCTCTGGACAGAGAGACGCAGGATGAGTACAATGTCACCATCGTGGCCAAAGATAATGGGATCCCCCCTCTAAACTCTACTAAGTCCTTCACTGTAAAGATTCTAGACGAGAACGACAACGTCCCTCGCTTCACCAAGTCTGTGTATCTCCTTCAGATCCCAGAGAATAATATCCCTGGGGAATACCTGGGTTCAGTTCTGGCCCATGACCCAGACCTTGGCCAGAATGGCACGGTGTACTACAGCATAGTCAACTCCAATGTGAGTGGCGGTGATGTTAACACCTACGTCAATGTCAACGCTGCAAACGGTGCCATCTATGCTGTGAGGTCCTTCAATTATGAGCAAGTGAAATACTTTGACTTCAAGGTCCTGGCTAAAGACAACGGCTCCCCTCACCTGGAGAGCAACACCACTGTGCGCATCAGTGTCCTGGATGTGAATGACAACATCCCTGTCATTGTTTTACCCCTGCTGCAGAACGATACTGCTGAGATCCACGTGCCACGCAATGTTGGCGTGGGCTACATTGTCACTACGGTGCGGGCGGTGGATAATGACTACGGCGAAAGCGGGCGGCTCACCTATGAGATCTCAGACGGCAACGAGGAGCACCTGTTTGAGATCGACCCGGTGACGGGAGAGGTGCGGACTGCCCACCCGTCTTGGGAGGATGTAAGTCCCATGGTGGAGCTCATCATTCGGGTAATGGACCACGGGAAACCCACTCTCACTGCCGCTGCCAGGCTCATCGTCAAGGCCTACAATGGGCCGCTGGCAGGTGGGGAGCCCCGCATCAACGAAGAGAACCGAAACTGGGACATGTCCCTCCCACTCATCGTAACGCTGAGCATCATCTCTGTAATGCTGCTAGCTGCCATGGTCACCATTGCAATAAAGTGCAAGCGGGAAAACAAGGAGATCCGCACGTATAATTGCCGTATTGCGGAGTACTCGCACCCGCAGCTGGGGAAGAGCAAGAAGAAAAAGATCAACAAAAACGACATCATGCTGGTGCAGAGTGAGGTGGAAGAGAGAGATGCCATGAACGTAATGAATGTTGTGAGCAGCCCCTCCTTAGCCACCTCCCCCATGTACTTTGACTACCAGACCCGCCTGCCCCTCAGCTCGCCCAGGTCGGAGGTCATGTACCTCAAACCCACTGCCAACAATCTCAGCGTGCCCCAAGGCCATGTGGGATGCCACACCAGCTTCACAGGTCCAGTCTCCAGTACTACAGACACGCCGACCAATCGCATGTCCATTATACAGGTATGGCAAGCTACACACTTATGTTTCACTGGTTCACAGAAAATATGCTATTGTCTTTGATTGTGAGTCTTCATTCCTCACAAAATTGTATCCCCATTTATTTTCCATAACAACTACACACAATCCTCTATAAAGTTACCTCTGAGAGCGTAAACACTTATCCAACTGGACTCGTAATAGGTAGTTTGGGTCCATTTTAATTCTCAGAGTTAAATTAACCCTGAAGAGTTTACTGCATGTCTCCAATTCTGCACAGTTAGACAAGGAAGGGAAAGGGGAAAAAATCCACACAGAAAATGAGAAAATTTAAGAAGAGCTGGCCATTAGAAGGGTTAAACAAACATTCAGTGGCTATGATAGAGCAGAAAAGCCAATAATTAAAATGAGAGATCTGTTATCTTTAGTACCTAGGCCAGAGATCTTGAATCAGTTTTGATTCACTGACCGTCATTGCAGAATTCATGTTAATTAACTCCTGTGGAAAGAAAGACATCTAGTTGGTGGATTAGTTGGCATGCTTGAACAAACAGCAGCATATCTGGACAACTGGATATGATCTATTGACTGCTCCCACAGAGCTGATATATCATCTTCTCATCGTCCAATGATTAGCTTTTGTGGTTAAAAATATACTTACTGTAGCCACACTAAGTCTAATGAAAGAGCTCAATCAATAAGGAACTTCCAGTGTTTCACTGGTATTGTGTATTATCTCCCTTATGCCTTATTAGCATTCTGTGGATTTGTATGGTCTTGATAGTTGATGAATTGCACATCTCCATTAACAGAACTGGGCTGGCCTTACCAATCGCCAAGTGTGATATCATATTAGCATACTGCAATCATTTAAAAGTTCATCACATAAAGTTACAAAACACTTAGTTTGCATTTTATTTAAGCATTTAATATTGTAGTGATGCATA
Source organism: Gymnoscopelus braueri (assembly GCF_963280865.1). Lineage (NCBI taxonomy): Eukaryota > Metazoa > Chordata > Actinopteri > Myctophiformes > Myctophidae > Gymnoscopelus > Gymnoscopelus braueri. The sequence continues at coordinate 13,170,037 of NC_137603.1, read as the reverse complement.
CGTGGAATTTATTCATTTATCATAACTATATAATAGTGCTTTCAAGAATATTTAGTTCAGCTGGATTCAATTTCCTATTGATTGTTCTTATATTTTTCCATTTGTCAACATATTTGTGGTGAGTGCTTGGTTGTACAAGCTTGCACTGACAACCGCTGTGTCTCTCTGTACTAAACCTTTTAGTAAAAGTTTATCGTTTACTGGGATGGGCTAGTTACATTTAATTTGTATACACATGCAAGATTTGAGATTTCTCTTACAGTATTATATGATTATGGGACGGGTATTACCTGTTAAAAATGCATATAATTCCGTCAACAAGGAAAACAAATAGTTTTCTTTGGCTGTTTCTAGCTTGCTATATTTTGCTAGAAATATCTGTGACTGTTCCTAGTTCATACTAATGGGCTGTGGTTGTCTCTCTATCGTGCTCTCTCTCTCTATTGTGCTTATCTTTTGTACCCTATATTTACTATTTACGCTGTGCACGGATGTGAGGATCACAGTGATCACATGTGACATGTTCTCACCAGGGAGGAAGGGACAACGTCCGTAGTTCTCACTCTCCGTCCTGCTTCTATTATGAGCCAGCTGCACAGGGCAGGGGTCGGCACGACGACCGTTAAGGCTTCCTAATCAGAGGGACAGAATAATTGCCGGTCCACTCTGCAGACTGTCTCTTTTTCCTAATGCAGCCGTGATGAATCAGGCTGTTTGAAGCTTGCTGTGCATCCTTACATGCCCTTTCTCTTTACTCTCTCTCTTCAGAAAGTGTCACCCCCCCCCCCCCCCCCAACAGAAAAGAAAAAACAAAGAAAAATAATTCAGCACAACACATTTCTTACTGTGTTGTTGGTCATGGAGGGTCCCCTCAACACATGAGGTGTGCTGGGTGCTCTATATTGTATTATTCAACAGAAACCTGTGTAGTGGGAGATTGGCCCGGGGCATCAGATTTCTTCTAAAGACGTACCAAGGCATATCCCTTTCCCCACACACACCCGCGCTCTCTCTCTCTCTCTCTCTCTTCCCTCCTTCTTCTTTCCCCCATCTCTCTCCCTCGCTTAGTGTGGACAGTAAGTAACCTGAGTCAGGGCAGAGTGGCTATGGGAAAAATGTCAGGAAACAAAGACAGAATTCCCCCTCCATCGATCCCAAGGCCACTCTGCCTATCTGTCACTACAGCTACCAGGGGAGGGGGAGGCTAAATAAGAAAAATAAATAAAGTTAGATAAGGGGGTGGGGTAGAGAGTAAGAAGAGGGCGTGGGGGGCATATCTCTTGCTCAGACAGTTTCACAAGGGCACCTTACTACTCCCTTCATCCATGCTGTGTAGCTAGCAGGGCTGCTTTAGCTCTGCCTGTGACTCCCAGTCTCTCGACACACCGCTGCTGGCCTCTAATGATGTTTTATCACGGTGCACCCACAGACTGAGTGCGCTTCTAGCTGGGAGAGTGGAATAATATGAACGTAGAGAGCTCTGCCAGCCTTATCGCACAGCGACTACTGGGCCAGCACCGGGCCCAGCAGTAGAGGGCTTCATTTCATTTGTACAAGAGAATTCCTCGGCTAAGGAGATGGATGATATGTAATGATGCCTAATTCTGCTTAAGGCGTTGAAGGGGTATTACTTACTGTGGAATCAAGGTTAAAGTCAATCCACTGCAGAGTTCCTCAGTGTTCTGTTCTAGACTAGAGGAAAGAAAGAGGGATTTTCAGTAATTCGCCCCAAATAGCAAGCTGGTGCTCACTCTCGTCTAGGAATTTGTTTGCCTTCAGCAGCTGCGCTGCGCTTTATGTGTGGTTGTTTCCCCTCTTCCCTATTTTCACAGAGTAACTAGAAATACCAAGTGTAAGTAACCAAACACAGCTATTAAATACAGCAATTATATTTATGTGGTTTGATAATCCTTTTATTAGAGTACTTTAATTTAATTAAGTGATGAAGCTCCAATAATTGAATCCTTGTTCAGTGGGTGGCCATCCATCCATGATGATGTAGAGCATGTGCTGTGGAGGTGAGGGGAAACACAGTGCTATAAAAATCACCTTTAGGTGGCGACAATCTGCCTTGTGTAGAGTCGCACAA
>NC_137603.1:13125448-13165448 GCF_963280865.1 Gymnoscopelus braueri | reverse complement strand
GTGTGTGTGTGTGTGTGTCTGGAGCTAATCTTGCAAACCATTGGACCGATCAGCGCAAAATTTCCTGTTATTTAGAATAGATGTTTGCCACCTGCTGGGGTGATGAAGTGATTATGTGACAAAAGATAGATTGAGAGGTGACAGGGGAGAGAGAGAGAGAGAGAGAGAGAGAGAGAGAGAGAGAGAGAGAGAGAGAGAGAGAGAGAGAGAGAGAGAGAGAGAGAGAGAGAGAGAGAGAGAGAGAGAGAGAGAGAGAGAGAGAGAGGGAGGGGGGGGGGGGGATGGGGGAGAGAGAGAGAAATCAACTAGACTAGAGAGACATTCTGCAATCAGATTTCCACTTTTAATATGACATTTGCAAGAACATAACATGTTTGTTATGAGATGGGAGACAGAGGTGGAAGTGAATGTTTAATTTATTACAACTTCTCAAAATGCAAGCAATCCTGATGAATTATTGAAAATGTAAGGTGTGTAACTCCTCTGCCCCTCCCCGACACTAGACAGACATCTTCCTGTAGCATTTAGGTAACTAGTACAATAACTATATCTGTACATAACACTCATTAAATAGATAGATAGAGATAGATAATGTGTGGGTGATGGATGCACACATTCAGGTTGGCCTATATTGATTATTGTTCCGTTGGGTTAAATCATTGATTAAAGCATCGATTGATTCATTGATTAAGGCATAGAGTGATTATTTGATTGATTCATTGTTTCATAATGTAAGCTGGTTAACAAATGGACGGCTGAGTTAAGTCAATGAATGAATGATGTAAACATCCATTTTTTTAAAGCTTTTCAATCATGAAGTGAGACTAAAATAATCAATAGAAATCGGCTTTAGAATTATTAATCGGCTTTTGTGCATTTCTTGTGGTCTTTTCCATGATGTGCATTGTGCAGTTTACACATATATGTATTTGTTATGACCAGACATCAGACCTATTAGTACTGAGTAGGAAGAGAACACAATACTTATTTTTACTTTTATTGTAATGTTTTCAAGTGGAGAGACTGAATAGCCGCATACAAGACCACAATTTGACCGCTGCAATGGAGAATTAGCCAGGCACTTTAAGCTAATTTGCTTGGTCAGTGGGGAGGCTGACCACATGGAGATGGCATTGGTTCTATTATAAGACTACATACATTTATGTTTCCGTTTGAAAGTGTGTACAGTACATGGTGAGGTGGGGGTTTAGCCCATGAATTCCGGGATACTGTGTCATTTTAGATTATTCCCTATAACCATTATTTCATACTTTGGGCTATTCAAAAATAGCAGATATACAAGCTCATATACGAGCTTGTAGATCTGCTATTTGTTTTTGAGAAATCTTTGAATATAGGCCTATATGTTTTTAACTAAAATCTTTGTTTCTCTGGGGATTTAAAAAATCTTCTAAATCCTAGCAGTTTTTTTTAATTTTTTACTTATGTTGCTATAATATCAGTGGTTCTCAAACTTTTTTTCATGTCAAGGACCCCCAAAATTATATGTATTTGTCCGCGAACCCCCCCCCCCCCCATCTCAAAATATTTAGTTCCAGAGACCCCCCCAGAAGCAAAGATTTTAGTTAAAAATGTATATATATTCAGAGATTTGCACAAATTTCCACGATCTTTCAAAAATAGCAGATCTACAAGCTGTATATCTGCTATTTTTGAATAGCCAAAGAAATTTAAAGTGACACACAGATGCATTCCTGTATTGAATGAGTTTAGAATACAGAATGACGGCTGAGCAGGCTGCAGTTGTAAGGCAGGCAGTGGCTCAGGTGGCAGAGCGCCCAGCTGGGAATCGTTAAGGTTCCCGGTCTGATCACTGGCTGCCCCATGGCTTTGTATTGAAGTGTTCTTGAGCAAGACACTGAACCCCCCTAACTGCTCCCAAAGGAGCAGGCTGGTACCTTGCAGGGTTTCTTCCTCTGGCTGTGTGTGAATGTCTATGTGAATGGGTGAATGTAATGCACATCGTAAAGCCCTATGGAGAAAGGCGCTATATAAATGCACCATTTACATCCTACGACACAGTGAAATCCTTGGTGGTCATTTTAACCCTCAGAGTGAAATGGACACTGAGGGTTTTACATCGTATTTATTCAACAGGTTCTACATTCTTTGAGTACTGGCGAGTTCCGTCGGCACACTTCCATCCAAAGAGCTTTAAGAGCTTTAGTGCCAGTGTTTCTTTGAAACTATTATGTTGGGGTTGGGGTTTTTCCATTCTGTTTCTGGAAGACCATTTAGAGGCCAATGGGTGTTTCTTTTCTATTGCCAGCCATTTTGTTTGTTGCTGTTGTCTTCCTTTGGGACAGACAGCCTTGTTTTCCCAACCCTGTTGATGCCGCGAGTTAGGCACAGCTCTGTGCTGTTGCAAATACACGCCTACTCCTCAGATGGATATAACCACACTGTGCCCTGACACACAGAACATTTTACTTTTAAAATATATTCATCCAACACCCTCATGTTTCCTAGGGGGAGGAAGACACACTCTGAAAGTTTAGCTCTCGAGACATGCAGAAAGTAACTTCTTGCTGTGCATGTCACCTGTGGCATATTGAACCGCTGACCTTGGCGTTGCAGGCATTATAGCCACAAACATCCAAGGAACATGGGGGATAACCTGGTTGCAAGGAGGAAACACACAGGAAAAAAAGAAACCCACAGCGCAACCTTCCAGACAGGACAGGGATCCCGCTAAGATTCAGCCCTCTGTGTGTGTGTGTGTGGTGGGTGCGTGTGTATACGTCTGGATGTGCATGGCACACATGCCCTTGTGCTACCACCAGCTGTGCTCTGAAGCACTAGCCACGCTCTTCTTTTAGTTTTGGCCGGGTTTCCCTGTGGGGGCTACGCGGCCCCCTGGGTAACCTTTGGACCCCCTCCCCATGGGGTCCTCTGGCTGAATGATTCGAACAGCAGGGTGCAAGACCCAGAATTGTCGATGGTGCATAGAAAGTTCCCAGGTAGATTGGACCAACCCTGTAATAATGTGAATTGTGAACTGACCTGCACAGCTCACAGAAAGGCTACTGTAGATGTGTGTGTGTGTTGTGTGAGTGTGTGTGCGTTTGTGCGTGCGTGCGTGACATGGCAACGTGTTTCTTTGATCACACAGCAGCTGGGTCTCCTCGCTGTAAATCAAATGCTCCCAAAGTCAAACAAAGTGGAACTAGCGTTGCCGTTTCCTGGCGCTCTTCCAGTTCCAAGAGAGCTTTTATTTCTGCTGTATCCTCCTTCACCGTGCCCCCAGCACAGTAAAAAAAATAATAAAACAAAATAAAGTAGGGTCCTTTTTTACACTCGCAGAGCTAAAGTAACACTCAATGATTTTTTTTAATGCGTTGCAGGTACGTGCTGTATAGACAACAAAGCGAAGCATATGAGTTATGTGCATCCCCTACCTCATTAGTATGAGGTAGGAGTAGCTCTCTCTCTCTTTCTCGCTCTCTCTCTCTCTCTCTCCCCCACAAAATACAACCTCAATAATATATTATGTCATTAACTGAATGGAGGAATAAACCATGAATCTCATCTCATTTTGTCCGTCTCCACCTCAAAACAGGCCAGCGTAAACAGATTTCATCTCATCTTGCTGCTCACACATGCACGCATGCATGCATGCACGCACCCGCGCACACACACACACACACACACACACACACACACACACACACACACACACACACACACACACACACACACACACACACACACACACACACACACACACACACACACACACACACAGGTTGACAACACTGTAATCCATCCCGGAATGTCAATTTTGTAATTTGAGTAACATAATTTCTATGCTTATGTATCCTTCCAGCATTTGCTTTGCATGGTGGACACACACACCACTGTGTCTGATAAGAGCTGATGCTGGCTTCATTACACTCCATCATATGATGGTGTCGCACACAGCAAATCTATAAACTCGCAATGTGTCTCAACGCGCCAGCTTAACGGCAGGGTTATTTTTGCATGCCACCATTGTACAACAAAGTATAATACAGGGTTTAATGGTTAATCGGACTAATCAATTTAGTCAATTGTAAAAGAAAATCTATCACACAAAAAAATAGCTTCTTGATTATTCAATTAACCAATCAAAATGTTGTTTCAATACATTTTCGGTTAATTGCCTAGCCCTAGAGAGGTCCCACTGTCTCTTTTGTCAGCCATTGTATTCATAATGGCACAGTTTGAAATCTGACTCCCGCGTTTCAAGCCCTGAAGGGAATTGACAGACACCGGCTGTTATCTGTTTGTGGTAACAGAGAAGAATGAGTCGGTGCTTTTAGGCACTGTTTCCTAAACAAACCAAAAAAAAAAGCTTGCTAAGTGGTGGGAACACACAATTTTGTCATCAAATCGTTTTGGCTGCGTCTGCGCTTTTCAGGCGCATACGGGTTTGCTCTAGCAGCCGTTCTAACCGGTATTCCTACTATTCTATCCCTTTTACCGTTCAATAGGCCCCTCGCCGGGTTTTTGCTTAAGAAATAAATCAGTTTTTTGTTGCTGTTTGGTTTTTTTGTCGGATCAAACTCCGGACTGATTGATCTAAACTCTGCTTGGTACAGAAATATTTTAGCATGCAGTGTGGCTCTGAGCATTGTTTGATGAATAGGACTTTAATAATTTTCAAGTGCTCTCTCTCTCTCTCTCTCTCTCTCTCTCTCTCTCTCACTCACACACACACACACACACACACACACACACACACACACACACACACACACACACACACACACACACACACACACACACACACACACACACACACACACACACACACACACACACACACACACACACACACACACTCACACACACACACACGCAAACACACATTCTCTGTTTCCCTTCCTTTATCTAGGCTCATGTCAAGTTGTATAAGAATTGCAATAGCTCACGTTGCTGATGACCCAAGCCAAACTCATGATGATGAGATTATCTTGTCACCAGTGCAGAGTGTATGTCTGCCGTATTGATCCACTGGCAGTCTTAATAAATGAAGCCCTGTGATGGAGGCGTTGGCTCAATGATAACTCTGAACAGACCCTGCTATTCATGTACTGTACACTCAATGCTGGTGATATGATGAATGGAGCTTCAATGTCCCGCACCCCCCCTCCTCTCCTCTGTCTTCCTCTCTGCTCCGCCCTCACACGTCCTCCTATCAGAGGTCATGTTGACATGCAGTGCTGATGTACTCCCAGGTGGGGACACATGGGTGCTGCTGTGGAGGAAACCAATCAAATGGAGCTACAGGGGAAAGAGAGGGGGGGGGGGGGCTCCGGAAGGGTGTGGTCTACTCTACATCCTAGGACACAGGAGTAGGCCTGTCACAGTTATTAGATCATTATTTGAGATAATCTCAATATTTTGCATAATCGGACGAATAATGTCCATTAATCTGCATAAATTAATCTGTTGAAAAATAGCAAAAATAGCTGGTCTACAAGCTCGAGCCATGTGTTTCAGCTATTTCTGAAAATCTTTGATACAGTAATTTATTTGGATTATTGGTATCGGTTATTGTCATTTCTTTGTTCATTTAAATTATTTGCCATATCTGTAGTTTTTGTTTACAAAGCCTAAAAGGCAAACATAAATGTAATTTTGATGTACAGTATGTGTTTCCGATTTCCGTTTCAAAAACACAATTAAAATTGTTAATCGTAATTATTTGTATGTCAGTTAATCGTCAACTAAAATGTCATGATCGTGACAGCCCTCCACAGGAGGGACAGTGTCCCTCTGGTGTACTAGGATGTGGACTTCACTTGCATGCATCTGAAAGCCATAGGGACCCAAGCATGGTTTTGTGTTTGAAGTGGTTGAGTTGTGGCATTACAGTACAGGCTAGTATCTTTACATTTGAAGGGTAAGGTCAAAGGGCTTAGAGCTTTAGAATATACAGTATGCGCTACTGTGTCTCCTATGGGCCGGGCTGATTAATGCTAAAGCTGGCCTGACAGTTGTTTAATGCACCACGGGCAGACTTAAAAGAGTTTGCAGGGAGCAGGGCATCCAGCGCTTTGACAACACAGCATTAAGCCAAAGCCTTTCTGTCAGGTCTTACCTCAGACTATGTGTGGACATTACCCTCGATCCACCCCTCCTCCCCATCCCTCCATTATTCCATCGTTCCGACAGTTACTTCCTCTCTTGCTCATAGTCAGTCGTCACCACTGACCCAATGGAAAGGTCACGACCTTGGAGTGAAACTTGACTTGTGTGTGTGTGTGTGTGTGTGTGTGTGTGTGTGTGTGTGTGTGTGTGTGTGTGTGTGTGTATGTGCATTGAGCGCATACGTGTTTTTTTCCCCTTCGTTTGTGTTAGCGTATAGCCTCTCCATTCTGGCGTTTTCAATTTCATCCATGGGCCAGTGCTTCGTCTAACAATTCAAATAGTATCATTTTGTCCTTTTATGTTTGGGTTCATCAGCTCTCTTTTTCTCTCCTTGGTAATCCCAGAAACTGGAAAACCGCTGTTTTCATTTCAACATCGAATTGCTTTCAGCGGGATATTTTGATCAGTTTGAAAGAGTAGCAAACTCTTGGCTTGAGCACAGTAAAATCCTCTGTTCATTTAACTCTGAAGGTCTGCACGCATCGGACGATTCGGGAGGGTTTATTTAAACTGCTGTTTGTGTTATAAGTGCAGACACACTGAACTCGATTATAACGAGGAGTGGAATTTTCATTGCGAATAAAATCATTAATCTGTGTGAAAGAGGCATCACCCAAATTAAATGATATGTGAAATAACCTGAACACATTTCCGCACCGTTTATTCGCGTCGCTCCTGGTGTGTAATGACCTTGAGAGTGTATAAATGTCTAAATTAATTTACAAAGGATTTTACTGTGTTTTGTTTTGTGGTGGGCTGCAAAGTTATTTATACCTAGAGCTGGGCAATATGAACAAAAGCATATATCACAAATATCAACCAAATACCTCAATATAGATATTGTGACGATATTGAGGGGGTGACCATTGGTTCTTTCACAAATATTTACACATTGAGATTCTTTATAAATACTCATCAGTAATGCCTATAGGCCTATAATAACTATAATAAGTGGGAAAAGGAAAATCATAGAACAGTTAGAACAGTCAGATAAATTCAGAAAATTACATCACGTTCCTGTAATGCAACCTTTAAAACCAGGAAAAGACAACACTTATGCCATATCACAATATCAATGATATATATAATAGTTATTCTACAATTATACACAATAACAATTGATATATTACCCAGCTCTAGCTATATCCATGAAGGCTTTCAATCCAAAATAGCACCAGATTAATTTAATACAGAATTTCAAGTGGTCGGTGGATATACATCCTCCTAAAAATTGTCTAGAGGGTGGGTCGACTGCAGGACAGTGGACGGTGGACGTCACAAACGTAACACGTGGACTTGTGAGGTGCACCGTTGCTCCAATCCGCACCAGACTTGGTTCAAACACTCTTCAGGGGTCTGCCATGACAATAGTCACACCAGGGGCCACGTGTGACCCCCAGGGGCCAGATCAGGGGCCCTGGAAGCCCCCTGGGTGGCACATACAGGCGCAATGTAGCTCCAATTCACACCACACTTGGCATAAACACTGTTCTGGGGTCTGCCATGACATTAGTCACACCAGGGGCCATGTGTGACTCAGGGGACTCAGGGGTCCCACCAGGGCCCCCCAGGGGGCCCCAGGCACACTATTGCTCTAATCTGCACCAAACTGGCACAAACACTGTTCAGGGGTCTGTCATGTGACCCCAGGGCCACATGGATTTAGCTGGAAAAAAATCTAAATCCTGCAGCTGTGGGGCACCACTGTTAAATGCAGGGGAAACAGTGATATGGCAGAATAATTTACAAAAACAGCCGATTTACAAGCTCACAATGCGTCGCAAGTTTTGTAGATATCCTCTTTTTGGTAAATTAACTCTCTCAGTGCCACGCCCCGAGATATCCCGAGTTTTTCCCAAGTACCCTCCGTGCCAGCACGAGAAATCCCGAGTTTTTACTTTTGACTGTGGTCGCGCTATACTGTTTATTTTTCATGATCACTTTCGCTTCCTGACTCCTTCAGACTCATTGGGTTCCGGTTTCATGACGCAGATTCCGTTTCCGGTTCTAACTTTTTTCCCGCGATAATTTTTGGCCAGAATAGGGAAAGTCACAGTTTTTCACACGGTATAAAAAACAAACGGAGAGGTCCACGTCTACTCTCTTTGGTCTGGGTGACGATCAGTCATCGTAGTCGTGTATCACATCGTAATTTAGCCCGATCAACGATTGTCAAAAATGTCAACATCCGGTTATGACCGGATATGACGTGAGCCTGTTTGGGAGGGGGCGAGTGAGCCAGCGAGGTCATCAATGTGTCGATTTGTTGCTCTCTACTGGTAGAACTGTATTATGGGTTTAAAAACCCAATCAGATCATTTATTTGAATGAAAAATTACAAAATTACAAAATAAAAAAAAACGCAAATTGCTGGCACTGGGGGAGTACTTTATGAAAATACTCTTGGCACTGAAAGAGTTAAAAAAGAAAATATATATAATCGATATACGATATTATCATTACATCATCCATATCGAGGTATTTGGAGAACAAATATGTGATATTTTATTTTGTCCATCCAGCCAGCCCTATACTGTACAGTACTGGTATTATAATTCTGGCTAATCTGTCTATGTCTGGGGGATGGGTGAGGCTATGTGAACTTTTTCAAGTTATAGCCTATGTGGCCAAGTATGCGTTTAAATATATGTGATCAGGCACATCGCCTCTAACAGATTACGTTTTTAAGTGGGCTGAGCTGGCTGTGGATTAATTAGGGTGAGGAAAGGTCAACTCTTACTCAAGACTCAAGAGCATGGCTAATGGCAACGTTGTAACTGTAGCACAGAGTAGCAGTGAAACACTATGCTGCTTGCCTCTTGTCTTGTTTCCTACTAGGTTACTACTAGGGCTGGGCAATTAACAAACATATATCAAAACCAATATTTAGAACCAATAACCGACTTATAACTGAATATATCAATGAATCAACACACACATTTTTTTTTAAACTTTTTTATAAACTGATTAGTCTGATTGACTACTTACATACTTGTCGGTCTGCTATTTTCACTATGTTTCTTTAAATAATCGTTCATTAATCATAATTGAAGCAAAAGTTTGAAATAATTGTAATAGCCCTACTTACTACTTCTAAGTTAACATTCATGAAAGACACACACTTTCTTTTCCCAGAGAATATACTTGGTCTGTATCAGTCAATAATCTGGGCCAAAGAAACCTAATGCACACGCACACGCACACGCACACGCACACGCACACGCACACGCACGCACACGCACGCACACACACGCACACGCACACATATATATATATATATATATGTATATATACACTATTGTGTATCAATGTGTCTGTATTCTGTAAATGCACATATAGAAGGACATTGTGCTGTTTTCCACTCCAGAGCCGTTTGCAAGTTAAAGAAATGCTGATGAGTCATGGGGTTCTCATTTGATGTTACCAAGCATCCTTGTCAAAGATGAGTTTATCGATTGACGTCTCTAAATGCCATCTCCATCTGATTTCCAATGTACGGGAACTTTCTCTCTGTGTGACCCATCCAAGTCACACACATCCCTACGTGCCCTGCCCAACTGCCATGGATCAATTCCAGTTAGTGGTGGATTATGTAGGACTGAGAACTGCTCAGAAAACCAGAGCCATTTCTGTTTTTGATATTTGGGATTGATATTAAAACCTAGAGGGTATGTTTCTTCATACTTCATGGACAGTTGTTTCTCTACAATAAATATTTATTGTTGAGCACTTGGATGAAATTCAATAACTAGACAATCACATTTCCCAAAGTGTATAGGATTATTTTTGTACATACACACAGTATACAAATTATATATATATTTTTTGAAAATAAACATCCTTCTTCCAGCATAACTTGCTGGAAGACCTGATAATACGTGTTGCCATTGCGGATACTAACACAGCAGTAGACTGAATTGAGTTAGCAGACTGGCAGTTGAACAAAATCATGTGGTTAATAAACTGCTTTTGTTGTTGAAGCAATCTTAATATGGTTATATGTGGCAATATTATATATATTTTGATGATTCTAAAGGAGTGTTGATTATATTGGAAAATACACACACACACACACACACACACACACACACACACACACACACACACACACACACACACACACACACACACACACACACACACACACACACACACACACACACACACACACACACACACACACACACAGAACATGAGATTGTAAGGTGTGTTTTGGTCTGTCATCTTATGTTATGTTCATTTGCTCCATTGTGAAATGGAAATGAGTTTTGATGTGAAAAAAATACCCCAGTAAATCTGTCTAGTGACCTACTGTATGTCTATACAGTTCTGTTGTCCGCTCTTTGATTGAAATTTGAAAAGTGCAGTCTTGAAGTACATTCATGTTATCATTTTATTTACTGCAATGTAAATAAATATGTGGTGGTGGCATATAATATTTTTGCTGGCCAGCATTTCAAGGATTTGTAAGTAGCGCCCTGCTATTGTTGTTGGATAAGGATGATTTATCCCAGCACAGTTTAATCACGCCATTAATAAATCAATTACATGCCTAAGAATAAGAGAAAAGCAGATTATTTTGTATTACAACATGCTTATTAGGATGCCTTTAGAGGTGTTTTGTTTAATCAGGACTTGATTTACCCATCATTAGATTTTTCATGCATCGTGCATCAAAATAGTTTATGTGGAACGTGTAAGATATCCTGTGTGTGTGTGTGTGTGTGTGTGTGTGTGTGTGTGTGTGTGTGTGTGTGTGTGTGTGTGTGTGTGTGTGTGTGTGTGTGTGTGTGTGTGTGTGTGTGTGTGTGTGTGTGTGGGGGGGGGGGGGGGTGTGTGTGGGTGTGGGTGTGTGGTGCAAGAGATTTGTATTGTTTTTTCTCCCTTGATTGTCTTGATAAGCCTGTCACTTGATAATAACAGGCTTAAGAAGAGAGTTTAAGTATGCGTTGTTGACCAGCTTTCATACACATTTTCCCTCCAGCTTTATTTTTCTTTTCCATGCTCGCTTAAAAATAATGTAGTCTCCAAAATTAAATGGAGAAATCTCACTATGAAGGCTGACACAAACAGCCTTCACAAACAGAGAAGGTAGAGTGGTCTTCTTTCAAGGTTCACTGTCAGGGCAGCTGCTTGAAAAGCAGAACGCATTTTCATTTTAAAGCATGCTATCCTGCTTTACGCAAGGAAGTAAGTGTGACCAAAGTAGTCATTTGTAGGCAGCGAGAGTGAGAGAGAGAGACAGAGAGAGAGAGAGAGAGAGAGAGAGAGAGAGAGAGAGAGAGAGAGAGAGAGAGAATCTCCCTCTGCCTTTGCTCCACCTCAAAAGGAATAAGAAAGACACATTAACGAGGCAGGTTCCAGCGAATCAGCTTTGAAGTGGTGTTTTTGTCTTGTCTCCCATAACGAAGAGAGAGAGACCACCTCCGCCACCTCAGCCCTGTAACCCCCTGAAAAAAGACGAGTTGAGAATAAAGAGCGAGGGTGGGTGGGCGCCACCACCCTCGCTCTTTCTTCTCAACTCGCTTCCTTTTGTCTTTTCTCCTTCTCACCTACAACAGTATAAAAGATTAGACTTCACTGCTCAGTGAATTGAATCATCAGCACAATCCTGGAATTGTTGAGCCATATGGATATGGATGTATTTGTGGTTACGGTTAAAGATATAAATAACAAGTAATATCACTAAGGCTTTACTGAAGCCATTTCCCCCAGGTCCACAAGGAGGTAGAATATAATCCTTATCCTTAAAATACAGGCATCAAGTTAGAATCCTCAAAGATCTACCAAAATCACATCCACAGACTATACAGTGAGTCTGTGTTCTTATCTTGGATATCTTTCTCATAATGTATGAATATAAATATAAAATATCTACATTTCGTCCATTGTGTCTATTCTCTCCAGACAGCGAGAAGTCATTTCAACGGTCCAAACTACAATAAAGATTGCAGTGCATAGTGGTGAATTTGGTGCGTCATCTGCTTCAATTAACTTAGTTGACAATGTCATCCTTTAGGTGAGAATTTTGCACAAGTAGTAATGTGGTACAATTATCTAAATTCAGATTTTCTGCAACCTATGATGAACAGCGTGAGATAAATTGGTTGAGTTAGTGACGCACAGATGACTCACAGTTTGAGTCTCCTACTGGTTCCTGGTAAGGTTACTCATTTATGCCAGGCAAGAGGACAAGCTGAATAAAGGAATAATATGCTGAAGCACAAGAACTCACAGAGCTCAAAGGGCAAGACCACTTTGGTAGAGGTTTGGGTTGTGTAGTTACCTTGCCATGATGTAACTCCAAAGGTGGGCAAGAAATAAAAAAATAATTGCTCCATTGATTAGAAATTGATAATTCAAAATATGGTCCTCATTGACTTACATTGTACGGCAAAACAGCTCTCAAAGTCACTCTTTTAGCACATAAACGAACGCAAACAAAGTTGATTCAGACAATATAGAACATCACCAAACCCAGTACTGTTTTTTTTTTTAAATAAAAATGTCAACTTCCTGTTGATTTAGCCATTTTTAATAAGTAGAAAACCTGGACTGGATCCGCAGATCCGGATCCAGATCTTCAAATAGTAAAATCAACAGGAATTTGATTTTCCTGTTGAATTTCTAATCAATTATTTTTTTATTTCTTGCCCACCTTTGGGGTTACATCATGGCAAGGTAACTACACAACCCAAACCTCTACCAAAGTGGTCTTACCCTTTAAGTGCCTTCCTCAGAACTTTGCTGAAAACCTCAACTTGATGTAAGCTCATTAAAATGTTACTGGAACAGAGGGATGCTTAACTTTATACTCCGTCATACAATGGTGTCACTCACCAAATATATCAGATCTACACGCTCACAACGTGTCACATCACAACGCATCGCATCTCAACGCGAGGGCTTGTAGATTGGCTATTTCTTCCATCTTGCAGAAGCCTCTTACGCAGTCCTTCATGTTGGGGCGATGGCATGATTGGTTTCCAAAGCAGTGGCCGACTGGCCGTTGGTTTGTTAGCAGCTGTTTTCGCCACCGTTCTTGCATTTATAAGTCCCCAGCTGATTGGTAGGCGGAGATCTCCGATTGACTGGCAAGTGGCAACGTGAGACTATACCACAAAGTATTTCTAGAAGAGGAGATAAAAGCTAACGTTTGGAGTGCTCAGTGGCACTGTGCCCTGCTGAACCTGAACACACACAGATAGAAGTGATTTTAACTTAATTCCACTCACTGAGTTGTCGAGAGGCCATGCTGATGGAGCTTTTACTTTCCATTGGCCTCCATTACACTTGTGGCTCCGAATTTCAGTTAGAGGTGAGTAACTCTGACGTCTCAGAAGAGAAGCTGTCAGTCAGAAAGGTGTTCTTAGTGGACATTTTGTTTTTCCCGACTGCAGCAGAATTCAATTGTTAAATCTTTTGAGCTTTTATTTATCATGCCAATGTTTTCACACAGTACACTAACCTTGTGTGGTCTTTCGCAGTACCTGTTCCTATAACGAATTAACCAGTGTGATCCGGTTTAGAGCCTACCACAGATACTATATCTGGTATTTTGCACACACAAATACATGCACTACCCGTTTCTGCTCTAGAGTCAGACCGGATCAGCAACCTGCAAAGCAAATCGATCCCAGTCTAACTACACAGTAAAATCTTCAGTGTTATAACAAAACAAATGTACAAATGGGAAATGTGTATCCCACATACTGTACAATGGCACATTAACACACCTGTGAGCAAGTGTAATCACAGAGTTTGACTACAAGCATCTTCACAGGGAAGATGCTGAGTTTGACCACCATTGATATTCAGTAAATTTGCTATCTGCAATTTTGCCAAATGCACACTGGCATGGTGAGGAGTTACTGAATCCTGACTATTTATTTTTTATAGACTCATGCTTTACTGCAGTGTTATTCATTGGCTGAAAGTGAATGGCTGTCTTACATTTTTCATACTCTTTTCCTCTTGGGTGAAGTATTATAGGGTAGGTGAATAGGGAAATCACACGTTCATGTAAATGAAGTATGGACATACAGTACAGTTACAACACAATGACCATTCCTAGAAATACAGCTGAATGGGCCAATCATAGAAAACAATGGACATGTGTTTCGCTCAGAGAAGGCAGATGAGCCTTGAAACTGTCCAGATAATTATGTGTTTATAGTGGTGTCATTGTCTGGCTTTGCTATGCTCCAGGAAGAACATTTTCATTCGTATTTTTTTTTAATATCCTAACCCGAAGAGCCAACACTGGCTTTGACTGCTGCGTCACCTCTTTTGTGAGCATTTCTTCAATATTTTCTTCTATTTGCCAAGGCTTCCATTTGAATTGAACAGACCTCGGCATGGTTGCGATGCGCCCATTGCGTATTCACTAACATCTGCTACTTTCATAGTTGGATGCCATTCGTCTGAACCGAAGGTTGAACTGCTCTCTCCTCTTAGTTATTAGGGAGTTAGTTGAGCATACTTAGCACGAAGTGGACAGTGATGGCATGGTTCACTTAGGCTAAGTGACTGATGCTCCTGATATCTCCAGGAAGACATGTAGGGCCAACTAATTAGATTTGATCACTTACAATTGCTCCTCAGCCACCGGGTAATCAATGGTGTCTAATTATTATCTAGTTCCCCCAACCTCTTTTGTTTTGCATCCGTTATCGTCCTCTCTCTGCATTATTTACTCTCTTTTTCTATTCACCCTCTGTGAATAGAAAAGCTTTCTGCTGCTGTGTATATTTTTCTATAATATTTATTTTCCCTCCTGCTCTAGATATACCCCCCCCCCCCTTCTCTTAGCTGCTACAGAGATACTTTGACCGTTTTCCAGGAAAAATAACTTGACTGGTTAGGTTCCCTCGGTGGGGCCACACACACACACACACACACACACACACACACACACACACACACACCACAGTGCATATCAAAAACAGACCTGATTCCAACTGGCAGACTGACTTGGTGAGGAGGGATTTAGATCCACTCATACATACAGTACGCACTCGCGCACGCAAAGACGCACGCACACGCGAGTGCGCGCGCACACACACACACACACACACATACACACACACACACTACAGTGCATATCAAAAACAAACCTGATTCCAACTGGCAGACTGGTGAGGGGGGAATTAGATCCACTCATACATGCAGCACACACGCACGCACGCACGCACGCACGCACGCACGCACGCACGCACGCACGCACGCACGCACGCACGCACGCACGCACGCACGCACGCACGCACGCACGCACACACATACACACACACACACACACCCCCACACACACACACACACACACACACACACAGTAGAGGATACACATGTATCATACATGGTGGGGCAGAGGGATGCTTCTTGTCCCTGTGAGCCAAAGAGAGAGAGATATGCAATGATGTGTGAAGAGAAGCTGCAATATATGCAATACAGTTCCCATAGAAATGAATAGTCCCTCCAAGACACAAGGCCCTATAGAAACAGATAGTGCTCTAACATACCACTCCCATTTGTCTCAATCGGACTGCTGTCTGCTCTCTGGGAGTGCAGAATTGAGTACAGCGTTTCATACTTACCCGGCTGAGGTGAACCCTATACTCTGTGCGGTGCCTCGCTGCATGACTTGCCTGGCCCGGCTTGACCTACACTGTGAAATCCTGAGTGTTAATTCAACTCTGAGACATTTTTATACTCCCATAGTTACAAATAGATACATTAACACTGATGATTTTACTGTTTGGCACCACCAATGGCACCACTGCAGAATCCTGAGCATAAACTGTAAAAAATCACCTATTTTCTACTTAAAGGGATACTTCACTTTCACATAAAATAAACATTAAAAATATATATTAAAAAAATGAAAGAAGTTATGGCAAAATAAAGGCCCCCTCACACATTAGTAGGACACTCTAATGCGTGAGGGGGCCATGAATTTTCCATAACTTTTTTCATTTATTTTTAATATATTTTTTTAATGTTTCCCCGGCCCTAAAGTGACCCTTAGGGACTAAGGGGACCTTAACGCTAAGGATTTTGCTGTGTACTGCCGAGACAATACCAACCAAGCGATGCCTACTGAGCATTACTTGCTGCATGTTTTGTGTAAAGAAGTTTGAATTGCCTTGTTTAACCCATTAAGACCTGGAATGCATCTGTGTCACTTTTTTTAAAAAGCATTATTTTACACAAAAAAAAATATATATACCGGCACACCGAGTGCCGCGCTACGAGCTTGTAGATCTGCTATTTTTTGTTAAATTGTGAAAATGTGTGCAAATCATTGAATATATATATTTCTTGTGAACATTTTTAACTAAAATCTTTGTTTCTGGGACCCCCTGGAACAAAATATTTTGAGATGGGGGTCCGCGGCCAAATACAATATAAGTTTGGGGATCTTTGACATGAAGAAGTTGGAGCACTACTGACATAGAAACAAAAGTTTTTTGGTTAAAGGTTAAATGGCTACTGTATGGGCTATGAAGGTGTGGGCTGTGTGTTTTTGTTCCGAATTCTTGTTCACAGATATCACTTCATTCTAATTATAGTCGACCCTTGGACCATATTTATCATGTCTCCCCACCATATCCTGTGTGTCCATATGGGTCAATATTGTCCATATGGCTCCATTAATTGGGCAGTAGGCGGTTTTATTGAAGGGGCTGGACAGCAAACATGGGATAATATATTAGATAGACAGGAAGAGACCAAAGGCTTAAGATAAGCCTGTACTCTAATTGGCAGGAAAGAGGCTGCTATAGAGTGGCATAATGTGCTTTTTATTGGCCGGCGTGTGCCGAGGGTTGAACAACACATACGGTATGCTAAGTGCTAAGTGTTTTTTTGAAAAGGCTGCTAAACAGCTACAGCATGTGGTAAAGGACTTGTTGTTGTTCTGTATTCGTTAGTGTATTGTGATAACTTAAGTAATTTTTATGTTGATTTAATACTACATTACTTTATGCAGGTTCCAGCTCCAGTCCTGACTGTAATTAATCACAGGAACCCTAGCGTCCCTCCTGGGCATGCATGCCATAAAAAGCTAATATTCTGCCAAAACAGGCAGACATTCAACAAAAACATTGCAGATCTACAAGCTCACAAGCAATCCAAAAAATGATACCATAAAGGTGGTTTTCTGTCCAACATGATCAGACGTAGAGGTATCACTGTAGAGTTGACTGAAAAGCATGTCCAAGGATTATCCCCTGGTCATAAAAGTACATGACTAAAAACGTTGTTGTAATTTTGATCCCAAGTGATCTACACCAAATCGTAAAACACAGCCGATGTGCAAGCTCACACCATGTACAAGGTCACGACGCATTGTGCTACTACGCATTATGCGCGTGTAGATCGTTTTTTTTCGTCAAAGGTTCGCCAATTAAAACCCCCGGAATAGGGACGCACAGGTAAAACGGATGATTATACTGTAAATGTTTGGATTCCAGGTTTTGATACGGTCTATAAGCATTCTGCTTTTTATCTCGGCGAAGGTTGAAGGCTGAATAGCGTGATGAGTTGGAGTTACAAGGTGTCGGAAAGGTCAGTGGACGGCGGTGGCCTGTCTGACCTTCACACCCACCCTGTTTCACACTGAGCCGCTGTGGAGCAGCGATGTCATTGAAACACTCCATCGACTGGAAGCCAAGCTGCGCGTGTGAAAAACCCCACCACGGGGAGATATTACTCACTAAATTTGACATTTTCTGGTATGAATTCAGGAAAGGGAAATTGCGGGCTCCGGGATACGATAATTATTTGTATTGCTGTGATGAAATACCTCGGCAACATATGAAAGCTGTTTCTCTGGGAGTCTGATACATTTGTTTCCATCAGTCCTTACAATCAAACAGCTACTGATTGAAGTGGCAAAGTAACCCAACGGGACTGCGAGTTTCTCTCCGCTAATTATCTTTAGAAAACACTCACAGGTTCAATTTTCCTTCATCCTCTCTATTCTGCGTGACTGCGTTATAGATAGGCTTTCTAATTTGATTTGTTTTCATCTGTTTTTCATGATAAGCCAGCCCTGGCTGGGTAACGGGACAGAAGTACGGATGGAGAGGGTATGTCTGCAATGCTCTCAGGGATCCTTGTGACCTTTACTTTACCTCAATTAACATGAACTAGCACCTCTAATATACTGAAAGAGAGAGAGAGAGAGAGAGAGAGAGAGAGAGAGAGAGAGAGAGAGAGAGAGAGAGAGAGAGAGAGAGAGAGAGAGAGAGAGAGAGAGAGAGAGAGAGAGAGAGAGAGAGAGAGATAGCCAGTGTCGGTTTGGTTGATTCAGACTAGAATTGACAGTTGGATGCACTGTAGAGCAGTGATTCTCAACCTTTTTCATTTCAAGGACCCCCAGTTTGATAAGCAGGAGGCCACGGTCCCCCATTTAGAACAATTTGTACAGTATCTCTCAGACACCAATCTGAATCTACACTGTAAAATCCTCAGTGCTCATTTAACTCTAGTGTGCAAATGGAACTGAATCAGATTCCATTCTGTACACTCTCAGAGTTACAGAAATGTAACGGACGGTCCATTTGGTTCCTATAATCTATCAATCGTTTAGCTGGGAACCCCCTCAAGGACCCCGGGGGTCCGCAGGCCCCACGTTGTGAGCCAGTGGTGTAGAGCAGTGGTTTTCAACCTTTTTCGTGTCAAGGACCCCCAAATTGACACATATTAGCCCAGGGACCCCCATTTGAAAAGATATGACAGGGACTCAACCATTTTGATTTCTTGTAGTATCATCATCATCAGTGTTCATTTAACTCTGAGAGTGTACAAATGGAACCAAATGGACCCGTTAGGGTCCATTTGGTTCCATTTGTACACTCTCAGAGTTACAGACACACAAGGGTCAATTTGGTTCGTAACTATTAATTTGTCTGGGGACCCCCTGGAACCCCTTCAAGGACCACCGGTGGTCCCCGGACCACTGGTTGAGAACCACTGGTTTAGAGGACCGATAATGTTTGTGCACAATGCTTTTGATGCAGTGTAGAGTTTGTACAACCCAGCGGTCCAGTACGCTGTTGATTTAACACCACTGTGTTTGCTTGCGTGTGACTGAAGAGGTTTGTGTTTAAGTATCTGCGTGCATGCATGTGTGTGCATGTGTATGTATTCCTTGTATGGATCCGTGTAACACGAAGCCAGCCTAGCCTGGCCGATGTGCTCAGTGTCAAATAACACCCCCTTGGGTCAACGCAGCTAGCTTGTGTAAACTTCTATCATGCAAATAATTCCCTGGATGTACGCAAATAAATACTGGAGAGAGGCTCCGCATGGTTTGTTTTGGTATCATTTGGACAAATAGGACTTACTGTATGATTCTAGTTGAGTCGTGCTGTGGCTAATGGAGATGTTGTGCGCTTAGGCGATCATATCAGTGTCAGCTAGATGCTACAATAATCACAGCTATTGTCATTTTAAATTCAGGCACTGTGTTCATTCCTTTTGTTTATGATGATTACAGTATATTCCTAAATGATGGACAGGTATGAAGTTCAGCTCTGTGGGTTTCCGGGCTAAACTGTAATTATCCCATTTCATAGCCACTGAAAGACGAAAGACTTACATATACATTATGTATACCACTCCCCCCTGCTCTCTTCCTCCTTTGTCCTACACTGTAATAGCCGGAGAGTTCATTTAAAGGTAGGGTAAGAGATTCACTTTGGTTAAAATAAGTGTTAAATAGCTCTATATTCTGATAGTACTCATTGCTATAGAGTGTTTGTCCAGTAAAAGGAGTCTCCCATGTCTCTCCAGCTCTTTATTAAACAGAAAATGCATTTTCAGTGCTATCTCCTGATTGGCTTAAATTGTGTCACCTACCTGAAAATTTACTATATTCTGTTTACTAAAGAGCTGGAGAGACCCCTGTGACCGGACAAACGCTCTGTAGCAATGATTACTATCAGAATATAGTACTTTAACCTTTTTAACAAACAAAAAAAGATTACCAAAAAAAATCACTTACCCTACCTTTAACTCTGAGAGAGTAAAAGTGGACCCATTCCTACAGTACACTGAGAGTTAAATGTTAAATGAACACCCTGGATTTTAAATGAACACTCTGGATTTTAAAGCAGTTTCCTCTCTACCTTTTCTTTCTTTATTTTACATTATTAATCATTTTCTGTCACTAGATCTTGTTTCACAGCAGGGCACGAGCCTGTGTGTGTAGCTTGCTACATAAACTCTCTCCTCTCTCTTCCGCAGACGGACAATTTCCCCGCTGAGCCTAATTATATGGGTAGCAGGCAACAGTTTGTACAGAGGTAAGGGTTGTTGAAACACCGTTTAGGATCATCACTGCATGTAGCTTAATTTATACTTTGTCGTGCGGCGATAATAGTCGACCTAAAAGCTCACAACGTGCCACGATACGACACGTTGTGAATTTGTAGATCGGCTATTTTCGACACATGACACCGCTACGTTAGACCCGGTATACAATGAAGTATAAACCGGGCTTTATACGACTATGCTTGTAGTAGAAATGTTCTTGTCATTCAGGCTGAGGAATGGTCATCCTGTTTTCTTTTTCTAAAATATTAAAGACGTTAGTCTTTTTCATGAAAATCCCTTGCTTGTTTCAAATCTCTTTTAGCTATATGTACAGTAGCTGATCAATTTACTATCTTATTGTTTTTGATCCTTTTTCACTCTCCTCAGTCCCTATTCACTTTTTTCGTTTTTATAAATCATTTTAATATTGCAGGTAGACTCAAGGCAATATTTTTTTTCCCTGGGTGGGTGTTTTTATTAAGAGGTCCACATTTCTCAAATACTGCAAGCCTCTGTCTGTGAAATTGAGAGCAAACTGTCCCCAGACAGACTAGAGCTAGAGTATATCTCAACTCCTGGTCTCTATTTCCTCGTTCCAAATAGTTCAACGTTCAAAGACCCGGAGCGAGCGAGCCTCCGGGACAGTGGCCATGGTGACAGCGACCAAGCCGACAGTGACCAGGATACCAACAAAGGCTCCTGCTGTGACATGTCTGCCAAGGAGGCCCTGAAGATGAAGGCTACGGGGGTTAAGCCACCGCCGTTGGAGCAGGGTGAGTCTTCCTTCCTCCGCCAGTGTTAGTTGACTGACGCAAATTAACGACACAGTGGAAAACACACCCAGAGCTCTTGGGGGATAACGCACGCCAGCTTTAAGACGTGTCTTAGCTCTTCACCTATCTGAAATCTCATAATCTGAACTCTCACTTGTGATTCTTCCCTACTTTGTTGTCTTTTCTTATTTCATTCACACGGTGTGTATGTGTGTGTGTGTGTGTGTGTGTGTGTGTGTGTGTGTGTGTGTGTGTGTGTGTGTGTATGCGCGTGCACACCTTGCAATGCATTCTACCCACGTCCTCAGTTTATCAAGGCAGACAAACCCATTATGTTTTTATAAGCCCAACCACTTCAGCCTCTCCATTTAGTCCCCCTTCCCTGAGCACCCGTCCCTGAAACTTTGATAATGGAACATGGAAAGTGACTTAGCAAGCAGCAGGAGATGTGGCGTCGTCGTGCAGTGATTAAATATGAATAATTATTCCGAGCGCTGTGGGTCGGGCAGATTACACATGACATGTGTAGAACAATTACTCCCCAGATATGAGTTTCAGATGCTACGCTCTCATCCGCCCACCCCACCCCACCCCCACACACCCCCACCTTACATGATTAGTGCGGGGTCATAGGAGCCAGGAGTGTAGGTATAGCCACTCCACATAATGGGATCAGGAGATATGGTTTTTCCTTCCCACCATAGCTCAACGACGTCATGTAGCTCTCTGCCTGGGCCATTACCCACCCAAACAGATATCCCCACAGAAACACAAATTCACTAAAATCTCTTCACCAAGAAGAATGTATCTCGGTGACTGGTTCCAAAACTACAATGTGTATAGGAAACACAGATTCTCCATAATAGTGCTATTAATCTGTGGAACAGAAGAGCTGTTTCAGTCCTAGTGGAAGGACAATGACATTTCGTTTGCACCAGTGTGTGTGTGTGTGTGTGTGTGTGTGTGTGTGTGTGTGTGTGTGTGTGTGTGTGTGTGTGTGCCTGCTGTTTTTTTTTTTCCCCCCCATTTCATTGAAGAAAAAAAAAAGAAAAAAAGGGCTAACACATTGGCAAGAGAAATTGGCCAATTAAAAAGCTCCATATGTTTCTCATTTTGAAAATGTTCCCATTTAATCGTCCATGAGGGACTGGAAGAATCACATTTATACTTGCAGCGCTCACGATAAAGTGAGTTAGCGCGGAGCGGAACGTGTCAGGAAAGCGCTTGTAAAGTCAGTCGGCACAAACTGTCACAGACAGACACAGTTGGCCAAAGTGAATTACTACTGGGCCCCACTGCCTGCCTGTGAATGGAATCCACCTTTCTCTGCGTCGTCTCCAATCAGTGTCCCTTTGACACTCCTGAAGAAGAGATTCACACACACACACACACACACACACACACACACACACACACACACACACACACACACACACACACACACACACACACACACACACACACACACACACACACCCCACACACACACACACACACACACACACACACACACACACACACACACACACACACACACACACCACCCACACCACCCACGCACACACACCACCCACGCTCTCACAGGCGCATAACACACACACACACACACACACACACACACACACACACACACACACACACACACACACACACACACACACACACACACACACACAAAGGCATGTCTTAGCTGCCTGTGCTTGTATTGGAAACTCAATGAAATGTTGTAACCCTGCCCTCACCGGTTTCTCACTCATCTATGCCCCTCCACCCTCCGGTGCTCCGCCGCCACCCCCCTGCATACATACCACTTCTCTACCTCTCCTTGTGGGGAAAATCGATTGGCGTGAGATAAGACAGTTAGCTGGCTGCAGCTGGCTGTGTTTAGCCAATAACATAAGGGCCTGGCTAGAGCTGGAGGGGAAGGCTGGGGCAGTGTGGAGGGGCAGGAGGATCAGGGGTGGTGCAAGGAGAGACTGACGGGTGCTGAACCTAATTTCGGCAGCATTCCAGCACGTCTATATGAGACAAAACAAAAAAGACAGGAGGGGGGGGTGTTCAAGGAACCAGCCGGCTACTGCAGTGTGTTTTTCACATTGCATTGTGGACTAATATTTCCCAGAGTGAGTAAAAGACCTGAAGCCGATTCTACAAATGTCTTCTACATCCCAGCAGTATTCTGAAAAAAACATATGTTTCTATATCAGTGGTGCTCAAACTATTTCATGTCAAGGACCCCCAAAACTATATGTATTTGGCCGCCGGACCCCCATCTCAAAATATTTTGTTCCAGGGACCCCCAGAAGCAAAGATTTGAGTTAAAAATGTTCGCTTGAAAAGAATATAAATATATTAATTTGCACAAATTTTCTTGATTTTTCAAAAATAGCAGATATACAAGCTGTGCCGAGTGCCGCGCTATGAGCTTGTATATCTGCTATTTTTGAATAGCCAAAGTGTAAAATAATACTTTTAACATATAACTTAACCTTTTCTTAATGCCGAATTGCACACTACAAGTATGAGTTGTAGTGTGCAGTGGTAATGTTAGCTCTCATGTAACTGTGATTATTAATCAATGGCTAGCTAAATAGTCATCAACATGAGAGACAACATGTACATAATGTTGTGTTAGACAGTGGAGTACACAGAGTCAAATGAAAGTGTAAATAATGGACACAAATGGACCGGTAAAGGTCCTTTCGGATCCAATTTGTACACTCCCGTAGTTAGATTAACACTAGACTTTACTGTGTAGCCTTGGTACACAGTAAAGTCTTGGATAAATTGGACACGCGTGCACAAGCACACACATATAAACCGGCATGGACATACTTGCACAAGCACACTTAACCAGGTTGGACATGCATGCGATAGCATACATATAACCAGCATGGATGGACTTGGACACACATACACAAGCACACTTTACCAGCATGGATACGCATGCACAAGCACACATATAACCAGCATGGACTGGACACGCATGGACAAGCACAAATATAACCAGGAGTGAGATGGAAGCAGACTCACATCACCACCCCTGGGGCCTTTGTTTCTTAACATCTTAGTGCTTGGCATGTAGCTCTTAGGACTTTCATTCACACCCTCGATTCCTTGTTCTATGTTTCTCTACAGACATAGCCGTCCCAATTACTCATTGTCTCCCTCTGTCTTTCTCTCCCTCTCTGTCCCTCTCTGTGTGCCTTCAGGGGCACAGTCGGGACATTGTGACCTCATTCACAACGGGAATACGAGTACACAAAGAGAGTCGAAGTACTTCAGGTTCCCGATCGATCGCTAATCCTGCTGCAATTCCTCTCTCTTATAGTCACTAGGTTGTAGACCGTGTACACGCCTTTGTCCATGGCCCCTGTCCTCTGTTTTCCTGTTTAACATCTTCCATCCTTTTTATTTTCATTCCCTTCCTTCTCCACAGTCCCCTCCCTCCCTCCACCAACACAATTGGGTTACAGCATCAAATCATCAGTAGAGCAAACATACAACCCCCCCCCCCCCCTCCTCCACACCTCTTAATTCATCTTCTTCCGCTCTGATGTTCTGCTCTCTTCCCTTCCAGACAACATAATCTGGCCTCCTTTGCACCAGGGGCCACTCTCAAATTGATTAATTAGGCTTACCAAATTGGTAGCAATGTATTAATTAAGCTTAAGTATATTGAATGTGTTTTTTTTGTTTTTTTTAGTTCAGTTTTAATTGGTGATTAATTGATGCTCCGATGTGCCTGCAGCAGACGCTAATCTGGGTATGTCTGGCTCTGACAGAGTGGCTGGCACCACATTGCTGCTTGCCTCTGGAGATGACTGCCGTAGCTGCTATCACGAACAGACAGTGGTGCTGATGTTACTCACTGATAGGGCCCACGGAGGGAATGGAGGAGACAGGGGATGGTGGGAGAGAGAGAGGAGAGAGGAGGGGGGGGGGATGCCATTAGACACAGTGGGAGCGTTCCAAGATGACCTGTCCTAATTAGCTGTGAGTGGAGCGCAATAATCAAATTGCCTCACACCTTGTGTTAAAGGGAGGGACGAGACAAGTAAAGAGAGTGTGGCTCGACGCTACCGGAGCACTGAATGAAAAGGGTGAGAGTGATTATGAGTTCCGCTGACGTCCCCCCGTAGAATGCGATGCTATTGATTTTCCTCTGTTATATTGGTACAGGGATATGAATCCTGAACCCCATGCCTCCCCTCAGCCTGTGAACAGCTCGGAAAAATGGCATGTCATGTTCCCATCAAAGCTCTTGCATGCATTCTATATACAGTACACATACACAGATATGTATGCGTTGGTGTGATCGTGCACACACACACACACACACACACACACACACACACACAGACACACACACACACACACACGCACACACACACACACACACACACACGCGCACGCACGCACGCACGCACGCACACACACACACACACACACACACACACACACGCGCACACGCACACGCACACGCACACGCACACGCACACGCACACACACACGCTCACAAGCATATACTCAAACTGAATATTGTGTTGACAGTACCGCAGCATGTCTAATGATTTATTGACTGTGACCAGGGCAAATGATTGGATTGGCTACGGTGTGTGTGTGTGTGTGTGTGTGTGTGTGTGTGTGTGTGTGTGCATTTGTATGTAAATGTGGTTTTCCTTTAGCTTTATATATTCATTTATCTGTTAGTTACTTAGTTACTGAATACATCAAGCAAAAAAAAAAAATCCATGGCAAATAACCATCAAAGGTTTCCAGCATTTGTATGTACAGTATACTATTATTACCAAGAATTATTTGAAACAAGAACATTGCAGGTAGCTTAGGAGAGCTTGCAAGATTTTATGTTCATTAAATAACGTAAAATCTTGTCTAATGTTGTTGTTTGTTTTGACATCATGTATTGTTCTAGTCTTTAAGAAAATGTAATTGCTGATGTTGTTATATTAAGTCACGACACCTACACGGTTGCTAGACATGAATCATGATACTACGTTGTGTAATTTCGGACCATTAAAGACTACATCAACATGGTGGTCAAGTAATTTCACCTGAATATACCAAATAAATAATAAATATTGCTACTCTGACAGGCCTGCAAGGGTGATACTCTACAAACCTAGAAACAAATTAATCCTTATTTTAAGTGGTTAACAGGTCACCAAAGACTAAGTGTTTTGCTTTTATCCATTTTAAATATGTATCCATCTTCCCTTGCGGCAGTGTCTGCATGTTAGGACTGCAATAGCGTTATTATTTGCGTTCCAAAGTCAGACTCTCAAATCCCCACAATCTTATCTCCCCCTTTCCAACAGCAATTAATTCTGGATCTTAAGTGAAACTTCAACAATAAAAGAAAAAATACAACGAAAAAAAAAAATGCAATTCCAAAGATTAATTGACTGGTCAGAAGTTAGATCAGATGCCCTTTTCCCACTCGTAGCCATGGCAACCTCTTTCCCCCTCACGCTGGCCTTCAATAAACCTTTATCTGGTGGCTGGAAAGGCCATTCCATTCAGCATCATTCATATTTCATGGACAGATAAAGGCAGACATGTCTTCTGCAGAGCATGCAGATGCGTGCCACATCCCTAATTTGTTAAGAAGCTACTGCATTTTCCATGTGTTTTTAATGTGGCAGGGAATGCCTGTTTTGACACATTTGTGGTTTTGAGGCACACACATGTTACTGACAGTGACACTCTCTCTCTCTCTCGCTTTTGCTCTGTCTCTCTATCGCAATAGAAATATTCTCAGTCTATTTGCCCGAAAGGTGTTTATTTACCATGTGACTGGCACCAGTTTTACATGCCAGTAATCACATTAGCATGGTGAAGCGATACTTGGTGGCTCTGAGGGCTGAGAAAAACCTGGGGGTAGATAGAGGAGCTAACACACGCACGCACTCACACACTGTATGGCTGTATGCACACACTTGTAAACAACACACATGCACACACACACACACACACACACACACACACACACACGTGGGCGCATGAAACAATCTGGCTGCCTGAACGACGTGTTGATTATTTTCAAGTAGTCCACCACTTCTGTCAATAACCATCAGATGAAATGTTCTCCAAATGTCAGTGTAGAAATCTCCATAGCAACAAAGAACAAATACGTTCAAGGGCATTAGATCCCTGTATAAGCTTATCCTACTATAATCCTCTGGCCATGTGATTGGGAGGCTTTGATCTTTGCTGCAGAAGTTTATCATTTTCCCGCTTGTGTTTAGTAAATGTATACATCAGCGCTGACAACAATAAATGTAGCACAATAATGCATCATTGATTTGCAGTCAAATGGAGAGGATGACAAATGTTGTTTTTCTGCCATAAATCATCCCAGCAAGAAAAAAAAAGAGCTAAATATAACAGTTCTAAAAATGCTCTGAAGTGTTTCAGAAAATACTTCAAATTTAGATTTTTTTTTTCAAATCTGAATATATATTCCAGTTTCGTACATCACACACACCACCCTGAAGCAATTGTTCCTTGTTGGGTTAATGGACAAACATCTGCTGAGAAAGAAGCTTCAGCTGAAAGCATTTTAATTAGTCCGTTTACAAACATTGCTCTAAACAGGTAGCATATGGAGGAGTCATGGTTTTGTGTGATGCCATCACATCTGTCTGTTTAAACGTGATTAATTGAGGCCGTCAGAGTGTGTTTACACCCATTCTTCCAGTGAAGGCACATGCACGGCTGTGCACGTTCCAGTAAACCCTCTCATCTATAGCTGCATGAGAAGGACACATTGTGTTGAAAAGCTCCTTTATGCCTGGCATCACAACGAAACATGATTCATTGCTGTTCATCTACAAGGCCCTGCAAATGATCACATCTCTTCTCTACAGGAATCTCGCATTCTGATTCCTGTGTTTGTGTCTCTGTGTGTGTCTCTGTATGAGAAAGATTGTTTTCATGGAAGCTGTGGCGGTAGCCTTTATGCGTGTCACTCTGCATGTCACTCTTTTTTGACATGTGATAACTTCAGTCCACCTTAAAGAATCCAAGGAAGAAACTGTTGCATGGCCCTCAGGGAAGAGATTATAGAACAACAAGCAACATCTGAAAACAGCAGCCAGATGCTCATGTTTCCTCCGACTGTTTGTGCGAGCGTTTTGGACAGAGAGGATTTGTCTCTGAGCCTTTCATCTCTTCCTGCTCCTCAGCTCGTCAGCTCTCCATGGCCTGGCTGTCCCCTGGTTGGACTGATAGGCTGATTCATGGCAACATCAACACCAGCTACTTTCCTGCTCGGGGAAAAGAGAACCACCAGAAAATTGTGCCTTGCCCAGAACATATCACTCAAAGTCCAATAAGATTGGTGTGTGTTGTGTGCGTGCGCGCGCGTGTGTGTGCTGTGCGCGCGTGTGTGTGTGCACGCGCGCACGCACGCGACCACAGAGTGTGCTTATGTGTGCTCACACGTGTGCTAGATCATGTGTTATTCGCCCCATTCTTAGAGGATATGGTGGGATCCCACAGCAGTGAGGAGATTTGCCGCTAAGCCAGTGGAATCCCATAGAAAGCCTAAAATCTTTTGGGGTAAAGGGAGGGAAAATATCACAGTCTTAGGATTTCTTCTGTCTCATTATGGCAGATTTGGAGGGATTAGTCTATTTCTTTAATACGCTGAAGTTTTTTCTATTAAATTCCATTGTCATGATTATGATTCATGGATGCTAATGTCCACTGGTGTGTCCTTCCCCTCAGGGTGGAGTGTGTGTGAGTGTGTGTGTGATACTGGTTCCCCAGCCCGCCTGCATGGCAGCTCGCATTCTGATCCTCAGTCAGCCACCGAAGCCAAGCCTGTCTCCTGCTCAAAGGCACCGCAGTGTTGGGGAGGATTGATGAATATCTCTGACTCTTGGCCACTTGGGCTATAAATCGTTGACATTTTCCCTGCTCCCTGGCAGCGCAGTGAATAATTATGGCATGTTTATGGAAGTAATGAGTAAAAATATGTCTTATTTCAGCCTAAGTACCGTCGCCACCCCCCATCGTTGCATGATTAAACTTCAGATCAAAAAAATCTACGCAAGGGTCCCATTGAGGGGGGGGGATATGACGGGTTATGGAGTGCTCCGTGCCCTCTATTGTAAGACGACTACTGGTGCTAAATGCTTAGGGCCTTCCCTCTCCGACTGTTCTGTAATGAGCACATTACAGAGTATTAATCCGAGCGTGCGCTTGCTCATATTAAACATTGAAACAACATACAAAGCCATTTAGAACTGTGGAAACCATATTCAACGGTCATTTGAAATAGTGTCACGCACATCAAGAGTCGGGATTAGTTCTGAGTCACGGCTATTTAATGTTAATCACTCTCTCAGTACTATTGTCAGCGTTCCGTCCTCTGTCAGGGCCTTACACAGAGTACAGTAATGTCTCAATTTTATTACCATTCATTTCCATTGACCGGTCTTGCTTTTTTATGTTCTAATGACACCAGGACGTAGCGAGGTGCTGTACACTCATTTCTTTCAATTGCTAAATTCCATTTAAGGGGCTTTGCTTTCGGTCAGCAGAGAACAATGACACCTGCTGTTTTACACCCACTTGGCTCTCGGGGAAAATACCTCTAGGCCTATATGTAAGTGGCTATTTTCCACGTACAGGCAGTTAGGACTAGGAAAATGGCACAGAGAAAAATCACTGTGTTTTGTCATAGTGCTTGGCGGCAAGCAGCCCTGACTTCACATAGGTATTAATCTATTAACTCATTGACTGCCAGAGTTAAAACCTCGTTCATAGCAGCCCTTGCCAGCGATTTTCGTGTTTTTTTGTTTCGTTATTTTGTTATTTAATTCACATCTAGAAAGTCTACCTTGACACTTGAATCGTTTTGATCGTTCCACCACTAGAAAGCAGCACATACCAAGCTTGATCGCCTCTCGATCACACTCGCCCCCTCCCAGACCCACTCACACAGTGAAACACATGAACCGGAAGTGAAATGTCTCAGATTCTGTTATCGGCGAAAATTACTTTGTGATACACAACGGGGATGACTGTTCGTCACCCAGACCATAGATTATAGGAGGGGAGGTCTCCGATCGTTTTTCATAGCGTGTGAAAACCCGTTTGTTTCCCTATTATGGTCGAAAATGACTGGGGGGAAAAATGTAAAACCGAAAACGGAACCCAAGTCATGGAACCGGATGCAGTGGTGGTTGAAGTAAGTGGAACATGAAACTTAGCCTGATTCATAACAGAATAGCGTGATCAGAGCATAAAGATCAATAAAGACCATAGATCGCATTAACGCGATCCTGGCGGCCAAGCGCCCTATTTATTAGATCGCGTTAATGCGATAATGGCGGCCAATGAGTTAAGACCTGGGACGCATCTGTGTAATTCTTTTATTTGAGCTAAAAAGCATTATTTTACAATTTGGCTATTCAAAAATAGCAGATCTACAAGCTCATAGCGTGGCACCGAGTGCCGCGCTACGAGCTTGTAGATCTGCTATTTTTGAAAAATCTTGAAAATGTGTGCAAATCTTTGAATATATATTATTTTAAAGCGAACATTTTTCAACTCAAATCTTTGCTTCTGGGGGTCCCTGGAACAAAATGTTTTGAGATGGGGGTCCGCGGCCAAATTCATGTAGTTTTGGGGTTCCTTGACATGAAAAAGTTTGAGAACCACTGACATAGATACATACGTTTTTCAGAATACTGTTGGGATTTAGAAGACATTTGTAGAATCGCTTCAGGTCTTAATGGGTTAATCTATTTGGTGGGATGCTCCCTTGTGCTCAGCAGCACTCGAGAAATGAGGAAAGGCAGTTTGATTGGTTTGCATATCTTCATGTTTACAGTCCACACATGCATACATGCTTGTTTCCTGTAAACATTCTCATAACCTTCTTTGTCAGCTAAAGCACGTAGCCTACAGGTGAGAGGCAGCTGGTAAGGAAATCCAGTAAACCGGTTCTGCCATGTATGGTTCACCGCCTCAAACTAGCGGGGCAAGAGACGATTCCAATTCCTTTGTCATCCCCAGAACGACAGACATGTTTCTGACTTGTTCATCGTGTAATCACACGAAAAACAACCTTGTAAGCGTGGCGCCCCCGATATAAATTAAATTAATTACCATTGTGTGTCTGTGCCCCATGGCAATGCAGCCGATGTTTTTCAGGCTGTAACCTCGTACTGTAAAGCTTTGTTGGCTGTTGTGATTACAAGCTCAATTAGGAAGTTATTGTGATTTTTGATGCTGAGATAGTGTGAAGCAGCGAGAGGCTCGGCCTCCTGAGCGATGAGATATTGCTTCCTGCTTGATACCAAATGAGCTCTTACTGGGAACAACAAACAGCCGTGTTGTTGCACTGCTTTGTGCTTGGTGACCACAGATGTTTGTGCGTGCGTGTGTGCATGTGTGTAATTTGGTATGTAGGAAAAAAGGAGTGGACCAAGTATAGAGCCCTGGGGGACCCTGGACAACTAGTATAGGGTTTAAGTGGTTAAGGGGTTCTCCCGGCTCTGACCTGAGTGAATATTTTGTAGAACATGCTGCTCCATATTTGGACCATCCTCGGGTTTGTTGTGTCCGCAAAATATAGTATATATTTTTGCACAATCATTTACTGTGGCATTGAAATTGGTATATTAGGGGCACGGTGGCGCAGTCGGTAGCGCTCTCGCCTCACAGCTAAAATGTCCTGGGTTCGATTCCCGCCGGGGACGCTGTGGGTGCTGGGGGCTTGTCCTCTCCTCAGTGTTATCAGTGCCCATACCCTAGGTGGGGTTGGCGAAAGGGCCTCTCTGTGTGGAGTTTGCATGTTCTCCCCGTGTCTCCTAGGATAGGTACCCTCACAAAAACATGCAGTAATCCTGGTCTCTATACTGCCTCCCGCTGGTCAGCCGGGGGGCCTGATGGAGGGGAAAGGAGCTGGTTGGAATAACGTGTTCCTTCCATGCGCTACGTCCTACCATGGACCCCCCCCCCCTGTCGGGTGGTAAGAAGGCTTGTTAGCTCTCATTCATTGAAGGAGGCATGAGCTCGGATCGGCTCTGGGCTCTCCCTAGGCTGGCAGAGGGAGTGTAGCGCCCAGGATTGCTTAGACAATTGGCACTGGGTGAAAAAAATGGGGTTGCAAAATCGTGGGATAAAACTATAAAATTAAAAAAGAAATTTGTATAGTAAATTGGTATAAGTATCACATTATTGGTTGGACTCGAGCACTAACAATAGAACATCGCAGTCATACTGTCTCTCTGAAAGCGTGTGTGTGAACGGCGAAGAGCTGTTCCAATATGTGCTCTCTGTGGGTGAAACATGTTGTCCGGCACAGCGGTAGGGAGGACACTACGAAGGAGATTATAATGACACGTCGTCACTTCCTGGACCAGAGCCACTCTGCTGCCATCTGTCCTCTGTCTAAGGACAGCAGGGCCTCAGTGCATAATATGTGTGTGAGTCTGTGTGTGTTCCTCCATGTGAGTGTAAGTGTGTGTGTGTGTGTGTGTGTGTGTGTGTGTGTGTGTGTGTGTTTGCGCGTGTGCGTTTTTTTGTGTCTATGGGATGTGTCAATGATGGGAGGAATCACATTTTTCCGCTTTAATGATGTGCTCCTCTGTTGTCTCCTTATCATTTTTCATTGACTGTCATCTGCTCACTGGCTCACTCACCTGAAAAACTCAGTGTTTTTCGTTTTGTTTTGTTTAGTTCTTTCTCTTAATTGCACATTGTGTCTTTTTTCATCACTTTGCAAAGAATGCATTCATCTCTCTCATAACAGTGAGCTTCTCCAGCAGATGTTTGCTATGCTCCACAAACAGACTCAACAACTTGAAAGATGCTTTACTCTGCAAGTTGATCTACAAGCTCACTTGAGCTTGTAGATCTGCTATTTTCGGTCCAGGATTCTGTCGACTAAATACTGTAAATTATATTAATGACTCCGCCAGGCAGAAGGCGTGGCCGAGACTATGTTTTGCCTGCCCCCTGTCCGTCTGTCCGTCTGTCCGTCTGTCCGTCTGTCCGTCCGTCCGTCTGTGTACAACTAATCTCCGGCACCGTTGGATCGGCGCGAAACTGGGCAAACACACTCCCTGGAGAACCTCTGCCTCAAATGTTTCACATTGGCCTGTAATAGCGCCACCAGGAGGCAGATTTTAGCTAAAAAAATATATATATTACTCCTAAATAGTTTGTCCAAACATCACGCAAATTGGTACACATCATCTCTATAGTCATGTGATCAAGACAGATCTGTCTGATTTTTCATATTCCATTCTTATTGGCTAAGATTGGCATCTAAAGTTTGCAGGAGTGGTTCGTTTTGAACAAAATGCCTGAAATCATGAACGCAGCCTCCGATTGCAGTGAAACTTTGCACGCACATTCCCACTAGGTCAAGGAAGAAATGCGACCCTTTTCAGATTGGCCTGTTTAGTGCCACCCGCAGGCCGATGTTTGCTATTTCCTCCTGATTGGATGGACTTTTACTACCTGGCGGAGACCTGTGCTCCGAGGAGCAAATCTTTCTAGTTTATAGTATAAATTAGTATAAGCATAAGTAAGCTAATGCAGGATGGATGACTGCACAGTCCTCACCTCAGTGTTAATGTAACTCTGAGAGTGTAAATATTGCCCGAAAGGGTCCAATTAACACAGTCTATAGATTTGGCGACTGGATAATGTTCTATAATGCTATCTATGGATCTTTATAGAATGTAATTTACATGTTGTACATTAATATAATGCAGTAGAGCTGGGAGTGTAGCCCCAGGCGGGTCCAATTCAACCAACTGCTGTGTCCTTATAGCACTGTAAATATCACTTGCAAACTGTTGTCGAACAATCACATAAAATAGTCCTATGCTCATGAAAAGGTTTTAGACTGTAGCCTGCTCAGACAATTAAAAGGTTTGATTCTCTCTGATGATGTGCAGTGAAGTCAAGAGTATCTCTGATCTGTCCACTTGCATTCGCCTCTGATCTTGGCATTAGCATATGGCTTTCAATTCCACCACTTGCTTAATGAATCCCTGTAGAGAAAAATAACAAAACGCATTATGTAACAGCAGTCCAACACAGCTTTAAACCAGAACATTTGCGTATTATGCTGTACTGAATACGGCATCATTGCTAATGTTAGCTGTGTTGTACATAAGCAGGGGATATTTGAATGTTATTACATTGCACGATTACTCGAAAATTATTTAGAAGATCAAAGTGACTTGCATTAACTAAAGTTCAACAGAGTTTGAAATGAATCACTAAGTTAGAAAGGAAGCGCAGTTGTCTGGGCCGTTTCCCTGACTGATGACAATGAATATCTGTGGCGCCCTGGGGCATTGTTTCCTCATGTTACGCTGCATCAAGGCCCAACAAGATAAATGGGACTGGCCTGTCTAAGACATCATTGTGTCTCCTCCATTACATAACAAGTAGTGTATACTCATCTACTGCCTGCAGTGGTATAGATAACAGATTCTACCACATGGAAGGAATAGGAGAGAAATGGTGAAAGAAAGAGAGGGATAATTTTACTTGATGAGCGGAGGAGAATGGCCATATGGAGTAAATCTGGAGAGGAAGAGGAATAGAGAATAGGAGATGGGAGGGAAGTGTAGGAATAGGAAATGGGTGGAGCAATGATTGAAAGGAAACAAACAGGGAGAGATACAAAAAAAAAAAATGGAGACAAAGGCTGCAAGAGTAATTGAGAACAGGAGACTGTTGAAACCTGTGGACGGATGGATAGATGGATGGATGGATGGAGATGAGAGGGAAGGAGTGACAGGATAGCAGGTTGTCTCTGCGGGAGAGAGGCTTAAGTCGCATGGGGCCCAGCTTCCTGCAGGAAATGAGTCACTCCCAGTTCAACTAGTAATCAAAGAAAAAGCTGTCAACATAAGCACATGGCATGTGTATCGCGCACGCGCACGTGCACACGCACACACACACACACACACACACACACACACACACACACACACACACACACACACACACACACACACACACACACACACACACACACACACACACACACACACACACACACACACACAATGCCGTGGATGGTTGCTATTAATTGACTTTATTTAGCAGGACTACTAAAGCGGTATAGGCCTTAACCACTTTCACATTTTTAATTTGTGAGCTTGTAGATCTAACCATTTTTGATAATAGAGCTCGGTGGCCGGAGTCACGAGGAACTAGGAATAATTCCAGCCGTGTGTTCGACGGTGTGCTGTTAGCTCTCTGTACAATGCATGAGGCTGCCAGCGTGGTGGAGAAAGACAGAGAGAGAGCGTGTGTGCGTTGGCGTATACGTCTGTGACTGTGGACTGTGACTGGGAGTGTTTTTCTCCGATAACCCCAGTTTGTTACTTTTTGATTCTGGTAAATTAAGATAAGGAGGTTGGTTAATTAAACTGTCACATGGCAATACCTTGAGGAATTGCAAGGCCAACGCCACTTTAATTGGGTGGAAGCTATTGTCCTGGAAATGCATCGCAAAAAAAAAAGAAAAGGAAAAGGGAAAAAACAAATACCTCTCCTGGCTAGAATTGTGAAGCAAAGGATAGAGGAGTGGAAGGAAAGGGAATTGAAGATGATAACAGAGATGGATGCGCAAGGTAATGTGACCTTAAGTGTGTGAGAAAGAGGAGATTTTAGATTCTGGAGGAGTGATCTCCTATAGCCCACGCAAGCCAGGTATGGCTAAAGCTTTTCGCACACTATAACACATCTAGCCCTAGATTTTGAGTTTATGTGATGAATGATAATACAAAGGCCTCTTGAAATAAGGTGAGATCCGGGGTAAGTCCCTGAGATTACAGGGGTTTTGATCGCTGCCTATGGAAATGCTTGAGTGAGGGTTGCGTAAGACATTGGCTGCAGCAGTCTCTCTGCGGTGCATCGGTTTGTGTGAGGCAGGTCTCAGAGGCCCAGAGACCATGTCAGCAGACTTGAGCTGCATCTGTAATTAACAGCCAATTAACAGTCAACCTCAGCACATCACCTCACACCGCAAACCCAGATCTGTTATGGAGATTTTGGAAGAGTTGCAGTGTAAACAACTTGCAGCGTGATAGATTGCTGCACAGCGCTTGTGGGCACTTGCATGTCTCCTATGGTGTAATTCTGCATCTGATTAAGAATCATAGCAGGTACTGTTGTAGATGGCATTGCATAATGTTCCCATTGGATTATGGTAGTTGATAAAGGAGTATACCACTCAATTTTGACACTTGACAAATTCTTTCCCCTCTTTTAGGAATAGCATTTTGTCGGGACGAAACTTTTTTAAAAGAAAAGGAAAAAATGCTCCAATGTGTTTATTATTTAGTCACAAGCAAGAAAAAAAAACATAAAAAAAATTACATGTATAGACAATGACAATATGAAGAGACTTACTTTTCCTTTTTAACCAGTAAACAAATATTGTTGTCTGTATTATAATCGTACCTCAATCCATTTAAATAATGGCAGCCATGTGCGTAGAGAACTGGGATCACATCTACATGTGAGCAACAGTATACTGTACACTTGTTGTCTCATGTGATATCTCATGCCAGGGAAGTGTCTTGGATCCTGGATAGCGTGATGATCCCTTGAAAACAGTCGTCCATCTGTCCCGGAAGGTGGTCAAAATCGGCCTTGATTAAAAAAAATGGTAATGTGGGTGATAAGTCCCAACCCACTCGCCCCCTTCCCCCCTCCCCCTGCTCCCACCCCCTGCCTCTCATCCCCTCCTTGTGGGGATGAAAGAAGGATGAAGTCGTGAGCCTGGGGATAATCTCGCTTCGGTAGATTGTGATAATGCTGCTCTGGATCATCGTGGGGGCTTCGTTGAGGAGATGGATGTGTGTGTTAGTGTGTACAGTACATGGCATGTACTATATGATGTGATTATGTGTTTGCCATTAAAAGAAAAGGTAGGGTGTAAGTGCACACGCCAGAGTATAGCTCACACGTATACTATGGGTGAAACATTCACACTTGTACTGCAGCTGTATCCAGGCAACGCGGCATCAGAGTTCAAGTTACAGGCTACAGGTTACTGCTGTCGCCTTCCCATTTCACTCCTACCTGGTTTTGAGATAGTATGTGTGTGTGTGACCACCTCTGTTTGGAACTGGATGAATATAATACCAGCCTTGTTTTCAGCCCTAGGGCTGATCGCTGACCAATGAGCGCAAACTAAAGAGCCACCCAGCAACCATTGGCGACCTCGTGGAAGTAACTCTTTAAAACATTGGTTCAGTGGTGGAAAAAGTATCAATACTGCAATGTTGAAGTACTCTGTTACAAGTAAAAGTCCGGAATTAAAAATGTACTTGAGTAAAAGTACATAAGTATTGGAATCAAAATGTACTTAAAGGAGGAGTTCACCCAAAAAATGACTTATTTTCTGTCAATTGCACACCCTATGAAGCCTTGAATCCATGGATTCTTTTTTGTTTTTGTCACATTCCTAAGCTAATAATTTGATTCCCGTCTCCTACCGGCTAATGTATCCGGTAGGAGACACAAAGTATATTATTTGTGTCTCCTACCGGAAATACACACGGTCATCAAATTATTGTCTTAGGAATGCCACAAAAACAAAAATAGATCCATGAAATCAAGGCTTCAAGGGGTGTGTAATTGATAGAAAATAAGTACTTTTTAGGGTGAACTCCTCCTTTAAAGTACCAAAAGTAAAAGTACTAAAATGTTTGAAAATAGCAGATCTACAAGCTCACAACGCGTTGCGATGCGACGCGTTGTGAGCTTGTAGATCGGCTATTTTCAAATAGCCAAAGTATAAAATAGGGCTAAAGTGGTTAATATATGTTTTATAATGTAATATTTTATATCTGCAAAGTAACTAGTAACTAAAGTTTTCAAATAATTATAGTGGAGTAAAAGTAGGCCTACAATATTTGCCTCTGAGATGTAGTGGAGTAAAAGTATAAACAATTGGAAATACGCCAGTAAAGTAAAAGTACCTCAAAATTGTACTTGAGTACATGTACTGTACTTAGTTACTTTACACCACTGCATTGGTTGACATGCATGGTTGCTACATTGATCAAATGCAATGTTCTTGTCTGTGGTTATCAGTTAGATAACCTTGGGTAGCGACGAATGCCCAGGCTATGTTGAAGGGTGAATTTAGGAAATCAACATTTTCACACGAATAAAAATAAAACGATTGAAAAGCCACAGGCTCAAGATTTCAGCTGCTGTTTATCTCTGTGTATGTTCTTTGTAAATTATCTTCTCCTTTCGCTGTTCAGAACGTTTGTTGGACCCAAAATGTGAGAAGCCTCTTTCTGCACGTTCGTTTTCTTGAGTTATGATTTACCTGATATTACACTCGGGTCTCTCCCTCCCACCCTCGCATTTCTGGTGTCTGGCATCCAGCTGTTCCATCAACACGACAAGTGTTTCAGGAATCTTCCTCATTGTTCACTGACCAATCGCAGACACACCAGCATGCTGTCAACGAGCATTTTCCAGCCAGTGGTTTTGTGTTCGCCTGCACCTGTGGTTTTTAGCCCCGGGGCAAGGGGGCTGCAGGAGGCGGCTGGGGAAATGGGAAGATTGGGCACTGAGCTGGAAAAGGAATCAAGTTGGGATTACTCTGCCATTCTGTTTGTTGAGCTTAACCCAATAAGACTGGGAACGTTTTTTAAGATTTCTTTGGGCTATTCAAAAATAGCAGATCTACAAGCTCATAGCGCGGCACCGAGTGCCGCTCTATGAGCTTGTAGATCTGCTATTTTAGAAAAAAATTGAAAATTCTTGGCTTTCTTTTTAAAGTGAACATTTGTAAAATACTTAGTTCCATGAACCCCCAGAAGCAAAGATTTGAGTTACAAATGTCCGCAACTTTACTTTAATACTTGCAACTTTTCATGATTTTTCAAAAATAGCAGATCTACAAGCTCATAGCGCAGCACTCGGTGCCGCGCTATGAGCTTGTATATCTGCTATTTTTGAATAGCCCAACAAAATCTAAAAATGACACACAGATGCGTTCCAGGTCTTAAAGAGTTAAGCAAGACACGCTTATTGTTATTAGTTCCCCATGTTTTTGTGCTGTCCTCAACATTCATTGGAGGACAGATGCCTCACTAGGCAGAATTTGCATTTGTTCATTTGCATGAACTCACTGGAGCTTTCAGGCAGTAACTTGCTTATGTGCGTGCATGCGTGTACAGTAGGTGCGTGCGCATGTGTGCGTGTGTGTGTTTGTGTGTGTGTTTAAATAGGCCTGCCTTGCTAGTAATAAGTTAAATAAATAACTTGCCCACACATGAAAACTGCAGTTAATGAAAACAACTCAAACGAATATGGAATATACCCAACACTTTTCACTTGAAAAACCAGGACACATGAAGTGTTTGATGTACTAAATGATACCAAAATGAGGAACTACATTCCCTCCCACCGCTGCTAACTCAACATGTTGTAAGGGAGTATCCTTTGCATCATGCTGCAGTGCCACTTCTATGGAGAATGTAGTAGGATAGATATACCCTGCACTGCAGTGCTTTGCTAGCCTGTGTTGTGAATCTTATCAAGCACTGTGATAGTCGATTGTGTGTTCCGTCCGTCCGTCCGTCCGTGTGTGTGTGTGTGTGTGTGTGTGTTAATCCCAAATCTAACAGACTTACTGCAGAGACTGCCTTTGATCTGTGCCGAGTTCCACTCTGGGATGATGTGCGGCTGGCATAATATTCACTCCCCTTCCT
>NC_137603.1:13037948-13120448 GCF_963280865.1 Gymnoscopelus braueri | reverse complement strand
AAAACCCCGCGTAGGCATGCAGCATCTATTTAGGTTGCTAATGAGTGAAACACACTGAGAGATGCACACTAAAGACTAAAGAAATCACAAGCGTGCTTGCTTGCGTACGTAGTACACGTGCGCACACCCACACAGAAGAAGCACACTAAATTTAGCTTGAGAAACCTAGAATTTGCCCGGGCTAAAGCACGAGGAAGTATCCGCAACGGCGCGGGTCTAGAAGCATCCTCTGTCATGGTGCGATCCCCCATGTCCTAATTACACAGGCTTAGAGGAAACGGAGGATTAGCCACTGATTCGCCACGCTTCTCGCCTTGTCTTCTAATAAGTCCTCCTCTCGTCTCCTTTGCCACCCTTCGGGGCGCCCGCCGTGCCGTGTCTTCCTCCAGGTATTGAGGCAGAGCGGAAACCCTGCATTTGTCTGTGTTTTTTTCTGGCTGCCTTCGTTCCTTGCCTGTCACCCAATCTGTCCCCCCAGTCGTTTTGTCACCTATACCTACCTGTACCTCCCTAGGTGTGTCTCATCATGCCTGTCTGTGCCACATTAGAACTGCTGTTCCTCTGCGTTTCTCTTTATTGTCGGCTTTTGAGTTTTGCGCGAATTTATGTATGAGAGATAATTTGGGTGTTGTTATACTGTTATGCTGTTATGCTGGTAGTAACATTTTGGCTTAGTGACCCCTTTTCACAGGCCATATATTGTAACACACCATGTTTTTAGTAACACACCATGTTTTTAATACATCATTTTAGCTACAGTAGATAACGAGTTTAGTAGGCTACTATTCCCTTTTTTGACAATATGTTCAAGTGATTTTTCTCATATCCCCATCTGATGGATTGCTTTGCAATGCATTACAACACTTTTAGTGGGAGACAGTAGTAGTCCATGTAGTTGTCAGAGAAATATAAATCGTCCGGTGTCTTCGGTCACATGTTGGCAGTAGACTGAAGGTTATAAACACAGCAGAATCCCAAGTGTTAATTAAACTGAAGCCAGAATGTTTCCTCAGTGACCTTGAATTATTGCTACACCTCTGAGTATGGTTAGCAGTAACCCCCCCCACCCCCACATCCCCAAACCCCACGTTGCTATTTCTATCGCTCATTAAGCTCTTCATCAAGGTATCATGGGTATTCAGACAAGGTATATGTCCGCTTAGTTTCTCCCAAACCGCTGTGTGTGATGAAAAATAACCGCTTAAACCCTATATGTTGTCCAAGGGCCCTCCGGGGGTCTACACTTGGGACTCTCCTTTTTTCCCTTTACACCATCTCTTCTCCGAAAATAGCCAATGTACAAGCTTACGTACAACG
Organism: Gymnoscopelus braueri; assembly: GCF_963280865.1. Classification (NCBI taxonomy): domain Eukaryota; kingdom Metazoa; phylum Chordata; class Actinopteri; order Myctophiformes; family Myctophidae; genus Gymnoscopelus; species Gymnoscopelus braueri. Next base: position 13,119,131 of record NC_137603.1, on the reverse strand, counting down.
CCTCACACTGCAACAAGTTGCAGTAGATCTGCTATTTTCATCATGTCCACCAGAATACTGGAAATTACATCTACTCTGTTAACCCATTAAGACCGGGAACGCATCTGTGTGTGTCATTTTTAGATTTCTTTGGCTATTCAAAAATAGCAGATCTACAAGCTCATAGCACGGCACCGAGTGCCGCGCTACTTGTAGATCTGCTATTTTTGAAAAATCATGAACATTTGTGCAAATCTTTGAATATATATATTTTTTGAAGCGAACATTTTTAACTCAAATCTTTGCTTCTGGGATGATTCTACAAATGTCTTCTAAATCCTAACAGCTTTTTGAAAAAAACGTATAATCAGTGGTTCCCAAACTTTTTCATGTCAAGGACCACCCAAAATTATATGTATTTGGCCGCGGACCCCCTTCTCAAAATATGTTGTTCCATGGACCCCCAGAAGCAAAGATTTGAGTTAAAAATGTTCGCTTCAAAAAATACATATATTCAAAGATTTGCAAAAAAAAATAAAGACTTTTCAAAAATAGCAGATCTACAAGCTCGCGCTATGAGCTTAGCCAAATAAATATTCAAATGACACGGATGCGTTCCCGGTCTTAATGGGTTAAAAATGTTCTCCCCCCGCGTGGTCAGTATGACCCCCCCCCCCCCCCCCATTTGTTATGGGCGGGATACTGGGAGGACACTGTAACCTGGTGGTGTTGTTTTTTTCTGCATAGTGCAGAATAGTTGTATAGGTCTCTACTTTTGTATACTGTTGTTGTTCTTTATTGACGGTGCCGTATCCGACAGTACTTTCCTTACTCTGTGTCTGTAACTTTGTAACTCTAACTGTTGTGCGGCCTCTGAGCGACTGAAATTCCCCCCACGGGATCAATAGAGGTGACTATAACTACGACAGCAGCTGAAGGAAAACCGCTTTACATTGTTGTGAATAGGGTGCTGACAGATAGGTCACTCTCTGAAGACTGTTGTCACTCCTCGACTGACATGTTTAGAGATAAACATCACTTTGGCTGTTCTCAGCACTTTTATTTTTTGCATTGGATAGTTTCCCATGGCGGTTTGCTGCTGTTGAACCTGTTTGTCAGGTACTCCCCCCCCCCCCCCCTTTTTTCTTTTTACAAGCCGATATCTGATTGTCAGCAGATAACACCAGAAATGGTGAGAGGTGTTTTACTTTTTTTCTCTTGCTTGTCTAACCTCTGGCGCCTTTGATAGTTGATATTATAGAAGGTTGCACTTTGTATTGAGTACGTTGTGCTGATATGGCTTCTTATACAGACGCACGGGTCAACCCAGCCATTCGTATTTTTTAATGCAGTACGACAAATAAATCACAACTCGTGTTACATATTTCCTAACAATTGGCAGAACTTAGAAGCAGACTACATTCATCTCTGGTCAACAGTAAACTAAGGCACAGGCAAACAGTGCCACACAAACCTGCTACTTTTTACCCACAATTGAGAACAATTTCCAATTTACCAGGGCCCTGTCATGCATTTTAAGTTAAAGTCTGATTGCTGAGAAGAGAGAGAGAAGAGAAAGGTTGCTTCTGTGACGCATGCATCCATATAAACAAATAACCGTCATCTCTATACATTTTCACTGAACCCTGTTGCCTGTGTGTGCCTATTCGCTCACAACACCCACGGTGCGAAGCCCCTCTTGCGCATCATTGATTAGGCTTAGCGTGTTTGTTTGTGTTTTGAGTATGAGCCTGGTCTCCTCTTCATCCCCTCCTCCCCGTGCTTCATCCCCACTCTCTCCTACACATGAATAGTCTCCCCTCAGGGTGTTCCTTTGAACAACTTAGCCCAGCATTAGTTGATGTTGGGGGGGGGGGGGGGGGGGGGCTGTAGTGTGTGTGTGTGTGTGTGTGTGTGTGTGTGTGTGTGTGTGTGTGTGTGTGTGTGTGTGTGTGTGTGTGTGTGTGTGTGTGTGTGTGTGTGTGTGTGTGTGTGTGTGTGTGTGAGAATGCCTGAAGAGAGGATGTGTTTGATCCAGAGACATTTGTCCTTGGTTCATTCTCAGCATCGCCAGGCACTGGGCTCCCCTACCAATGCCGCCAAGCATTTTCCTGCTGTGCATTGGTATTCTCTGGCCTCCCACTGTGATAAAAGCTATCACACAGGGGAGAGGTACTGTATCCGGGAGTGTCCGGAAGTCATTCATTTCCAAAGGTCGCTGGGCAACAAAATTGCTTTGACAAAAAAAAAGGAAAAAAAAAGAAGTTGAGCAAAGTCCAACTTTATGCAAATGTGCAGCGACCGAGTCGAGCAATGGCCAATCAGAGGGGCAGATACTGTGTTATTTTGCTGTGAAGTGTTTTCTTAAACTTTAGTTCCTTCCTAAATTACAAATTTAGTTCCCATAGCCGACATGGAACACAAGTAACTCATTGTCTTTGCATGGATGGTGGTGAAATAGTAGTGTTTGAAGCAAAATAAATGAAGCATAGCGTTAGTTCATGCGGGACACGGAAGTCTTGCACGCCTCAGCTGTAATCGGCTGTCAGTCAGCTGATGTAAAGATCAGCCTCCTAATTCCCCATTCACAGCTCTGCTGGTCATTACGTCACACATTCATATACTCCAATCAGAGCTCACGCCTTAACAAAGAGGTTCCTTTAAATGCGGCTTTGCATTCACTAGGTCTCTGCTTGTCTTGCTGCCTGCTTCACTGCTGCTTCACTGCTGCTTCACTGCTGCTTCACTGCTGCTTCACTGCTGCTTCACTGCTGCTTCACTGCTGCTTCACTGCTGCTTCACTGCTGCTGCTTCGCCGCCCCCTCCACCCCAGCCTCCGCCTTTTGATCAGACTCTGGCACAGGCTCAAATACTTGTGATATTATATCTGCTGATTCAAGCTAATATGTCAATGTATTGCTTATTGTTTGATATTGTATCCCTATGGGGGCTTTGCTTAACATTCCCTGGTTTTGCTTAGCATGCTGCTTGGACAAAATTCAGGGAACATCTCCAAGAGCGGAGGCTTTAACGCCAAGTTTAACTGTATTCCATTTGTTCTAATAAATGGTAAAATCTACTTTGACGTGAGTGTTCCTGACTGAACAGTATTTATAGAACAATACATGTTTTAGTAGATTTTATACCTGATGTGTCTGTTCACACACATATATTGGGCAATATAGTAATAGGCCTGCCTTTAAGAAGATACAAACATACAATTCCACAATGTAGCAAAGATGATGTAAATGTAACATACATAAAATACAAGATATATTTGTATTTATAATATTTATTTGCATATTTTTATTTTGTATGTGATGCATCTCTCCTGTCATTCCAGGAGATGCTCACTTCCTCAAAACTGTGTTAGTAGCTGATCAAACAGCCATGTGATAAAGCCCACAAACAAATGGGAATGTAATGTAATGAAAATATTGTTTGAACGTGCAAGAGATGCTGGCAAAATATGTTCCCTAACTGTGGAGGAGAACCTGTTTTTCACCAGCATAATGTTTTGATTTCAAACGAGAACTAGCAACAGCTTTCTACTAATGCACTCGAGCAACCATTTCCATAACAATGCTGTGCCCACTGGCTCCATGTCTGATTGGCTGATAAATATCAGTATATTCTGATCAACCCATGTTATCTTAATGAGTAGGCTAATCCACACCATAACATCTACTGTAGCTGTGGAAGGGAGCCTGCGGCTTTATCATTCAGAGGGTCAGAGGGAGTGCCATATAAAATCAAATTTTCTGTCCTAAATGTTTGTTCTGTTGGAGGGAATGGGAGCTTTAACATTCTCCCCAAGACTAAAATAGCCCTTACAGCTATATTGAATGCAATATTGATTTATTTTTATTTTTAATTATTATTATTCTACATTGCCCCTGAAAAAGAAAAAGAAAAGCAGCCTACAAAACATGCAATCTAATAACGGCAGGGCCTCTGTGTCAAATCCTTAGCTATCGATAGCAATTTTCTAGTTGTGCAGTTTGTGATTGAAGCCGCGCAAATCGCAATTTAGTTCATGAACAAAATGGTTAACTAGTGTCATTTTGTGGACTGATGTCCGTTGTGGTGAAGCTCTACCATGCACAAAGAATAGTGGATATGTCAGCCTGCATTGACAGAATGACTGCCGAAATGTCTCCTTCCACCAAATGGAATTAGTGATCTTTATTAATACTTCAACGTATAAGAGCAAAAGTGCTTCTCGAGAACAATGTTTGTTGAGGTCCACTGAAATATGTTTTTGCACAGTTAAAAAAAAACGAAGATACAAGTTCCACGCTTCATGAGTTTCACTTTGGTATTTCCTGGTCATACAGTACGCTTCTGGTGGTCTGCTATTATGGGGACTGACTGGACATACCTACATACAGACGCTACCTACAGCAAAACCCTGCTCTCGACCATCTCCACCTTAAATTGCAAGCAATCTTCTCTTATTCAGAGTCACAATTGCACTACTAGCTCTCTTTTTACGTTTAAAGCCTGGCAAATCATCAGCTGGACTGGATAGCAATGGGTGAGGGGATTACACACAGAGAAGTCCCACCACACCACACACACACACACACACACACACACACACACACACACACACACACACACACACACACACACACACACACACACACACACACACACACACACACACACACACACACACACACACACACATAAACACACACTGTGAGCCCCCTCAGGTGAACAGGTGCAGTCATGGTCTGCCACAGATGCTTGGTGAAATTTGTCAGCTGCCTTTCCTCCTGTCCACCTTTGGGAGGGTTGGGGGGACTTCTACTACAAAAATACAAGTATACGTGCACATGTGCGTGTAACAAGCTTGCACATGCTCTTAGATCATCCTCCAACTAATCCCATGTCCCAGTGTCTCCTAAGGCTGCGTAATGAGGACCCAGGTGTGCGTGGAAGTGCAAAGCTACCCAGCGCAGAGATGAATTAAAAATGGATGCAGTATATGTTGATAGCATTCACTATTTTAGAACTTTTGGGGAAGCTGATGCTCTCTCCCACTCTCAAATAATGCTATCTATATCTCCCCTGCTGCTGTTGTGCTGCTAGCAATAGGCTACAGTGAGTACAGATCTGCTCCTGCACTCATCCCCCCGTGGTTGCACTGTGACGAGGGGACATTAATCACAGGGCTGGGTAATAATATGAGAAAGGGATGGGCACATAGTGCCGGGGGTAGGGGTGTGTGTGTGTGTGTGTATGTGTGTGTGTGGGGGGGGGGGGGGGGTGTTTAGGGAAATCACACTTTTTTGACACACATGGATACACAGGCACACTTTTCACATTCTGAAGTTGAGGGGCTGCCCTCCACGCACACGCGCACACACACACACACGCACACACACACCCTGGCTACTTCTGAGTATGGCATGTGAAAATCAGACAAAATTGAGGGGCCTCTTTTCTTTCATTACATTTCTATTGAGACGATGTCCTATATGTTTTATACTTGTCTGATGTCCCAAATTCATGCCCGTGCTAATTTACTCAAAATAAAATTCTGGAAGGAAAAGAGAGGACATTTTGTTCATGGAGAAAGACCAGGGGCTTTTTTTCGCTCAGCAGAAAGACTTCTTTCCATCTTACTCCGACCACTGAATAGACTGCCTGATAGAAATAGGCAGAATTTCATGATACTGGATTTTGATGAGATTATCGTATAACAATATGGCTGTTTTGTTGGAGATAGAAGGCTGAATGCTAGCAGAATATGTTTGAATGGATCCAGGGGGCTCAGCTGTAATAGGCAAAGTTTTGACAGTTGTTGCAACAATGTTGTATGGTCTGGTTCCTCCGGGTTATTGCATATTTTTAATAACACTCTCATTCCATTTTGACATTACAGTGTGTGTCTGTGTCTTTAAGTGTGAAAGAAAAATACCATTTGCCATGGCTCTTCAAGTAAAGGTTATGTTGAAAAATATAAGATAACTTCCAACTTGTACACAGTAAAATCCACTGTGTTCATGTGTAACTCCAAAAGTGTACAAATGTAACCCTTATGGACTTTTTAAAATGAAGGAACTAATTCTCTTCAACCTTAATCGTTGTCTTTATTATAGTCTTTATATTGTTAATAGTGTTGTAAAATATTGTAGTTGATTGGTATGATTGTCGTTTTACGATCGTGTCACCTGACTATGGGATCTAGAATAGTAGAAACTCGTGAAACACTCAACATTCGTGGGGGGTGGTAACATTTTGGATTGTGGGTACATTACATTACAGTCATTTAGCAGACACTTTTATCCAAAGCGACTTACAATAAGTGCATTCAACATAGGTAGGGAACGAAACTACTAATCACCAGAAGTCTTAAGTGCATTCTCTTCTAAAACAAGCAACTAAGAGTATACCTAGCGCTAAGGTAAAAGTGCAATATATCAGCTACCTACTTTCTTAAACAGATGAAACAGATGGGTAGTGAAGTATTTCTCCATGGCATGGCAAATTAAACCGTAAAAAAAAAAAAAACTAGATTGATTGCATGGCTTCTACAGGAGCATATACGTGTAGCGTCATTTTACAGCCAGGGACCTTCTGGCAAGTCTACATTAGATTGTTACGAGTTAGAACATTAAAGCTGATAATACAGTTCTCCACGGAGAACATGAATGGGACGTTTACTTCTGGAACGTCACTGTCGAGGTCTATAGCAAATGAATCGCCACTATGACCTTGGTGGACTGCCTCTATAGCACATCAGAATAGAGCAATAATGAGAGAGGGAGAGAGAGAGAGAGATGAATGTCACCCTTATATGTCATATTGTTAGCCATAGATATGAGGAGTCTCAAGGTTGAACGTGCAGCTCCACCATGAATAAGCTATCCGTGATTCCCTCCAACTAGATGCAGGGAAATACACTATAATGTCTCCATGGATTATTTATGTTTTAATATGTGCCCAGTGAATGGGCAATCACCTCGGGAGAGCATGAAGACATTGTGGAAGCCAAGTTAATTGTGTGTGTCTGGAATGCAGACAAGCTGGGTGTTTGAAGCCGAACCAGTTAGCATTGTGTATGTAGGATCTACTAGTATGTGTGGGAGACTAGTGTTTGGATGTGTGGTTAGCTTTGTGTTATTGACTCTCAAAGTGTAAAAATCGATTTCCACTAGCTTCGGACCGATTTGTGTGCCTTGACATGGGGTCTGGACTTTCTTTTTCTAATCTCAAATCACTCTTCACAAACACAGACGGACATACTGTACTGGCTTTGTGTGGGTTCGGGCAGTGACATGCTCTCACCCCCCACCATTTCAATTTACTCTGTCTCAAACTGGTCAAGCTTCCCTTTTCTGTGTTTCCTTTTATTTCCTCCCAGATGACTGCTTCAGCATGGGAAATGTCAGCCTCTCTTTGGCAGTGGTATTTGGCCTTCCTTAAACATTTGTGAAGTCTTAAGCTCATCCTTTGTGGCTTAGGAGAGCAGTCTCTTGGGAATTGAGGCTACTGACCTGCAACACTGCAAAGACAAGCCTAGACCAAAGTGAACCCAACCACATCCACTTAATTCAGACACTCACATCAACAATAACACATAGTATTAGTTTGATACTGTATAAAACACTTTCCCTCTGAGGAAAGTATGTATTACCTCAATGTTCGATGGCTTTGTCCAAAAGCATTGGATTTTCGGTTGTATCTTTGAATAAATCCCAAACCAAAAATGTATAAATATTATTTAATGTAGGCATAATCCTTTTCTTTTTTTTTTACTGCAGGCATACAAGTGTCCCTGTTTATATCAGAGGCTCAACAAACATTGATACATAACTCTAAATCAACCTAAACTGTTATTAACAGCATTATATTATAAGGGGTTGCATGAGGAGTATTAGTCATTTAGTCACTTAGTCTTAATCACTATAGATTAAGACTGATTTGGGACGTTTAGACTTCATGCTGTTTGATGTATTGCTTTTTATATGCTAGCCTATTATACATGTTACACCTAATCCCACAAAATACCTATTGCAGTTTGACTTTGACCACAGAAGAAAGTTTGACGATACACTTTTTTGACTTTTACAATATTTATTTCTCGAAAGCTTATTATCTGAATTTATATTCTGTACAGAAGGAAATGGTATGCTCAGATATGTAAAACTCAACCCAGAGCTAAATCATATTGGCAGGTAGGTCAGATTCGCCAATCTCACACACTGCATTGTGTGAACCAGAAAGTTTAGTCATTCAATGAAAAGCATTATACTTTGTTGACGGGTCACTTATCTACTGTAAAATTCCACCCACTCTGTACTCCAGTACCGGTCAAACAAATGCTAAGAATAACCTGGAACCATTATTTGATATTGGATCTGACTGGAATATGTAATACATATGGATTGAAGAAGCGCATTGTATCACGGTAATATGAAGTCATGGTATCGGGTCTGCCAGTCTGTTGTCTTAGCTTTATCCCACCTGGCCAATGGAAACATTCCATTTGTGGGACAACAGATGCTCTTTCTTCCTCTGTTTTTCACCCTGTGCCCAATAGGGGAGAAAGAAATGTGATTTTTTTTCTCCCCTACCCATTTCTGGATCCATTTCACACAGCTATGAACACTCCCGTAATCAGCCAGAGTGTGCATCCTTCTGAATAGAGATGAAAGAGGAGAATGCATGCACGCATCCTCTTTCTCACAAGCAAGCACACACGCACACGAGCACACGCGCGCGTGTGTGTGTGTGTGTGTGTGTGTGTGTGTGTGTGTGTGTGTGTGTGTGTGTGTGTGTGTGTGTGTGTGTGTGTGTGTGTGTGTGTGTGTGTGTGTGTGTGTGTGTGTGTGTGTGTCTCTCTCTCTCTCCAACTAACAAATAAACATGCAGGAACACACATAGGGAAGAAGCACAAGGCGTTTGGCACTGTGTCTCTGTCTAGGGAGGGCTTCAAAGCTCAGTGACATGAATTTATGATAACGGCATTATGCCTTTGCCAAACCTCAACTGTTGTTGTTTTCCTCTCTGTAGCCCACCCCCATCCCATCCCTTCTGTATGCTCTGCCATCCCCTTGATCAGAGCTTTGGAAAATGCATATCCACCCAGCAGGTGTCCCCTGGAAAGTGTGTGTGTGTGTGTGTGTGTGTGTGTGTGTGTGTGTGTGTGTGTGTGTGTGTGTGTGTGTGTGTGTCTGTGTGTGTGTGTGTGTGTGTGTGTGTGTGTGTGTGTGTGTGCGTGCGTGCGCGTGTGTGTGTGTGTGTGTGTGTGTGTGTGTGTGTGTGTGGATTCACATTATTTCATTATGTTTAGCTCTAATTACCCAACCTTGGACTCTCTCGGCTCTTCAGAATTCAGTGATGCGCAATTTTTTGATTTTATGTAGCTGCCCTCTCAGTGTGTGGTGTAATTATATTACTCGTGTGCAAAACTGTCTTCTACTGCATGTTGTGGTCTCACCTGTAACCCCCCTCTGTCATTATCTTCTGTCTCTGCAGACGAGGATTGCGTGAACTGCACAGAGGAGTGCCGGGTGCTGGGTCACTCTGACCGCTGCTGGATGCCGCAGTTCCCAGCGGGCGGCAACCAGGCAGAGGGCGTGGACTACCGGAACAATCTGTTTGTGCCCGCCGGGATGGAGACGGTGCCAGAGGCGGAGACCTACGAGACCGTCAACCCCAACGGCAAGAAGACCTTCTGCACTTTTGGCAAGGAGCGCCGAGACCACACCATCCTGGTCGCCAACGTCAAGCCCTACCTGAAGGCCAAGCGTGCGCTGAGCCCCTTGCTCCAGGAGGTGCCCTCCGCCTCCGGCAGCCCCACCAAGGGCTGCTCCACCACCTCCCCGTGCTCCTCGGTGAAGAGCCCGGCGGACGGCGCGGAGGGCAAACCTCCGCCCGCCACGTGCTCGGGCCACTACGGCCCCCCCGACGGCCAGTATCTGTCGCCGGCCAAACAAAGCAGAGAACAGGGCGTCTACCCGGCCATGCCTCCGTCTGACCCGGTGGCCAAGGTGCTGGCGGAGGCCCGGTCCAGGATCAGCCAGGAGGCGGTGTGCTCGGGGGAAATGGAGCACGTCCTGGAGCAGCCCGAGCTCGAGGCGGGCCACGACGGCATGGACGCCGACCAGGTGGTGAGGGACATCGACAAACTGCTGCAGGACTGCAGAGGAAGTGAGGCCACCGGCACGCTCAGGAAGTGACACAGAGAACTCAGAGAGAGTTAGGAGGGGAGATGAGAGGAGACGAGTGGAGAGGAAAGGATGCGACTGCCATCAAAAACTGTCACCAAAACAACTCAACTAAAGCTCTTATAATAGGAGCTGTGATCAAATTATTTGTCGATGAAAATAACTACAACTGGAAGGACAATGGAAACAATTTATAATATTGCTTTGGCACCAGTTGGTTGTTGTGACATTGCTACCATTCTTGATAACTAACTAACATTTGAACGTTTGAATTCTGTTGACTTTATGAACTCTGTTTTGTTTTGGATTCTTTAAGCAGATGGCAGAGGCTTATGCTTCTGGCTCCTTGCAAGCTTTTATCTAAGTGCCCACCAGCTCATAAGTGTGTTGTTCATGGTCTCTTGTGAAATCCTACATATCTGATTGTGTGTAGGCGGATTTCTGTTAAGTGTGATTGCCACCGGCGTAATAAAGACAAGGACTTCGTATGGTCAGACATGACAATCGAGGTATAGGAACAGAGGAACAAAAGTCTGGTTCCCTTGGGGACCAGGGAAGGACAGAAAGACACAAAAACAACGTTATCTTTTCTGACTTTGTATTATTGGTGTTCAGCGCGTTAACGGATTCTGTGTGTCGGAAGTGAAGAGGCTGGCTAATCAGGGGTGTTCAGATTTGGGGTCAGCGATGGACTTAAAAGGGACCAGAGTGTTGTACTGATGGGGAATTATTAACAGTGTAAACCATGTTTCACCTGTCATTTATAATCACATGTGTAAGCTGTGTCTCACCCCCTATTTAAGCATTCATGTTTCCTGACTGGTGTAGCTGTGGACACCCGTTTTATACATATGTACTACACTGCAAATACACGCACACACACGCACCTACATGAACACGAGCACGTGCACGCACGCACGCATACAGACACACACACACACACACACACACACACACACACACACACGTGCACCCAAATAAAATTGGCCATCTGTGTAATCGTCTAATACATGTAAATCATCAGCTTTCAGTCCCTTGTGTACGGTGAATTTCCATGTGTCTGACTCTGCCTCAAGGCAATCACAATCCTGTATAAAAAGGGACATTTTTTCCTCAACTGTGAAAAGATAACATCTATATGATTATATAGATCAATATATGTATGAATTCATGTATAGTGTCCAGATATTAACGAGATATTTATACATTTTGTAAGAAAACACGAAATGAGAAAATCTTGAGCAAAAAAGGTGTCCTGGAGTAAAGGAACAGGTTAAGAGGGGTATTTATTCAAAGAACCGCAAAGGACACTGCCACTGTTTCAAAGAAAAATACCCCAAAATATTAACAAACAAGAAAATGTCCCTTCACATTATCACTATACATATATCATTATATGTGTAAATGTATCCAATTTAAATGTGTTTACATAAAAAATGACATATTTTTATTGATTTTACTGCAATTTCTGTGCATTTGAGCCAAATTGTTATGTGTACAAAAGCGATATTGTGTATTTTATTAAATTAATATATAGTTGTGTTGCAATATACATGGGCTTATATTGTATTTGGCAAAAGTTGCCTTAGTAGCTGTCGAACTCTGTGAGTTTGCTTTAGTTTGGGATTTTGTTGATGTTTTCCCCCTCTCTCTATTCTGCATCCTGCAGGCTGGCTTCAGTGCTTTTGACATGTCGCCTCTTTCTACCCTGAGATCTAACTGGATCAAATACATTAACTGTTGAAAGCGTAACGAGCCAGCCGACCTAGAATACAGTTCAAACCAACGACAACAACAAAAAAACAAACAACCACAAGACAACAGTTTGAGTATTTTTTACTGAGCAGATTTTTACGGGCAGCTATTTCCTTTAACAATAACTCGAATGGGTATTATATGTATTTTGGTTCTGTTTTTACTTTCTTTTTAAAAAAAAGGGGGAAAAAGAAACCTGCCATAATGAAAAGTGGAGTGGTTTCCTTGGTGATCATATAACTGCCTTACTGTCTCTGCGGAGAGCTTGTTGTTTCTGTGGAGCTTGTGACTGCTTATGAAACCCTGGTCCACCCGAATGTGCATTTTCTATAAAGGACCAAAAGAGGTTCTTTTTTTTCAGCGGTCTGTGTCGTTTATGTATGTAACTGTATGTATTCCTTCACTATACACATTAGAATTGTCATACTTTCCAGAGAAACATAACATCTGAAACACTTTCTGAAGTTCCTTTAGATTTGATGTCTTCGGTGTTTAGGTACATGGTTTATATACAACCAAGTGTCTTCACATTCAGGCTTTCTTAATAAAACAAAACTATATATACAAATATTTATTTTTAAAAATCTTGGCACATTTCGGCCACCCTCTGAAATAATAATGGGGGGGAGTGCTTTTTCTAATATTCAATGACAATAAGATAGGCAAAACAGTAGGCTGTTAGATTAAATATGACAATAACCTCAAGTTCTTGTTGAGACATGCCCAAGTGAAGGAACAATGACTTGTGCATGGACTTGGCTCCTGTTGTGTTCATATAGTATGTCAGGTTTGGCAGATGAAACGCATTCTATCCTACAGACACATGTCATTGTCTGAGTATTCTGAAATCGTGTCCCCTTATTTTTTCCCTCTCTCTTTTCTTAGTCCACACAATTTTGTTGAACAGGTAGTGATAAAACGCCAGGATATTCTCTTTAGTGAACACCCTGGTCCAGTGTCTTCAAATACATTTTGGCTGAGAGGAGGAGACAAGTAAAGGAAGACTTCTCAGAGTATTGAGATGCACCCTCGTTGTGTCATTTAAAACACTGTGCCGCCCAGGGGGAGCTTGCTAAACGACAGATGTCCTTCATAAACACTGTTGCATTATAATGGCATCTTGCATTACCTGTCTCCTACCTTTAGGATGTTTTCTTCTGTGTATACTTTCTGTTTGTTCTCCATACATTTGCTTGTGTTTCCCCCCTCCTCGTGGCTTTATTCGCTTGCTCTTTCTATGTACAGGAGTATTGATAGGTTAACCTCTCTGGAAATGTAAAAAAAAAAGTATATACACACACACACACACACACACACACACACACACACACACACACATGGAAATGTATACAGTATATATATATATATATAATATATATATATATACTGTATACATTTCCTGCCTCTTTCAATTGTGACCCGATAATTCTGACAGGGTTGACTTTTGCCACATTTCATGAACAAAGTTTGCTCTGTAACTTTGATCCTCAGTACATACTTAAGCATTGAGCGCTCACATTCCCTATAGTGCAGAGCCATTCATGAGTCTTTGTGATGTACCATCGTTTTATCACTGTATGCTCTTTGTTTCCTCGTCTTATTTCAAGAACTTCCTTGTGTGTAGATGTGTGTGTGTAGACGTGTAGATGTCCAGCGCACACCAGCAGCGCCAGTGTGCATTCATCTGTTTTAACGGATTCATGGTTTGAACTTTTTTTGTGACTATATAGTTCCTGGTTTAATGCCATCACATTAAACCTTGCTGTGCTCCTTTTGTTTGGGCCATTCATTGAAACTAGCACTGAATTCACCCCAGGACTCTGTCTTTTAGTCAGGATCTGGCTACAGTCAATGTCACAGTTCAGACATTTTTAAAAGGCTGTCCCCACTAATGGTGTTCCTCTGGTCTGGCTGCTACGACTGTGCGCCCTGGCAAAGCTGCGGCATGAAATGAGCTGGTTCAGGGGGGGGTAGAAGGTATGCTTTATAGCCACGGTCCTCTCTCAGGCTATTTGCTGTCTAATGGAGCAGTGGCTGCTGAGGTCAACACATAGTTGGGGATCAAGCCTAATGTAAGGCTTCTCATTATTGTCTAATTACCCACTGTAGGCATGCAAAAGGATTGATCGGTGCATTAGTCAAATCTAGGGTGGGGTATTTTTGGCCCACGGGAGACTGCTGAATTTACCAAGTGATTAAAACAGACCCTCGCTGAATGTGGCTAATCCCCTCTCTTCTCTGACTCACACCGACGCAGGCAAACACATGATGTAGGCTACCTGCAGATAGCCACTGATTCACGCACATATAAAGACATCGACATGTCCTTTTGGTTAGTTAAAATAAGCACCCGATGTTTGTCAATGTTGTCCCCTCACCCTCCAAAGCCCACACTGTTACCATAGGGCTCCACGCTACAATGGGCAACTGGTGAAAAAGACCAGAGACATTCATTTGTATGGATTATCTCAACTGCTATTGTCTAAAGGCTGTGTTCATTGTGATCTATCTGGAAAAAAAAAAGAAAAAAGATTGAAAAGACTGAATAAAAAAAAGCTATTGCTAATAGTTATTGCTCTTGTCCTTGAATGAGTTGGTTAAAGCGTGTTTGGTCAAGATAAATGGCTTTCATTACATTTCAGTGATTTAATATTTATATTTCATTAAGCGTCGTTGTTGTCGTTTTGTCTTTGCCTTGTCTAATAAGATTGCTTTGTTTATTTGCACTGCACCAGCTTACATAGGAAAACAAAAATGGGGTTTGCACATTGTTTTTTTTAAACACACGCTCACACACTTAAAATATACTGTACACATACAGTACATACACCACTTAAAATGTTCGCTTTGGGCTAGTGATTCTTGATTCATCTCATTAGCTCACACTCTCGCCATACAAAAGATTACTGCTCATGTTGTGTTTTTTTCACGGTTGCTGAGAGGCGAATAAAATGGCATTTGCAATGATGTGCACTAATGCTTCTCAGATAAGATGCTGCGCTCCACCCCTCACCCCCAGATTTGCATACCCAGGCCAAATTAAAGTCTCTTCAACACTGCCCTGTGGTGAGAGGGTGATATGCTTTGCAGATAAGTCAAATCTACCATGCAGTGTGTAGTTGAGGGCAATGCAAATGTTTTAAGTGAAAGGTACACAGGCAGATGTGATCTTTTGGTGTTGTATAATTCACATCTTCTGCATTAACAACTTAAACCCTCTAGTCTTAGAGAACCAGACTTGAGTTAAAACTATACTTTTGCTGTTTTTTCCCCCCCGTCTACACCTAATCTCTTCGGCAAAAATAGCGGAGCTTGTAGATTGGCTATTTTTAGCTAATGTTCCCCTCGGAATAGGCATGCTGCAGTTCAAGTGGTTAAAGAAAGCTCACAGAGTTGTTTCATTAATTGCCTTTTCATTTCATCTTCTGAGCAATTAACTGGGATACCAATCATTTTCATACAGTATTCATTAAGCACTGATCAGTTAACTGTTCAGTGTTATTTCCTGCCAAGTGAAGTGTGTAATGGGAGGTCAATCAAGATAAGGTAGCCTAAAGTTGCCAAAGGAATACTTTTTATGTTTGTTCGTTTGTTTGTGTTGAGAAGACAGGATTCAAAAGAAAATTTGAGGATTTATATTATGTTGACTAAAATGTTGAATGGCCAATGGTGTCATAATTGAGAGTCTTTCTTATAAAAAAATAAAAAAAAACATGTTCTTACGTTATAACAATGACATAGTTGGCTGAGGTAGCAACTTTGCTGCTTAATTAGCTAAATAAGTTTGTAAAAAAAAAAGATACAAGATTAATGATTTGAGATGAATAATTCATCTTGTTACTTATTCCAAGGCTACTGGATCAAATTAATGTTCATTTTGAGAGCAGAATGAAAGTTCTAACCCATCGTGTGTCCATTGGTATGCAGTGTGCACCAAGGCTTATACTCTGTTTATATATATACCAGTAGCCCTGAGGCAGATATTAATTAGAAAGTAGGTAGTCTTTTAAATTAAGCCCCATCTCGCGCATCCCACTGTCTAGTGTCTACATGCCGTCTCTATGGCCCTGCAGGATGGTTTCAACTTTTTATTCTGTATATTCTATCATCCTCCTCAGTACCTTTGAAGAAGAGCTAGAAGTTGATGGGAAATGTAAAATAGTTGCACTATTTTATGTGGTGAATAGTGCAATGTGAAGGCTACAAGATGGACATGCAGGAAACTATAAGCCATTTGTAAAGTGACACATCAAAGATATACAATGAAGAATGGCTAGACTGGTGGGATATCAATTCAAATTTTAAGTGCCAGGACTGAGCACGGCTGAACCTTTCACAGTATCTTTCCATTACAATCAGGGCAAACAGAGCTGCGTTCATTACTGGTGTTGTTACAGGTATAGTAACTCAATACCACAGTCAGCTGTTGTCTATTTTGCTAGCCAAGTAAAGGCTAATGTATGCTTTGTTTAATTACCATATGTCATGTCAGAATTATGCTGTCAACTGTAAAAAGTGTTGACGATGTTAGTAATGTAGACACTTCAGTTGCAAATACTGTATGTTATATTTTGTTTAGTGATATGGTCGTGCGATGAAGTGTAAATTTGCCTTAACGCTTATGGCTAGTTAGAGCTTCATTGAGTGACACCTGACTGTTCTCTATCATAGACAAGTAGAATTTAAACCCTGCCTCCGCAGTCCTTTTCTAGTGGGCCAGAACCAGGTGACCAACAGGTCTGAGAATGACTGAAATCCTTCACAGTTGGAATCTGTGCCCAAGTGGGGAAAACATTTGAATGGGTATTTTTCACGACACAGTTCCATTGTGAATGTTTTTAAAGAATGTTTGTGAAAAATACTATAATGGAAAAATCCTTTAATGTTAATGCAACACGTTTCGTTCTTAACCTGATGAAGGTCTAAGACCAAAATGTTGTTTTATATTCAATTGTTTTTACATTTGAAGACACGTGTGCAGGTTGTATCTGTTGCCTTTTTTTGAGCAATGTCATAATGCCAATTAATATCTCCCCACACATTTATGTAATACTGTTACAGTACATGACTGGTTCACCTGCCCATGATGAGCCCCCACCAGGAGATCATCTCCGTCCTCTGTCCTATACTCCTCCTGCTCAACACCCCCCACTGACATGTGCCACCCCAGTAGAGGCTGCTAGCACAGCGACAAACTCCCCGTCTGGCTTCCTACCTCTAACAATTGTGTTCCTAGACGCTCGGCCAAACCGGATGCACCACGACGGATTCGAACCCGTAGACTCGGGTGGTAGACAGGAACTTTACCCCTGCACCACCAGAGCACCCCCCTCAAAACCGTTAGGAGAATTAGAGAAACCAAGGCAGCAAACTCTTTACTAAACCACTTTATATTCTGTTCACTCAAGTGGTAACTGCAACCAATGTTTTAAACTGACTGTACAGGATCTCTCTCATTTCCCCCCCCCCCATCCTATCACCCCAAAGAGGAGTGATGTGTTAAATGTTCTAGTCTTTCTCACCCGAAGCAGAATGGAACGGACCAAAATAATAGCCGTAGACAGCTTCTGTGATGAGGCCGACTCACATCAGCGAGGGAAAATGCTAGATGAAAAGGTCAATAAGCAACATGGGAAACTTAATATGAAGTAGACATGAATTCCATCGCATGGATTACTGCCCTTGGCAAAGTGCACGACTGACTGACACCGCTGAATCAATTCATGAATATCCAATTCCTGGTGTAGGAGACACTCCAGAGCTAAGAGAACCTTTCGCTAAATGCCACCTCGACTTTTGAACCCATCCTTTTCGCCTATTTTGTTTCTTGGTCTGTGATGTATTTTTCATCAGTTACATGAAACATGAAACACCTTTTGTCCTACTGTAATGTCTAACCCGGTCACCTATTGACCTGTGACCAATGCTTTAGTAAATTAATGTAAAAGTAAATAACTAATTTAATTCAAATTAATTGTATCAAAGTTACTTTTGTTCAGAAACACTAATGCTAAATAGAGACCCTGATCCCTTGTAAATCTTAAACTAGATTGAAAGATTCTGGGGCACTCTTTAACCTCCTTAACTTTAATTGTTCCAATTAAAGTCAAATGTGCTTAACTGAATAATTGTATGCTGATAATCAAGTCAACGCATTGAACATTCTTTGGCAACATGCCATCATGACTCCACCAGTGAGGTGATGCTGTATTGACAGTGAACATTCTATGTTTGGACTTTGATAACCTGCCACAAAGGCTATACAGAGAAGAAGGTATCACATGAAATGGAAGACAAAGGTACTTTAATGGCATGATAACAACAGGATGTGATTTGGACTGAATGCCAAGTGAGAACAGGAAGGTCAATATTAGAGTAATAGGATATGACCTTGGGGACAAATGCCTGAATAGTGAAGCCTCTCTCCTTTGGCAGAGTGGCTATATTGATCCCGGACCTGAGATCAATTAGCTATTCTGTCGTTAACAGAACTATACAAATCACAATGTCACTCTGTCAGTGTTTAGAGTGGTACAGCCTAAGGTAAAGAGTCTTTGAACTTCTCAAACTCCAGTCCATACCAAATCCCGAGAACCTTGCGGAATGAGGACCCATGCAGTAAAATATTTCTTTGGAAGAATTAACACTCCCTGGCCTAAAGGCATAGATACATACATTGAAACACGTTGACACCACTTCCTTTCAGCCACACAGAAAGTAAGTACATCTATAACCATACCATAATGCAAACTCATCAGCCACTTGTGTATTTCCATTGATTTAGCATACAAAGAAGCACACACACACACACACACACACACACACACACACACGCACACGCACACGCACACGCACACACACACACACACACACACACACACACACACACACACACACACACACACACACACACACACACGCACACCAATTACTCCTGCTGCATGATAAATCTCTTGATAGGGAAAATAAATTACTGGAGCACATAATTAAGTTTACCTTAATAGCTTATGCCCCTTATCTACCATGTTGACAATCTCTGTTAGTTGTACCCCCTTTGTTAATGGATGCCCTTAGCACACCTCAAGCCAAATCAGCTCTCATGGCTGTAATGTCCAGAGGTGAATGAGAAGATAAATCATGGGGTGCCTGGTGGCTCAGCTAGTTAGTGCATAGACCATAATGCTCCTTGTGGGCTCTTGAGGTTCAAATTTTACCAGGGCCGTGGGAAGACGTTTTGGGTTAAGGGTGCTGCATGCGCGTGCTAGCGTGTGCTAGCGTGTGCGCGCTCACGAAGCGCGCGCGCATGAAAATGTGCTCTCTCTCCTTTCTGGTAGGTAAGAATACTTTGAGGGCGCTAACAGGAGCACTCATCCAAGGTTACTTCGACTATGCATGCACCTCATACCATAACACCACAAAGGCCTTAAAAACAAGGCTCCAGACATCCCACAACACATTGGTAAGGCTACTTCTTGGCCTCACATCTACAACCCATTTAACCCCTGCTCACTTTGCTAGGGTCGGATAGCTCAGGGTAGAGGACAGAGTACAGCAACTTGCAATGGGCAAGATACTGGGCAAGATACACAACACCACAAAGAAACCCATGTAACTACCCACTATCCAACCCAGATTTGGCTCTAGCAAGGGGTTAAATTAGTTCAAATCCTCTTGCAGACCTTGCATTGAACTGTACTTTCCTGTGCTTTTTCATAACAATAGGCTGACATAATATAACCATTAGCATTTCCTGTTTTACTTTGACATCAGAGAGATTCAGGAAACATAGAGGGGAAAGGACCTGATGCAACACAAGCCACCTGCCGGAATCAAACCAGGGACATTGCCATCATGTGGTCGATGTACTACCGGTGTGTCCCACTGCTAGCATTATTTTTAGTATTGTGGCTTTTGTACTAAGAACTCCCCCACTGTTCTCAACTCTAATTAATGCACTCCATTGAGAAGTGACAACATGTGGATAACATAACACCATGTCCATCGTGAGTCATTTGGCCATAAACATGTTGTCTAAAATCTGTCTAAACTACAGTACCAAGATAGTTTGTATACAACATTATAGTTCCAGTCAGAAAAAGATCCTTCGGCGTCTGCCTTCTCCCTGTCACTCTGTTCTATCTATTGTGTTATTTTTGTTTTCAAAGTTTACCCATCGTCTATATTGAATTGATACGTCAGTGGGCGCAGGAAACTGGCCCTTCTCTGAACTCTGAGACTGACAAAAGACGATTTATGCCTCAGACAATGTGCCTGCACATCATTATGCCATCCATACTTTGAATATCCCACAAACCACCCCCCACACACACACACACACACACACACACACACACACACACACACACACACACACACACACACACACACACGCACACACACACACACACACACACACACACACACACACACGCACACACGCACGCACACGCACAAACCCAAGAAAGATTTCCCCAACAATGAATTTGGAACAAAAACTTACACATCAATTGGTGAGGAATGAAATGATCAAACGGGGGGAATCAACAAGGGAGAAACAAACAAACAAAAGAGTTGCTAAATACGCTGGCAGACAGACAGAGGCCTTCTCAGTTAATGGCTAGTACAAATAGAATGAGCCACGGGGGACTTTAGAGGGCTGAATCTGACAGTTAAAGCATTCAGAGCTGATCTACAACAAAGTCAGAATGCAATGCATCCACACAGCACCAGTCGCCCAGACAAGAGACATGAGAGAGTGTAAATAACAGGCTCTCTCCAGGGACACGTGCCACATAACACACACTCTGACTGATGTCTTTTGAAAATGATTTGGTGTTTACTGGGCAGGTTAGAGAAAAATGGATTATTATGTTATGTCGATTCCTCCATTTGGCTCAATTGAAACGTAATTCTATGAATATAATACCTTCTTTAATGGTATGTTTTTCAGGGAAAAAAAGGCTAGTTATTACAGTGCATTAGCACAAATCCATGTATTTGACTATCCTCTGTAAATATCATATGTTGTTTTGGGCTAAAAGCATGTATTACAATACATACATTATATGCTGTTATGCTGCATATCATGTTGTGATATGGGCCAGTAGTGTAATATCATACAGAATACTAAACATAGTGGCAGTGCCATTTTGCTGTTTTGTTTTCATCAAATGAAACCTCAGTGAAATTATCCTGGCCTCGGGTTACACAGGGAAAAAAAGGACATTCTCTTCCCATTTATGACTCTTTCTGTTGTTATCTGGTCCAACATCCCTGCCATTACATCTCCACTACCTTAATGGAACATAAGAGAGGCCCTTCTCAAGTTTCCCCCACTCCAGATATGCTGGACATTCAGCCTCTTTCTCTCCCCCCCCATCCTCCATTACCCACACTATTGCAGTGAGTGTGCGTGTGTCAGGGCACCTCGGGTACTGTTACAGCTCAGATCACAACCCGTTGTGTGTCTGAACACCCTGTTTTCATGTCTGAGTTGAGTGACATGCGGGCAGTGACAATACTGTCTCAGATCCAATGTCTGTCTGTGTGACACAGTATGCACAGCAGTCGGTTGTCAGATTTCCTTCAATTATCTATGAAAGGGACTTGATGCATGTATCATGGGTCAAATGGCATTTGACCCATGATACATGCAGATATCATGGGTCAAAAGTAGATGTCCAGTTACTGAAAATCTTAATCAAACTTAGTCAACGATACAAAATGTATTCTCTATCTTTTTTCTTTTTTTTTCAAATCAGGAAATAGAGCACAACTTGAACTTTATTAGGGCTAATCTGTTCCCAGATCAATGGGGAACTTGATACAGGATCATGTTCCTGCTGTGCCTCAGAACGTGCCTGTCTGCACTCACAGGGAAAGATGGCATGCCAAAATCATACTAATCCCCTCTCACATGGAAAAACGCCATCAGATCCATTGCTCTTTGTATGGATCAAGAGACATAATGAATAGGCAATGTGACAGGAGGGAGAAGGGAATAATGATCGCAGTACAATAGAACATTACAAGTGATTGCAGACGGACTGAACAGTATGTATTGTTGCTGGGAAACCTGTGCCAACATCCGGTCAGCTGTTTACACACTATTTTTTTTTTAACTACATTTTTATCCCATGATTTTTGTAACCTATTTTTTCACCCAGTTCCAATTATCTAAGTAATCCTGGGCGCTACACTCCCTCTGCCAGCCTAGGGAGAGCCTAGAGCCGAGCTCATGCCTCCTTCATGCATGAGAGCTAGCAAGCCGTTTCTTATCACCTGACACGGGGGAGTTTACCTGGTTAGACGTAGCGCGTGGAAGGAACACGTTATTCCAACTAGTTCCTTTCCCCTCCATCAGGCGCCCCGGCTGACCAGGGGGAGGCAGTATAGAGACCAGTATTACAGCATGTTTTTGTGAGGGTACCTACCCTAGGGGACACGGGGAGAACATGCAAACTCCACACAGAGAGGCCCTTTCGCCAACCCCACCTAGGGGCACTGATGACGCGGCGGAGAGAACACGCCCCCAGTGCCCACAGTGTCCCCGTTGGGAATCGAACCCAGTTTATACACTATTAGTAAATTCAAAGAAAATTGAAGACTATTTGAGTTGGTAATAATGAATAAAAAACAAATCTTATGGACATTTGTTGGACAAAGAAATGAAATGTTCATGGCAGCTGTGATATTGTTTACAGCTTAAAACTTACAATTGCAAGAACAGTAGGCTACTTTGCAGCTCTAATCACCAGAATAACTGGGTGACATACAAATCTGTCCAAAAGAAAAATCAAAGTGATCAATTACTGATGAAACAGTGACACGTCTTAATTTGTTTGGAAGAAGAAAAGTAAAACATTGATAACTATCAAAATGCATCCAACATTAATCAGCTTGTCCATTTCATCAACCCCAAAGTCATTTACATGTGCACAAACTCTTTGCTAGGGCCAGATGGTTCAGTCCCGATGTATATGAACCGTTAAATTCCAAGGAGTTTAGATGGTGCCACGGGTGGCAAAGTTGCATCTGGCATGGCATTGCGAGGCCTGTGTGGTATCTAGACCACGTCCATTCCTGATGGCATCATCCAGGGCCGCTGGGGCACAGACTGATGCCCCATGTTAACTGGCAGGGCCAGAATGAGCATAGCCAAATGCCAACTTTAGACAGGCGGGCTAGTAAATAATTTATGAATGAATCTCTCGCCAATCCCAAAAGAAAAAGTAATAGTAAAAGTAAAAATGTAAAAATAAAAAAAAATCCAAAAGGAATTGTTACACATCTGATTCAACATTGTGTAGTGGAGTTATCATAGTGTTTTCTTTAAACATATTTCTTCCCCCATTTTCTCCCCAATCTTCACACTGCCAATTCCCCATGTGTGGCATAGTCACACTGTCACTGCCAAGGCCCGGGGATGGAGTAGAAGACTACCATGTGCCTCCTCCAGTACACATGGATTCACCAGCCGCTTCTTTTCATTTGACAGTGAGGAGATTCCCGGGACAGCGTGACACACGTGGAGGTTCACACTGTTTCCCACAGATCCCCTCCCCACTGAACAGGCACCCCCGATCAACCACAAAGGGTTGTGTCTCACTAGTGCACACACAAGGACATGATCCCCTGCCAGCTTTTCACACTGTCATTTGTGTTCGTTGGAGCACCCGACCAAGCTGGAAGTACCGCTGCTGGTGGTGGGTGGGTGTTTTACCCTCTACGCCACCCAGACACCCCCACACAACACAGCTAACACGTAGAGTAGTGCAAGTTGTGCTTTTATATAAAAGAAACCCTTTAAACCATTATTTGTTTTCTCCCTGACTGAGATGTTTTTTATTGATTTTGAACACTGGCAGGCTTCTTCTGTGGTTGCTGAAAGATGTCTAGTCTACTAAACACTTCCATAAAAATCATCTGAACATAAAACATGTAAACTATTTTTTACCTATTTTGTCATAAAGAAAACCTGCTAAAAACAAAAGTATACTATGAAACTAATACCAAACATTGCTGTCTGTTAATAGGTGAGCGCCATTGTTGACCTAAATCCAAACTGAGCAGAGTGACACTTTGTCTTTCTCTTGCACTAAACCTACGAACGCCTACAAGACAGTATGGTCTTGGCAATATGCCCCCCGGCCATACACAGCTTATGCCCTGACAGGCACAATATATTGTGATGTATTGTTGTTAATGTTTAAATGCTTTCACTGCCGTGCCAGTAAAATTGCACAGTAATGTACTTCCTTACAAGCGAGAAACGGATAGACGGAAAGCGGGGGATGTGGGGGGTGCGTAAGGAAGCTGGAAGTGCAAGTTGAGAAATGATTGATTAGACGACACAGGCCTTCAAGAGATTGATGCGTTTGTGAGTAAACGCAACATTTGCATGCAGTTTATCTGGTTTACACAGCTTTGCATGGGCTCGATCCACCGTGGAAGGGATGATGTGCTAAGCTCTTTAAGGTCACTCTAGCTCCAAAATACCAGAGCAGGTGAATTATTCGACAGAGGCACCTGATTAAAAAAATAACAACTTAAACCTCTTCGTGGGAGATGTCACTTAGTTAGAAAAGGCATAACTCAGAAAAGAAGTCTTGTTTTGACAGGTGCGTGCGACAGATGTTTGCATTTCAACATGGAACCCCAACACTTGTTTACATAGTGAGTTCAAAGCTGTCCAGCTCACAACCTGATATCTCTGCTTATTTGGATGAAAAATAACACCCATGTAAAAAAAATAAGTACGTATTTGCATAAAACCTTTGATTTAGCACAGATGAATGCACCTTAGAAAGCAACAGCAGCTTTGTTGAGATTAGAAGATTTTATTTGTCACATTAGGCAGAATTACCAGTGTTGGTGTCAACTGCGGAATAGGCAAGTGGGGAGAGAGAGCAAAGGATTGGGTGGGAGAAGGAGAGAGAGAGGAAAAGACCCACAAATGTTTCACAGACAGACAGGCAGACAGGCAGGCAGGCAGGCAGACAGACAGACAGACAGACAGACAGACAGACAGACAGACAGACAGACAGACAGGCAGACAGACAGACAGACAGACAGACAGACAGGCAGGCAGACAGACAGACAGACAGACAGACAGACAGGCAGGCAGGCAGGCAGGCAGACAGACAGACAGACAGACAGACAGACAGACAGACAGACAGACAGACAGACAGACAGACAGACAGACAGACAGACAGACAGACAGACAGACAGACAGACATAGATAGATAAAGAGAGAGTCAAGAGAGGCATTTGTAATTGGTCGTCTCATACAGTGCTGGCTGCACCTCTTTGTACAGATAATAATAATACCCAGCCTGGCACACAGTGAGCTGTGTAGGACACAGGAACAGCTCCCCTCGGCCCTGCATCCTACTTTGTAGGGGGGCATGATGTGTGGGTTCCACCTGTCAGGGAGGAATCAGAGCAGCTCCGTTGGACAGAGTCTCGAGCTCCTCCGATCAGCGAGGTGGCTGGATGGACGTCTACTGTGACAGCTGGAGGTTTGCCGCAACGAGGGAGGGCTACAGAGTTTGGTAAACTGCCAGCCGATGTCTTTGTTCGCAGGGAATTGGATCTGTGATGCAAGCAGTCATATTAACCCATTAAGACCGAGAACGCGTCTGTGTCATTTTAAGATTTCTTTGGCTATTCAAAAATAGCAGATAATATACAAGCTCATAGCGCGGGACAGAGAAAAATCGTAGAAAATTTGAATATATATATATTTTCAAAGCAAATATTTGTAACTCAAATCTTTGCTTCTGGGGGGATTCTACAAATGTCTTCTAAATCCTAGTTTTTTGAAAAAAAATAAAAAATCATGTTGCTATAATCAGTGGTTCTCAAACCTTTTCATGTCAAGGACCCCCAAAATTATATGAATTTTGGCCGCGGACCCCCATCTCAACAGAGCTAAAAATGCTACGGAAAAACAGATATTCAAAGATTTGCACACATTTTCACGATTTAAAAAAAAATAGAGCAGATCTACAAGCTCATAGTGCGGCACTCGCTGCCGCGCTATGAGCTTGTAGATCTGCTATTTTTGAATAGCCAAAGAAATCTTAAAATGACACAGATGCGTTCTCGGTCTGAAAGGGTTAAAGGAAAGAACTGGAGTGCAACAGAGGGAGCTAGACAGAGATAGAGGTAGAACGATGATGCACTTGTAAAAATAAATAAATAATTCAAACAGCCATGTTGCCCATATGTCTTCCCCATATAACCTCTATCTGTTCCCTTTGATTAGCTGGCTTATCTCTGACTGTACCAAATGCTCAGAGGTCACCTCGTACCAAACTGCATGCAAACAAAATGAGAGAGAGAGAGAGAGAGAGAGAGGGCAGATTAACTGCCAGACATCATTACAGGCGCAAACGCCCGTTTCTCTCTTTGGCTTTTAGTTCCCAAACAGACGCTAAAACAGATGAGCACTGTGACATTGAGTGCAATCACACTATGGTAGACTCTTAGATATTGGGTGAACTTTTGAAAGAGTTTCAAAATAGTGCATACAGTAGTAATTATAAATAGTAGTAGTTATCTACTGGTTTGTGTGAGCCGAGGGGCCAAAAAATAATGATTTAATCACAAACCTAAGGGACAGCTTGGTCTGTTACTTTCTTTCAATCGTCGTTACTTCCTGAATGTTCGTTTAATAATAAAAACTGCACCAGCCAACTTGGGAACAAATGCAAGTTGGGAACGATGCAAGTTGGAAATGCATGGCCCACCCGGTTGTGATTATAGTTAAGATTACAGGGTATAGCTCAGCTAGCACTGCAGTGATAGAGGGGATGCCAACGACATGAACCTGTTCTTCTTTGCTTTGATGGATCGGCAGCAGAAATAATGCTTTTTGATTCTCCACTCAAAACAAATAAACACCTCCCTTGGGGAGCTGACATGTAAATCACTAGTCAAAAATGTGTGTATGCTGCTGGACTCTGCCCTTAAATTTGACAAACTGATCAATGCTGTTGTCAAAGGAGCCTTTTTCTAACTAAGACAGGTTGTTAAAACAATGTCCCTTTTATGCCGATATATGGAGATTGACATCCACGTCCACCCACAAGGTAGGCTGCACTAGCCTTCCTGATTTTGTGTATAGAGGGGCGGGTTTAAAATCAGCGCAGAGAGAATGCACCTGATCTCATTGGTTCACCGATCTGTCCGTCAGCCCCCGCCTCGTCAACACAACATTACGAGCGACGCCCACTGCACTCTGGTTGGTTGGGGAAATGAACACTTCCTCATACCGTGTACACCGACGCGCTGGTCCAGGCTTTACATTTTTAGCAAAACTAAACAATAAAAGCCTGGAGATCGAGGCTACCCACAAGGCAATTTTAATATAGGATAAAAGATGTAACAATATACATCTTGAAT
Organism: Gymnoscopelus braueri; assembly: GCF_963280865.1. NCBI lineage: Eukaryota > Metazoa > Chordata > Actinopteri > Myctophiformes > Myctophidae > Gymnoscopelus > Gymnoscopelus braueri. The sequence continues at coordinate 13,091,805 of NC_137603.1, read as the reverse complement.
TTGATGTAATCACCCTACTACCAGTCTGTTCAGTTTGTCGAATGAATCCTTTTCATTTATTTTCATCTGAACATCAAGAAGGTAGGTAACTTGTTGACTTGGAAAAGTCTGCTTTTCATCAAGCAACAAGCATCGTTTGCAGGCAGACGTACTTTCAAATTCTATTCATTTAAACGAAAGATTTGTCCAATGACTGTGAGACCTGAAATTTCCGTCCATGGTCGCCGGCTGTGCTGTGTATACCAAACCACCATTTCCCCCCACCTTCTTCACCACTGTGCCAGTGTTCACTTCTCAAATCTCACAGACAAAAGCTTTGCCACACCTGAAATTTTCTCTCCTGTTTTGCTTTGGTCAAGGTCAATTGGGTAGCCACGCTGTGCTGGAATAGGACAATGGCTTGATGAGCATTCTCTGCTCCAGCTCTTGCTGAACATAGCTTCTTTTTTTCTCCTTCTTTTTTTGCCTCTGCCCAGACTTCTGCCTGCTGCTGCGGAAAAGGAGGTTGGTCCAACATGAAAGTTATGTAAGCAAATTGCTAATAGTAACAACACTGTTGTGCTCCTCCTCCCCTCTGTCGTTCTGGCCCTAATCCTCTGCTTTATTTATTTATATTTTGACAATTTAGCGATGTGTGTGTATAGTCCTGGTCACTGCTGACTCCTAGGGCAGGGGTTCTCAACCTTTTTTGACCACTGAACCCGTTCTGTCTCAAAGGTTCAACTGAAGTAGGCCTACCGCCTATTTACGTTTTTGCTCAATAATAATAAATGTTTTAATTGCAGTTTTAAGTAGCAAGGTTGGCTTTCATTTTGCACTGAAGTCTTAATGCTCTGTGTCTTAATGTTTTAATGCTTAAAGTTTTAAGTGAGTACTTTGGATTGCCTTATTGAAATGTGCAACAACCCCCACTGGGAGGGCGTAATACATGCACAGGAAAACGCTATCCTCCCTAGTTCTTCTCACCGCTGAACAGATGCCCTGACCAACTAGGGTTTGCTAGTGCAGTGACAGAGAATACCCAACCCAAATGGCTTCCTGCAAATACAGCCAGTTGATATTCGTTGGAGCATCCTGCATTCAAAACGACCACTCATTACCATGTCATGTGTGTTGATGAGAAAAAGAGCATAACCTCTATTCGCATGAGGAACATTCCTGGAACAGCCAGCGACCCCATCAATCTATGCTCCATCAGCCTGACAGAGCTGTAATAACAAATCGCTGTTACTTTCAAATGCAAATAGCAGGTAAATAAACAGTCTGCTCACATCTTGTGCCACTGAAAATAGAAAATAAAGCCTCACGGTAGTGCAGGCACGTAAGCCATCTGGTCACATGTCCATATTCTTATCCACTAACTTACAACCCACGATTTAAGCTGATTAACTAAGCGACCCATTTAACCCTGTAAGACCCGGATATATTTGTACTTGCAAAAAAAAATTAAAAACCTTTCAGATGGTCTTGTAGGAGTATTTAGAAGAGGAAAATATAATGTTTTTAAAAAAAATATGTTTTGGTAAGTTTTATGCAAATGTTGACATTTAGCAACGTTGGGTCCATCAGGTAGCACAATTTCCTATAGGCCATTTTTATGGATAACATGGCAAATGTGTAAATACTTCACTAAAACAACTTAATGATTCATTTATATGGTTTATTATTTGGCCTCAGATCAATTATGAATAATATTTGGCCTCAGAACAGTATATATTATGAATAATAACACCAATAAGCCATATTTTTTTAGGCCTGCCCTTGTATTTTTTTGCAACCAAGAGGGCCCAACGTTGACCAAAAGCAACAACTATGAATCATGCTATAATTTAAATTTGGGACATATATTTCACAATAATAACATATGTACATGTTCTAGACATTGTAATGTTCACCAAAACAAATATTACAGGCATATTACTTACGTTTTTGTGAGGAATATCTTCCAGAGAAAAAAGAGATCTGTTCCAACAGAGATTTTTCAAGTTGTGATGATTCCTGGCTCTGTGGGGGGTATTTATATGCAAATATCCTGGCCAATGGCATTGTAAGACTAAACAATAGGACCCAATGAGGATTTAGAGGTGAAAAAATAACAGAAAAACAAATTATTTAAACTCCTTTCTTTATAAAATATAATTGTTACTCTAAAGCAACGCTGGGTCTTAGAGGGTTAAACAGATTGGTGTTCACTGTTTTATTATCAACATTGTTTCATCAACAATGAAACTCCCATCACCTCCCCAGCTCCTCCCGTATTAGGATTTAAGACTTCATTAATGTGGCTCAGGATGTTCAATGATGTGGGTTCATATGTCTATTATCATGTTAATTTAATAGCTGTGTATCTTTAGGCTCTGTCCTATAGGGGGTTTGTGAGCTCGTAGTCAAATTTGTGTCATGCTTGTGCAGATTTGTACTGGAGCAGAACTGCTTTGCCAAAATGTGTTACATCGTTTGAATAAATGGCTTATACAGTATCTCGAAGAGTGTCCTGACTGAAATAATAAAAGTTTAATGTTGTAGAATCCCATTTACAATGGCCATTTATCGGCTCATTCAATAGAACTTGGTGATGACCTGCAAGGCAATCAAGGGCATGGCACCCCCACCTGCAGGATATGATCCACCCTTACACCCCTTCCTGCACACTTTCACAAACTGTCCCTCGCTTCCCTACGACACCCAGGCCAACGTTCCAAGCTTCCTAGACTCCTCTCCCTCCTGGCTCCCAAGCTGTGGAATGACCTTCCCCCTCAGTTAAGACTGCAGACTCACTTCTCATTTTCTACCGCAGTCTGAAAAGTCACCTCTTCAGACTCCACCTTATGTATGCTATGCAGACATAGGCGATTTTTGATTGGCTCATTAGTACACCCCTAGCTGTACTGTGATTGGCTGACTCTATTGGCTGACTCTATTCAGCACTGTGATTGGCTAGCGAGACACATGATGACATTAATAACCTATAAATAGGATTATGCACTTCCAAAAATCATTTTTTTTTGGAAGTGAGCTTCCATCACTATGATGACCACTGTGATGAAACCGCCCCTATATGTGAGGTTTGGACAACATTCGCTGCACTGTGATTGGCCACCATTGTACCCACCCCACCCATTGCACCCCCCCAACCCTGCGCTGTGATTGGCCACCAGTGTACCCCCCTAACCCTGCACCGTGATTGGCCAATCACAGTCTATTCAGGACTGTGATTGGTTAGTGAAACATGACACATGTGCATAGCCCTATAAATAGGACTATGCACTTAAAAAAACACATTTATGTTTTTTTTAAGTTAGGGGTGTACAATGGTTGGTCCACAATATTACTTTTCTTTAAGTGAACTTCCATCACTGTGATGACCACTGTGACCACACCGCCCACTTCACACTGGGTGTGATTTTTATTGTCTCCGCCGTAGTTGTCTCCGCCGTAGGTGGAGAGTATGTTTTCGCTTCGTCCCGCCCTGTGTGAGCAAACATTGTTAGCCAAGCTAACATTGGTCAAGCTCCACGTGACACGTGTCAATATGTTGACACCAATGCCTTTGATTGGCTAGAGGGACGCATGACGAAATAAAATCCTATAAATAGGTGTGTCACTTCAAAAGGCCGTTTACGTTCTTTGAAGTGAGGTAAGACAGGATCAATCAGTCTTGATTGGAACAGTACCTTCCAGTCCAAATCACCCGTCCGTGCGTGTGTGTGTCCCTCTGAGAACACCTAACATTGGTCAAGCAAAGGCGCAGAAGGCCAAAGCTAAGAAAGCATACTCATCTACAACAGTAACACAGAAGAGGACTATAGAGTTGAATTGATCCCACAACAAGGCCGAAGTCTTAATACTGTAACAATTGGCTGCCTTGATCAAATACATTATGTAGCACTAGAGAAAACTGACATAGATCAAACACACCAATCAACTGCTGAAACTGTTCAAGACAATGAAGATGAAGAAGACAGACAAGCATTTGAACAAACCAGTCAATTACGACGACTCCCATATGACACATTGCTTCAAGAAGAACATCTTTTAGATGCAGACACTACATATTCAGTCGCCCCTGCAGAACACCAAAAACCACACGCATTCTACCAAGACGACCCGTTCTACCAAGACGACCCGTGCTATTAAAATAGCACGGGTCTGCTGGCGGAGACTTGTGCTCCGAGGAGCACATTTTCTAGTTTAAATATATATATATTTTGCCAATAAAGAAGAATATATGCCATATTCAGGTTCATTATGTGCAATTGTGCATATATGTGGATATATAGGAAATATATGTCTCTTCTATGTCCAATTTCATATATGATAAACATATATATTGCATATATAAAAACCTATACGTTCATATATTTTCTTTGCAGCCCTGGTGGCAGAGGCAAAAATCGCCTATGTATGCAGACATGTTGCTTACGTAGCAGGATGGGCGTTGGTTCCCACACTACCCATGGCCCATCCTCCGCCCACTCATCAGTGGGCTGATTGTATCATCAGTATTAAAGCAGCGCACCTCCTACCACAGTTAGCTGTCTGTCTCCACACTTGGTTGTGTTCTTCCATTCCAGGCCAGCCTGGCCTGTTGGGCTCGCTTGTATTGTCATCACGCATCAGCGCAGGTATGTCTCTCCATCTTGCTGTTTACGCACTTATGCTACGTGGTACTTGACCATGACCGTTGGTTGTCCTTTGTAGCCCCGGTGTGTGTCTACCCTTCTTGCTGGAGATTCGCTCCGGGCGGTTGGTGTTATTCCACGCTGCACAGAGGTGGTTGGTGGTCCTCCTTCTCCGCAGTATAGCGAGTTGATTTATTGTCTTGTGGGCATTATAATGACCGTGAACCGTGGCCTTTATTTCAGTTTACTTCTATACCTGGTGTCTGCCACTGCAGGCTATTGTGGCTTCCGCCTTTGCAACATTGCGGTAGGTTCGCTGTCTGTCTCTCAGCTCCTGTCTCAATGAATGTCAGTATTATCAGATGGTAGAATAACACGGCCGTTTGTTGTTTCAGGCACGGTGTTTCAGGCACGGTGATAATTGCTGCTGTGCGGGATGTGGTTTTACCACTCATTTGAGAACCATCCTAAATTCTGCACACCACTCTGAGAGTCCTCCCGTTCCTAAAACGGCCTGCCGTGACATGGAACCACCACACAGCAACCGTGTAGCTCAAGAGTTCTATGCCCTTATATGGGTTAATGTTGCCCCCAGCTTGTTGCCTCAGTCCACAACCTCCGGCTTAACCACCAGCCTTAAGGTCCTTACACACCGGGGCGATTTTTTCGTGCGAATAATACGCTTTTTTTTAAAACCTTATAAAGTCAATGCAAGCGTACATGGCGCGAAAAAGCGGAAAAGCGAAGCGAAAAAGCGTCTTTTAATTATTCGGAACGAGTCCGAATTTTGCGTATATTCGCACATTCGCCGGTGTGTAAGGACCTTTATTGTTTATTTAGGATTATTGTTTATTTTGTGAGACTACCGGGCAAATAGGCCTAACAGACGGCATCCTATTCTTTGTGTTTGAACCTTGTTATTTTAAGCTATTTCACTGCTAGTCAATAACCTACTGTTTGTATTAGTACAGGCCTGTTGCTGGGGATCCATGGTGGGTGGGAACAGGTGACGGCCGCCCAGTGGTTGTGGCCACCCTTTTCACATTGGCCTGTTATAGCGCCACCAGCAGGTCTAATTTAGCAAAACACATTTTTGGAACAAAATGCCTCAAATCATGAATGCAGTGTCCGATTGCCGTGAAAGGTCTAGAACAAATGGCACCCTTTTCACATCGTCCTATTATAGCGCCACCAGGAGGCCACAATAACGTACCTGACCTGGCGGAGACCTGTGCTCTGAGGAGCACTTTTTCTAGTTTAGACTGTTTCCTTGTCTACAGATGCTAAGTGTATATAGTATGTTTAAACAGATGTTAGGTTTGATGTTTACCTGCCGTCCCTGTTACATTGTAGCCCTCACATTATGAAGTTCAAGTGAACTTCATAACATATATGCAGAACACAGATGTAGAACACAGACACAAAAGACACGGTGAAGTTTAAGAAAGGTTATTACAGTAGCAAAGGATAGCTGGGAATGGGAGTTGAAAAGCAATGGTGAATGGCATGGGTAGGCTGGAATGGCAAGCTGATTATTAGCAGGCAACCGAGGACGCAGACAGGAAGATGAAGAATGATCAAGCACATGAAAGACCGTACAAACTTGGAATCAAAACATAAATAGCTGAAGCGTGTCATTACCACTGACGCTGAAACAACAATCTGATGAGGAGTGGGTGAAGAGCCAGGGTTAAATTACAGGTGAGCTGATGGCTGAGGAGGTGATGAGCTGATTGAAGGCAGGTGTGCGGGATCCAGGTGAGTAAGCGGCAGGACAGGAACACATTGGGGCCAGCTGGGGGAAGGCTAGTTGGGAGACTTCTGTTGAGTATGACAACAGAAGGGTTAATGATGCAGTCTGTTTCATATGGACTGTTTTTATTTTTATTTTGTATCTATAAAGTTTTAACTGGGTGATTACCCCCTTAATTGAATTACCCGAGCTCTCGGGACTGTTTGATGCATGAAATTATGTGTGTCTCCAATGAGCTCAGAAAGACTGCTTTTAAGTTGTGCTCCGCATATATAGGCCTACTTGGAATAATTTACAGGGTCTCATCAAGTACAGCTCTCTTTTTCCTCTAGATCATTTTCAGTCTGGCATACAAACTCTGGTTCATTTTAATTGCACCTGTTTTAACTGATGTGTTAATGTTGATTCATTATGTGATGTAATTTTCAGTTTCCCCTGTCTGTCCGTCCGTCTGTCCGTGTGAGTCCGGCCTGGCGGAGACAATAATATGTACTGGGGTGTGAATGATTTGGTCAGATCTTTAGAAGAACGTCAAAGTTTCTGACCTGATTGGTAGTTCGGTGCTGGGGTACAGTGGCGGTCAGCGACGCGCCGGTTGCGGACAGTGGAGTGGTGCAGGGCAGAATGGCTACTCCAAAACGTGTGGCAGCTGCAGAGATAGACCAGAACAGAAGGGACAGACATGTCACCCTCCTGGGTTGGAAACAAAAGTTTCCAGGGGATCTGTGTGCTCTAGGTGCAGCTACCAGGTCCTGGTTGGCCCGCTCTTTCTGTGGATGATGAAGAGAGGAGAGACTGACCGAGGCTCAGAAGGCTTGACAGAATACCTTCCACACTTAGGAAATTAACTGGGGTCCATGGTCAGAGGCAAATCTTCAGGAATTCCATGAAGGTGGAATATACGGCTCAATGATGCCAGCATGGATGATGAATACATCAGGAGGAGTTATGGATGTTTTTTTTCCATAACCTCCCATTCAGGATGGGACATTGGGACGTTATACAGGTGACTGGAAGACAGGGGCGCTCAGTAAAGAAGGTCTAGGCTGCAGCTATACGGCCAACGCAGAGGCAGAGAGAGAACATGCTGTTTACTAAAGCCTTCACCAACATCATAATGGACAGAGGGGGTAGATGACGTGTCGAGAGGTTCAAAGGCTCGTGAGGGGACAGCATATTCATTTTTTTCTTGGCACTCTATTTATTTGACCACTTACCCTGTTGTTTGTTGACTAGGGACGCTAAATGCTTAAATTGAAACCATTGAGTGCAATTGTACTGCTCAGCTGTATAGTACTTAGGATTTAGACTAACTTGATATTGCATGTTATCAGCTCAGTAATCTTTGCAGATTTGCAGGAGACAGATTAAACAAGTAAAATTGGAAGTGATGACACAAAGAAATGAGCATGCAAAATTGGAGCTGGAACATTATAAAAAATGAAGCTGATAAATGGGTACTCTCTCCTGATTGGCTGAAATGGTGTCACCTACTTGAATGTATTTTCTGTCTATCAAAGAGCTGGAGAGACAGAGAGACCCCTGTTACTGAACAAACACTCTATAGCAATGAGTAGCTACTATCAGAATTTAGTGCTTTAAACCTTTGAACAAAAACCTTTTTGTTTTAACCAAAAAATATCACTTACCCTACCTTTAAGTTGTTTTTGGGCGGTGAAACCGCCCCTATAAGTGAGATTTGGAAAAATGTACATTTTCCTGCGCTGTGATCCGGGCCCAGGAAATTTGTAGAATTATCCTGCGCTGTGATTGGCCAATCACAGTCTATTCAGGACTGTGATTGGCCAGTGTCACATGACACATGTGCATAGCCCTATATAAGCAACCATAACTTGAAAAAAACCAAATATTGGTTTTTTTCAAGTTATGGTTTTGTCCATCATAAAGAGTGTTTCAATAAATGTATTTATCTTTTGTACATCATTGGTTGACTCCATTCAGTATTGTGGTTAGCTAGGAAGACACCGCCCACTTCACACAGGGTGTGATTTTTTTATTTTACATTTTAGTTATAGAGGGCAATTATAATGTATTAAGGCATATACGGCTTAGCCAGGAATCCTTTTAAGGGTATAAAGAATCAATATCTCACAAAAGTGAGAGCATAGGCAGCTGGTATTATACATTGTCCATGGGGAAGCAAACGCAATTGCAGGAATCTCAACCATCCTCATCAGAGCTAATCAGGTGCATCATGTAATGGTGGCTGTGTATACATCTTATTTTATCAGTGTGATATCCATGCTATAATCTTAATACGGCCCAGGAATGATCAAACATGACAGTACATTCAGCTCACAGCAGTGGCTTACCCAGTCTGGAAATCTCACACCAAATGAGTATTGGTAAACAAGGACAAGAAGATGCATAGAATGCAAGAAGCTATTCAACGTAAAATGACAGACCGCTTGACATAAGCAGTGCAGTGAACCTGGCTGGACCAACATCCCTGTGGGGTACTGTACCTCAACACCATGTGAGGCCATGCCCTCAATGAACCGAGGATGCTCTGAGGGTAATATTCAAAATATGACTCTAATGATTTGCATGTTTTTGGATTTTGCATTCATCATTACACGTCTATGAGTAATATCAAACAAATCAGTGATGCTAAATATCTTAATAAGATGAACATGTACAGTATTACCACTATCTACCAACCACTGTGAGACTAAACTGTAAGTCTTGCATTTGGAGACAATGGTTATATCAGACAGGAACTGCCAAGCCATCTGTGAGGATGCCCTTCAAGAACTCTTGCCAGTCAATAGAAATCTAAATTAATCTGGCAACAGGAGAAGCAAAGCCAAGATCCATATACAGTACGGTAGTCCTACGAGGCTGTCTTGTTGCAACCTTGCCAGACAAATGTAGGCTGTTATACAGCTTCACACAAAGACATGATGGTACAAAGGCACGAAAGTGTGACAGAGAAAAATATGAACACACATATTGCGCGTTCTGCTATATTATATGTATGAAAGCTTCTATTCAAATCATGTACTGTTGTTATCACTCCCAAATTCACCCAACAAGTAACTTACTGTACATTTACAGGGGGGAAAAAGTCCTTAAGTTGATTGTATCTGGCTTAACAGAACACATCATCAGGCTGGCAACAGTCTCTCTCTATCTCTCTCTCTCTCTCTCTCTCTCTCTCTCTCTCTCTCTCTCTCTCTCTTCTCTCTCTCTCTCTCTCTCTCTCTCTCTCTCTCTCTCTCTCTCTCTCTCTCTCTCTCTCTCTCTCTCTCCATGATCTTTGCTAAAAGCATGGAGATATGTAATCATTCTACAACTGCTAGAGAGTCACACTGGATACACCTACAGTAGGCTAGTTAAGAATGAAATGTAACTCATTTATTCTACTTTCATAAATCATCAAATTATGGACATGAAGATGTTATATTCCTTACCCTGCCACAGCGATGTGTGGCAAGGTATTGTAATTGCTCCTATGTGTATCTGTGTCTGTGAACAAAATAAGTTAATGAACATTAGTTAGAATGGAACATCATTTAAAAAAGAAAATTCAGCAATGCAGCTTGCTTTACTGTAGCTTCAAGCCTGACTCCTGAGAAGCATATGAAATGCAATGTTCATAGCCTGTGATATATCTGAGTTAAGAAAAACTCAGTCTCATGGAAGTGATATTTGACCATTTGTATAAACACATCATATTTGTTAATACAATCATGTGGCATCTCCAAAATCATTATATTAAGCCGAGGCGAATATTCTGTTAGGCTCAGTGGGTGCTGGTACTGTATACTGTGTGTACTGCAAGCCTTCAGTAATAGGCCGAGCCAAGCAATGATAGATAAAGTAATAAAGGGATCACTTTAATTTAACCAAACTTTGGTATTTCAAAATAACACTGTGCAATTGTACATCTAAGCCAATACAGTGGGTTAAATAAAGAATAATCCCAGTGGCCTGCATGTTGCGTTTTATGTGCAAAATGCTCTTGCATTATTATAAAATAGTAGACTCTACTGTAAAATAATTTAGCCCATGGGCCAGACCAGATATCAGTACCATTTGAGTGGGCAAAACCTTACCTACTGTATACTAAATTGCTTATAGGGTCAATACAATTTAATGAATATATGATAGCCTATCCACAGGAGTAGCTTTTCATATTTATTGGATTCCCCCCCCAAAAAAAAACACACAAATCCCAAATATTTAATCTCAAACCTAAGGCAACTAAAACATTTATGAAGGTAATTCAAGCAATGTGTTTGAATCTGCATACACATTTTGTTGTTTTGAAATACAGTAGAAAGAATCATCTACTTGTTTGACCGGGCATTATACCTCAAGGTAACAGAAATGGTGTGACACAGTATGTCAAGTTAAAAAAACCACTGTCATCAGAATGGGGGAGTTCCACACCTTACAATCTAATTTTCATTTAGGGAAATTATTCCAAGATGCATGGCTGAGGGACCTCTCTGTGGAGTCTTGTGTTATTGCAGAAGGGTCAGTAGCTGATGTGATATCCTACAAGGCAGAAAGACAACAGAGCAGCAGCACATGCTTGTCTACAAAGCATTGATGGCTTGCCTGGAAAGGCAACAGCGGTTCACCACCTGGAAGTAGCCCTGAAGGAGCATTTTACAGACGTCACGTGCACGCGCACGTGCACGCATGTGCACATAGCCGATCAGCTCAGTGCTAGTTGAAATACTGTATTCAACATGTGATTTTTAATGTAATTATATCTCTTATTATTTAGTTGCATTGTTAATTTGTTGTTTTTATTTTTGTTTCAATTAATTAATTATTTTATTTTCCTTTTAGTTTGATATAAAAGCCCTTTACATAGACTCACCCACACATAAGTAGCCTACTTAAAATAATCAGACAACTTGTCTTTGTCTTGTCTCAGAGAACTGGGTCCTCTGCTAAGGATCCCCTTCACACTCTGCAGTGCAGAGACTGTTGTCTCTCATTGTGAGAGGAATGTAACACATTCAATTCAAGTCCATGGCTTTTCTCGAGTAGCCTAATATTATGCAAAGCAGCCAGCTAGAGGCTATTGAGAACGGCTCGCCACTGACGGCGCAAACCTTGAGAGGCTATTGTTTAAACTTTAAGGTGTTAAAGACCGCTGCTGACGGTGCGTGCTCGCGCGCGCATGTGGAGCACGCGCGAGCCCCCAGCCCCCATAGTGCCAGAACTAAGGGGTCGCCGACCCCCTGAGCACCCCCTAGAGCTTCAACTTGTTAAACCATTACTGTTCCTGGTCAAAAGTGACCATTTTTACTGAAATTAAGGGTTAAGACTATAGTATAGGCCTACCCAGTAGATGGAAAACTCTCTCACACATACACACACACGCGCCCACGCACACGCACACGCACACGCACACACACACACACACGCACACGCACACGCACACACAGTTCTAGGCGGCTGGCCCCTTCGGTGCCACACCATAAAAATCTTCGTCATACAGGTTTTTTTGGTCAAATCGCTCAATCAAGGCCACACAATGTCAGGAAGCACTTTGCGAGCAGTGGAGAGGAGACACCAACAGGTAGGTGTATTTTTACTTTTCAAAATGCTAGAAATCAATGCCTCATGTGGAGTAAAACATAATTGGTCTTGCAGTAATCAGAGTTTGAAAAGTGTGAAAAATTGTAGAGCTTGACATCAAGGCAAGTTTATGAGCTGAGAAAGCTGGATTGTTCATGATGTAGCACAAGATCAGAAATGAACTATGTTGAAGGAGAGAGCATAAGATTTAAAAAGAAAAGACGAGTCGGCATAACACGCACACGCACACGCACGCACACACGCACGCACGCACGCACGCACGCACGCACGCACGCACGCACACACAAACACACACACACACACACACACACACACACACACACACACACACACACACACACACACACACACACACACACACACACACACACAGCTCATGTTGATGTTGATGTTCTGTAGTTAATAATATGTAGGCCTACTGATGATGGCCTTCGTTTTGAATTAGTTTTTACTACATTTACAAAAACATTTTCAGTACAGTGTGTCTGAATATCCACTAGAGATACTCATCTAAACCACATGTTGGATACACAGTTTTTGTGTTAAGCAGTAAAAAGCCCCATGACATCAAAAATCAATGTTTTCGTTTGTTAGTTTAGATGGCATCGTATTTCACATTTTGCGGGAAAAAAAACGAAACAAGTTGGTCAGTGTTGAAATATTTTGATGGCATCAACGCACTCCTTAGGGTGTAGTCCAATGAAATATTAATTACATTTGACACTTTCTATTGAATATGTATGTACAGCCCAGAGCCCCCGTATCAAATTGTACTATCATGATTTGGAGCGTGTCCTGTATAATCACTCTATCATGCATTATGACAGTCAGTATAATAAACTATAAAATTATGATATAATGTTTTACAACTCTTTATATAGAATTTTAATGCCCACAATTGCCCACTCAGATGTTACATATTTGTTACATTTGGGGTCCATATGGACTAAAAAGAGCTAAGCTTAAAAATAATAACAATAATAATAATACAACAAATCTTCGTTATTGTCTTCATACCTCTGTGTAGACAATATAAAATCTGAGTTCCCAACAGTCTGATTTGTGTGGATATATTGTTTGCAAAATCCAGTCTTGTTTTGGTTTAAAAGATATTGATGTTGAACAATTATTTATACACTGGCCATCACTCTACAGCAGCTGCAGGTGTTAAGTAGCTGAGCATCTGGTATAAATACTATTGTTTTTGTTTTGCCTTCACATCTCTCTGGCTTTAGTAGGGAGTTTATGTTGACAGGGAAGTGTTGCCAACCTCCTAAACAAGAACAGCTGTAACCAGTTTCAAGTAATGGGTCTTTGGCCGCCACAGACAGCTAAAGGAGCATATGGCATGAGGCTGCACCTGTCATCAAGGCCATCCCTCTAGATATTTATAGCCAAACACTAATAACAATAGAAAAGGGAAAACAAAACAAAGTGACACCATCTCCTGTGTTTCCAAATTGCAGTTTTATTCTTTCTGCAAAAAAAAAAGAAAAAAAAGCCATGTTTATTTTTGTTGGCTTACAATTAATGTTTGAATGTTCAGCTCATCTCTCATCTCATTCCCATTGTAAACCATTCTAACACGCACACATGCAGTCGCACATGCATGCGCACACACGCACATAATTGCATAAATTAAACATAACCTTATAATGTGGGGCATCACACTATGGAAAAAGCTGAATTAGAAAGATTATACCTTCCCGTCCTGCAATAGCCATGATTATTACCTTGAACTTTGATCGTATTAACCCAAAGTGAGTCATGTACTCTGGGCAGCCTTCTGATAATTTCCACCAAGTTTCATTAAAATACACCAATCCATTCTCAGTTTTTTTTATAACAGCCAGATAGACAATCAGTCCAACAGAATGGGAAGAAACATGACACCTGTCCAACTCTGTCGGCAGAGGTAAGTTACATCCTATGAACTGTGAAACCAAACACTAGTATTAGTGCATGTATCATAATGTATCACCAATATGCCAATATCTTTTGATAACAGCACTACTGCTTATGCATCTTATTACCACATACCTTATTATCCATTCCTGTATCCTAGCAAATACATTCCACATTAATAAAGTACTTTTAGTTTTCTTTCCTTTCTTATAATACATATTAATTATAACACTTGAGGTTGTTATGAAATGAGTACTGGTGCCCACAAGCCCAACAACCCAGTGCCAATATCAATTAGCACAGAAGTGTTTTTTTGCCCAACGTGTTAGAAGATATAGAACAGTGTTAATGATATCACTACATTTCTACATGTTTTGCACAAAATTAGCCTAATCTCAAACTTGCCACAAATTATGTACAGTATGTCTCTGTACTGTAAGTAGTCTATTATTAGTACTCCGTTTTAAATGATAAATTATACCACCTTACAAGGCTCGTGGTCTTGACAAATCCTCTTCATCCTATCGTTGGAATGTCAGTTTACATTTATTTCCTTATTGGTATGGGCTCCATCTTTAGACTGTGATACAACAGTGGACTTGATATGCTTATTAAAAGGGCTGTAGAGCAATGAACTCTAAAACATTTGGACAAAATATTTTGTATTATTAGTTGTTATGTAGATGTAGATTTAGGCCTATCCAAGTGCAAAATAACTTTACGTTTCATTGTATTTGCTGGTATTTGTAATTGGTAATTTTTTTAAAATTCAAAACGTCTCACTATACTGTAACATGGACTGAATCAAAGATTGATTAAATTCTGTTTCAGTAGTTTTCTTAATTCACCAGTCAACTTTTCCCATAAGCTCATGTATGAACGCTTAAATGGGATTTGCAAATATGGGATTTGCAAATATGGGAAGGGCATCTGGACCGTAGCAATACAACACTGAGCCAAAACCTACTACTACTACTTTATTTCACATTTCGTCGCCTTGCTAAACTAATGGCCTACAGTATGTCATTTTTTTAAAAGTTTTTCAGGAAAAATAAAAAACTGATCCAAAACAAAACTATATGATATTTCTTAATCATTTCACCCAAAATGTTTATAACAAATTATGACTGTTTAAATAGAAATAACACTGTCTGTCAGTTATGTAACATAAGAGATTTAAATAGGTTTAAATAGGATTAAATCTGACTTAGGCCTAAGTCACACAAGGGAGTTAGGCCATTATACTAAAAGGGGAGTGAACAGCATGATCCTTTTCAATTAGGAGATGGGTGATTTTACCAGAGGTGGCCAGTGTCATGAGGAGCTGACTTAGGCAAAAATATAATTTTCCTCAAAAAATGACTTAGGCCATTAGTTTAGCAAGGTGACGATTTATTATTGTTGTATATATATGTTATTTGGACTTGCAAATATTTTAAACATGATTGAGAAAGTCCTTGCTTCACATCACCTCCTGCTTATATTTCATTTAAACACGGTCACTACATTACTTTTTTTATTATCAAAGCCCCCACCTAACTAACTATGCAATCGTATCTATCCCATCCTTGCATACTGTTACAGACCAAATATCGCCTTCATCTGAGCAGATGATTCAGGCTTCAGTTATCAATGGTAAATTGCTCTGTATTAATCCATCTGTTCTTCAAAAAAGACAATTTGGACTTTACAACCCTCTACGCCCACACCCTCATCATCCAGCTCTCTGCATGCCAGCCCCTCACATTCACTGTACAGTCTGCAAGCTCCAAATCAACTGGCCATCTGCGGGGTAGAGAAAGGAAAGGGGAGGCCTGTGATTGAGTGAGGAGGGGATGGAGGGCTGATGAGTCCCGACTCCAGATGTGACTTCATGCCAAGCGTGGCAGGAGGAGGGCATTGATCCAGGGGGAGGGTGAGAGCGAAAAGGTTATGAGATGAAGAGAGTGAATCTCGCCAAGGAAGAGGTAGAGGTGAGAGCAGCGTTTGTAGAGACACAAAGAGGGACAGGGAGTCACAGTTGTCGCTAACGAGTAGAGGGCAGAATAATAAAACAGCTGGTCTCGGGTTGACATTGCCATAGAATAAGGACTGGGAGAGGATAAACAAACTATGGGGACCGAAGCGGGCCGGGGCAAGGCAGATGGGGCACGGAGCCGGGGCCAGGCACGGTGTGGGCCATATGTGAGAGGCAGCTGATGTGTGAAGCGTTATACCCAGCAGTGCCACTGCTGTGTGAGAGGGCACCTTGGCCCTCCTCGGAGCCACTCAGACAAACACTGCCCATCCCTCCTCATTTATATGGCTTCTCATTAGTTAGAGTGGAAGATGAGAGAAGAGTCTGCATCCCTGGCACTTGGTAGTGAAGTGCATTACAATGTTTTATACTGTTGTTGTCGTGCAGTGAGGTAAGCACAAGAATAAAAATGTGCGCTTCATTGGAATCCACGCTATCGTGAATTGGTGCAGCGGTTTACCGATCATACTTTTTGGCATCCATCGTGAAATCCACATTGATTACACCAGGCGATCAGTGCACAAGAAAATCGCCACCCGGACTGCGCAGTCATCTGCCTAGGCGACTTCAACCGGACAGACTTAAAAAAGGTCTTTCCCAAATTCCACCAGCATGTCGCCTGCAGTACCCGTGGTGACAATATTCTTGACCACTGCTACACGCCCTTCAAGGATGGATACAAAGCTCTCCGCCGCCCACCGCTAGGAAGCTCTGACCACGACGCCATCCAGCTGCTACCTGCCTACAAACAGAGGCTAAAAAGGGAGCCGGTCGTTGAGAAGGAAATCCGAATCTGGTCTGAGGACACAGACGCTATACAATCCTGCTTCTACCAGACTGACTGGGGGATGTTTAAGAACGCCGCTGGGAATAACATCAACGAACTCTCAGACTCAGTCACTGGCTTTATCAGCAAGTGCATAGATGACATAGTCCCAAAAAAGACAGTTCGGATCTATCCCAATCAGAAACCATGGATGGACAGCGGAGTACGTGCACATCTGCATGAACGGGATGCTGGTTTCAAATCTGGCGACGTGGAAACGCGCAACACGACGCGCGCGGCCCTAAACAGCGCCATCAGGAAGGCGAAAAAGGCCTACACAAAAAAGATGCAAGACAAACTCAGCAATGGCGACATCAGGAGCACATGGCAGGCAGTACACACCTTGACAGACTACAAAACAAGAACCAGAAGCGAGGTGAACCCGCCTGCCTCCCTCCCCAACGAACTGAACACTTTCTACGGCCGGTTTGAGATCAGCTCCAACCGCGGCAGCCAAGCGGGGCCATCAGCAGCACCAGCAGAGGAGAACCCTCCTCTAACCATCTCGGAGAGAGAAGTGCGTACAGCCTTCACACGGGTCAACATCCACAAGGCAGCCGGACCTGATGGGATTCCAGGCCGGGTCCTTAAGACATGTGCAGACCAGCTGGCGGGTGTCTTCGCTGACATCTTTAACCTCTCCCTCTCCCTGGCTGTGGTCCCTGCAGGGTTCAAAATGTCAACCATTGTGCCCATTCCCAAAAAGGCCAAAGTGACATGCCTGAACGACTGGAGACCTGTTGCTCTCACCCCGATCGTCAGCAAGTGTTTCGAGAAACTGGTGAGGGAATACATCAGCTCCACGCTACCTGCCTCGCTGGATCCGTGGCAGTATGCATACCGCAAAAACAGATCCACCGACGACGCTATTGCCATGGCTCTCCACACCGTCCTCTCGCACATGGACAACAAGCTGCTGAAGGACAAATATGTACGTATGCTGTTCGTGGACTACAGCTCAGCATTCAACACCATTGTCCCAGCAATACTTGACAAAAAGCTCAGACACCTAGGGCTACACCCAAGCATGTGCGACTGGATACAGGACTTCTTGTCCAACCGACATCAGGTGGTGAGAATGGGCAGCATCACATCCGACCCCCTGACCCTCAACACCGGAGCACCCCAGGGATGCGTGCTGAGCCCTCTCCTCTACTCCCTGTACACGTATGACTGCATAGCCACACATGTCTCCAACACCATCATAAAGTACGCGGACGACACGACAGTGATAGGCCGAATCGTCAACAACGACGAGTCTGACTACAGAGAGGAGATCAAATCACTGGCACACTGGTGCCGCGAGAACAACCTCTCTCTTAACGTCGACAAGACCAAAGAACTGATCGTGGACTTCAGGAGGCCGCGGAGAGACCATGCGCCCATCCTCATCGACGGTGCTGCAGTGGAAAGGGTCAGCGAGTTCAAGTTCCTCGGAGTACACATCGAGGAGGACCTCAAATGGGAGACGCACTCCACACACGTGAGGAAAAAGGCTCAGCAGCGACTGTACTGGCTCCGCCGCCTGAAGAAGCTTGGAGTAGGACGTCGCATCCTTAGGCTGTACTACAACAGTTCTGTTGAAGGCATCCTAACAGGCTGTGTCACGGCCTGGTACGGGAACTGCACTGCCCGAGAAAAGGTCAGCCTACAACGAGTAGTGCGATCGGCAGAGCGGATAATGGGAATCGAGCTCCCAGCGCTCCAGGAACTGTACAAAAAGCGGTGCGTGGTCAAAGCCAAGCGCATCATCAAGGACAAGCACCACCCAAGTCACAGACTGTTCAACCCCCTACAACGACCGCGACCGGGCAAGGGGCTCTACCGCAGTATCAAGAGTTCCACCACCAGGTTTTGGTGTAGTTTCAATCCAGCTGCTGTCAGAATGCTGAATGGGGCATAAGCCTGGATGAGTTCAGCAGCCTGACAGCAGGCGGCGCAGACTTTTCTGGCTCTTCCTGAACACACCTGTGGATTATACCAGGGACAATGACTTGGACTTTAGCCCCCCCTCGGACACACCTGTGGACTACACCAGGTACAAATGACTTTTTGTTGCACTCCCTCATGGAGCTACATGCGGATTATACTAGGGTCAGTCCACTCTAGGTGGACACGCACTGACCTTTTGCACCTTAATCCCTTGTATAACGCACTGACTTTTTTTGGGTCTTTTTTTTATTGTGCTCCTTTTTCCTCTAAGCACCTTAACGTCCATTGTCTATCATGCACAGTATAGTATAACATGCACAGTATACAATACATTGCTGCTATGCTCAGGCACCTTAGTTTAGTTTTTTTTTGTTTTTTTTTTATTATCTCAGGTAATTTGTAAATATGTAGATAACTTGTCTGGCCTTCTGTTGCTCTCTTGTTTTGATCTCCTTCCCACCTGCCCCCCACCCTCTTCTTCTCCCCCCCCCCCTCTTCTTTCTATGGAAACTAACGTTGCGATGGGAACGATGTACAAAAAAGAATTTCACCCACTTTTTTACCTTGTAAACCTGTGATGTGACAATAAAACTGATTCTGATTCTGATTCTGATTCTGATTGATTGGTGGTAGTGAAATATTTTTCTTTTTTCCCTTCATTTATAACATGCCCTTGCAACATCTCTGCTACTTTGCGTCTCTGAGTGTGGATAGCTGTTTCCCTTCAGTGTGACATCGGTACAAATGATCGTTTCTGTCTCATGTGTGTTGGTTCTCATTAACACTCAAACAGAGTCTCGCTGCGTCTGCAGCAAAATATCATATATTTGCCGGGCACGTGAGAGGGTTTTCATTTGAAATGGCTATGGAGCTGTGAAGACATGTATATTGTTGTTCAAAATTATTCATAAAAACAGACAGCAGGTCTAAGAGTTTTACACTCATTTCAAAGCCATTAAAGAGAAACATGATGGAAAAGAGTACTTGGGGTTGTAAAAGAATACTAATGTTTGAGCAGATTTTATGGTCTTATGCTCATGATTAACGAGCTCTCGCTCTCTGTCAGAAGCTTAGAGTCTGCTTTGTCAAAGAGATGTATCATCTGTGAGAGTAAAAAGTTTTGCAGGTTGTTGCATTTTTATAGCAGCATTTTGATGGACGATTATAGTGAAGAACTGTTTTGCAAAGCCATAACTCAGACCCAGAGTCATTTTCAGCTCAACACATTCAACATCTATGTTTACTAATTTGCCAGGTGATGTCATAAAAAGGGGACAGTCAGTCATCCGCAGCCATAACAGGGAGGGGAGGAAAACGATAGCATTTTTAAAGTTAAACTGTCTTAAATGTGTATCTAATAATGTCAATGTTGAAGTGACATAGCAGAATGAGCCTGGGTTTATTAACCTAAAAAACAATGTATTCACTGCAGCTGGGATATACACCATTGTTTTACTATTCCAGTTGCATAAACATCTCATTTAGATTCTGAACGCGTCTCTTTTCCAGTTTGCTTTCAGAATACTAATGTGCAATTTTGTGGGAAAGTTGCCCGCCCAGACTTTTGGAGTTCTCTAGACCTGCTTCCTCTCTAATCAACTGTAGTCCTCAACTTGTTTTCACTCTCAGAATAGCACACTGAAATCCCCTGGATGAGGGAAATTTTAAGGAATCATTTGTATTGTTTAGCATTGTTGATGCCCTAATACAGAGAGAGGTCTTTGTTAATGCCCTGCATAATGGCAAGCACTTCACACATACAGTATGCAGTATGAATGCACATTATGGCATGATTCCAATTAAGGACACCACTCATGTTTGGTATTAACGGCTCACTAAAAACTAGACGCTTCACTTAGCTGGGTGTGGTTTAGCAGGCATTGCACGCCTCTGAACAACAAGGCAGATAGCGAGGACTTGTGAGGTGAGCGAGTGCCCAGGCTGAGCAGCCAATGGCCTCACCCCGTCGCCAAGTGCACCGTCTGAGTTGCATACCAATAGGGTGGGAATCAGCTAAATCTATTTAGAAATGTAGCAGGTATTGACATCGTTGTCTTCAGGACAGCAACGTGGAATCTGCCATTCCATATTCACTCCCCAAGCAGAGCACAGACTAGGTCGGAACGGCCAAATTAAAGGGTTATTTCTGAACTCTAGCTGACCGACACCAGGCGCTGGGTCCAGGAGCTTTCCTTTCCCTAATCCGCAAAGGAATCCTACCCGACAGCCCCAATGCATTGTCTCCGCTGTAGTCACCGCGATTTGTACCGCGACGGTAGAACAAGCAGGTTTCTGCTCCAGATAACAGTGGCCAAGAAAATGCTACACCACAGGATCTGGACTTGTGCGGACATGCAAAATTAATGTATCATCACAGTGGATCTACTAGAACGATGGGAAGTCGAGCTGGACATTGCACACAGGCCCGCGGCCATATGGGTTAAATGACAATAGCTCTTCACCGTTTATATCACAACGGAGCTAACAATGTCAGCACTCCACCAGTACAGCGGGCTCCCGGACACCCGCAACAACAGCAGCCAGACAAGGCACTGTTACACAAATCCAGCTAGCCATCCAGAGTGCTGTATGTGGATCAAGGGGGTTCAAGCCGGCTGGGTTCGACTCCACAGATGAACCAGTATCAGTGACAGTGATATCAGTTCTCCGAGACGAGTACACAATAACAGATTGGGGATTGCGATATCATGCGATGTCATGACTCATTCTTCAAACGAGAAAACCATCAGTCATTATAATATGCTCCCACCACAGTCACCACTTATTCCTCATTCATAATGAACAACTGACTGCAGCGCTTGTATTAATATGCTCGCATGTTAATGCCAGGTGTAAATTAAACCTTTGAGCACTGGTTCAACCACTGGCCTCCTTGGGAAACATTTGTACTGCATGTTTTCTATATCATTTTGAATTGAATTGCCTTCACCTGGTGTCTTTCTCTTCCTAGCCGTATAAGCAGGAATCCGGCACTCAAGGTAAATGTAATTAACTTCTCATTGGGCTAGAAAGCCTGCAGAATAAGGCATTGACCCTATCTTGGAGGACTCGAATTATAATAATGACCAATATCCTATTTCTGAATTCAGAAGAAAAGGTATTAGGAGGATCGAACAGCATCAGATCCATTAACATAAAGGTTCAGGGACTGTGGTCACACAAGATTGTGGTGATAGGCCGTGTTCCATCCTGCTCTGAAAAAAAGTTTTTTTTGGTAAATCAATGCAGTCCCATCTTTAAACCCATCTTTCTGGAGGCCGAAAGAGGAGCTAGTACCAGTTTCCCTGTAGACAGACGACCCCCCCCCTCCTCTTTTTGTACATATTTTGTATTTCCTCATGCTTTTTTTGTATATAATTTTTTATTTTTCCATGCTTCCCCCCCCCCTTTCTTTTTGTACATATATTTTTTAAATGCTTTTTTTGTACATAGTGGTACTTTTTCTGTATTATCTGTATTTCATGTTGATTTTTGAACTGTTTGGTTGCTACTATATATGTCTATGAAATTAACTCAAGGACCCCAACGGAAACAAGTCCGCAAGGACTTTTTTGGCCGGACCTTTTAGACAAAAGCATTATAAATGTAACTGTGTTGTTTTACATTCTTTTGCCTAATAAAAAATTCAATCAATCAATCAATCAATCAATCAATCAATCAATCAATCAATCAATCAATCAATCAGTCACAAGATTGTATCTGCTATTTTAACCGATTGTATCTGCAATCGTTGTACCATACTGTATTTAACCTCCGGATTTGTTTTAATCCAAATTGTACTATTATTACTTTCAGCAGTAACTTTCATTTGAACCATTGGAGCATATGAAGCAGACCGTAACCCCACTTTTGCCTACCAATTTCTGACTAAAATAGTTATTGTTTCTGATGCTACTGTTACCACTGGACTCAATGGAATCATTTGATTGAGGCCTAAAACATTTAATTGGTTGTTTTATTGCTTTCTATGTCACTTTTTATTTTTCAGTGTCCCTTATGTTTTCAAAGCACTGTGATGCTGCACCTTTACTTTTAACACATGCCCGCCACACACACGTTGTACTTCACCTCAAATGTCTCTGTTCTTTCAGCTCTCTCCCTCCCCTTCAACATCTCCCATCCACTTGACAGTTCAGACTTGGTGTTATTTTACGCTTCAATGTCCGGTGCACTCAAACCAGCAATCTTACCCACTTGAGATGTACAGCTTCTTGACCTTGTCTGAATTCAATTTGTCAGATGTCTGGGGTTCTCTAAAGGATGCCTTGTTCAGACAATCATTCATTTATAATGAAATTAGGGAATCTACCTTTGACTTCTACACTGCAGTCGACATCAAGCCCACTTCAGTAAATGACTCATTCTGTCTAGACTGTCTAGAGAGTAGCCTACTGACTGGAACAAAGTTCAGATTGTATTATTAGGGGGCCAAGCATGTAGTGCTGTGGTCTTTTCTTGTTTCTCTATGTTTTATTATTATTCTTCCGCCGTTTTACGCATAATCGCAGTGTTAGCATTGCAGACCATGCAGTCGTTTTTTAGGAAACTCAGCAATATGGTAGAGGGCTATGTCACACTGCGAAGACACGAAACCCACAACCATTGGCCAAAGTGGTGGCGCCACAGCAATCAATGAAATGCAAAACTTTTGAACCGGTTTAACTCATGCCCTGTTGAAAACGTCATTACACATGTACGTCTCCTCATGCCGAACAACTTTGCCACTTTGACTTTTGACCTCTGACCTTTAGATCTCCCACCATTTTTAATGATATGAAAAATGAAGAGCTTTGGACCTATATTTGCAGTATGGTTTGTGTGTGGCATTTAAATTGCCACACACAAAACATGACAGTATTAATTAATGCATGCACACTTTTTAAAAACAACATGTATGACATATTTCCTTGTGAAAATAGCCGATCTACAAGCTCACGACTTTTCGGATAGCAAAGCGTTGTGAGCTTGTAGAGCAGCTATTTTCACAAGTTTTGGTTCCGAGGAGACATCAAATTTCTCTATTAGTAAAAGGTTTGTGAACAACTGATCTAGAGTAGTGATAGTGATACAGGGGCTTGGTTCATGACTGAAGGCAAGAGTTTAATGCTCATCAACAGACACCATTAAGGTGGCCAAAGCTCTAGCTCAATTGGTAGTGTGGCAGCCTAAGAGTCCAAAGGTCAAAGGTTTGTTGTATTCCTTGGCCCCCATATCGTTGCTTGCAGCTATATTATTGTTGTTGTTTTTCCATAGCAATGTATGCAGTGGCTTTGCTATTTAATAATACGTTCAGCAGCATACTAGCTACTGCTCCAAAGTAATCATGAAGTTGTATTAAGCTCTAAATGTCTAAGTGTCATTAGTGCATTTGAAAAAATTGGAATGTTGAATGCGACTATATTTTGATTACCTTTTAAAAATTATCAATTGAGTACCGTAATATTTCTATAGTAAGTGACTCTCAACAAACATGCAAAGTATTACTGGATTGTAACCAAATGCTATCAAGATAGTCCATGGGCTCATTTTGAGCAAAATATGAGCCAACAGTAGTATAGGATGAAGTATGACATGGCCTCATGTAGCCCTCCTGTTTCTGTTGTGTGAGGCGGCTTGATGTACAAGTACACCCCCCTAGACATGACGCTAGTATGTCGCAGGGATGGACCTACAGTAAATGTATTATAAAATACTTACGTTAATATAATAATAATAATAATAATACCTGAAAGCTACAGTGTCCGTTTAGTTATGTAAATGTCCCATGGCTGTCCCTTGTTGTTAATGCATACACAGTAAAGATCTTTAGTGTTAATTTATGCATTTGTTAAATTAACACTCAGAACGTAACTGTGCATACACACCCAATGCCTTCCTCAGGCTCAAGCTTGTAACATCTGTGGGGAGTCCTGCTTTGCTGGGTCCAATATACCGGAGAGGGCCTTCACATAGATCCCTGCCTCAGTTTCCAATCCATCAGTTTTCCACATGCTGCTTGTGAGGCATCTCACACACTAATTGCTGGCTGGTCTCGGTAAAACATTGCGATGGAGGGAAACTAATTGGTCCAGTTTTATAATTCCCCTTTTCATCAATTGATTATCCATCAGATGTATGAGGCATGAACAGCTCCTCGGGAGAAGGTCACTGTAAGTATACCATTGATCAGCCTAAGATTCATGCTGTGCACTTTTTCTATAAACTCCATGTGCGACAGGCTACTGGCAGAACATTGTTGCTGTTGTATAACCGATTAAATGTGTGCCTTGTACAAATGGGCCTTGTCATCATCAGACTATGGGAGCCTTTCTCATATTCCACAGAGAAAAACAGCATCTAGGATTCTGCTGAGTAGTCGCGTTGATGGAGTGCGGATGCTGCTTACTGGAGTACGCCATGATTTTATAATTAAGTGACCAAATACAGTACAATATGCGGGTGGCCTGCATCAATTACTTTAAAATGTAGGCAATAAGATCTAATTAGGTTGATATTCATAATATAGACATAGCAGCCAGCTCACATCTTGTGAAAGAAGCTTTCCTACTCTGAGCTGGGTGGCAATCTTTCTTTCTTAAAGGTAGGGTAAGTGAGTATGTGTTAAATAGCTCTATATTCTGTTAGTACTCATTGTTATAGAGTGTTTGTTCAGTAACAGGAGTCTCCATGTCTCTCCAGCTCTTAATTAAACAGAAAATGCACGTTCAGGTCGGGATACCAATTTTAAGAGCTCAGACAGGAAGTGAAATTGGAAGTGATGACACAAAGAAGTTAGCAGACAACATTAGAACTGGAACACTAATACAAATTAAGCCGATAATAAATGGGTGCTCTCTTCTGATTGGCTGAAATTTTGCAACCCATCTGAACATTTATTTTCTGTTTATTAAAGAGCTGGAGAGATGGGGAGACTCCTGCTACTGAGCAAACACAGTGCTTTAACCTTTAAACAAAACAACTAGCTTTAACCCTCTTGGGAGGGGTTCCACTTGGCTGCCATTGACTAGCTAATGCACAGTAGGCCTATATTTTGTAGTGTGCAGTGTGTTTTGTAGTGTGTGTGTGTGTGTGTGTGTGTGTGTGTGTGTGTGTGTGTGTGTGTGTGTGTGTGTGTGTGTGTGTGTGTGTGTGTGTGTGTGTGTGTGTGTGTGTGTGTGTGTGTGTGTGTGTGTGTGTGACACATCACATGAAAACATAATGAAAACGTAAACAACTCTCAATCTAATATAGCTGTTTCGGTCAATATAGAGAGCAGATGGTTCAAATCCCATCTGAGGGGTAAGGGTATCCACACAGTGTGGACTCCAACATCTTATTTTCCACTTAATGTTTAATTTATACTCTGTCTTAAGGCAAATTGCACAAACATAAATAAATAGCCGATCTAAGCTCACAATGCATTGCATTGCTTTACCTTATCTCATTCCACGCAAACATAGCCGATAAACAAGCTCTGATCTTTACCATGTCTCATCGTACCATACATCCTAGTAGGCTAAACCCGAGTAATAGCTCAAGGCTTTGCGTTGCTTGTTGTTAAGTACATTTCCACCAGTTTGATCACTGTGGCTTCTCATCTCCTGTCATTCAAAAGTTGCCCCTAGATGATTAATCTTAGATCATTCACACCTGCAAATAATCATGGCCAACACCATTAACCTGGGTGACCCCCAGTTCCCTGTTCTGAGCATTTCTCTAATGCTGGGTCAGTTCCTGCGCTATCCATCACTCCAGTCTGACAAGCTCTCCAGACACCATGAGAGGTGAACAGCATGTCTTATTGATCTCCTGTCAATGCTTAGAATAGACCAAGAAGAAACAGATATTTTGCTCTCAGTGGAGGATTTTAGGTGGAAAAGAGGGGACAGTTTTTGACTTTGCTGTAGATAGAATGACTGGCTGTTTTTGCACTCAGAAAACGTCTGAATTTTGTGTGGTCAACTGTTATTTTGGAGAATAGATACTGTAACCAGAAATGTGTTTGTTATCATTATTGATTAAATATTGTGGCAAATCCTACACATTTATTATGGAGTACTTTTTAGTGAGATAATGGATAACTGATCAAGCGTTTTGGACCGCCAGTTGTGTTGAAATAAGAATTAGAATTGTATTATTGTCTCTTTTACATTGTGGATAACATGGTCAATGGATAAAATATCAACATTTATGTTAATAAGAGTATATTAGCTTAAAACCATAACTTGGCTTCAAGATAATTATGTAAATAGTATGCATATTTCAATTCAGTTCAACTTTATTATCACACAGTTAATCTTACCTGAGTGTACAGGATCGGGCGCTGTGTTTAGGATTTGTGGCATTTTTTGCCAAACAGGCCCCTCCCACAAATTCTGGAAGCCAATCATAGCCAATCGGAATAGAATATGAAAAATCTGGCTCATACATCTTGATCACATGACTGGAGAGAGAATCTGAGAATGTGTGCCGATTTGTCTGAGTTTTGGACAAAATCTGTAGGAGTTGCAAAAAGTGAGTTTTTAAGAAAATGGCGGAAATGGGCATGTCCTACACTGTATGATCTAGGTTCAAGAGTTAGAGGCCCAAATGTGAAGCGACGTGTTATAGTACCACCATGAGGCTGATTTGAAACATTTTGACAGAAAGAAAATCCCACGGACAGGGATGAAAACATAATCCCCTCACCGGGCTGTTCCAACCTGGCAGAGATAATGAAAGCAGTGCACACAATACAAACATGCAATAATCCAACATACAGCACAATTTACAATTTTAGACATTTAGCAGGTGCTCTAGACTAGAGTGACTTACAAAGTGCAAGATCAGAGTAAATGGTATGAACCCTAGTCACAAACAACAGGGTAATGGCCATGTAAGTGCTAAATAATAATAATAATAATTGTATAATAATTGTATATAATTGTCCCCAAGGTTAAATTCCTTTCTACAGATCTGTACAGTGTCAGACAACAGTTCATACAACACCACACATTAACAAAATACAATGGCAGACAGCAGTGCACACTCGTCTAGGCATTATGTTTAAAGGGTAAGACCACTTTAGTAGAGGTTTGGGTTGTGTAGTTACCTTGCCATGATGTAACTCCAAAGGTGGGCAAGAAATCAAAAATAATTGTTCCATTGATTAGAAATTGATAATTCAAAATATGCTCCTCATTGACTTACATTGTACGGTAAAACAGCTCTCAAAGTCACTCTTTTAGCACATAAATGAACCCAAACATAGCTGATTCAGACAATATAGACTCAGAGCATCACCAAACCCAGTACTGTTAGTTTTTTTTATAAAAATGTCAACTTCCTGTTGATTTTACTATTTGAAAATCTGGTTCCTGATCCGCCGATCCAGTCCGGGTTTTCTACTGAAATGGCAAAATCAACAGGAAGTTGACATTTTTATAAAAAAAAAAAAACAGTACTGGGTTTGGTGATGTTCTATATTGTCTGAATCAACTTTGTTTGCGTTCGTTTTTGTGCTAAAAGAGTGACTTTGAGAGCAGTTTTACCGTACAATGTAAGTCAATGAGGAGCATATTTTGAATTATCAATTTCTAATCAATGGAGCAATTATTTTTTATTTCTTGCCCAACTTTGAAGTTACATCATGGCAAGGTAACTACACAACCCAAACCTCTACTAAAGTGGTCTTGCCCTTTAAGGTAGTCTATCAGGCAGGGGGGTTCAGGCAGTTCATCCCACAGCCAGGAGGGAGAAGAGTAGGACACTTGGAGTGATGGCCAGGTTTTAATAGGGAAGGGATGGACAGACAGACAGACAGCAGTAGTCTATCTGTACCATGTTAAATATACGTAAATGGGAATAAATGATCAGACTCTGAAGTGATAGTATAGTAGACTTCAGATATTACAATGGTGGTTTGTGTCCGGTTCATTTATGCATTAGTGGTGCGCATATCAGGCTTTTCCCAAAGTGAGCCCTCCGTGCACAGCTCTGTACCTGTGCACGGAGAGAAGTACAGTATAGGGTAAAGTGGAGGGATTGAGTGGGTGTGATGTCCTGTTCTATTGAGTTTGCAAAGCATGCAATGGCCTTGTTGTTTAGTTCTGTGTGGTTGGGAGTGGAAAGACCTCAAGTCTCCTTGCAGCAGTGTTGGTTATATACCGTACATACAGTACATGAGTTTGGCCCGGTTCGTAACAGATGACATGTATGTTAGTAGCTAGCATACCAGGTAAACATTAAACCTGGCATCTGTCTAAACATGCAATCTAAATATCATCCCTAGAATTTGTGGTCAAGCAAACAACATATAACATATGTGAACATCTAACCAAAATACATGTTCATAGTATAACTAGCCTTCAAAAAAAAAAAAAAAAGGGGGGGGGGGGGGGGGGACAAGGGGGTGAGGTACTGTAAAGTCAGAAAAGTCTACTGTGGAAATTGGGGAGTTAATCTACAGCCCTAAATGGGGGGGTGGGGGGGGGGGGTCATTTTACAACCACGAGGGAGAGGAGTATAGGACACCTTTGGAGTGATGGGAGGGACAGACAGAAAGGAATAAATTATCAGACACTGAAGTCAGTAGACTAATAAACGTCAATGGTGATATTGCAATGGTGGTTTTAAGTGCCTGGTTCATAGAATTCATGCATTAAAATCCAGACCTGAGACAGTGTAAGTACATGATGCATTAAGTCACTGAGGGGAACGATCGAGTTTGGCTATTCAGGAAAGTTGACAGTGTGCCTGAGAAAAAAGAAAGCTCTTCAGCTATAATATATATTATATTAATTTATGCTTCGTCGTATGAGAGTGTCTCACCCCGAACATAACACATCTACAAGCTCACATGTTTGGTGCGCAATGCCATGGTATGATGAAGTATGAATCAGGCTTAATGGACTGAGGTAGAAACTGTTACTGTATGTTCATTAGTGCAGGACCAAATGACAGGGTATTGCTTGCCATCGTTAGGGTGTAACAACTCATTGTGTTGCAGCTGTATATTCACACACACACACACACACACGCGCACGCACGCACGCACGCACGCACGCACACACATGCATGCGCACACACACGAAAACAAAAATCCTGTCAAACTCAATAAACATATTGTTTAAAATCAATACTGTATATAATCTTAAAAGTGTTCAAATATAGTTTTTGAATGTTGGGACCAAGACAAAATACCTTTTGTTCAATGTGGCCCAAAATACTCCAACAATTAAAGGGTACAGTCTGTATTTAGTGAAAGCCTTTGTCTCATTTCACATCCAAAATAATTAGCACAGGGAGCTAAAATGTCAAACAGTGCGTCACTGTCCCTAATACTTACTAAGGCTCACTGTATAATTCACAGCTGCTCTCTTCCTAGGAAAGGAAACTTCAAACAGTGCTTTTCTACTCATCCCCTTTCTCAGCCTCCGAGGCGATGTTTTAATTCCTTATTAAGTGCACCGATACAAACATTGTTGTGCACAAAAGACCACATTTCCACACTAATAAAGCATAGGGAATGTGCTAAGTGGAATCGACTTTGAATGTAATATGTCTTAAGAGCCTCATTTGAAATAAAAACAAAATTATAATTGTTCCTGTGTGACAATAAAAGGAGGACCAGGTCCCTTTGAAATCCCTGGGAGGTCTTCCAAGTGTTTGCAAAGATAAATTTAGAAACTGATGTAAAACCACCATCCCTCTTTGCAACGTTTAGAGTATCATACAAATAACATTATCCTATAAAGAAATTAAACCATTTTGTTGTTTGTGATGATACACAACCAAGTTTCTGGTATTCCTCAGTGAAAGGGAAATACATGGCCCTGCTTTCAAGTCGTTCACTTACAACACCCACATCTGTCTGTCTGTCTGTCTGTCTGTCTGTCTGTCTGTCTGTCTGTCTGTCTGTCTGTCTGTCTGTCTGTCTGTCTGTCTGTCTGTCTGTCTGTCTGTCTGTCTGTCTGTCTGTCTGTCTGTCTGTCTGTCTGTCTGTTCCAATCTCTACTGTGTTCTGTAAGTCTCTTCCACTCAAGGGGTCTGCTCATTCTCCTGACAGAACTTGCGTGGGTGCATGGGGGAATGTGAGCTTGGCATCTCAGAGTGATGATTGAAGATCCTGTCATCGGGGCATCAGCTTCTGTAGAAAACAGTGCCGCTGCCAGACCTTGATTGCACAGAGTCCTGGACCTAATCAAAATGGGCTTGATGGCACAGCCTTTGAGTGGCACAGTTATCTCAATTGGCACTTACAGGCTGTTGCCATCTGGTCTATGCTATCGCAGCAACCTTATGTCATCCCCTCTGAATAAGACAGGGTGTGCTGGTATGCTGGCACAGCAAGGACTTTGGAATTTTGGTTATAAATATAGTCATAGAAAAACTCTGTGTTTTGTATGTAGGCACCTTTGCTGTTACTATAGTATGACGCTCCAATATTGCATGTCCCATCACAACATGCAGTGTTTGTGTATGTGTGTGTGTGTGTGTGTGTGTGTGTGTGTGTGTGTGTGTGTGTGTGTGTGTGTAATACATACTATATATATATATATATATATATATATATATATATATATATATATATATATATATATATATATATATATATATATATTAGTGATGAGCGGGCTGACCCGTAACCCGCGGGTCAACCTGCGGCGCGGGTGGTCGAGTCAGGATTTCAGAGGCAATTATGCCTCTGAAATAGGCATAATATATATATATATATATATATATATATATATATATATATATATATATATATATATATATATATATATATATATTAGTGATGTGCGGGTCGGGTTTTTTCAAATAAATCATCATCATAATAGCTCAGATTTATATAGCGCTCTTTTAAGTACCCAAAGTCGCTTTAAATAGTTTTTTTTGTGTGTGTGAGAGCGGCTGACCCAGTCACCCGCAGCCCGCATAATTGCCTCTGAAATCCTGACTCGACCACCCGCGCCGCAGGTTGACCCGCGGGTTACGGGTCAGCCCGCTCATCACTAATATATATATATATATATATATATAGGGGGTCGCTAGGATTTCAATCTGCCGGTCCTAATGTCCGAATGATTAAAATTTATCGGACATCTGATAAAAAATACCGGTCATAATTATGTTTATGCATTAATTACAAGCAGGTGCGTAAATACAGCCTAACACTTAGGCCTACAGCATTATATTTTGGATTGAACTATTTGAACATGAACCATGATGAACGAGTAATATACACATTTTATATAGCAGCGTCATCTTGCACAAATACATTAATTACCTACCATTTGCGCATGCTGCGTGCGTAATGGTTTCTCAATAAACAATTGCGGACTTTGAACACATTTTTTAATCAAAGGGCAGTGCACAGAAATGGGCATTTCAGATTAATCCTTCATAACGTGGCTCAGCTGACCTGTTAGGGCAATAAATGATAGACCACTACTCACTCACAGGAGGTTATACTGTATAGTTAGACAGTGGGTGCCGTCGGTGCGTCTGTTGGGACAGCCGTGGGAAAGTTGATGAGTTGTGAGAATCTTGTCGTCTCCTCATAGAGCTATTCAGTTCAAAGTTGTAACGTTTTAACGTGTCCATCTCATAGAGTTAAAAATAGGTTCACCTTTATGATTAACGTCGTGTTTCACCTGGATGCCACAGTTGCAGTAGCCTATAGCTGTTGTGAAGACTATTTACACATCTGTGTTGGATGTTTCATCTTCAACCTGCACTGTTGTTAAACTGTAGTAGGGCAACTTCAACTTTACTCACAGGTGCCCTTGTAGTAGCCTAGTGTCTGTGACATATTCTAACTCGTAATGATACAACTTGTGTGTGACTGACTGTTAAATACACAACTTTATCTAATATAACCGGACCGCGGTCTCTGACTGACTGCCGTCAGTCCAGAGTTATAATAAATTGCGACATCTACGCAGCAGCAACAACAACTCTCTTTTTCCGGTTGTACCGGTTGTAACGCGACCTCTGATATATATATATATATATATATATATATATATATATATATATATATATATATACATATACATATATATATATGTATAGTAAAGCAGGAACAAATGCCAGCCTATTCCCGGCTACAGTATTGCCTACAGCCTATTGTGTGTGTGTGTGTGTGTGTGTGTGTGTGTTTACTGGACGTAATGTGTTTTTATTGGCTCACAGACACAGCGAGTTCCCATGGGTATCTGTGCAGCCCGCCTGCTTAGTTAGTTGTCTTCCGGATCCCAGAGAGTATGGACATAGAGTGAATTATCCTCCGCCTGTGCCAGGGACCACGGATTGACAGCCACAAAGTGTCTTACAGTAGTGAGTGAGTTATTAAGAGAGCCTACCTGTACTGCTGTTGTTATCGTGCCAACGTTGGATGTGTGCTGCAATACCTGCCCTTTGCCTGTTATTATTGCCGTCCTGTGTAAGCCTGTAACCTGCCGTTCTGCCAGTAAACGTCCTGACTGGATATTCCCTTGTCGTGGCATTATTCCACCGACTCGCCTCCAACACTACACAATGTGTACTCATAGTAGCCAAAGTAAGTCCACGACAATATAATATACATGTGTGTGTGTGTGTGTTTACTGTATATATATATATATATATATATGTTGTAATTTTAAATCTTGAAACAGCATCAACGGTGCAAGTCTCACATGTGAGATTGTTTTGGCCAGTACTAGAAACATTGAAGGACGACTCATTCTCACTCGTGTTGGGAAAGACTAACTTCTTTTGTTTTCTTAAGTTCACACACCAAAGTTCCCTGCTAGACAGCGGTAGTGACAGACAGCAGCGAGAGAAACAGCCTGAGATCAGCTGTCATACAGATACAGACGCTAATAATTGGTCCAGAATAATGTTCTTCCTCCCAAGAATAACATTGTGGGCTGTGTTAGACATCTTCGCGGCCGGCCTCTGACCCGCCTGTAGGCTGCTAAGGACACAACCTTAAACCAATGATTTTACCACTACACCACAAGGTGTGGAGGATCATAATAGCCAACTAACGGCGTAGCCGTAACCTAATTTGATATCTTACAAAAAGTTGCTTCATTCTAAAATCTTAAGGAGATTTAGGTCTGACTGTGTTTATTTTAAGGCAGAGTGTAATGTTGGGGCTTTTTTTTTATTACTCACACTGGATGGGTCCAACCGTCTTAAGTTGCTGTTGCCCCCTGCTTCCCTGTCTGTCCAGTGCTTCAACTTCAACTTGTACATCCTCAGTGAATGTTGTAGCAAGCAGTTCAACCAAAAGTCAAGTCTAACTTATAAATGACAACCACACAAACAGGGTTTGAAATGTGGGGGAGCTACAGGGAGGGATCAGCTCTGCTGAAGGAGACATGAGCTCCCGAGAAAACACGATTTGAGAAATTTAGGTGTAGCTCTAAAATATCGTATTTTCTGGTGCCACTATTTATTTTCTGTCCACGGTGTGATGCAATGTGACGTGATGTGAGCCTCACATCATTGTGAGGGTGCGGACTAGTCGACACCAACTCTGGTTGTCTGGATCACCGTCCTCCACTTCCTCCTATCCAGCATCAGGGTCTGTAGCTCTGCAGTGTTGCTGGCTCTCCTGTTTTCTCCGCAATGTGTCCATGTAGGTGGTGCGCCCACTTCCCCTCCCCTAGCTGTGCCTCGGGTTGGCTCCCACCGTGTCAGCTAGTGGGCTCGCCATCAATTCCGGATGCTTGACACAGTGCCCAACTAGCATCATCCTTCTCTCCCTGACCTTGTCCGTGACTCACAGGGGGCCCACGTTCCTGGCGTGGTCCTCCCATGTGACATCAAGTATTGCATTCCTGCGTAGACAGACTAGACACCATCCAGGGCTTTCTCCTGCAGTACTGTGAGCGTCCATGTATCAGCCCTGTACAGCAGTACTGAGTCTGATACTGTAGCCACAAACAGCTGCCTCTTGAGGTCCTCTCCCATCTCAGAATTACACATTCTCCTCCTCCCGTACAAGGCTTTCCAGGCAAGTGCCCGCCTCTGCATTTTACAATATCAGCGGTTGGGTTTATTTGGTTTATTTGCGCATAGCAATTTCAGATATTTTATTTCTAATAGACGTCTATTACACCCCAAATTAATAATCCATACATCCATGTATGAAGAAATGTACCCAGATTAAAATGTAAATGTGTTTGGACACAGTGTGACCTTCGCCATAGGCGGCGGGTGAGCCTGACAATTGGGAAGGCTAGGAGATCTGGCGTGAGGCTGGGGGGATCGGCCAAAATAAATATTTTTTTGGGGCGGATTTTGTAAGTTTCTTTTCGGTTACTTTATAAGGATAATTCCTTTTAACAGGCCGTTCATGAAAGTCCTTGCGGGCTTGTTTCCAATGAGGGCCTGTGAGCAATTAGGGGTTAAGAGTCTTGCTCAGGGACAAATTTCATTTCATCGACACATATGCTGGCGTGGCCTGGAATCGTACCTGGGGCAACCAGGGCCTCTGGCTCCCTAGGCGGGCTCACTAACCACTCAGCTATGGCCGCCCCTTATGACGGTTTTAGGGTTAGGGTTAGGTTAGCATTATGATATTTAATTATTATTTTTGCCTTATTTTACTGATTTATTATCAAAAAATGAGCTAAATAATGCTGCACACATATATTATATATAATTTGCACAATTCCCAGAATTTCCCAGCATAACATTTGGGAAGGCTTAGCCTACCCTAGCCTATTACCCGCCGCCTATGACCTTCGCACTTTTGTATCAACCGTCCAGCGACTGTGTCCTCACAGTTGCAGTCCCAAAATGCAAAGAGACACCACTGGCTCAATTGACAAGGTTGCCAAGGGATTCAAAAAATAAGACTTGTTCTATGTGACATAAACTGCACACTGAACTATCTATTTAATATATTTAGTTTTCTTCCATATATTGTGATTTTACAAGTGGCGCATTTCATTCACATGCTGACAAAAGGCACCAGTGTTTGGCTGAAATGGCTGGGGATAGGGGTCAACACACCCAATCTTTAGCTGTGCCACATTATGTAACAAAGCAAACGCCTTCACAATTTCGTTGTAAACCTTTTCAGGCTTGTATAAAAGTTTTCCAGTTGTGGAATCGAGGCGACGGCATCTGCCCTTCAGAAGCCCGATGGTGCGCTCTACAACAATGCTGAACCCTGCAGGTGCTAAAAGATGCCCACTGCCCCCAATAGTTAGGAGGGGTTAAATGCAGAGGACAAATTCCAGGTACTGTAGGTGTAAATGTACTTGGCAAATATCCCAACAACTAAAGTGTACAGATTTATTTGGGCATAATACCCCCCCACCCATGCCTGCCTGCCACAGACATACAATTTAGGCATTTAGTAGACGCTCTTAATCCAGAGAGATTTACAGTAAGCAAGGACAACACAAGATAATACATCAAATTCATAGAAATAGTAATCTAATAATACAGTAATACATAAGTAAACCAATAATCTAATATTAACTAATACATACGTAAACCAAAAACCTACAGTATCATCAGCCTGTATATTGAAACTATAGTATGCATTTGTCTACATAACATGCTATCTAAGTTACATTTTAGCCTTTGCATAAGCCTGCAAGGTCGTCAAGGCTATAAGGCAAGTGCTACGCAAGTGCTACAGACACGCACGCACACACACACACACACACACACACACACACACACACACACACACACACACACACACACACACACACACACACACACACACACACACACACACACACACACACGTTAAAGGTTTTGGATTCTTTTAATTCAGGGTGTATATCATATTCACTGCACCCTGCACTGCAAACCTTGTGAACAAGCGTGAAGAAGATGAACAGTTCTTTCTTTCTTATTGTTTCAGTCTCTCTTGAGCTCTGTCTCTGTCTCTTATTCTGTCTCTCTATCTCACTCTCTCCCACTTGGCTTTGTCTCAACGCCAAGACGATCACCCTCTGTGGCCTGTGTCTTTCAAGTACCAGATGTGTTCTGTTGGATGTCTGCCAGGAGAGTGGGTTGGCATGAGGGGACAGACACACTGCATGCACACACACACAGAGAGCAGTATGATGACTAATTTACCTTCCGTCGTACGACGGCGTTGTGCACCAAAAATGGGCAATCTACAAGCTCACAACACGCCATGGATGTGGCGCAATGTGATGTTGTAGATCAGCTCTTTTTGTTTTAAATTGGGCTTCATGTCTATGTTTGTGTACTTGTGTGCGTGTGTGCGTGCGTGCGTGCGTGTGTGCGTGCATGCGTGCGTGCGTGCATGCGTGCGTATTACATAGAGGGGGGCACTGGATATACAAATTATGTAATTATGTAAACTCCTTTCTTTAGGCTAATTCTTCCCTGGTGTTAGACTGGGTGAGAATGAGGGAGGCGAGGAGCGTTGTTTGCCCTATTTGTACACAAACATCTTTCATCATTATGTCACCATCTTATTTATCTATTCTGCTCTGAGCAACTTTTAGCGTCTTCCAGAATTTCTACATTTGTATTTACTACCAACAAGCCACAGGGGACAGAAGCAGCAAAAAGGTTGTGCGTGATTTATTTTACTGGGTGCACTGGCCAGCCAAATCATAAAAACACCATTTGTAAAGGTACAGTGTATGTGGTATCGCCACCACTGTCTGGGGACACCTGGTCAAATAAATCATGTTCGGAGAATGAATGTCATATAGAGTCAGTTCACTCACTTACACATTTTGGTTACAAATACGCCGTTAATGCTGTTGTTGTTGTTCAAGATACAATTGAAACATAATGTATAAACAAAATATTAAATCAAATCAAAGAATATTTCAGAAACATTTCTGTTTTTTGGTGAAGTGAATAAGTATAGTACAAATATTTCTCATGTTAGTTTGATTTTTTTCCCTGTTGGACTTGGCTTTGTTTCCATCAGAGAGAGAGAGAGAGAGAGAGAGAGAGAGAGAGAGAGAGAGAGAGAGAGAGAGAGAGAGAGAGATATGTGGGATGAATAATTTGTTAATCAGTTTATAATGTCTTGTAATAATCTTTCATTATGAACACAAAACGCTAGACGCTATCTTTTGTACATCTGGATATAGAGCAGGTGTGCATCCTCTGCAAGCTTTTTGAGCGGTGGGTGGTCAGTTGCAGAAACAACTAATTAAAAACTATTATCCACCCAAGTGTTGAAAACAGCAGCACTCCAACAATTACACATGCAAGACACCTGTGTTGGGGGAGGTCCAATACCTTCTCAACAACATCATAGGATACATAATGGTCAAAATAAAATCATAGCAGATTAGCTCTATAGTTAATGTCACTTATCATTTTTAACAGCATCACAGAGTACTGTAAGGTGGGGATGATTATGTGAATGTACAAAAAGAGGGGCATTTACCCCCATACCGATTTGCTTTGAGGACAGCTAATGGCAGAAACATGTTAGCCAGAATAAAAAATACTTTGCATCTGAGCCTGTACATCTTGCATGTTTCATTTTTGGAGTGCCACTGTTGTCCACTCTGACCTTATTTTGCGCCTCTTAAATACCAGGTCTTATGTCTTCACTTAAGGCCTGGAGGCGTGGCCAATACTGTATTGGCCACTCAAAATAGCGAAACAGCATTGGCCATGCCTCCAGGTCATAAGTTAAGTCATAAGACCAAGACGTGCAACATAGGGCCCTCAGGTGGTTTGTAAAAAAAAATACCCAAAATCTGAAATTTTAATGCAACTTGAAAGCTAACTACACAATTTCTGGACTTATAAATTCATTTTATTAATGCCATTGAAGTGAAAATCATATAACTAATGAATGTATTTGTATTCTGACCCAAGTCCAGTTTCTTTCTGCACATTAAAAAGTTTTAATTAAATTCTGAGTATAAAAAGTGACCTGTTAGCGATATACAGTATTAGGCTGCGTATATTTTTTTATTTTACTCTGCACTTTCTTTGTGGCAGAGAACTAAATCAAACTTTGCGGGCTGTGGCTGTCCATGTATTCAGAAATGTTTTTCTCAGCAAGAAGCAAGAAAGAGGTTTTCTATAAAGGGTGATTTATACTTAAATGCATGCCAGTGCACTGAAAATAGCCGATCTACAAGCTCACAACGCATTGCAGCATGATGAGTTGTGAGATACCTATTTTTTGTGTGCAACACGACACACAATCAAGTTTAAATCAGGCATTATACATATTTTGAGTTTTATTCCCAACACAGTGCTGGCCCAAATCTGTTAACATTGAGTTCCCTGGCACACTTACAAATAATTACAATTTTACTGGTTGATTAGAGCCGTCAGAGAGCCATCAGAGTTGGCCCACACCCAGCCCATTAAAGTACTGTAAGATAAGCAGGTGGTTAAAGCTTCAACCCGTGGGGGTTACCAACTTGTTAAATAAATAAAATCTGAAAGACTGAATGATGGTCTGAAAGAAACACCACGTAGGCCTAGCATGTATTTAACAACCATCAACAGCTGAGCAAATACCTGTCCATGAACCTTTGAATGAAAACTATATAAACTAACTAAACTTAAACGTTCCGCATGTTTAATTCCCTCTCTAGATTATCTGAATGCAAGCTGTACAGGATGCAGCCACTTGAATAATTTCAACTTTTATAGTAATGCATACATTAGATATTTTGTGTTATAATGCAAGGACTATTCATGCTTATTAAGAATCATAATGATAAAAATAAAAATAAAACAATCTTACAATAAATGCAGGGAATCTCTGTACGTATGTCCATAATGGAACTTGGCGCGCACATCATCATCATCATCATCATCATCATCATCATCATCATCATCATCATCTTAATAATGATCATAATAATGATGATAATAATAATAGCGTAGCTATAAGGTAAGGAAATTCATGTTGGGCCACAGAGAAAGTAAAGACCTGCTGATGGTGAGCTGGCTTTCTCCTTAATAAAGCGGTTGATGTAATATTGATATCTAACGGAGAAGAAATGTCAATTGGTCATGTTGCTGATATAGCAGCACATTAAGCATGCTTTGTGTTGCATGCCTCATAGATTGAAGGGTAGAAGTATTACATGCTTTGGGAATTGAGTTCACCCTTCGGTGCGCAAAGGATGCTTAAACGTATTGTATCAACATGCAGCCCCCACCCCTATCCCTCTGTCTATGACTAGGCCTGACAAAATAGATTTGAGGCTGGAACATTATTTTACCTCTGTTGTAGCCTTCCCATGTTTGCTGTTTTGTGTTGTGTGTGTGCGTCACACGAGAGAGAGAGAGAGAGAGAGAGAGAGAGAGAGAGAGAGAGAGAGAGAGAGAGAGAGAGAGAGAGAGAGAGAGAGAGAGAGAGAGAGAGAGAGAGAGAGAGAGAGAGAGAGAGATGTAGAGACAGAGATGTAGAGACAGAGATGTGGGAGGAATAATGTGTTAATCATTTTGTATTTCTCTATTCAATCCTGAGTATGATCTGTGTCACATTGGCAAAGGATGAAGCCTCCTGCCACTTGTGCCACTATAGTGTCCAGGGGTGACGGAGAGATGCTAAGGAAACATATACAGTGACTCACAAAGGGTTCAAGTGGGCAAGTGAGCAATGATTTATATGCAAATACTCCTGCCTCTGCAGACTGCATGAATTACATTGTAGTTACACTGTAAAACCCTCATTGTTAATTAACTCAGAGAGTGCACAAATGTTACCAAACCATTTGTTACATTTGTACAATCTTAGAATTACAAATGGATCAATTAACTCTGAGGATTTTTACTGTGTATACTCAGTGACTGCTTAGTATGTTTTTTGTTCAATATCATGTCACATTTGATACCAAAAAGTATTTGTTTGTGTGTGATGAAACAATGAAAAATACATACACATCCCTAAACCAAATTGGATGGGTGCTGGATCCAAAACACATAGTGAAATGGAAACAGAAAACCCTGGACCCCAAGCAGCTCCCGTTAAAAGGATTGGTGTACAGATTTTTCTTTGTGATGAAAGAACAACAACATACAGCTTCCATGAGAATGGAATTAGAGAGATGAAAGTTGTGTATGGCGATTGCTAGGAATATTGGTAGCCTACTTTTCCGAACTAGAATAAAAAGCTCAAGCCAATGCAATTATGTCAATAAAATCTCATTTTAACATCTTAGTTATAGCCTAGCCCTAGAGATTGAAGTGCTCTATAGGATGACATTATCAAATGAAATACTAACTGCTGGTCTTATCTTGGGTCATAATCCAAAGATAAGAAGAAATCCATTTTGCCATTAGAGATGGACATCCCACATGCTGTACATATTACTGATTGTAGGACTATATCACTGTTTCAATAAACGTAGAGTGAGTAGAACTATAATCCACTGTAATGGGTCTGGATAGGAATCTACGTGTGGTGGGTGAGTGTTCCCCAATAAATCATATTATATCCAACCGGAATTAGAATTAGGATTCTCCCCACGATCCTTCACATTTCAGGAACTATTTTGTATTGATGGACAAGAAGACGTACAGTACAGTAGAATTTGTAAGCTGTAAAGAACCACCGTTCTAAAGCCATAGGATTCCTTCTTTTCAGTGCCGTATGAACATCAACTTGCAGAAACTTAAAACTTGTTTGAGATAGGTGCTGTAATCCAACACACTAAATTCACTGATCAGCTTTTTGTCAAAGCTACACTATTGTTGAGTTTTTATGCATTTTAACCACATAAATACTAGCATCCCTATTTTGGGCAAATTTTCTTTGAAAAATGGTCAGCAATTTTTTCCTATGCTGTATTTTCATCGAGGGTTCCATGAGTTCTGCAGCACAAACTAGTATATGTCTGTCTCTAGAAAACTAGCCCTGAGTATTTTTACTTTCATTCTCGGTTGAGTTATATTCTCGTGTAACTTAATTGACTGGATAGCAAGGCTTAATATTTAAGCATTTTCTTAAGTCATCAAAATTGCATTTAGTATTAGACATACTGTATTAATTTTAATGGCCATTCATCATATCCCCTCTATGGGCTCATCTATCAAAATATGCTGGGCCTTCCTGTACTGAGCCTGGGGTAGTATGGTGGGCCTTCCTTTCTGCACAGACACTGGGGTAGCGTGGTGTGCCTTTCTGTCTGCAGTAAGATTGGGCTAGTGTGGTGGCAGTGGTGTACCATAGTAGTACACCACTGTCTGCACTGAGGCCCTCCTTTCTGCACTGAACCTGGGGTATATGGTAAATGTCTGTCCACAAAAAATAAAAGTTTGTCTGCGAATCTCTGTCTGGGGCATAACTCGGGAGAGATAGATCAAATGGTCCCAGATTTGAGGTGTGAGCTGTGAGCTTCAGATGACCCCTTGATTTAACGTGCCAAACGGCAATTGGGAGGGGCGGTGTGGTCATCACAGTGGTCATCATAGTGATGGAAGCTCACTTAAAAAAAATTATTTATTGAAGTGCATAATCCTATTTATAGGTTATTAATGTCATCATGTGTCTCGCTAGCCAATCACAGTGCTAAATAGAGTCAGCCAATAGAGTCAGCCAATCACAGTATAGCTAGAACAATTTGGGCGGTGTAGCCCAAAAACAGGTCTGAGGCGGAGGCGTCGGTTCTAGGCTATCGATAGGCAGGGCTTCGTGAGACGTTTGTGCCGGGCTTTGTGTGACAATTATACCGGGCTTCGTGTGACGTTCGTGCCATATCGTCAACAAGGTTAACAGCGAATGCAAAAGGGACGAAGAAGGGAAGAGGCTTAATTTAAAGAGGGAATATGACAGAGTCTCAAGACGTAATTGCAAAAAATGAAGACCCCCTCCAAAGAGGCATATTGTTCTACCACTAACACTCCACCAAAAAAGAACATTGACATTAGAACATTTTGACATTATAGCGCAAGAACAAAAATACAGTGGATACCAAGTGGACGTGTAATTGTGACTAGTGGAATGATAGTATCCAAAACTCTGCGAGCAGTGTAATTTTAATCATTTTACCATAAAAAGATTAAATTATATTTACGTCATTCCCTTCAAATATTATTTGAAATGGATATCAGATATTAAACTTAGCAGCCTTAAGCTTAATTTATACTCCATCACAGTAGGGTGTTGCCTGCCAAAATGAACAGATGTGACATGTTGTTAGCTAGAAGATTAGTTCATTTTGGCAAGCAGCACTGTTGTACTTC
This sequence comes from Gymnoscopelus braueri, assembly GCF_963280865.1. Taxonomy (NCBI): domain Eukaryota; kingdom Metazoa; phylum Chordata; class Actinopteri; order Myctophiformes; family Myctophidae; genus Gymnoscopelus; species Gymnoscopelus braueri. Next base: position 13,049,008 of record NC_137603.1, on the reverse strand, counting down.
GAAGTATAACATTTATAAATTCGGCCTTGTAGCAAGGCTCCCATGTCAGCCTACTGTATAAAAGCGGTCAATAGCGTCTTCTGTGGTTTTTGTGGCAACATCCTACAATTTAGGAAGTTCAGGATTAGTGGGTTTTATGTCAGGTGATAGACAGCAACAGAAACAGGATTATGTCAAGTGCCAGACAGCTACAGAAACAGTTGAAACTAAAAAAAGTGCTCCTCGGAGCACAGGTCTCCACCAGGTCAGGTAGGTTATTGTGGGCCAGCAATGTTGGGAATTCGCCAATCAGGCTGAAATGTGAACAATCGTACGGATCGGACAGACTAAAGAGATAATATGTACCGATTTGTGTGATGTTTGGACAACATTTGTGCAAAAATCGGCCACCTGGTGTTGCTATAATAGAGCAATGTTGAAAGGGTGGCATTTGTTCCTCAACGTAGTGCGAATGTGCGTGTGAAGTTTCACCACAATCGGATGCTGCTTTCATCAGTTGCGCATTTTGTTCAAAACGGGCCACTCCTGCAAACTTTAGATGTCAATCTTAGCCAATCAGGATGGAATATGAAAAATTTAACAGATTTGTCTTGATCACATGACTATAGAGATCATGTGTACCGATTTGCGTGAAATTTTGATCAAATATAAGTAATATAAAAATAAGTAATATCCAAAAATTAGTTTTACATAAGTCGGCCTCCTGGTAGAGCTAAAAAGGCAGATGTGAAAAATGCAGGGCAAAAGTTGTTCCTTGGCCTCTAGGGAGTGCACATACAAATTTTACACAGATCGGTGCAGTTATAGGTAAAAACACGAATCGGCCTGTTATAGCGCCACCATGAAGCTGATTTGAACATTTTCAAGTGGCATTTCTTCCTTGGCCTAGTGGGAATGTGCGTGCAAAATATCACAGAAGTTGCATGCTGTGTCATTATTTGAGGCATTTTGTTCAAAACGGACGAATCCTGCAAACTTTGGAAGCCATTTTTAGCCAATCAGGATGGAGTATGAAAAATCTGAAAGATACGTTTTGTTTAATGACTATAGAGATACTGTGTACCGATACTGTACCGATACTGACTATAGAGATACTGTGTACCGATACTGTGTACCCATGCCTTTCGGCCTGGCGGAGACAATGACCAAGCAATGGAGAAGTAATAGCATGCATCTCTTATCTCAGATGTCCTCGCTAACACTATCTCACATTATTGTAGTATTTAATCATAAACCATCACAATGTATTCACAATTTTGCAACACAAATGCCAAACCCTATTTGAGCCCATGGGTCTAAAATGTTGTTTTTTGTAGTCAAATCAGAGGGGGGCAGTCATTGCTTGAGCTTCACAATGTGTGTACAGTGTTGAACAGGCCATTACAACCCAGTTGGCCTCAACTGTAATATCATGTGGTCTGAACTGCTCCATAGGCCATGTCAAGCCAGCTGTCGGCTGATTAGGATACATGTACAGCGTGGCTCCACAGCCACTGGGTAAGTTTCAGGTCATAAAAGTTGCTTAATGTTGACATTGAACATGTTGATACATGTAACCTGGCGTCCCTATGCTGGGCATGCCGTTATAGCGCCTAATATGCTTAATTTATTGAATTTATATTAAAGAATACACTTTGATATACAATTTATACCAGAGTCACTGGTGTTGTGCAGCAAAAATAGCGAATCCATAAGCTTGTAGATAGCTATTTTTGCTGTATAGTGGTGTCAGGCTTAATTGGTTCAGAATCACTTCTGAAGTTATCGGTTTAAATGTAGGTATAAGTGCTTGTTTGTTGTATTGCTGGCATGGCTATGAGCACAGCCATGGGCAACAGTGGGTGTAAATGAGAGGAACTCCTAAAATGCCTAAGTTTACTGGTGAGCCATCTGGGAGGTGGAATTGGCCCAATGCTGCAATGCCTTTGCTTGGCTGTGAAATAGAGCCAATGAGCAGACATTTATATTAAGCATCACCTTACTGGCACATTTCCCAGAAAGCTCTGATTAATCTGATTTCCCAATTTCCTCTTCTTTGGTTGTGTTTGGGTGCTTGAGTTTGAGGTGATAGACTGTTATATTCAAGGTTGTGGTGTGTTTCATGGGAGCCTTGAAATTTGACACAGGTTTTGGGTATTCGGACATGCAATCCACAATACATTTCACATGGTTTACCGTCTATATCACAAGGGTGTCCATTTTAACTATAGTGGAGCAATGTTTTAAATGAATGGTAAACCAATCTGGGAACCCATTCAGCAAACAAAAAAGGAAAACAAGATTTGTCTTTTCTCCTTTGTTTTTACCTACTTTTTTGTGTAGAAACAGGAACTCGGTATAGCTCCTCCCCTTTCTTAGTCCACTTCCTCCCGGGTGCTTCCGTGTTTATTCCTACTAACAACAACACTACATGTTTAGGGCAGTGGCGAGAGATGAATGGGGAACCTTGCCAATTTTCCACCTAAATCCCATTGTTCTTTATGTGAGGAGATCAATAATACACTTTGGCAAGAATACCCAATGTCTTCTGGGTGTATCGTGTATGCTTGATGATTGACGCATTTTTTAACGTCATCATTTTGCGATGTCAATATTTCACGAAATACAGAAAACATAGGGTATTTTTAGAGAGTGGCAGTGTAGGAGGCTAGCCGTCTATAAGAGTCTGTGTGGTCTGCATGTGTAGCTCGTCTAGAGCTAGTCGATTGTTTGAGATCCCTGATGTAATCAATATATGCATATTGGTGGTCAGATTTGCGGTTCTTCTGGACAACCGGATCTCCATATATGCCTATATTTGGGCATAGCTGATAAAATAAAAACAAAACTTAACAAGGTGAAGTGCTTGTGAAACATTTGAGTTTTTAGCAGCTTTTTAAAGGAATCAGCTGGTCAGGCGAAGGCCATTCCAGAGAATAAGGGCTACGATGGTGAAACATCATAGACAACTGGGAACAGTGTGGCTCCACATTGGAGGCACACCGTTCCCATGTGGATCCCGATATCCATGATTATTATTATTTTTTTGCCACACTATTATTGATCTACTCACATCAGAACTACTGTGTGGGATTTAGGTTGAAAATCGGAAACGTTTTCCTTTAATGCCAATGTGATGATGATGATAGGCTACATACTGCAGTACATAAATACACACACACACACACACACACACACACACACACACACACACACACACACACACACACACACACACACACACACACACACACACACACACACACACACACACACACACACACACACACACACACACACACACACACACACACACACACACACACACACACACACACACACACACACACACACACACACACACACACCCCTAAGGCACAGTGATGTGATTTAAGGCCTCTGCGGCCGTGCTGTCAAAAAACATCTCTCTTACCGTGTAGTAATCCTAATCAGTTTGTTAGAAAAGAACTTTTAGAACTATTATTGAAAGTAGTCATATTGAGTGCACAGGGGTCAGGACAAAACGATAATTGGATGATAAAATTGATTCCCACTTCTTTTATTATTTGCTTCAGGCCTAGATCGCCCTATATCTATTTCTTTTTCCCAGCCCTCCTCGATTCCCTCCGTCTCTTGTAGGAACAGCCCACCATCAGAGTGTAGGGAAGGTTATTGAACGATGGTGCCCCCACTCAGACATGAGGGAATAAGAGGGGCGGGAATGGAGAGCTATTTCTGTTGAGCTCCTCGGTATGTAGGTCTAGGTGATTAAAATGATGTCTTATACCCACAATACTTCTTAATGGAGGTGCTTCCATGGAGCCGTGCTTGATAATAATCTCACTCCGTGTCTCGTTTAAGCTTTCAATCTGTCTGTGTGTGTGACAGAAGCCGGTATTGGAATCAGATGAGAATTGTTTTCAAATGGGGATTTAATTTGTTTGGGCTTTTGCTGTGTTTTTTTTGCGCGCTGGCTGGTGACAGCCAGGGAGCCTACAAGCAGTCTTGAAAACTGTCATTTGACGTCACCAGTGGTCACTTTCCAGGGACCTTTTGATCCTATTGGTCGAAAAGATTGTGATTTTGTTTTCCCCATTGGTCCAAAGGAACCAATGAGATGACAGAAAGCTTTCCCCATGGTCCGCAATTGCTTCAAAGTTATTCTGTCAGTTTTTACAAATATCATGCACCCTGTCTCTTTAAGTCTGTGTTTATCAACATTGTCAAACCAACTGTGTTGAGTGAATAACTGTACTGTACTGTACGAGAGAGAGAGAGAGAGAGAGAGAGAGAGAGAGAGAGAGAGAGAGAGAGAGAGAGAGAGAGAGAGAGAGAGGAAAAGAAGCATAATATTCTTCATTCCGTGTCTCTGGGCCTGTTTTGTACCCAGGGCATTCTACAAATGCCACAGTGTCTCTCATGGGCTTTCCTCATCTAACCCAAATCCTTCTTTTTACTTGAAAAATGGCTGGCCGAGGCAACCTCAAGGGACAGAAAAGAGGAATACCTGCTCTGCCCACAACCACTGTATCGGTTTTCTTGAATAAAGCACCTCTCCACATTCTTGCCTCCGTTTTCATTCCGTTACCCTTTCCCTCCATCCCCCAATGCCCCACCCCCATCCTCCTTACAACCCCCACGGCCACAACACAACAGTGGGTAGCTCCTTGGCGAGGAGGCCTCCGCTCTGAGCCCTGTGCGATTGTTCAGGATGCCACAGTTGCCGTGGCATAGGAGAGTTTGTTATAGAGCCCCAGTTACTGCTGTGAGCTTTGGGGCAAGGCCTAGTGGGGCCAGCCTGAATGGATGAGCTGTCAGCCAGCCAGCTCCGTGATGAGGGGCCCAGGCCTCATGCGGGCCCAGATGGGGAGATACAGCCTCCTGTCAGCCAGCCGGGCCCCACAGCACAGGACAGGAGGCTCCCATGTCAGTCTGCCCCGAGGAGGGGTGAGGATGGAGGAGAAGTGAGCGCTTGGGGAGCCTGTGTGGGAAGTGTGGACTTCAACACTGATTCATCAACCAACTCTATCTATGGAGTTCATACATCACGTGCAAACGCCGGCATGTGCGCGCGCGCGTGCGTGTATTTGTGTGTATTTGTGTGTATTTGTGTGTCTGTGTGCAAGCACACATTGTTTTGTTGTGCATGCACACACGATTTTCAGGAGGGAAAACAATATGAGAGTGGACAAGATAATGTATTACTAAATCAGCTACAGTGGTTGAGTTGTTTACAGTTGTGTTCTATGTAGTAGATTCTCTCGTCAGCTACAGTAAAACCTGACGTTTATTTATCTGTAAAAATCAATTTTTGCACTCTAGAATTTACTGTGTACTGTTCTGCTTCAAACCTAAGTCTGAACTACTACTGTAAGTATCAGTTTTATTGTGTGGTACATGCATGAACATTAATTAGCTCCACCAGGCCGAAGGCTGGGGGCAGGTAATATGTTTTAGCCTGTGTGTGTGTGCGTGTGCGTGTGCGTGTGCGTGTGTGTGTGTGTGTGTGTGTCTGTCATCTCGAGAGGCCATGCCCATTCGCCTAAAACTTTTTCCAAAACTCACACAGATCAATATGACTATACATTATCTCTGTGATAAACAAGTAAACAGACTTTAGATATTCCATACATCCTCTGCTAGTTCTGAACTGGGTAAGACAGCCTTTCGTTACTATGCCCGTCACATGTGGAACTCTCTACAATCAGTTCTAAAATTGGAGAACTTGATCTCACTTGATCCCTTTAAAATACTTTAGAAATACTCTGAGTTCTAACTGTACTTGTACACTCTGAAATGTTTATTATCCTGTAATGTATTGTGTTTAAATTGTATGCTTGTACACTGTAATCAGGGCGTCATTGGAAAATAGAGCTGGCTCTCAATTGTCCTTCCTGAATAGAAATTGTTGAGTGGGCTCTAAAGAGTGCACTTCCAAAGTTGCTGTCAGTCAGCCACAAATGCGAAAGGACCATATGATGTAGAAACACTATTTTCCCCCTGCAGCTTCCTTGGGTCCTGACGGCAGCAACCCATGACTGGTCTGGCGGAGATAAGCACCCTGTGGAGCGCCCCTAGTGTTGTTCTATCTCTTAACGCTTGCAAGAGAGTGAAAGTGACTCAATATTGGTCTGACACTCATATATGATGATGTACTGTTCTCATTTGAACGTGTTCATTGCGGGTTGGCGCAATATTCAACCTTCTCTTATTTCTATGACTGCATAATGTGCACCTTAGCTGTTCCGTATCACATTACTGTCTGCGGTGTTTGCGGCATACATGTTGTACAGTACCAACCGGAGTTTAGGAAGTGACAGGGGAATCCTTGGGGAGGAAGCCAAAAGGGGGGTTGGGGGTCGGTGGGTGGGGGTTGTGGGAAAAATAGAAGGGGCTGTGAGGAGGGAAGCGAGAGACAAACATAGCTCTCTAGAGAGAGAGTGAACAGATGAGACAGCGATGGTGTCTGGTAACAGAACACGGTGTGACAACATAAAGCTGTAGGGGGATGGGGGAGGAATGTTATAAGGTAAGAGATTATTATCATCTTTTCTCCTTTGTTTTGGTCTCCGCTCCAGCATTCTGAACCCTCTCTTAACTCTTTTCTTATCCAGAGTATGCTGCATGATGAAGGCTGCAAATGCTGTGACATTCTACTGTAATATTATGTGGGTTTCCAGCTAGTTTAAAGACTAGCTGGAACATTAGTTTAACTAGTTTATACATCAAATATCCCATAGATGGATAATAAATAATCCTTCCACAAAAAAAGGATGATCTTGTTTATCTAGCCCTTGCATTGTGTTAGAAAGCTGCCGACACTTTTGGCGTTAGCGGGTCAAATTTGACCCAGGTCCTCCAAAAATGCTTTAGGGCATTCAGATTGTTGCCAATTAACTCTCGTTATAAGTTGTACATGCACCGTATAATCTTCACTACACAAGATACAGTATAGTTTGGGCACGGGTCAGCTGTGCCCAAAACAATAGATAGCCTTACACAAACCGAAGATATCTACTGCATATAGACGATTGTCTGCTGCTGCTCCTTCTGCCATATTCGTCCTGGCAAGCTGCATCTTCTAGTGCGTGTAATTCTATTAAGGGATTAAAATCATCACTGTTTTTATTGCGGTTTGGTTTGTTATGAATGTCAGACATGTGGTTGTGATACAGGATACAGGGGTAAATAAATATTGCAGGCTTTCAATTTACATTCCCATCGTGTTAACTTTTGAGGTCAGAACACGGTTCATTAACTTTGAAATAGAAGAAGAAGAAGAAGATGATCTTGTGCTTGTGCTCAGTGACATCACACAAGCCCCTAACAAAACGATGAAAATAATAGAATAGAATAGAACAGACGGTGAAATAAGTCAAAGTGTTCAGCTGTGTGGGGGAAGCGCTGCCTGACTCACAAGGTTAGAAAACTCGGTCAGAGCAGTTTTTTGGTGCTCTCCTAAAAAGCAATTTTCCGATTTTAATCGAAAGTAGTTAGAGGCATTATTCAAGTTTGCATTTACAGCAGCAGTGTGTTCCTAGAAATTGTTAGAACTGATGCAGTAGTGGGCGGGAGGGCGGCGGTGGGAGTGGGGGGGTGGAGGAAGTGCACGAGGAGGCAAACACGAGACACACTTGTACACAAGCATAAGAGCAAAAGAGAAAAAGATAATGGGAGAAAGGGGCATGTGGATTGAGAAAATGAATAAGCCAAGGCCGAGGAGAGTCTGCAGCAGACACGGAAGAGTTGAGAGCACAGAGAGAGAGAGAGAGAGAGAGAGAGAGAGAGAGAGAGAGAGAGAGAGGGAGGGAGGGAGCAGGGAAACATCAGTGGAGAACTCATCACAATGCAATGCTGCAGAGCAGTTCCCAGCCTGCACCGCAGGAATCCCATCTCCGGGGCTCAGGGCAGGTAATAGGAAGGCGCCAGCCATTAAGACTGGGAGGAGAGGTACAGGAAAAACCCCACGTTCTCTGTCTAAGCCCCAGACTTTTTTTTCTTCTTTTTTTTTTATTGCCCATAGCAGCAATTCACACCAACAACACACCTAAAAGGAATGGATTAAAAGCAGTTCACAACAACTCACCCCTTGTATATGACAGCCAACTTACACGTGTGCAGTGCTGTTTGAAACAGGGATCGAAATGAGTCTGAACGAAGGAAAAGCTGTGTTTTACAGTATACCGTAGGTTTTAACTGTGTGTTCTCCATATGAATGTGTTGTTTATGCTCTTTAACACTAATTGATGAGTCTGTAGGAAGCACATTAAGAGGAGATCCAGGTTATTTTAGCGCATGCATTTATTATGATTCATATACAAGTCTACACTATAATGTAATTTTGAGACAAAACAATGAATCATGTTAAATTCTCGTTGGTTTTCAGACAATCTTATAGCTCACAGCCATCGTCATCATAAGAGATTATAAAGCTAAATGTCCACAAGGCTACCCGCATTTCAGAATTCCAAGCACACCAAGCAATAACTTAATTCACAGAAGCCCAGAGAACTAAGCAATTAACAGGCATCGTCTTTTAGACGTTCACTAGGGGTGAGATTGAGCAGGTGTTTATATATTTAGGCTATGTGCCATTTCATGATGAAAAATGTATCTCTCATGTTTGCAAGTAATCCTAATCCGCTACCCATCTGCTTTAAAAGCCTGGGAGATAAGGCCAACCAAATGTTCTGTAACAGGAAACTGTCATGGGGATGACAGCCATCTTGGCTGATCCTCAAAGGACGGCATGCTTGCATTAACTACAGTAGCACCATCAATTATACTGTAACGTATGTTCGTACAAAATAATATTCTAAAAATAATTCACAGAATAGATGCAAATCGCTGTTATACGGTATGGGAGCCTAACAATTATTTTGTTGTACTTTCTTTACTTATACATTTAAATATAGCCATGTTATCAAAACTGATTGTCAAACAATGCTGTTTAATGCGTAGACCTTTTATTCCAGTATTTTTTTCGTTGGCAAACCCGATCATTCAGTCATCCTTTTAGCACACCCAACAGCTTAATCTCCTCATTCTGTGTCCAGGCCCTCATACTGCGCATCCTAGAGTGCTAGCCATCCTTACCATCATATCCATATCAATTAGTATTCACCCAGCATCTTCCACTGCCTTCCTGCCTTTGTTGTACCTTGGCCTGCATTCAGCATCGCCATGTGCCTCCAGCTATTTGGTCTCAGTCCTGATCCAAGAATGTAATCAAATTCACAATATCTGCTGCATTCTTGATGGGTATAGATAGCACGGTCATCGCAGGTCAGCACCTGTCTGCAGCTCATCCATGAAACCAGTGTGGCGTGTTGTAACTTTACAAACTGCAGCCCAGATCCTGGCATCATCTGCTCATCGCCTCTTTCTGCCTTGCCCCCTCCATTCACAGCCACTGGTAGTTAACAACTGTGTCAACCTGCCAATAAAGGAAAACCCAACAGCATGACTAAACTAGATTTCACATTGACAATGGTTATTTGGCCACAGCAGCGGCTATAATCAACAAGAAACAGCAGTGTTTTCTCAGGCAAAGGGCACAGCCAGCTACAGTACAGTACATTGTCCACAGCAATTCTTGGATCATGCATAGATATTTATCAGGAGGCTCTGCGAAGATTAGGAAGCCAAGTGCTGTGCTGTGTCTTATGGTAATGAGGGGTTGTTTTTTAATAAGCTGCCTGTCTCTCCCTCCCTCCCTCCTCCTCCTCTATCTCTCTTTCATTTGCCCTCTCTCCCTCTGCCCTAAGATGTGCGACTAATATCTCAGTCTGAGTAGGAGGGTCATTGAGGTCAATACCAGATGAAATTGCTGCTCACTTTTAATTCTAAAATCTTCCATCATCTACTGGAATATAAAAAAAGAGTTAAGAATTAAGACCCTTTTTCTGTAGTACTGAAGTAGCTTGATAAGAGCTACTCTGATTAAAGCAGTTTTTTATCAGACTTATGATTTAGAATGTTTGAATTAAACACTGTGATAGGTAGCTGAAAATAATCTATTCCGTAAAAGATGTTGAACTGAGGGCTGTATAAACTTTTCAGAGTTAAAAGTGTCAGAGACACACAAGCACACCTTAATTATCAAATGAGATCAAACAGCAATAAATGTAAGATTCTGCAGAATAGCACACTAAACCAGTACCATCCGCATAATGCATTAAAATGCCACAGATGTATTTTTACACAGAGAATATTTTATAAAGAGATCTTGTACGATGGTGCTGAACATCACATACTGAAAGACATTCAGCTGTCTGGTTCACCGAAAGGTTATAACTAGCAAAAATGTACCTATAATTTAGCTTTTCTGAGTAAGAGGCCGTACGTTTTGTAACATGAATACAGTATGTGTTAAATTGACCTGTCATACAAATGAAGCGAGAGCATTTTGGCTTCATGTAGGTATTGGATTTTACTTTGAACATGGCTTCAGGGTTGAAGGAAACAGAATCAGCTTTATTGTCACATCACACGTTTACATGTGTAAAAAAAGTGGGTGAAATTTGTTTGGGGGAGACACAAATCAACAAAATATATCTACCAGGTAAATACACATAGCAACTAGAAAAAGTGCTCCTCGGAGCACAGGTCTCCGCCAGGTCAGGTAGGTTATTGTGGCCTCCTGGTGGCGCTATAATAGGCCAATGTGAAAAGGGTGCCATTTCTTAGGTCTTGCACAGCAATTGGACACTGCATTCACGATTTGAGGCATTTTGTTCAAAAACATTGTTTTGCTAAATTAGACCTGCTGGTGGCACTATAACAAGCCAATCTTAAAAGGGTGGCATTTGTTCTGCAACATAGTGTGAATATGCGTGCAAAGTTTGACCGCAATCAGACACTGCGTTCATGATTTGCAGCATTTTGCCACTACTGCAAACTTTAGATGTGAATCTTAGTCAATCAGGATGGAATATGAAAAATCAAACAGATCCGCCTTGATCACATGACTATAGAGATCATGTGTACCTATTTACGTGAATTTTGGCTAAAATCGGAAGGAGTAATATGATTTTTTTTTTTACATAAGTCGGCCTCCTGGTGGCGCTAAAAAAGGCAGA
>NC_137603.1:12922948-13032948 GCF_963280865.1 Gymnoscopelus braueri | reverse complement strand
TTCTGATGCAATCCACACATTTCTCACATTTATTATTTATTTTTCTTGTGTAGCAAGCCTGGAAGCTCAGACACTTAAACAATAAAACATATTTTATTATACAGAATTACTCTTTCATGTTGGATGATAGAAAAACATCTGGAATTACGGCTGGACACACACACACACACACACACACACACACACACACACACACACACACACACACACACACACACACACACACATGTGCGCACCCACGCACGCACGCACAAACGCAAAAGACAGGTTTCTGTTCTGTTTTGGGATTTGTGCCAACTGCGAAGAAAAGTGCACAATATCCGTTTATTCTAGTAAATAATTAAAATGAGATGATGTTTTGGTGGCTCAGACCTTCACCAGACATCCATCTGTTCCGTTTTGGTACATTATTAATCGAAAGAACAGTCAAATAGTGGTCTATGTTAGGTCTGGTTCAGCAGGCGTGGGATTCCACAGCAAAATAATACCACAACAAAACAATTTGTACATGTTGATGCGGTTAACATCGAAAAGAGTGAATGAAAAAGAGTGAGGCCATGACTGTTTGGAGGTAGTCCACAATTCCAAAACATATTGCACAAAATCATGACTTCATCATTATATTTTCCAAAATAGTAAAAAAAAAAGATTTTTCTAAACGTTAAAAAAATGAAGATATGATTATCATAAAACTCCCATCTCATATGTATCCCTACTTGAATGGTGAAATAATCCAGTTGGGCTTCAACACATTTTTATATCTAATGCATTTACTGTAGGCTACCTACATCAAATGTATGTTGTATTGTGCTGTAATTAATAAGCCAAACTAAATGCACGCTCGCTAAAATACATTTTTCATCGGTGTAGTAACAGATACTGTGATAATGTGCTGCGAGAATAACACACACTGAAGATTCACTAATGAAAATATAAGTCATTCTAAGGCTCCATTGCCACTCACATTTTGAGTCAACATCTGCCCCAGAGTTTCTCCAGTCTGCCATCATTAAGCCATCCCCACAATTTCTAAAACTACACAAGTATGCAAGCAGGACCGTAGATCGATGAACACTCATCAAATTTACCATCTGGTGCCAGTTTGTATTCTTAGCAAATTAAGCTAATTATTGGCCATGATGGCCAATGGCAAGGAAATCTTCTGGGTGGTCTCTGGTTTCCTTGGCCATCTGAATTACACAGAGAAAGGTTTTAATGACATCAGGTGATGAAATTCAGACTTCAGATGCTTCCGACTCTTCAGACTCTCCCTTTCAGCCCCCAATATTATTTTCTAAGTTCAGAGAAGCTGCACTTCTCTACAATGTGTACAACTGCATTGGTGGTTTACACTTTGTCATGTTGTCTTATTAATCAAAAGAATTGCAGAACAAAGATTAAGGAAAATGTATATATAATAATAATAGGAATAGGGAATCCCTTAAACAATAAATTGCTAAAGCAGGACATTCCCTGCTTGACTCAACAGTTCGAACGTCGTGTTTTCAATAGAGTCCACAAGATTTACTGATGTACTGTACCCGCAGTAGACACACAGCTAGTTTACGTTTGTGTATGGGTATGTGTAAAAAGACGTGACTTCTCATTTGGTACTCACTTAGAGGTCATTACGAAGGTTTCTCTCACTTGCTGGAGTAGTAAAGTAAAGTAGTAAAGCTTATTCCATGATAGTCAAAGATAGTGCCAATGCAAAATTTCCGTTTGAAAAAGTTTATTTTCCCGAAAAGATGAATAAACACAACATGCATAATACAGTTTAATTTATTAGCTGTAGCACATCATGAAGATAATATGCCTTATTGCTGCCTGAAGCTTTAATTGCTTGGTTGGAATTTCCAGGTACATTCTTTGTTTATAATTATGACTTACACATGCGTTTTCATGCGGAGGATTCGCCCCTTCCTCACGGAGAAGGCAGCCCAGGTGCTCATCCAGGCTCTCGTCATCTCCCGCCTGGACTACTGCAACTCCCTCCTTGCTGGTGCTCCGGCATCTGCCATCAAACCCCTGGAGCTTGTTCAGAAAGCTGCGGCTCGTCTGGTGTTCAACCGCCCCAAGTTCTCCCACACAACCATCCTTCTCCGCTCTCTACACTGGCTCCCCGTAGCGGCTCGCATCCAGTTCAAAACCCTGGTGCTAGCCTATAGGGCAGTGAAAGGAACAGCTCCTTCCTACCTCCGGGCTATGGTCGATGCCTACACCCCTGCCCGACCACTTCGGTCTGCCACCTCGGGGCGACTGATTGCCTCGTCACTCAAGGGTCCTTCTGGCCGATCCACACGGTCACGACTCTTTTCTGTTCTGGCCCCACAGTGGTGGAATGAACTTCCCACTGATGTTAGGACAGCAGAGTCACTGCCCATATTTCGCCGCAGGCTGAAAACTCACCTCTTCAGGAAACACTACCCTTCCTCTCTGCCTGACCTACTTGTTGTTAACTAGTTGTACGAACGCTTGTTTTCTATTGCTGTATTGTTTATTGGATTATTGGATTGTTTATTGGATCTTGTTTAGTCGATTCACTTATTTGTTTTAGCTCATGCTCATTTGATTTAGCTATTTTGTCTCATCTGTTTAAGGAAATAGGTAGCTGATATATTGCACTTTTACCTTAGCGCTAGGTATGTGATATGTGATTTGTTTTTGCAGATAATGCACTAAAGACTTCTGGTGATTAGTAGTTTTCGTTCCCTACCTATGTTGAATACACTTATTGTAAGTCGCTTTGGATAAAAGCGTCTGCTAAATGACTGTAATGTAATGTAATGTAATGTTTTGCTCAAAGGTTATTTAACAATGTTTTTTTTTATATTGGTGTTTTCTTATTATTTATTTAAGCAATAACTCATGACAGGCCTTGGTATATTGTCATTTTATCTCACCTAAGGGGCATTGTTCGGCCCGAAGCAAAGCGTCGTTATATCACACCTTTAGGCGTGCGTGCATCTTTGGTGTTCTGGAATGGATGCCTATCTCACAGTACCACAATAAAAATATGATTATTTCTTGATGTATTATTTATTTTTTCATTCATTAATTTATTTAAAGATCATTTAACAACACATTTTGGAACAATGAATGTTCAAATAAAAATTTACAAATATTTCAGAATTTGTTGGTATGCTTCAAGGCATGCTATGAATTAGTGAATTGATATAAATATATAAATAGAAAAATATAGAACACACATTTCCATTTCCATTCATAGCAACTCTGTTTCCGTGTCAGACACAGAAAAGGAAGTAATCAGTCCACGAGGGCCTCGTCTTTGTATGCATTCCGTTTCGGGTCCTGAAACTAGAATAATTTCACTCTAAACCACTGACATTAACCACATCATTTTTTTTTTTTTTTTCATCTCAAGAGCCAATTAATCGCATAGCCTAATTTGATATCTAACACATATAGTTCCAGTAAAGAAATGAGGTCTGACTGTTTTTATTTTAAGGCAGAGCAGAGTGTTTTGTTTTTGCTCACACTGGGTGGTCTAAAAACCAACTGCATCTTTTGAAAAGCTGCTGTTGCTCCCTGCTTCCTTGTCTGTCCGTTACTTCAATTTCAACATCCTTTGTGTGTGTACTTCCTAAAGGAAATGGCCCTCCCTGGTGCCTTCAGCTAGAGTTCCCTGCACTTAGAATGTCCAGGGGACATAACAGAGAGAAAGTAGAGAGGTAAAGATAAACATTTTCTATTTGTGTACTATCCCTTGACTTTTTAGCACTTTGTTATGCTACAATCTTCTTTGCAATTTCCCCAATGACAGGACTCACGGTTGAATGCGTCAGCTGTCACTCTTTAACATATTGCCCTGCACAGCAGCAATTCATGTTCGTAGAAGAAGGAAAGGATGAAATAAAACTGACATATCTGTTAATACCTCCACCTGTAGCCCAACCTACCACATGTACTGTACATTCATCTAGGAGGGCCTCATTAGTAGGCTACACAACACAGTCCTCAGTGTAGTCTAAACTGTAAAATGGACTGTGTGTGTGTGTGTGTATGTGTGTGTGTGTGTGTGTGTGTGTGTGTGTGTGTGTGTGTTTCTCTCTCTCTCTCGCACGCACTCACCCATGCACGCGCGCGCACACACACATTAGTAAACTCAGACATTGACATGAATAATCCTTGACCTTTATGTTAAGCCATGAAATGCAATATATGTACCAGCAATGTGCTCAATGCATTTCTTGATTCCTGCATCATTCTTATGGATTGATACTTTCCTATCCAACAAAAACTACCACATGTTCTTCCTTAAGGCAACATTACCGTTATTATAATGTGAGTCCTATCACGACAGTAATAAAAATCCATTAAGCTGTTTGATGTTTTGAATATCACAGTTTATACCCCCTAATGCTGTCTTCACAAATAGAGCTTATAGACATATGATTTCATTTTCCACTGTAATGTCTACAATCTGTCCATTTCTTCTCATCTTTCCCAAGACCACCACACCAAGAGTAGTGAATTTAATCTGTTTAACCCCTGTCTGACCTGCACCGTACTCGGCACCCCTTTCCCTTAAAAATCCCAGTCCCATCCCACCGCTCTTGGTAATTAATTTCAACGGCAGAAATCCCCTCCCCCATAAATAGTCTATTGATACCACTCCCCGGCCCGTGCCAAAAGTGTGGTAGAGCAGTATGTGTGTGTGTGTGTGTGCGCGCGTGTGCGTGTGCGTGTGTGTGCGTGTGTGTGTGCACGCGCACGCGCACACATTGTGTTCTGTGCACATAATGTGTGGCACATAATGTGTGGCACGCTTACAGATGGTCAACAATAAAAAGCAGTCCAGCAGACCAACTTCTGTCCTTCACAATTAGCAGAATAACAGATTTCCTTCATCAGCCTCCTCATTACCCAATGTGTTCCCCTGATCCAGCTGCCTGGCCATTCAAGAAACACACGCATACATCATCAAGCAGGGAATCTAACTGCTTTCAAAGGGCAGTATAGGGAAAATGGGGGGTGGCGGTGAAAAGAAAAGGGGATTTTTAATGTTAAAGGGCAAGACCACTTTGGTAGAGGTTTGGGTTGTGTACTTACCTTGCCATGATGTAACTCCAAAGGTGGACAAGAAAAAATAAATAACTGCTTGTTTGATTAGAAATTGATAATTCAAAATATGCTCCCCATTGACTTACATTATACGGTAAAACAGCTATCAAAGTCACTCTTTTAGCATATAAACGAACGCAAACAAAGCTGATTCAGATCCGGATCCGGGTCTTCAAATAGTAAAATGAGCAGGAAGTTGACATTTTTATTAAAAAAATTAGAACTGGGTTTGGTGATGGTCTGTACCAGCTTTGTTTGTTTTCGTTTACGTGCTAAAAGAGTGACTTTGAGAGCTGTTTTAACGTACAATGTAAGTCAATGAGGAGCATATTTTGAATGATCAATTTCTAGTCTAGTCAATGGAGCAATTCTTTTTGATTTCTTGCCTACCTTTGGAGTTGCAAGGTAACTCAACACAACCCAAACCTCTACCAAAGTGGTCTTGCCCTTTAACATGCAGCCCTAACGGAAAATACAATATCTAAATTTCCTTAAATGAACAGAGATAAAGAGCTTAGCGGATAAACAACGATCAGTAGCTGGCGTCACGGACAGAAAATGTCACGTCTAGTTTAATTATCATTTCACCTTGAGCCGGTGACGTGCATTGCTCATATTATTTATTTATTTTTAGCCCATACAGTCAATCATGTCAACTCGTTCTGAATGGAGCGCAACACCGTTGTTGAGGTGGTGATCAAATACCCTGAACAGTAGAGGCCAAACGTTACATATATCTGTCTATGTCCCCGTGGCAGGGTAATGTGAAACATCCCCAAAACTTTGGGTCCTTGGCGAGAGGGTCACATAAGTAGCTGTAATAATTTGTCTTGTCTGGCACTTGTCTCCTCTCAGAAAACTGCAGAGTTCACTCCCTGCTCTTTACTTCTGTCCGTTAAAAAAACCTCCACATAAAATCTAACTCAAATGAGTTACAGCCTCATACATCAAGAGTCAGCCCATTACACTCACCTATTAATCACTAAATATCCTCCTCTGCCTGACCCCGTATCTGGTCATTTCCAGGATTTAAAAGTTAATGGTCTCGAGCTACAATGCCAATAATGTGACAGAAAAAAAGCAAGTAAATATGCATGACAGTTGGGGTCATCTTAAAACCCTCTGGCGTCTGGCATTTTGTTTTACAATACAAAAGGACTATCCTTTTTTCTGCACCACATATGCTCCAAATGCGGTTCAGAAACAAGCCCATAAGTCAGGAGCCTATATATATCTCCTGTTTCCGTAGCGTGAGGCAACTTGATATATATAACCCCTGGACATGACGCTAGTATGTCACAGGAACTGACCTCTAATCCCAAGGTGGACAGTGGACACTCTAACCACAAAGCCGGTGTGAGCTGGTAAACAGTTTGACAGTTAGCATATATTTTATGAAACAAACCCTGATGGGGGGAGGCGGGGGGTATAAACAATAGGTCTGAAAAAAAAAGACTCTCATATTTCCTGATTTGAAATCGGTTCCGAGATATAATTGGATAAAAACAGGGAAGGCTCAACACAGCGGCAATATTTGATTGGTGGAAGAGTGCCTGGTCTGTTTCTTTTTGAATAAGTGAATGAAGCAACTGCCACGCGCCAGGACCACTGAGGCCCCCCCCCCCTCCCGCAGCAGAGATTGCCTAGGAAACCTATTCATCCGTTAACATAGCGAGGGGCCCCCAGTAATTCAACATCAGTAGCTCAGGGCCTGGATGAGATGTCGTTTCCTCATCAGCTGATGCAGGCCCAGTATGTGAGTGAACAATAGCGAGCACGCGTGGCCCATTGTTGGAGTGAAACCGAGACATAAGGCATTTCCCCTGGGGCCTCCTTATACCTCCCATCTGTCTCCTGTTGTGTTTATGAATGTTAGACACCATGTGGCTCCAACGGTGGTTGAAACAATACGATCACCATTGAGGATGTTATGGTTTGAAAAAGTCAGTGGCTTATATTCAAACATTTAACTAGCTGGGGTGTCAGTGTACTACAGAGGAAATTAAAGCAAGCAATTTGGCAGGCTTAAAATGAACAGAAACTGGTTTGAGGCCCAAATACCTCATCACATGTTTTATGTCATTTAGTCACAAGCTCTTGTTAATGCTTTATACTCGGTTAAATATTTATAAAACCCACAGACTTAACCAATTTAACTTTCACGATATTTTCAAAAATAGCCAATCTACAACCTCACACGTGAGGCGATGCGTTGTGAGCTTGTAGATTGGCTATTAGTAGATGTTTCTGTCTCAGAAACAGTAGCAGATGCTGTTTCTGCTACTCTTGCACGACACTCTTGCACAATGAAATAGGGTATTCATTTACAAAAGAATAAACAGACACAGACAAAAAAAACAGCAAACAAACAAACAAACAAAAGTAAAAACAGGAGGGAAAAACATAAAAAGTTGAAATATGGAGATGCAGGTATTCTGCCCGACAGCGACATATGCTGCCACCATATAAAATATGGCCTGGGCGGAGGCCACAGAGATCAAACCACGTCAAGCGGATAAATTGGTTGTAACACTGCCGAGAGCTCCCGATGGTCAGCAGCCATTTATTTTAGCACATGTGTGTGGGTGTGTGTTTATGTTTCCTCCAATGATATACAGTATATGATATACGATTATGATGCACTATATGCAACAGAGCATTTCTTTCCAGACAATACTCCTTTCCCCCCACTTTTTTTCAAATCTGTCCTTCATATATTGATTTAGACCATTTAAAGTCTCACCTGCTCCCAAAGAATATCAATCACATGTCTGCATGATTCATGTTTTTTCATAGCAAATATCCCTTTCTCATCCCAAAATGCAGAGGCAATAATGAGTGGGAGCATCAATCCTATTCTGTGACACTTTATGCTTGGAAGAAAAAGAAAGTGAGGCAATAACCGCCAGTGAGTCTCTTGCACCTACACCGATCCCTAATGGGATAGATCTGCTCTTGCATAACGGTGGGGCAATCACTCACTCTGTGTCATTTGTGACAGTACTCAGTTATGGCTTCTGAGTAATATCATTTCTGTTATCTTAGATATCAAATTTCTCTCTTTATTGGCAAAGGCCCTGGTCGACATCGCATGGCCTGCCCGTCTCGGTAAGCCCACGCAATGACAAATGAAAGCTAATGTATTCACCTCACACATCGCACATAAAATGAAAAAATGTAGGACTTTGACGAAGTCTTAAAACTGCATTGTGCAATATGTTTATAGTCACAAGCATGCTCAGTATAAAGATTCCATTGACACGCCTCCGACCAATATGTGTTTTTTGAGGCCCACAAAACACAGACCCTACAGCACTCCACAGCACAATCCTTTATACTATTACCATTATTATGGTTGTTTTGTTTTACTTTTCGCCTATAACGACATACCCAGAATTGGGATGCAAGGGTTAAAGTGCTTAAATAGATGCATGTTGATAAGCAACATGTATCATGTCACCAATATTGAGTGTGTGATCATGTGATGACATCAGTTACACTTGGTTAATGTATCCTGAATGTCAGACTGATGGAAGGAACTAAGGTTCTCCTGTCAAAGGGTCGTGGAAAAGTGATGCCTACAGTATGCCATAGATCACCGAAGTCCTGACGTCACTACCAGTAGAGGGCGCTTTTCGCAGGTTCATGGCTTTACTTTTTGTGTTGATATCCTCATTGGGGAATCTTAGATCGCTTCATATAAGAACTGTGTTCCAAAAATAAACACGCCACCCCGGCTACTATATGGATATAAAGCATCGACTGAAGGTGTAAATGTACACATTTACCCAAAGAGTAACACAATATAAACACTAGAAACGAGTCAAACAACCCAAAGACTACATTTCCCATGAACGCGGCTGCTGTAGGGACAATGATATCAGACCCGGAAGTAGTAGTTCTTAAGACTTTTAAGGCAGAATTAATTCCATTTTCGCCAGAAACAGGCTGTATCAAATATGAATGAATATCATAAACGATGCAGGGCCACCCCCCTGACAAAAACGCCAGGGTGGTGTGTTTATGTTTGGAACACAGTTCTTATATGACGTGATCTAAGATTCCCAAATGGGGATTTCAACACAAAAAATAAAGCCACAAACCCGTGAAACAGCGCCCTCTAGTGGCAGTGACATCAGACTTCAGTGCTCTATTGCCAGAGACACAGAGAGAGACGCATACACACACACGCACACACACACACACACACACACACACACACACACACACACACACACACACACACACACACACACACACACACACACACACACACACACACACACACACACACACACACACACACGTGGATCACTTGTGGGCATTGTTCCGATACATATATTATGCTTCACTGTGTTTTTCCACGCTTACATTATTTAAATGATACATTTTGTTTTATTCTTCCCCGTCTCCCCTGTGTCTAATTACTTCAGTAGATCTGAATAAATAATTCTCCATAATTGAGGTGTGGTGGACAGGAGTCAGTGTCAGAGTTGGTGGAAAGCAAGTAAAGCAGCAAAGTTGAACAACTTTTAACCACTTGGCATCCCAATTTGGACATGCCAATATAGGTGTGTGTGTGTGTGTGTGGGGGGGGGGGGGGGGACTATGGGTCAATGTGTTATGAGATTGTAGATCAGCTATTTTTAAAATAATTTTAAAGAAATGTGGTTGAATGGTTAACTGGATGAAGTGAGGATGCAGGCGCATTGCAGATTGTGGCTGCTTTATGTTTAGAGTGTTAACATTGTGGGTATAGGCTATACTGGCTGATTATCTGACTGTTGATGGATGGTCTCCATAGGCAACACTGACCCCAGGAAGATATCTGCTTATGTTTATGGATTTATTTTTAATTGAATCTATACAGGTTCAAAACATTTATTTTATATTTGTTCACACTCGTCCTGTGTTGTAATAGATCTGGATCCTGTTGATGTTTACCTTTTAAATTATTCTGACATTTGCTATCCAGATGAGCAATGACTGTAATTTTAGCGCAGGATGAACAAAGCAATCATACTGTACATTTTGATAGCTGATTCTGTCAAACGCTTGGCTTGAGAAGAACGCCACTGCAGTGGTGGAAGAAGTACTCAGATGTTTTACTTGAGTAAAAGTAGCAATGCCAAAATGTAGAAATACTCTAAGTAAAAGGCCTGTATTCAATTCATGTTACTTGAGTATAGTACAAAAGTATTGACATGAAAATATAGTTAGAGTACCAAAGTAAAAGTACTCAAGCTTTTTCAGCAAGAATAGCAGATCTATAAGCTCACAACGCTTTGCATTGCGATGCGTTTTGAGCTTGTAGATCAGCTATTGTATAAAGTAGTGCATATTGTAAGTGGTTAATGTATGTTTTGTAATATAATAATACAAGTCTGCAAAGTAACTAGTAACTAAAGTTTTCAAATAATTGTAAAAGTAAAGTAAAAAGTACCATATTTGCCTATACGATGTAGTGGAGTAGAAGTAAAAGTACAGATCATTTGAAAAAGTAAAGTAAAAATACCTCAAAATTGTACTTAAGTGCACTACTTGAGTACATGTACTTAGTTACTTTCCAGTACTGCACCACTGGAACCATAGATATATGCATCAAGTCAAAACATGGTGACTGAGCCAGCAGCCTAAGTCAGCATTGGGTGAATCTGGAAAAATACACAGTCAGTAATTTAGAATGAGAACATTGTTCGTTAGAGCCAGGAAACAAAAGCAGCAGCATCATTATTTCTGGCATGTCGATTGATGGAACACTACTTTTGACAAATTGCACAAACACAAAACTGTTTCTGTCAGCCACTTTGGTGTATTACAAATACCTTTTATCAGAATAGAAAAAATGTTAGAGGAAAATATGACATCTGCTTTGATATATGATATATCTGTCATTTATAATTTCCATACTTTGATAAATCTCGAAATTTGCACACAAGGCATGTTTGACGGTGAAAAAAAATGATTTAAAAGGCATAATCCTTACCCGCTTTTACATAGAAATGGCAAGTGTGTGTGCGCACACACACACACACACACACATTTGCGCGCACACACTTCATTTGCGCACGCATGCATGCGCACATGAAGAGGAGTAAGCTTTTGTGGAGTGTGATGACTGACCCAAACCAACGGACACAGAGGCAGTGTAAAGTTCAAATAATGACAGTTTATTCAGGGGGATAATGTTACAGGGGAATCAGGGTGGGGAGCAGCCTGCGTAACAATCCATTTTTAAACGTAACTTCTTCCCGGTCGGGGTAAATTCCAAAAACAATAAAACAGAATAAAGTAGCATTCAGTCGCTCTACTATATTGCCTACAGAGGAGACAGAAACAACAGTGTCAGGCAACATAACTAACAGAGTAAATGTGCAACAGGGTGTAATCGCTTACTGCCCGATTAGAGCGTTCCTTCGGCAAGGAGAGCCAACGATGAATGAGGCAGAGTGTTGATCAGAACCAACTCAGCTGTCTCCTGTCAGTCAGCGCACATCAAGCTGATTGAATATGAAAATTGGAACGTACAGTACCTCCCCTCAATGACGTACGCTAGGCAGCGGCGCTGGCCGAGGTGCTGAACTCTGCCGTCACTAGACTCACTACGCTGACTGGCCCTGTGGAGACACTCACCTGATCGGTGGTATTGGGGCAAGACTCCACAAGAGGTATACAAATGTACTGGGAATGGCTGTGGAATGCTGATCTTTCCCCGTTTGCCACAGGAAGTGTATTCCTTTGCGTGTTATAAAGTCTTACATGTCTTTTCTAAAAAGAAAGAAAAAAGCAATTTACAGTACATCAGCCTTCTGTCTAGCTTTAACGACAAAAGCTTAAACTAAAGGTTCAAGGTTCAAGGTTTCTTTACATCTTACATCTTGTGTATTATGGGTATATAGAATAAATGTTTTTTATTCTAATTTCCTTAGACATTGTAGCAACAATAATAGTAATAATAATAAACATAAAGACATCATGACATCAGTAGGTTACCATGTGTCAAAGCATAGGGCGTGGAGTGCACATGTTAATTTAATAATGTTCTTGTTTATTTAAATTGTTCTCGGAAAGCAATGTAGAATATTTATCGACTGTATAATTGGCCTTCAAAGGTCTAGATAGAAGACAGAATGTATAAGGGAAATAAGACATTATATAAAGACGGGCATAAACAGCTTAATTGGGGGGGCAGCTGCTCTTTTTCCTTATTTCGTTGGGCAACTAATGTTACTGCAAGGATGACGCCATTGACAAACCCAAGCAGTTTGATAGACAGATGCTCAGAGATGCAGCCATTATTGTACGGGGGCAGAACACTCATCCCTGTGGTATACCTGTCCACCCAGAATCAGGGTCTGACAGGTCAACCCGATCTCCAGAGATTACCGTAACATTGCACGGAACGAGTGCACTTCATTCCGTGGATAGCCGCGTCGGAACTCCCGAATTGCGTGCATATGGTACGGCGCTGCCTTTGTGACAAAACCATTTCGGAGGCGCGCAGTCACAGGCGAATTGTCACCCCGTGAAGGACCACCGAGGGAGCTAAGGCGACCGAGTTGCCGTCCTGAACGGTGTGACATTCGCCTGTGCCTACTCAGCGCCGTTTGAGTTATGTACCGATAGGCACAGAATCGTAAATTTTATTGTGCGGACTGCTCTGCTTCCGGGTTTTTCCGTGTTGCGACTGGTTACGCCCACCGTGGGACTCGCCGTACATATGCACGCAATTTGGGAGTTCCGAGGCGACTATCCACGGAATGAAGTGCACTCGTTCTGTGCAATGTTACGGTATTCTCTGGAGATCAGGCTGGACAGGTAGACTGCCAACCAACCAACACTTTTCTCCTTTTTTTGTTGTCAGGGAAGCCAGGATCCATCAGCAGACTGAGTGGGCAATTTAAAGTTAGGACAGTGCATCTTCAAGGTGATGTGTTGGATGTGAAGCAAGTCAACAAACAGGATCTTGGCACATGAATGAGGGGTGTCGAGACATTTCAAGACAAAGCCCATGTTGACTGACCTACTGACCTTTATAGGTAAACAACAGATCAGTGAATGGGCCTGTGACATGTTTATGAATGATAGAAAAGCACCAGGTCTTCTAAGTTCACTGCTATTTGGCCTGATACCAGTGAGGTAGATAACCTGAAGCCACGTAGTTTAGGGCAGAAAGTCAGAACAGGACCCTCAGATGTACGTAGATTTGTATTAAAAACAAAAGAAGAAGAAGAAGAAGAAGCAGAAGAAGCAGAAGAAGCAGAAGAAGAAGAAGTCAGAGGAAATAAATAAATAAAGATGGGGTATGTTGACAACAAGAGATTGACCTTCACATTGTCAGTAGAGGAAATATTTACCTCTCATACGACAATATTAAACCTTCTATTAAACCCTATAACTATTTATCAAATATCTCTCCCTGCATGGACCTACAGTAAATAAAAAAACTAATTTTAAATGCTGAATACATACTGTACCAACCATGAGAACTGATACATTTACAAACAATCATTAATATTAAAGGGACTACACCATGAATTTTAACTTGTCCTTCTTTTTTTGTGTGTTTTTGGTCTCCCCTACCTCTCTTCTATCCCCAAAAACACCCCAGTTTGAACACTCAGGCTTTCACAGCATATCTGGGGTTTTCTTTTTTCTTTTTCCACACAGAACTAGGAGATAACATGCATACAAACTATACAAGCTCAATAGCGCCCCGTGCCAAACAGGACAATGTGGTATTGCAGGTGAAAGTGCTTCATAAGCCAGAGAGAAGTTAGTTGGAATGAGTATATCTGAGGCTTGAATTAGTCTCAAACCTTTTGAAAAACGTTTGAGGGACATAAACAATATGATATTAAATATATATATATTTTTTTAATTCATGGTGTAGATCATTTAATCATTAACATGGGGTGAAATACATTTGGGATTTCTGTGCTCGGGTGCTGTCTTTGTCATCAATTGACAGTTGTTGTCTCAGAGTTCAAATTCAGCTCTGAAAGAATAGCTAGAATAGGCTAAGCTACTGTATGAAAAAAGTGTGTAGCAACTTAACTGATAAAAAGTAGCTCCCCAGCATTCCACAATGGCTAAATAAGTGTAAAAATGACATGACAGAAAAGACTCCATAGGAAATTGGTGTGTTCTTGTGTAATTTAATGTTCTGCCATTTTTTGCTATTAAAGAGATGTGCTGACATACAGTAGAACACCAAATGAAAGAATGTTCTATTCTATGTTGTTGTGTTCTGAATATTTGCATTGATTGATTGCTGTTCTTCTTCCCATCTATCAATACTGACTGTCTCCTCTTTGTATTTGACGTATTTAAGCTGCTGAACAGGTAGAATCTCCATCTGAATTATCCAGAGAGCTTCTTTTGTTTGTTAATAGTCCTTCACTACTAGTACTTAAAAAGACAATGATTAATTAATATGTGGAGACTTTGTCATTTAAAATCACAACGTACTGCCAGAGGGCACAGAACTGAACAGAAGTGATGTTTGCTGAAATAGGCTCAATTTCATATTAATGCCTGTCTGCACCATTTAGCTGTACACTCAAACATTTAGTAGACAGATGCACATTGATCTGAATTATGGGGTTTTAGCTAAGAGTGGATTTTTAAAATTCCAATTCATTCAATATGAATACAGAATGAAGAACTCAGAATAGCGCTGTGCAATTTCACAAAGAAAAAAAGAGATGGCACTTTTATGTACTATATGCTAAGTGGCCTGCTCAACTCCATTTATCGATTGAAAACCTACATGGAATCTAATGAACTCCTTTGGGTGTCTTACAACTTGCTCAAGAAAACCTCTAATGATGTGTCTTTTACTCAAACTGATAAGAGGAAAAACTTCATATATCGAATGTTTCTCTAAATCAATTAACCGTGGCATCATAAATGCGGGCCAATATACACATGGTATGGTGGTGTATGGTATCTGTAAACTGTTACAGTAATGAGATGAATACAGCGCTGTTGTAATATCTCTGCTTGTTTTTCTTTTAAAATACTAAAGTATAACTATAGTTAATACTGATTTCAGTTCATTGTCTTCGCCAGGCCGAAAGGCAGGGACGAGACTATGTTTCAACATTGTCCTATTATTGCGCCACCAAGAGGCCGTTTTTTTGCAGAAAAAATTAATTGTATTACTCCTACAAATGTTGTCCAAACATCACGCAAATCGCTACATATTATCTCTTTAGTCAAGTGATCAAGACGGATCCATACGATCAGTCAGATTTTTCACATTCCAGCCTGATTGGCAAATACCGAGCATTGCTGGCCCACACTAACCTACCTGACCTGGCGGAGACTTGTGCTCCGAGGAGCGCTTTTTCTAGTTTGCGATTGGAACAGTAGGAGCTGTTTATATAAATGTACATTGTACACTTTCATTGCTGAATGAAGTAAAGTGCTAGCCATCAGAATCTAGATTCAGCAGTTAGCACAGCCTAACCCTGACCGTACCATAATGAGAACCTGACCCCCAACACATGTGCACACACACGCACGCACACTTGCACACGCTTGCACACACACACACACACACACACACACACACACACACACACACACACACACACACACACACACACACACACACACACACACACACACACACACACACACTCGCGCACGCGCATGTCACAGACTGTTCAACCCCCTACAACGACCGCGACCGGGCAAGGGGCTCTACCGCAGTATCAAGAGTTCCACCACCAGGTTCTGGTGTAGTTTCAATCCGGCTGCTGTCAGAATGCTGAATGGGGCATAAGCCTGAATGAGGCATAGGCCTTGTTCAGCAGACGGGGCAGACTTTTCTGGCTCTTCCTGAACACACCTGTGGATTATACCAGGGACAATGACTTGGACTTTAGCCCCCCCCCTCGGACACACCTGTGGACTACACCAGGTACAAATGACTTTTTGTTGCACTCCCTCATGGAGCTACTTGCGGATTATACTAGGGTCAGTCCACCCTAGGTGGACACGCACTGACCTTTTGCACCTTAATCCCTTGTATAACGCACTGACTTTTTTTGTCTTTTTTTATTGTGCTCCTTTCCTCTAAGCACCTTAACGTCCATTGTCTATCATGCACAATATAAGTATAACATGCACAGTATATAATACATTGCTGCTATGCTCAGGCACCTTAGCTAGTTTTTTTTTTTGTTTTTATTATCTCAGGTACTTTGTAAATATGTGGATAACTTGTCTGGCCTTCTGTTGCTCTCTTGTTTTGATCTCCTTCCCACTTGCCCCCCTCCCTCTTCTTCCCCCCCCCCCCCCCCCTCTTCTTTCTATGGAAACTAACGTTGCGATGGGAACGATGTACAAAAAAGAATTTCACCCACTTTTTTACCTTGTAAACCTGTGATGTGACAATAAAACTGATTCTGATTCTGATTCTGAATGCACACCAGTACGCATGCACACTTAAAGGAGTATTTCACCCAAAGATAATACGTATTTTCTATCAATTACACACCCCATGAAGCCTTGAATTCATGGAGATTTCTTTATTTTTGTCGCTTTCCTAAGCCAATAATTTGATGACCGGCGGTGGAGACTCAATTGAGTCATCAAATTATTGGCTCAGAAATGCGACTTTTCTTAGATTTGACCAAAGCATTTGATACTGTCAATCATAACATTCTCATTTCCAAACTCAATAGGGCATAGCGGTGGCGGCCATTTTGTTGTAGTTCCACAGATAAGAAACCCATTAATGTTTACCATAAAGATTTCAGAAAATATTTATATTAATATTTTCAAGCCATGGAACCAAGGCTTGAAATTAATCATGACCATAAAACATTTAATTCTGTGTCAAAAAAGATTTGAAAACCACGAAAAAGGGTATTCATAAGATAGTATATAATATAATTAAATATTCAAATATTTTTTAGAATCATCCTTCCATAGAAAATTGTGGCTGCTTGAGATATGATAAGTTGATATGGCGATTTCCATTCCTTTGCAATATAATGTCAAGGCCAAGGAGCTGTCTGCATATAGCCTACTGTTTATAAATGTACATTATACATTGCTCAACTAATAGTCAAATGCAAAATGCCTTAGTAAGTGCTGGCCATCAGCATCTAGATTCAGCAGCTAGCACAGCCTAACCTTCCCATAATGAGAACCTGACCCCGACACACGCACACACACACACACACACACACACACACACACACACACACACACACACGCACACACACACACACACACACACACACACACACACACACACACACACACACACACAGGCACACACACAGGCACACACACAGGCACACGTACCACACCAGAGGGACAATTAAGCGCAATCAGAGAGTTTTGCTGACGTCGCTGATCTGTACAATAATTAACATCTCTGCCCTTTGTGTTGTCCCCTGAGAGGCACAGAGAGGCCTGTCTTACCACAGCGGTGTGGAATTCTACAAGGGATTAGTGTTATATGGTTGTAAACACACACAGGCGCACACACATACGTGTGCACGCACACACCCACATACGTGTGCACGCACACACCCGCACACACCCGCATACACACACACACACTTGTACATGTCTTGTGTCTTATTGAAAATGTACAATTATAAATATAAAGTGTTGCGTGCCTGTGTGTGGAATTTGTTGAAATATTATAATGTGCTGTGTGTGTGTGTGTGTGTGTGTGTGTGTGTGTGTGTGTGTGTGTGTGTGTGTGTGTGTGTGTGTGTGTGTGTGTGTGTGTGTGTGTGTGTGTGTGTGTGTGTGTGTGAGATCCGTATGCCAGACCACCGTCTGCCTCGACAGATCCTGTATGGCCAGCTCCTAGATGGTCAAAGGTCTGTTGGGGGCCAGAAAAAAAAGTTACAAGGACCACATTAAAACCCTCCTGAAGAAGTGTGACATTAAACTATTAAACTGTGACAGGCACTAGAGTCCCTGGCTGTTGATCGCCACACCTGGAGCTCTACCTGCCACCAGGGAATCACTCATCTTCAGAAGAAGTTCACAGAGAGTAGAGTCCAGCGGCATGCACAGAGGCACCAACGTGCCAAAGATCCACCGACCACCACTGCTGCCTTCCCCTGCCCCTCTTGTAATAAAGTCTGCGGATCATGTATCGGTCTGAGCAGCCACCTGGCTATGCACAGGCGAAACCAACACAACTAGAAAAAGTGCTCCTCGGAGCACAGGTCTCCGCCAGGTCAGGTAGGTTATTGTGGGGCAGCAATGTTTGGAATTTGCCAATCAGGATGGAATATAACAAATCGGACGGAACCATCTTGATCACTTGACTATAGAGATAATGGGTACCGATTTGCAAGTTCATGATTTGTGGCATTTTGTTCAAAACGGGCCACTCCTGCAAACTTTAGATGTCAATGTTAGCCAATCAGGATGGAATATGAAAAATGTAACAGATCCATCTTGATCACATGACTATAGAGATCATGTGTACCGATGTGCGTGAAATTTGGATAAATTCTGAAGGCTTAATATAAAAAAAAATGTTTTACATAAGTCGTCCTCCTGGTGGCGCTACGAAAGGCAAATATGAAAAATGCAGGGCAGATGTTTTTCCTTGGCCTCTAGGGAGTGTGCGTGCAAAATTTCACACAGATCGGTGCAGTTTAGGGCATTAACGAATAGTGATTTATGGTATTCGAATTATTCGACCCAAAAGTATTCGAATATTCGATTTGATTATAAAAAATTAAAAAATTAAAAAAAATGTAAAAAGTTTTTTTTTTTTTTTTTTTTGCATTGATGACTCGACTCAAGGAATGCGAGCTGACGTCACACCAGAGCTCACAGCTGCATGTCTGCTCTAGAAAAGCCACTAAAAAAAAAAAATATAAAAAAAAAAAAATATATCCTTTTTTTTTTCTTTTTTTTTTTTTTCCGAATAGTCGAATAGTGGTTTGATAGTCGAATAGTCAGTTTAATATTCGAATATTCGAATATTCGACTATTCTGTGAATGCCCTAGTGCAGTTATAGTTAAAAACGCAAATCGGCCTTTTATAGCGCCACCATGAGGCTGATTTGAAAATTTTCAAGTGGCATTTATTCCTCGGCCTAGTGGGAATGTGCGTGCGAAATTTCACGGAAATTGCAAGCTGCGTTCATGATTTGAGGCATTTTGTTGAAAACGGAGCAATCCTGCAAACTTTGGAAGCCAACCTTAGCCAATCAGGATAGAATATGGAAAATTGGACAGATCCGTGTTGATCACATGACTATAGAGATACTGTGTACTGATTTGCGTGATGTTTGGATAAAATCTGTACTAAAATCTGTAATAAGTACTCTCAAAAATGTGTTTTGCAAAAAGCGGCCTCCTGGTGGCGCTATAACAGGCCCATGTGAAAAATTTGGGGCAGAGGTTCTGCTCTGGCATCCAGGGAGTGTGTGTGCACAGTTTCGCTGCGATCAAGCCAACGGTGCCAGAGATTAGCTGTACACAAAATGACAGAATGACGGACGGACGGACACAAACACACACACACAAACACACAGACTGACGGACAGGGGGTAAAACATACTCTCTCGCCATGCCTTTCGGCCTGGCGGAGACAATAATGAACTCAACATATTCTTTTGGATTAATGTCATCATCAACATCAATGGACTGCCGTAAGCAAGTAAGTGTGTGTGTGTGTGTGTGTGTGTGTGTGTGTGTGTGTGTGTGTGTGTGTGTGTGTGTGTGTGTGTGTGTGTGTGTGTGTGTGTGTGTGTGTGTGTGTGTGCAGGTGTGCGCGTGTGTGTGTGACAGGCAGCCTGTCTGCCTGTCACACACACACGCTCACACGCGCACACACGCGTTAGTGTCCGTTGTTCATAAGTCTGTTTGCTTGGTGGAAAAGCTGGCCCGGCCTTGAGGCTGTCGTACCTCTTGTCAGACAGCAGGTTAAACAGTCCATGGTTAAGGTGGTTGGGGTCTTTGATAATCCTACAGACTTTACCCACACACG
Organism: Gymnoscopelus braueri; assembly: GCF_963280865.1. Classification (NCBI taxonomy): domain Eukaryota; kingdom Metazoa; phylum Chordata; class Actinopteri; order Myctophiformes; family Myctophidae; genus Gymnoscopelus; species Gymnoscopelus braueri. Next base: position 13,012,874 of record NC_137603.1, on the reverse strand, counting down.
GTCCCTTGTATACAAGTAAGACGCGCGAACGCGGGAAGCGAACGCAGCTCAAAAATAACAATAAGAAGAATCAAAAGGAACTAGAAAAAGTGCTCCTTGGAGCACAGGTCTCCGCCAGGTCAGGTAGGTTATTGTGGCCTCCTGTTGGCTCTATAATAGGCCAATGTGAAAAGGGTGCCATTTCTTCTTAGGCCTTGCACGGCAATCGGACACTGCATTCATGATTTGAGGCATTTTGTTCAAATTTTTTTTGCTAAATTAGACCTGCTGGTGGCGCTATAACAGGCAAATATTAAAAGGGTAGCATTTGTTCCTCAACATAGTGTGAATCTGCGTGCAAAGTCTGACCACAATCGGATGCTGCGTTCATGATTTGCGGCATTTTGTTCAAAACGGGCCACTCTGCAAACTTTAGATTTGAATTTTAGCCAATCAGGATGGAATATGAAAAATTAAACAGATCCGTCTTGATCACATGACTATAGAGATGATGTGTACCGATTTGCGTGAAATTTGGATAAAATCGGAAGGAGTAATGTAAAGAAATATGTTTTACATAAGTCGGCCTCCTGGTGGCGCTATAAAAGACAGATGTGAAAAATGCAGGGCAAAGGTTTTTCCTTGACCTCTAGGGAGTGCGCATACAAAGTTTTACGCAGATTGGTGCAGTTATAGGGAAAAACTAAAATCGGGCTGTTATAGCGCCACCATGAGGCTGATTAGAAAAATCTCAAGTGGTATTTCTTCCTCGGCATAGTGGGAATGTGCGTGCAAAGTTTCACGGAAATTACATGCTGTGTTCATAATTTGAGGCATTTCGTTCAAAACGGAGCAGTCCTGCAAACTTTGGAAGCCATTTTTAGCCAATCAGGATGGAATATGAAAAATCTGAAAGACCCGTTTCGTTTAATGACTATAGAGATACTGTGTACCGATTTGCGTGACAGAATCTGTAGGAGTACTGTGAAAAAATGTGTTTAGCAAAAAGCGGCCTCCTGGTGGCGCTATAACAGGGCCATGTGAAAAAAATTGGGCAGAGGTTCTGAATTGGCATCCAGGGAGTGTGTGTGTGCAGTTTCGCTGCGATCAAGCCAACGGTGCGGGAGATTAGCTGTCCACAGACGGACAGACGGACGGACGGACAGACGGACGGACGGACAGGGGGTAAAACATACTCTCTCGCCATGCCTTTCGGCCTGGCGGAGACAATGAGCAATTGTAGAGAAGTGGGTGGTACAGTTTTTGTCTTTTTTAAATTGTTGTTTGTTTGTTTTTTTGTTTTGTTTTTTTGTATATGTTTTTTGTCTTTGTAGTTTTTGAAATGTGTTTGGTTTAGGCATGTTGCAGGCTGCATTTTAATCAGAGCATTGTCTACATTCCTGTGTTCTTCATGGCCAGGCGGTTTTCAGCCAAACTGTAGTGCACTCTGGCGCACTCTGGCGGCTGCACACAGGCAGTGCACGCACACAATACTGCACACACACAGAGCCACACACACACAAGCCGAGCACGGTTTCATAGTAAGCTCCACTTCGCGCGGAGCTGCGTTCGCAATTATATCCTGCATGGTGGGAAGCTCACAGCCACTGATGCTCTTGGCAGTTCGTACCACACTCTGCAGCGATTTGCAGTTGAGGGCACTGTAGTTCTCATGCCAGGTGGTTATTAAGGCCTGTAGGATCTTGGGCCTCATGCCAAAGTTCTTCAGCCACTTGAGGTGAAATAGGCATTACAGTGCTTGTGAAACGTTTTCATGTTAAGGACCCCCACATTGATGTGTTTGGCAACGGACCAGGACCTCCATATGAAAATATTTCATGACAGGGACCCCCATAAGAAAAGATTTGTGTTGTCAAAATCTTTCGAAATGATTAAATTATTTTCAAGATGTTTAAAAATAAATTCAAAAATAGAAGATCTACAAGCACACATGTGTGAGCTTGTATACCAGCAATTCTCAAATAGCCAAAGTAGAAGTGGTTGAACTGATTTGGATGCTATTATATAATTTAGCTGGGGACCCCTAGCTGGAACCCCCTTGAGGACCCCTAGGGGTCCCCGGAACCCACTTTGAGAACCACTGCTGTAGTCTACAATCAGCTCGTTGGTGTACAGGGAGAGCTCTTGTGTTCAGGGCAGAGGGACAGATGTTTGGAGCCTGTCCTCCTCATCTGGTGTTGATCCAACTGGAAGTCCAGAATCCAGCTGCAGAGGCTCATGGTTGAGTCCTACAGTAGGTCCCTGAGCCTTAGTGTCCAGTCTGCCTGGAATGTCTTGGCCCGGGTGCTTTGTGGGTGTTGATGAGTTTGAATGACTAGTGCACATTGGCCTTATTTGTTTTAGCTCTTGCTCATTTGATTTTCCTATTCGTCTCATCTGTTTAAGAAAGTAGGTAGCTGATATATTACACTTTTACCTTAGCGCTAGGTATACTCTTAGTTGCTTGTTTTAGAAGAGAATGCACTTAAGACTTCTGGTGATTAGTAGCCTAGTTTCCTTGACTACCTATGTTGAATGCACTTATTGTAAGTCGCTTTGGATAAAAGCGTCTGCTAAATGACTGTAATGTAATGTAAAAATGTAATACAGTGTGTGTGTGTGTGTGTGTGTGAGAGAGAGAGAGAGAGAGAGAGAGAGAGAGAGAGAGAGAGAGAGAGAGAGAGAGAGAGAGAGAGAGAGAGAGAGAGACGAGGTTGTCCGGGGAGGGCAGCACCCTTGGCTGCAACTTTAAGAGTCATAGATAAAAGTGAGGAGGTACGTGTCTGCATGTGTCTGCAGGTGAGGAGCACTGAGATCAGCCTAGAGGAGAGATAATTACACAGACGCACAGGGATTACCTTGATTCTAGATGAAGTGTAAAAAGCCATGCAAAGCATATTACTATATGAGGGAAAGAAGCGCTAGACTTATACATAATTTATCCTCTGTGGCACCATGAGAAGGTAGGATTGAGAAATGTATTTATCCCTGGAGGAGTTCAAGGTATTTAGACATAGATAACAAGCAGGGAGACATCAAAGGGTGTCTGTAACCTTGCCAAGGAAGATGAATGCCATGAGCCTGGTAAACAGATGTGATACATTTATGTATTTCAAGATTATTTGGACATTCTGTGAGGCCTATGTTGTATTAAATTCATACTGCGTAACTTTTTCAATTAAACAAAATATATTTTTTTATATAATCTTTCACTGATTTTTCTACACTATTTCTACAATATCCATCATTGTAGGTGTTTGGTGTTGAGCTTAATATACAGTAGGCTAATGTAGGCATATATCAAGCAATGTGAACATACATGGCAGAGATTAAGTTCAAATGAAAGCTGGACATGCAATAGCTGAATAACAATTGTAATACTATAATGCATTTCTGAATGTTAAAATACTTTTTATTTTTGATCAAATTGAATGAGAGCCCATTGTCATGATCGACTGGCACAAAAACCATGACAAATATACCGGTAGCTGCAAACAGCAATACTGCGACAAGCAGTGATCGAAATAACAACGCGATGCAATGCGAGAGTGCAGTCTAGCCCAGGGGTTCCCAAAGTTGGGGTCGTGACCCCACTGACGGTGGGGTCTCGTAAATTATTTTGGGTCATTACATTTTCTTTTATTTTATGATGAAATACACTCTAAAAATGATTACAAATAGTACATTTTACCATTCTAATACATTACAAATGCACACAGAGCGTGCACGTTTATGTGCATAAATTACCTCCAGGGTTAGGTGGGTTAGGTGGGTCTAGCCAACATCAACTCGGGACTCCCGAATGGCTGCCCTCCACACCCTCCTGTCTAGCATCAAGGTCTTGAGCTCTGACGTGTTGTTAACTCCGCTGTCACGCCGCAGTGTGTCTATGTAGGTGGTGCATCTCTTTCCCTTCCTAGCTGTACCTTGGGTTAGCTCCCACAGTGTCCATTTGCTTGCCACCTGTTCCGGGTGCCTGACACAGTGCCCAGCCAGCCTCATCCTTCTTTCTCAGACCTTGTCTGTGACCTGTGGGATGTGTTCCGCCTATGAGACACCAAGTGTAGCATTATTGTGTAGATGCCATCCTGCGCCTTTTCCTGCTGTACTGTGATCGTCCATGTCTCGGCCCCATACAGCAGTATACTGACTCCACTGTAGCTATGAACAGCTGCCTCTCGAGGTCATCTCCCACGGGTCCTCTGCAATATGCACACAGAGTTTGAAGTTGATAGGTCCCATATATGGGCATAGTGGTTGGATCGGCGGTTCTGGACAACCGGATCTCCAGATATGCCTAAATATGAAGTCGGACGGTCGGACGGTCGGACGGTCTGGCGGTCGGACGGTCGGAGATTTTACGCATTTATACTGTAGTAGGACAGTCTATCCTTTTTGAAGAGACTACTTTCTGCCTGTTTATATTGCCAGGCTGTGCTGCCGATGTTTTTAGTATATGTCAGATAGGTTCCCAGACTGAATTGTGTTTTTACAGCCAGGTTTCTATGGCAGAGCCTTTGCTGTGTTATTATTCGGTTGATTCCTAGGCACAACAGTGTAGTGCTAGTGAAGTGCAGTAAGTGTCAGGACCAGCTGAGTGACGGGCTGTCTTTGGTAACATCTGTTGGCATTGCAAGGCGCGGTAGCAGTTGGGGTTGGTCTGTTTTAGAGGAAGCCAATATTTAATTGTGTATTCTTATAAGGAATAATAATAATTTAAAAAAATAACATAATATCACTTGACAAAGTAGGCAGAATATCTCAACCTATGAATTAATCATTACTAAGTATACAGTAGGGCATTAACGAATAGTGATTTATGGTATTCGAATTATTCGACCCAAAAGTATTCGAATATTCGATTATTCGGTTTGATTATAAAAAATTAAAAAATTGAAATATGTATTGCTGATATAACATTAACTGATTAGATTAGCAATTTGTACAATTGTGTTTCCTCTCTGTCCTCAACGGCAGTAAGCCCTTATTTAGATGCATAATTTACATGTAATAGACCACCTTTAAATGTGCCTTGAGGTCTAGCTCAAAGTTAGTAATCTCTAAATGTGCATTAAGCTCACAAAAAGGAAAAAAATGAGCCAACATGTACTTAAATTACCGAGCGAAAACAGGGCAGGTGCAACACCATGATTTGTTGCAGTGCTTCACATTTACGTAATGTACAAATATAAATAGCACACAATGTAATACATAATGCATATACATAATACATAGCTTTAAACATTTATATAATTATTACATTCCATAATACACAATGTTCCATTTACCTTCCCAACAAGCCATGTACTAAGATTGCCAACACTCCATTTCCTGATAAATGACTGCCTTACAAAGACAACAAAACAATTACTGCATTATTCCAGACGTCATACACATTATGCAACTGGTATAAAACACATTCAAACAGATACTGCATTTGTGTACAATAACAAGGAACCACTATTTCATTTTAATTGTAAGCAATTGCTTTTAAATACAATAAAAAAGCTTGATACGTGAGGTCTCTATATGCATGCACCATTCTGTGCATGCAGATAATTATATAGTGCTTACTTACAGAACATTTGAAAAAAAGGATGATAGTAGATTAATCCAGTATTCAGATGTTCTCTTATTTGAATAAGCATTCCATTCACTGTATTGAAATTCAAGTTCATTTGCCTGTCTTTTTACAAACGGAGAAACAGCAAAAGTCAACTGTATCAAATATTAGACATGTTAATAATTCACAAGAACAAATAATAGTTTTTGTTTCCACTGTTAGCTTTGAGAGTGTACTTGTGAGATAAAACAAGTTATTTGCACTGTTATTTGCACTGTAAGCTTTGTGAGTGTATTTGTGAGATAAAATAAGTTGTTTGCTTGTAAGCGGCCTCACTGTCAAAGCTGCTGAATGAGCGATAGTAGTAGCAGCTTGTTGTAAGGACTATCAAGATTGTATTCCCAGTTCTTGGTGAAAACCCAGAAAGCTCAAATGGCTTAACATCCGGTTATAATAATATGCAAACTCAATACTGACAACATTTCAGTCAAGTTGTTCACCCTTTGTTGATGTACTGAGAGGGCGATCAGTCTCCAGGAAGGTTTGGTTAATTTAGGAGTAATAATTCAAAATAAAGAAATCAATTATATTAAATTAAAACTCGAAAAATTGCTCCTCGGAGCAGCCGTGTAGCGTGGACTCTAATGTTGACTGGGCAGGATCTTGTAAAACATAGTCTCGACCATGCCTTTCAGCCTGGCAGAGACAAAAAGACTCCTACCACAATTGGGAGCAACTAATGACTACAGTATGTTGTAGAAAAGCAGCTAGCAAGCTATTGAATTCATTAATACACACACATACTGTATTATCATAAAAAAAAATCTCCAGGCAGTATCAGGGTGCAATGTTACAATGTCTCTATTTATAGCGGTTAAGAGGTGAACGCACATCCAAACACTTCGACGGGTGCTGGATCAAGCTGGATAAATGCTCCCAACATAATTTAATAATAGAGCGGTCAATAGCTAACACCGTTTCGGCCTATGTGGCCTTCGTCAGGTATGTCTCTATTTCACACCAAATATGCACCCCTGTTTGCAGTGGGCTCCTGTATCTATAAGTGAAAACTACAGCAGTACCAAACAGTTCCCCTCATTTTCTGATAAAGAGCTAGCCATACCCTTATCTGTAAACTGTCTTTGACAGTTAAAACTCAGTAATTTTTTGTAAGCTACTTTGATACTTGGCCAGTCTGAGTCTACTCGTAAAGTGGACAAGAATAAGACACCCCTGTGGAATGGAATGAGGGAAAGCAAACGCTGGATCGTCATTTAGCAATTATTTTGGAAATACTTTTACTAACTAACTTTGCCACAAATTAATAGAACATTTGGTGGGCCTTAGTTTCAGTCACATCAACATGAGATCACATCAACATGTCCAATTAGTTGTAAGAGAACATTTACAGTGCCTTAATTGAAAGATATTTTTATAAAGCTTCCCTAGAAATAGTAACAGATAAACCCCTCAAAGATAATTGCCTACTGGTCTAAATGTACCCCTCTCTCAAGGCCGTCATTGATAAATGTTTGATGAAGCTGTGAAGGAGATTACCTGAACAAATCCTCTGATATGGTCATATCACTAAAACACCTTCTTCAGAATGAGTTTTATTGTCACATCACAGATTTACATAAGTAAAAAAGGGGGTGAAATGTGTTTTTTGGACGTTCAATCGTTTTGTTATTTCCATAGAAAAAGAGAAAGGGAAGAAGAAGAAGAAGGGGGGAAAAGGGGGGGCAAGGGGGAAGAGAGATCAATCAAAGACAACAAACTTAATGATCTACACAGTACCGATCAGATATAAAGGTGCATGAGCAATGAGCATAGCAGCAGATGTACATGATATACTATGGACGTTAGTTAAGGTGCGAGAAAAACACAAACAAAGACAAAAGTCAGCGCGTTGTACATGGGATTAAGGTACAAAATGTCAGCGTGTGTCGACCGTATAATCCACATAAGGTAAACTGAGGAGAAGGTACCGCAAGTAGGTCCATGAGGAAGAGCTAAAAAGCCCAAGTCACTTGTCCCTGGTATAATCCACAGATAGATCCATGGAAGAGCAAAAGTCTGAGACCAGCCACACACACACACACACACACACACACACACACACACACACACACACACACACACACACACACACACACACACACACACACACACACACACACACACACACACACACACACACACACACACACACACACACACACACACACACACACACTCACACACACACACACACACACACACAGAGTAATACGTGTGTGTGTGTGTGTGTGTGTGTGTGTGTGTGTGTGTGTGTGTGTGTGTGTGTGTGTGTGTGTGTGTGTGTGTGTGTGTGCTGTATGTGTGTAAAAACTATGTCTACAGTTGATGCATCATAACCACATGAGTAAAAACGCTGGACTCATTTATTTATTTTTGGTACACAGTTCTTATATTGTGTGATAAAAGAAAATAATCTAAGGGATTTTGTATGGGAAAAAATCTTCGTGACAGCAGCCTTCAGCAGGCCTACTCTACTGTGACGGTGAATGGGTTTTAACATTTTAACAGTCTCTGGTGTCCTCAGGAATCCTCACCAATGTGATTTTAACCCTGAAGCAAATTGTGGCGAGAGCTTCTTTGTTCATGTTGACAGTCAGTGGCTCTTTGCTGGCCCCCATTCTCATTTCCCCTCTACCATCACATCACTGTATAAATCTGTCCCTCCGTCACAAAATCTTTCCCCAGCGTTTAACATAGCGTCTCTCTTCATCTCAATCGTTTGAAGTAGAAGACGCAGAAGAAAACGTCTTTCCTTCGGCATCAGAAAAAAAAGAGCTGTAACCATTCTTCTCTTGTCATTCCCTTTGAAATGTCTCTTTGTCCACCTGCCCAGAAAATAAGTTGTCAGGAAGGAGAGAGCCTCTCGTATGAAGAGTCATATTTATGAAAGAGCAGTGTCTGATTCCAATTCCATGCAGGTGCGACATCCTTCACCCCCGCACCCCACTCTAGGAAATTCATGTATATTCCCCATGTGATGGCAAATAGCTCCTGCTTTCCACCTCCCTGCAGTCTTATTTCTGCCGCTGCCGATGGATCAAGCCTGTGTTCATGACAATTGCATTTCCTATATAGATGGCTCAATGACGGCTTATGCATTGTGTATCAAAGACCAAGACTATGAATATTTGATGTCGCAATATCGTTCAGTTTGGGACACATGCATCTTGAATTATCTACATTTGGCATACACACCTCACCTTTGTTATTCACAAACACTGGAAGCCAGTAAGAAGAGTTTATATTACCTGGTTGATTAAATAACCTCCGGGTTGACTCCTGCAGCCTATAGAGGAAATATTCCGGTTTGATGTAGTGGAACACAAGGTTCAGTGCAAGGCTCTCTCGCACGGCTGTGCATCTCATACTTAGAGGCTGCAATTCAAATTTCTGCTATGTCCCCGCAACGGCACGCTTCCATTAGGGTGTAGTATAGGGGAGGTCAGAACAACTGCATCAGATTATCTTCCCCATTATCTACACATTGGATTCAAAGATTGAAATCGTTCTGATGTTTCTATCGGTTAAAGCGTGAAAAGCCGCGTTATGAGGGATCACTAACACACGCTTTATCAGTTTGATAAGTTCCCAAACACAAAGCTTGGGGTACTTAAACAGCCATATTGTCCGATTTGGCTCTGTTATGACAGGTGTGTTGCTGCAGAGGGCTTGCACAGGATGCTTTTTGGTTTGTCACCTTCACGCCCAATTAGCTCCCGTATCAAGCGTGGAATATCTGACAAGAGGAGGCTGCTGGAGAGAGCGTATAGCCTACCCGAAGGAGAGCTTCTAACACTATACAGTATATATATATATATATATATATATATATATATATATATATATATATATATATATATACATACATATACATATACATATACATATACATATACATATACATATACATATACATATACATATACATATACATATACATATACATACATATGCATATGCATATACATTAGTCTCATATTACCTTTTCCAGTGTATGAAACTGAAAAAGCTATGAGCCCATGGAGAGGGTCTAATGTGTTTGAGGAACTGAATTTTCTAAAATTTTCTTGCAGTCATGGAAAATAAACATAATTTGAATCCTCTTGAAGATGCTGGATCAAAATAATTTGATCCCGCCTATCTGGTAATAGTGTGGCAATTTCCTCGCAAAACATGCTTTTCTGTTGACTGCTAAGCTGTCTGAAGTGCTTTGGGGGGGTGCTGTTTGCCTGGAAGGGAATATATAATCATTTATGGTGAGTTAAACATGACCATCTCTCCTCAGAAAGACAAAACTATAAATACTGTAGAAGGAAGAAGCTCTGTGACACGTGAAATTATTATTCATGTGAAATGATGTATAAGGTGAGGTTTGTATCACCTGATCACCTTCAGAATGGATCATATTAACACGGTCAACTTTGAGATAATCATGATCTACCACGGCTTCTCGTATATTATTTCTTAAACAGAATCTATTCAAAATTTGAACATGATCTGCACTTTTAGGTAAGTTATCATAATAATAATAATACATTTTGCTAGAGGGTTTTATAAGAGGCACAAAAATAATTAAGAGAACGCTTTGTTAAAAGGGTAGGTTTTTGTCCATGCATTTTTAATATTGCCAGCTCTCTAGGAACACAGGAAACATGACACATCACATTATTTTCCTGTTTACCTTGCAAAAAATTAAAAATAAAGTAGATTTCATGGGATATACAAGAATATTCATAATGAACTGTTTAAAAAAAGATCCTGCGATGCTGGCAAGGGCAGTGCAGTATTGCTGCAGGACCAAAGCATATGCATGCACATGCTTGAGAAACGAACCGGCAGGTCAAACAGGAGTAACTGCTTTGTTATCGCACTTTGATGTAGTGTTTTGTCAGTTTTCTTTTCATCTTTCCTTCCTGTCCTCACCCCACTTTGCTGGTGAGAGAATGTAAATAGCTGTCTCTATCAAAGCAGCTCGGCGTGACACTTCAGTGTCCATTGGGATCTGGCACAGCATAAGCTGGTTTTGTACAGTGTGGGCAGGAGAGCCCGTGTTGGTGCGTTACTGTGATGTGTATCGCTATGGTGGGGTGGTGCAACAGTATTACCATGGGAACACAATTGACAGTAAACTGAACTGCACTATTCTGTCTTTCTCGCTCCCTATAACTGACACTATTAACACTTTGGTCAATTTTTTTAAATTATTTAACTTTTTCTTGAACTTCATTTGACGTTTAATGCACAGAGTAATGGCATGAATCATTTTCTATCTATTTTAATTTAATGGGACAGATAATATCTATGCTGTAAATTAGGAACATTCAAAAGAGAATGGACAATGACGTGCAGTGGAGGATGTACAGTATGCACATAATGTTTATCCTATTCAATCCGGGAAAGCATCTGTGTCATTTTACTGTATATGCAGTATACAAAACCTACTTTATGTTGCATAATTGCTGCTCTGTTAACAAAGAAACAACCAACAAGTGTGTGCGTGCGTGCGTGCGTGCGTGCGTGCGTGCGTGCTTGCGTGCGTGCGTGCGTGCGTGCGTGCGTGCGTGCGTGCGTGCGTGCGTGCGTGCGTGCGTGCGTGCGTGCGTGCGTGCGTGCGTGCGTGCGTGCGTGCGTGCGTGCGTGCGTGCGTGCGTGCGTGTGTAGGCGGATGGGTGGTGGTAGCCTAATGAGTGAATAGAAGATGTTGATCAGTTTTTATTTGTATTTTATAGCATTAGATACAACTAATGCTATGGTTCAACTAGTTAAACTGTATGACCCCAGCCATGCCAAAAGAAAGTGGCATAAAACAACTCTACAACATAATAATTTGAAAATTAAGTAGCATTGACCACTTGGTTGTACACACCACACCACACATAAAATGTGACTATAGCCAATGTTACATCACCAAGTTGTGCTTAATTTAATTGTGATATCATCTGGTTTTGTAAATACACTTGACTCAGTGATAAAGAGGCTGATTAAAGATAACAGGAAGCGGCTCATAACTGATGATGTAGTCTAATTCTTTGATGAAGACATGACAAGGCCCATCAATACTGTGGAAGGGCAAGGATTTAAAAAGGTTAATCAAAACACTGCAGCCATGGTACAATCTGCCTGAGCAAGAGAATATCACCTGGTATTACAGCTAAGCACAATGACGCACAGCACAAAGCACAGAGTGACATTGAGAAGTGCTCCGTGATCAGTTTCACCACAAATAACCTACCGTATGTGGACCAGTTAACAAATGGAAGCTTACTGTACATGACGGTGACAGCTCATTTGATGAACAGCGAATGGGAAATGAAGAACTACGTGTGTTAGAGACATGACTCAGAATAGAGAGAGAGAGCAGAGGCATATGAGAAAGTAAGTACGCACTGTATACTGTGCGTACTGTACATCTGAATATAATTTATTTTTAACTTTATATTCGGCGGCCACACAGGTGCTGTGAGCAGCACAGCTCGAGCTCCGTACCCCCACCACATTGCTGAACGTTCAAATTAACTCAAAGCAATGCTCCAGAAGCCCTATTATCTGAGCGACAACGTATTTAGTGACATTTATAAATAGTCAAGACAACAGTATTTATCTCTAAGTTATAGTGATCATCACTGAGCAAGACATTCTGTGGCTTACTTAAACAAAGCTGTACATCCCATAGCCTGGAAGTATGATTTATTTGCTCTGTAGATAACTCTATAAAATTATACAGTTTACACATCGAAAAGCAGAAAACAATGTGTGATACGTAGGACTTTTATTTTCCTGGGCCGAGTATTTCACAAAGGTCGTAGTCGTTCAGAAATAGTGTTTGTTCTAAGCTGGTCCGCCTGGCTTTCATAGACTCCAATGTTATTTCACTGAACTTCTGGTGTGAGTTTGCCTCCCAGTGCGACAAATCTGCCAGCTGGAATTGCTACATAGAGAAAATGACGTCGGCGATCTGTCCTTAAATGTAAGTTTCCTTGACCCAATGCAGGAAGTAGAGGTACTTCCGGGTGCTTCATGCAATTGTGAGCAACTTTCAATTAAATGAATAGGTGGGGCGGGGTCGTCCACTCTCTAGATATTAATATGCCCAATTTCAATCCGCTCCCTTACAGACTCACTGACTTAGGCACGCGTTCACATGAAGTCCGCGAGGGCTTGAGGGCTGTCCCATTTGAAATGAGTAAGTCAATGAGGGCTCAGGCAGAGCCCTTTTATGCACCCTTTCCATAAGTCAGCATCGATGCAGACTTTGGCTAAGGGAATTACCCACAGTTCATAGCGTTACCAGGGGAATGAGGGGAATCCTCCAAAACTCAATCATTTAAGTATGCAAATTAGTATTGCATCGCCGTGTAATAGCATGTCAAAAACCACTATAGTGCTTTTTCACCGCTCTCAAAGGGAGACACAATGGAAGATATATATTTAGTAAAAATAAGGGACACGACAAGATAAGAAATGAGGAAAGTAAATACCGAATATGGAAATACAATTTAAAAGGAATAATATTTCAACCCCTAATCTAAACTCAACTTAAAATGAACAGAATAATATTATAATAATAATAATCAACAATCACAGCCTTTAAAACAATGACTGTAAATAAGGACAGTAAGAGTTTTAATTGTGATGTAAAGTGTCATGAATTAAGGACTCATCTTCAAAGTGCTGTCCCCTTCCTTTTATGGCATCTGGAACCCTTGCAGCCTTTCACCCTCAAGCACTTACCAGCTGACGTCACTTAAGTCAGTGAGGGTTCAGGGCTTGAGGGCTTAGGGCGGACATTGGAATTGGGCGGTAACTCTATGAACGTCACTGTTAGGTAAACTGAGGATACACCACATCCCCATAGCCTGGCTGAGATCTGAGATATTGAATGGTTTTGGTACTGTTTTTGGAATGATTTTAAATCACTTCCAAGTACTATTCAAGTTTAAAATGGTTTATTGTTTAATTCTCTCATGTTTGTTCAACACAGACTTTGAAAGCTGAAATCTGCAAGGCGGTTTGACAGTTTGTCAACTGTATTAACCCATTAAGACCTGAGGCCGCTTCTAAAAATGTTCTAAATCCTAACAGTTTTTCGGAAAAAAAATTGAAAAAGTAATTTTCACGATTTTTCAAAAATAGCAGCTCTACGAGCTTGTAGATCTGCTATTTTTGAATAGCCAAAGAAATCTAAAATGACACAGATGCGTTCTCGGTCTTAATGGGTTAATAACTGTCGGCTTTGATGACGACCAGACGCTCATTCATTTACGGCCAAATATCTTGTTTGGCAATGCCCTTAATGACCTTCTTCCAGACAGTTAGCATTCCTGATTGCTGCCCAGTGTCCCTGGACATAATACAGTACCTGTCAATGAGCTGAAACAGATGGACCAGACTCCTGCCTAACTTATTATAATGGCACTTGGATCGTGGGTAGCCTATTATTGCACATTTGGTGAAGATTAATTGCACTTATTACACGGCTTGGTTGAATGCTTGATTCTGATTGGTCAATCGCTGAATTCAGCGGTGTGTTGTTTCTGGATAATGACCAATGAGCTCAATAACAGACCGCTGTCTAATCAAAGGCTCAGAGCACCTGCTCATATCAACCTGCGCTGCTTGATTTTATGCTGTATCCAACATGACAGCCATGTAAACAAACACACCATGTCATTCACAACTAAACATTGCTCGCTTCAAATGTTTTTGAAAACATTTGAAGCGAGAAATAGACAATGCAGTAACCACATTTATTTTTCTATTTGATCAACACTTCCTTGTTTTCCGAGGCGGCCGTGTCCGCCCAGCGTAACACTTATGGAATACTTTTAGTGCCGTAAGCAAGGAAATACTTTGTTTTGTTGTTACTTTTGGGTCAGTTTATTAATTTAATATAACACAAATGTTTTGCAAAAAAACAGCCTCCTGGTGGCGTTATAATAGGCCAATGTGAAAAGGGTGGCATTTATTCCTCTAACTATCCTGCAATTGGACACTGCGTTCATGATTCGCGTCATTTTGTTACAACGGGCCACTCCTGCAAACTTTGGAAGCCAATCTTGAAACATTGGACAGATACAGCTTGATCACATGACTATAGAGATACTGATTTGCGTCAGGTTTGGACAAAATCTGTATAGGAGTAATATCAGAAAATAGGCCTCCTGCAGGGAAAAGGTTCTGCTCTGGCCTCCAGGGAGTGTGCATGCAAAGTTTCACGTCAATCAGTCCAACAGTGCCGGAGATTAGCTGCTCACAGACACACGGACGGACAGGGGCGAAAACATAGTCTCTGTCGGCCTTTTGGCCTGGCAGAGACGATAAACAAACAAACAAACAAACAAACATTATTTCAATGTTCAGAAAAGGCACACATTTTTTGTTAATTGATACAATAGTAATATACCTTTAACCGATAAGTGGTACGTCACAATCTAATTTGCACTTGAACAGCAGACACTTAAACTGTATTGTTCTGTATCTCATGGTTCAACTCATCATTTATTGCTATTAAATGTGGCAGTGCAGGTATGAAACTTTAACTCATGGGCTTAATGAATATAACATCAGTTAACACAATAGTTAAAGGAAAAAGTAACCTAGGCATTTCCAAAAGTTCAATTTGCCACACTGCCACTGTATTCATCATGAGCGATACCAGAGCACAGCTCTGTATGCCTGTATATTAATCACATGAAGCCTAGCTTCCCTATTCTGGGGAACATTTGGTGAAAATAGCAGATCTACAATCTAATGCGTTGTGAGGTTGTAGATGGGTTATTTGTGGCTGAGATTTTTGGGGAAAAGGAGGGAGTCTATTGATCTCTGGGGGACTCCAGTCGATTAAGTGTAAGGATTGAAGTGGTCAACAGTAAAAAAAAGAAAACTGTAAAACATAAAAAAATAAGTCATGTAACAACACATTTTAATATCTCAATTGTTGATCACTTAGTGCGGGTTTAAAACCTCAACGTCAGCTCCCTTAACTAATGAGGCTCATGAAAATAGTAACAAACATGTTGTTACCATAAGTGATGCGATACGGCAGAGATACAGAAATTCTCAATTTAAAAACAAATGGAGGAAGGAGGGTAAAACTATGTGTGTGGGGCAATGGCCCCTTGGCCCCCATGTTCCGGCACCAATGGGTCATTGTGCAAGTAATGTTGTGCAAGTAATGCAATAAGCACTGCAATGAAATCGTTGAAAATGTCATGTCTCTGCTACCATCTCACAGGAATTAGCAAAACCACAGCAGCAGTAAATATTTTCCCAAAAACAATAGGGTTTCAGCCCATCTGGCTTGAATCCCTAGAAAAGCCTGCATGAAACATTGGCAACAAATAGCTTTTAAAATCAAGGACTGCATTTTCACAGTAGGCTGGATAGCATGTGTGCCGATTACAAAGGCTTGCCAATTATGATATGACATGCCTTCATGGTTAATGCCGTACAGTGACAGGAATAATGGACTTCTTTTTCTCCTCTCACTTCTGACAAAAGCAGCCCCAGAAACTTTGATCATGTAGTATATTTCACAAGAGCAATTATGCGACTCTATTTATAATTCATGGAAAGGAAGTCATATGAAATATGCAGACTAAGGAGCATATTCGGAATCATTTGATGTGTAAGAGCTACAATTTTCTCCGTCTTTGGCTCTCCTGCATGCATATTAGCAGCATAATTCCCCCCCCCCCCCTGTCTTTTTGGATTGAATATCAGGACAACGTTTCAAAGTGGACAGCAGCAGCATTGTTTAATATTCACTACCAATGTATGCGGTGGGTCTTGCATATAAATCCTTAGAACTCGGGCTACCTGTCTGCAATGGCGAGCCGTGACACGGGTTTGACATGGACCTGAGCGGCGTTCAGCAGAGACAGCTGTAAAGAGGAGACAGACAGAGGCCAGGAAACGCAGATTAGAAACGGGACAGCGGAGACAGATGCAGTCGGGGGGGTTAATCCTGTCTGTGAGTGAGTGATCATGTCCCTCCACCCAGCTGTGGCACCATCCATGGGCCACAGGGCTTGCTGGAAGTCTGATGAGGCATCACAGCCGTCTGGCTGCAGGAGAGATCTCTCCCTCGGCAGCTCCTGTCAGGGTGCAAGACTGCCAGCCAGCAGGTAGGTAGCAGGGATCGACGGGGAGAGAAAGGAGGGACTGAGGCAGACAGATAGAGTCAAATAAACCGTGCAAGATAAGATAAGATAAGATAAGATAAGATTAGATAAGATAAGATAAGATAAGATAAGATAAGATAAGATAAGATGTGGAAAAAGTACTCCAATTCTTTACTTAAGTAAAAGTACCAATACTGCAATATAGAAATACTCTGTTACAAGTTATCAGTAAGTCCAGAATTCAAAATTAACTTGAATAAAGGTACAAAAGTATTGGCATCAAAATGTACTTAAAGTACCAAAAGTGAAAATAGCAGATCTACAAGCTCACACCGCGTTGTGAGCTTGTAGATCGGCTATTTTCAAATAGCCGAGTTATAAAATAGGGCTGAAGTGGTTGAAGTATGTTTTATAATATAATAATTTATATCTTAAAAGTAACTAGTAACTAAAGTTTTCAAATAAATGTAGTGGAGTAAAAGTACAATATTTGCCTCTGAGATGTAGTGGAGTAGAAGTAAAAGTATTGGAAATTGGAAATACTCCAGTAAAGTACAAATACCTCAAAATTGTACAGTACAAAAAAAGTACAGTACTTAAGTAAATGTACTTAGTTACTTTACACCACTGGATAAGATAAGAAAATCCCTAATCCCTGGATAGAAATCCAGGTGTCATAACAGCAACAGCAGTGAGAATGAAACCCATTAGGCATATCTTAGTATTATTCGTAACAGTGTTGCACCTTCTCCCTTCGCCTTTTTTTTTTTTTTTTACACACACACACCATGAGGAGTGAGCTGGATTTCATAATGAGATAATTAAGGCTGGTTTGATTAATTGCAATATGAGGTTATCTGCAAGGTCCCGCCTGATATATTAATGAGAGTGTCCCAGCAGGATAGCATAACCATGTCACCTTCCACCTGTACCTGGTGGAAGGAAGGGGGAATGGGAAAAGGGTTAGACATCAAGGTAATTTGGTGTAATCTGTTGAGCCTGTGGTTGTAGTTTTAGCAGCTCAGGCCCCGAGAACCATTCCAGGCAATTTCTCTAATTGTTAGCTGATTTAAATGTATCACGGTTTTAGTGCTGGTTGTGGTTTCTAGAAAAGGAATTGATATGCAGAAATAGTTCTGCTCCCGAAACTAATTAAAAATCCATGACCCTGGGGGAGTATTTATAAAAAAAATGTATATGTCTGTTATTGTTTGTTAACCCATTAAGACCGGGAACGCATCTGAGTCACTTTAGAGTTCTTTGGCTATTCAAAAATAGCAGATATACAAGCTCATAGCGCGGCACTTGGTGCCGCGCTATGAGCTTGTATATCTGCTATTTTTGAAAAATCTTGAAAAAAATATATATATTTTTCTTTTTCAAAAAACTTAGGATTTAGAAAACATTTTTTGAATAGGTCTTAAGGTCCTTACACACCGGGGCGATTTTTTCATGCGAATAATACGTTTTTTTTTAAAACCTTATAAAGTCAATGCAAGCGTACATGGAGCGAAAAATCAAAGCGAAAAAGCGTCTTTTAATTATTCGGAACGAGTCCAAATTTTGCTTATATTCGCATATTCGCCGGTGTGTAACCGCCTTTAATGGGTTAATGAAATGCATCAACTCATGTGTAAAACAGCTCACAATTTCTGCTTTATAATAATTCATTATAACCACATAGAAAAGACCAATTCCACAAATTGCAATGTCTGCACAGAGACACACCATCCCTGCTCACTTCTTCTTCCCTGTCCAATCATTTGCTCATCTCCCGTCTTGAAAGCTCCATTTCTGTCTGAACCAGCACGTCTTTCTGCTAGGTTTCCCTAACGCATCCTGAACATGTACATACAAATGCCATCAGTGCCCACACGCCGCCAGATTGCCCCTGTCAAGCGAAAACACACTCAGCCCAGACATTCTCGCTTACAAGATGTGAAACGGACTTGAAATGTGAAATGTTTCGAGGATATTGCAACCCTTGAGGGACGCCGCTTCATGAAATCTTAAAGGGAATAGTGTTAGCCTATACTGTACATTTGCACTAGTGATGACAGCTTTGCGGGTTAACTTAGCATACCACACAGCCATTGGTGAAGCTTTCGTATCTATATACTTGGCACGCACAGATTAATAATATATATCCTAGTTAGTGCAATTCCATAAAGTATAAATCCATTAAAAGTGGTGTAAGTGTTATTTGTTAAAACAAAAGTTTTTTTGTCAACAATATAAAGCTGTATTCGGTCAAATAGCTCTTTTGAAAAACTGAAAATAAATGTTCAGGTTGGGATAACAATCCTCCTGGACTAGGCTACTGTATGCGGAAGGAGTTCTCTTCCATGATTCCATGACGTGTTTTTTTTTCTTCCAGTTTACTAACGAGCTGGAGAGATGGGGAGACGCCTGTTACTGAGCAAATCTATAAACACTAAACACTCTAAAAATATCACTTACACCACCTTGTCAAAATCTAAACATGTACCAATGTAAAATAGTGAGTTAGTGTTAGGCACCATGTCGCTTAGGCTTGGGCAACTGATGGGTGGACAGTTTTGCTGACTATTGGTTTGCTGACTATTGCAGCCAGCATGAAGTCACCTTTATCTAAAATGACTGTGTTTATACTGAACATCCATATATCCTCCCCCATGAGATCAATATCATGTCTATTTACAAACTTACATTTTCAGCTGCTGTAACACAATTCCATGCTTATCCAACACACATGCACGCACACGCACACACACGCACACGCACACACACACACACACACACACACCATAAACATATTCAGTCATACTCATATTCAGCATGAGAGCATGACTCTCCCCCTCATGTCTTCTTTTACGGGTCAGCGAGAGAGGGCCACCTCGCACAGCCGTCTCTCTCTCATTAATTAGCTGTGATGGCACTTTTCTCCACAGGATCAATCAGTGTGTCTAATACAGTCATTGACCTATGACCTTCTCCAACTGAGCACCACACGCACGCGCGCACACACACACACACACACACACACACACACACACACACACACACACACACACACACACACACACACACACACACACACACACACACACACACACACACACACACACACACACACACACACACACACACACACACACACACACACCAGCCCCCTCGCACAGGGAGGAAGTCAGTCTGTCAGATACACTGATCCTATACCCTTCCACAGAGAGCCCAGGTCGTGTGAACTAATAGGCACTCAGCATAAAGAAGGGACAACCACACTGTAAAATCCTCAGTGTTCATTTAACTCTGAGAGTGTAGAAATGCACCCAAATGGACCCGGAGATTTGGGTCCATTAGTAGGGTCATTCCAGAATTGGAGGACATTTGGGCTTTCAAATTTTTGAAAAATTAACCTTCTATTTGACACATTTCTGTTATATATTCATCAATAATAGGTACTAAACTATCAAAAGCTTGATTGGCTCAGCTCAGGCATCAAAGATATTTTTTTTATTACATGTTTTATTTATTCTTTGCTATACCTGGCGCAACCCTGTTACCAACACTCAGGAACCTGCAAAAAGTGCATTCATGTATTTTTTTAATATAATTCCTGTACCATTAGGTTAAAGAAGTAACATTCTCTCCGAATAAACATTTGATTTCAGATATGAATTTATTTCAATTAGTTTAAGCAACTTTTGAAATCTGTCTTGCACAACTTTTCAATTGTGGCATGTTTCACTTTACTAATTTAAGTATTAATTTTCAAATATTTGCTCTAACCCATTATGCATATAATTACTTAAACTCTTTAAAGGACAATAGGTCAAACCCTTATGCGTTGAGAAAAACATTTATGTTAATATTTGATTAAAATGATAATGGTAACAGGGTTGAAATGGCAGTAACAGGGTTGAATAGCTACATTAATTCTGATTATAGATTATTTTCAACGTGACAAATAAATGCTCAAGACCACATAATTAGTCTTTTAATAGCTTTTAATAACATAAAATGAAATATTATTTGAATAACTTTTAATATTTTTCACATGAGGATGGTTGGTAGGTAGTGTGGAAATGGAAAATGGACCAGGATGCAGCAGAGCTGTTCCAGAAAATCAGGGTTTTATTTTGCAAACAGGAGCTCACACAAGACACGTCTCACCAACATCAACCCCATCTGATTTCTAGTTTTCAAACACCTTTTATACCTGATCACCAGCTAACTTGAGGGAAGACTCTAACTAAGTAGTTCCACTTAGACACAGGTGGCATTGATCACACCTCAATTAGACCTAACCTGTCAAGCCTATTAAGTTAGAGGACATAACCATGTGTACAATGCAGACAATAACACATACTGTGTTAATGTTAATAAATTAACAAAGTATTACCTTCTGTGAAATTAATAATACAACCAGAAAATCAATATAACCAGGAAATCACATGACAACTTAAGGGGGATGAACACTCCTTCTTAAATGGTTATGTCCAGGAATTTAAGTCTGTAGACAAAGAATAGTGAAAGTGAATAGTGAAAACATGAGCAAGAGGAATCCGAACCTTCCCCTTGCAAACATTACACAATCAATGACCTCATACCTGAATATGAATGTGATTACATGTTTGGAATTTTGGGACTGGAGAAATGAGCCTCCATGATATTTTTCACCCCTTCTCCCTTTGGCTCACACATAACCTTGAAAAATAATAAGGTTTTTCCTACCACAAAAATGCTTAATAGTGAACTGGTATGGTTGGAGGGCTATAGACTATGCCTGGAGGATGCAGGCATTCTGATGTTGCATCAAGCTAGTGCATCCACCTTAGGGCTCAGTGGTCAGTCAGCAGCTTGAACTCCGTCCCCAGCAAGTAGTAGCGTAGTAGTAGTAGAATGATGACCTCTCCAATCTCGTCCTTGGTACGACTGCCTGGACGCATCCATCACTTGTACAGCCCCTTCAGTCAGATCTATCTGACAGTCTCCTCTGCTGGAACAATGGTGCTGCAGAACCTCTGTCGATAAGTCTCTTCAGTAGCCTTGTATTTCTTTGGTACTGCTGTTTTGATAGCTTCATATGACTCTGACTGTTGTTGTTCATCCATGCCAGCATATGCTTCAAGGGCCCGTCTGGTCCATAAAGTGACAACCGGGGCAACCCATTTTCCCTGCCTCCACCCCCATGCACTCAAACCGCACAGAGAAGCTCTCAGCATCCTCACCTTCTCTGATGTCTGGGATTCTCAGTTCTGAAACATCAGATGCTGGAGTTCGGTTAGGTGGATTATCAGGTCTCTGATCCAGTGGCATGGGCTGTCGTGATGTCTCTGTGTCCATTGCACCAGAAGCTGTTTGGACTTGGTTACGGCCAGAACAAGATTTATTCAGTCCGTTTAGAACGACACATAAAGTTCCTCATCTCTTCCATGAAGCTAGTATCAACAGGTGGTGCCATTGGAGTACTCACTGTAGCCTCTTTTGGTCGCACCACTGGTCCTTAATCACTTGGTTTAGCGGCTACCAGAGAACAGTCAGATGGATCGGGAACAGAGATGACAACCCCTTTAACTGGAGGCCCCAACTCCATGCTCCCCTCACGCCAAACACTTTCTTGACTCCCCAGTTCAACTGGGTTCAGCCTGGTAGCTCGGCCTCTTCCACGACCACCTGGCATCATGGTCTACTTCACAGTTGTCAAATTCATAAAGGCATACCATCCCACCACTGCCACCAAACAACTATAACTCATTTTGACTACATGGTTAAAATAAAATGAAGCAATATAGTCTGTAAAATGCAATAATGTTTAAAATACGTAGATTAACCTAAATTATAGTTTAGATTATGTAATGTTTTTAATTTAACCATAAATAATAGTGTTTTAATTATATGAATGCAACCCTGTTAATGCTGTACAACCCTGTTACTCTAATCACAGTAACAGGGCTGCAAGTAACAGGATTGCAAATCTATGCTAATGTCAGCTTTTTCTCAGGAATAGAAGCTAGCTGTTTAGATAGCTGTTAGGATTTACCAAGAGGACAAACTCACATAAGTAAATAAGTACAGATTTTTTTGTCAAGTATTTACCTTATTCTGGAAATATGCATAACAGGGTTGCGTGAGGTAGGTTGAGACATTCAAGCAAGGCTGACAATGTTATAAAAATATGAATAATAGAAGAGAGGAGATACCTTTGCTCTACCCATGCTGTTAGGAAAGTGTTTGATGATGTCACTTCTAGTGTGTCATGTGACTCACACTTTTCTTCTTCTTTTACCATGCTAAAAAGGTTAAGGTAACAGGGTTGCATGCAAGTTGTGGGACACAGGTTCCTTGCATAATAATACTTATTTAAAATATTATGTTAATTAAAAAATATGTTTGCACATCTACAAGAGACATCTATGAACAAAATAATGCAAAAGAAAGTAGATTTAGATGTCATTTTAACAGTTTTATCTGAGATTCAATTTTGTCACCAAGGGGGTGGGACAAGAGAAAAGTAGCATTTTAGGGGTACTACAGACTTATTTGGTATTTCTTTTAAATATGTTCGAACATTTTTTTCTCCATGTTGATTTAGATTTGGTCTCAGGACAAGTCAAAGTTACACGACAACTGCATTATTTAGTATTTTGTAAATGGATTATTTGATTTTTTTTGGGTGGGACGTAAAATGTCCTCCAATTCTGGAATGACCCAGTACACTCTCAGAGTTAAATGAACACTGAGGATGTTACTGTAAGAATGCTTGTCATGCAGCCACCACCACCAATAAAATACATACGGATGTGTGGCTCATTATTTTAGCTCTTCGTTATACCTTCTATTCTTGATGCCACTTGCTTTGCATTCATCCGTTAATTGTCTCCGCCAGGCCGAAAGGCATGGCGAGAGAGTATGTTTTACCCCCTGTCCGTCCGTCCGTCCGTCCGTCTGTGTGTGTGAGTGTCCTGTCCGTGTGTTACCAGCTAATCTCCGGCACCGTTGGCCCGCTCGCTGCGAAACTGTGCACACACACTCCCTGGATGCCATTTCAGAACCTCTGCCCTCTGAATTTTTCACATGGGCCTGTTATAGCGCCACCAGGAGGCCACAATAACGTACCTGACCTGGCGGAGACCTGTGCTCCGAGGAGCACTTTTTCTAGTTCCCTTTAATTTCAATATCTATAGTTACAAATATTTACTGGATACTTCTTTGTTATCTGAACATATTTCATGCATACTTAATTAATTAATCTCTAGTCAAATCCTGCCTTTGGCCAAGCCTGATTATGGTTCCGCAAGAAAGTGTCTGCCCGTTTCAACTTACATTTTTTGCTGTAACTACAGCAACCGGATGCTTTTAGCCCAGCTCATATAATTTAATGACTATGGAAGCCCAAACTTCTTTGATCATAATAACGAGTCGGCCAAACATTGTTGTCACAGCAACCTTTTCACCTTTATACTATCAGTCATACTGTAGGTGTGTGACTCTCATGACAGCGCCTGGGATCTTACCAAAAAGGATGCGGCGCCCATTGCCAATCCTCCGCTTGTTGCCGATACATAACAGGCTTTACGCTTTCTTCTTATATTTACTGTCCTCAAACTGGTTTACCTATTTTCAGAGCAGTATTCTCACAGCAACCTTCTCACAGCAATGTCCAATAGAATGTATTCTTGCTAAAGTAGCTTAGATTCACAAAATCACTCTACTGGAATACATTTGCCAGTCTTTATTTTCATCTATGATATGTACATCCGCATACTGCACTGTTTTCATCCACCCATCTTTGTATTCAGTCATTCACAATCGTTAGATCAAAGCTATCGTTCGGTCGGAGAAACCGTGCCACTGATTCTACTACTGAATAAGACTCGTATGGACGCAAATCTTTTGCAAAATGCAACAATTTACTGTATCGCCAGTCGGGGTTTCCGATAATTACAACCTATGCATTTGTCGCAGGAGAAATAACCTGATATGTGGGCATAAGCTGTCAGATTCCATGAATGGGGTATAATGTTTCTGCCAGTGCATCATTTCTAGGTATTGTTTTATCCATGACACAGTGATCCCCATTTCCTGCCTGCGTCACCCGTTTGCCCCCCAACCCATGAAGTATGACAGTACTACAGTACAGTACATGTTGTCCGACCCACAGTATGCCCCTTACAAGGATGCTCCTAGGAAGTTTATGGTTTATAGATTTTACTGCAGTTTTGTCGAGTACAGAATACACAACAGAGCAACTGTTGACATGCATTTTATGTCGATCCATATTTCAGCAACATTTTAAACAATTCATGTTGTTTTGTTTTGTTTGTTTGTTTCTTACTTACTTTCTTTCTTTCTTTCTTGCATATTCCACCCCCTCCTCTTTCGGTTTCTTTTCATGCACAGTTGACATAGCCAAGTGGACATGTTGAGTTATTGTGCTGGAGGCGATAGCACTCTGTGCTTCACAGATGATCATTTCCCGATTCCACAGCCGTGGAGCACAGGCCTGCGGTAATTGCTGCAATGCATCCAGAAGCCGCCTTTATCTGATGCTGTGACAAGAATAGGCTTCACGTTATTGTTCTCACACTACATGTAATTCAGTAGAGCTTGCATCATTTCCTGAAGAAGAGATGACCAAGATGGTGTCACTCTTGCTTGATGTGGATTGGACATACAGAGTTGCCCTGAACAAATAAATGGCCTCTCTCCTCTGTTCAGAGTAGAAATACAAGCCCCTGTGGGTGACCGACCTTTGTCATGTGAGACATGTGTACACGCAAACCCACACACGAATATATACAGGCATGTACGCACACACGCACACCCCCCCCCCCCACACACACACACACACACACACACACGCACAGACACACACACACACACACACACACACACATATGCACGCACCCACACAGACTTCCCTCAACACAAACAATTAGAACCTTGATTCCCTAAACGCTAATAAGAGCCAACACCAAACATAATGCAGCATGCTGGTGAAATCATAATTAAAGCCTCTCACTTGGCATATTATGTGGCTTTGTCCCTGAGGGGATATCCTGGGTCTGGAAAAATATAAGAGAATTATTATTAATATTATTAGTATGGGGGGGAATAGAAAAATATATAAATAACTCTGCAACACAAAAGTATTAAGGCACTGATTAACGCTATCAAGCCATGTTATGACTGACCTGAATACATCTCAGCAAATAGACTTGTCTTGTCCTGTTTTCATAATAACAATTGTGTGTATGTGCGTGCGTGCGTGCGTGCGTGCGTGCGTGCGTGCGTGCGTGTGTGTGTGTGTGTGAGATAGAGGCTCCCCATTTGTAATTCGAAGACCATATTTCTTGTGATGTTTTCTGTGTTTTGTCAGACTGGAGAAGTTAGGACATCTCTGTAGGACATCAGCTTGCAGCGCCTTTGTCTCTGAGTGCAAGTCATGATGGAAGATATAGAATAAGAGAGGCACAGATAGGCCTATAGAACAAGGCTCGGTGAAACATATAGCATATGACAGGACCATGTATAAGAGATCTGCGAATATCACTTTTTTTTTTCAAGTTTTTTTAACCCATTGATACCTGGAACGCATCTGTGTCACTTTAGATGTCTTTGGCTATTCAAAAATAGCAGATATACAAGCTCATAGCGCGGCACCGAGTGCCGCGCTATGAGCTTGTAGATCTGCTATTTTTTAAAAATCTTGAAAACATTTTTTTTATTTTTTTTCCAAAAACTGTTATGATTTAGATTTTTTTTTAAAGAATCGCCTCAGGATGATTATTTATTTTCTTTATAAAAAAAAAGAAATTGGCAATTATTTTTTACCCCCTTTTCTCTCCCCAATGTAGTCATTATGCCACACATTATTCCTCCCCACACACATTTCTGTGTTGTCACTGCTGTCGTATCCTGCTGACTCACCTGCCGGTGAGGAGTCCCCACTGAGAGGATGTAAGGACCTTTGTCCTACTCCTTAGATCAGCCTTATAGATCAGTGAACTGAATGTAATATTGCACACCCACCAAACCCATTTTAAATTTAGTTTTTTGCAATAACAAACTGTAAAGGTTCATTCAGATTTGTCATTGAGGTATTTTCTCTGAGGTATTTGTCTTCAGCCATGCATCGATCAACTGGAGGTCCCCAACATCTGTTAGTTAAATTAAAGTGGAATACATGATGTCCAATATATATTATCTTAATCTTAATGACTTACATATTTAGCAGCAATTTTCTTGTCAAAATTGTTTTATCTCCAAGTTCTGTTGTGATCAGCAATGATCACAACATGAATGAATGCTAACATAATAAAAGCTATAGCGCAAGCTGAAAACCATAGACTTCTTCTCAACACAGCATTTTACAGGATACACAAACTTCACTCTTAGCGGTCTGATACATTTGAGAGGGAAAGCGTCCCTCTTGATTAAAATTGGAAGAGATAATTCCTTCGGCAGTTTTTAGTAGTAGGAGTTGCAAGTTTCAAATCCTACAGCAGACATCATGTCTTTTTAATTTCTACATTGTTCATGTATTTATCTTTTACAAATAAAAATGATCATATCAAATTGTAAAAGATGTAGCGTGTGAAATACACTTACAAATTCAATAATGGCTTGATTGATCTTTATTTACAGTCATTATAGTGGGTCGTTATGCTTGTGTGGATCTGTGGGAGAATGCATGTGAAAAAGTTCAATTAAAGGACACAGGCATATGCACAGGTCTCCGCCAGGTCAGGTAGGTTATTGTGGCCTCCTGGTGGCGCTATAATAGGCCAAAGTGAAAAGGGTGCCATTTCTTCTTAGGCCTTGCACGGCAATCGGACACTGCATTCATGATTTGAAGCATTTTGTTCAAAAATGTGTTTTGCTAAATTAGACCTGCTGGTGGCGCTATAACAGGCCAATGTTAAAAGGGTGGCATTTGCTCCTCAACATAGTGTGAATGTGCGTCCAAAGTTTGACCGCAATCGGATGCTGCGTTCATGATTTGCGGCATTTTGTTCAAAACAAGGCACTACTGCAAACTTTAGATGTCAATCTTAGCCAATCAGGATGGAATATGAAAAATCAAACACATCCGTCTTGATCACATGACTGTAGAGATCATGTGTACCGATTTGCGTGACATTTCGATAAAATCGGAAGGAGTAATATAAAAAAAATGTGTTTTACATAAGTCGGCCTCCTGGTGGCGCTATAAAAGACAGATGTGAAAAATGCAGGGCAAAGATTTTTCCTTGACCTCTAGGGAGTGCGCTTACAAAGTTTTACACAGATCGGTGCAGTTATAGGTCAAAACACAAATCGGTCTGTTATAGCGCCACCATGAGGCTGATTTGAACATTTTCAAGTGGCATTTCTTCCTCGGCCTAGTGCGAATGTGCGTGTGAAATCTCACGGAAATCGCAAGCTGCGTTCATGATTTGAGGCATTTTGTTGAAAACGGAGCAATCCTGCAAACTTTGGAAGCCAACCTTAGCCAATCAGGATGAAATATGGAAAATTGGACAGATCCGTGTTGATCACATGACTATAGAGATACTGTGTACTGATTTGCGTGATTTTTGGATAAAATCTGTAGGAGTACTGTCAAGAAATGTGTTTTGCAAAAAGCTGCCTCCTGGTGGCGCTATAAAAGGCTAATTTGAAAAATTTGGGGCAGAGGTTCTGCTCTGGCATCCAGGGAGTGTGTGTGCACAGTTTCGCTGCGATCAAACCAACGGTGCCGGAGATTAGCTGTACACAAAATGACAGAATGACACACGGACACACGGACGGACACACACACACACACGGACGGACGGACAGGGGGCAAAACATACTCTCTCGCCATGCCTTTCGGCCTGGCGGAGACAATAAACATACATTTGTGTAGCAATAACTTTACAGAAAAATACAGCAAAAAATACAAGACATTGCAATATCTGAGCAAATCCAAGCTGTAAAGATAACCAAACGATCCAGATCCATTACAAGGCCACTGATAGGTGATCCAACAGAGTAACACCTCATAAATAATTGGCGTTGCTTCAAAATGGCACTTAACCTCACGCGTGATGCAAGTGAGGGACGTGAGAATGGAAAAATAAGTATTGAGACGAGCCACTCCTCTCACTGCATCCCATAGCCTGGACTCTGGAGGGACAATTGATACTGTATGCGATTGGCTAGTCTGTTGTTAGGCCAATTAACCGATTGACCAATGCTCTAATTTCATCGCTCAGTGACTCAATCAGCTAGTCTCTTGGGCTGGCCTTGCTTGGTTCCAGACAAAAAATAAAGCAATCAGTGCAGGACAGTTTTGGTGGATGAGCAAAAAAATAACAGTACATGAAGGGCAAATGCTAGAGGAATTAGCATGTTCTAGTTAATTGTCTCTAGTGACTGAAGAGTCATCTTTAAGAACACCCTGACTTTCAAAAACAGCATCAGTGCACAATGTTCAATCAACGCATACTGTATATTGTACTGTATATGTTTGGACCTTTTAAGTCACATAAATACTTTATAGTGTACACGCATGAATGAATGAATGCACACATGCATGCATGCTTGCGTACACACACACACACACACACACACACACACACACACACACACACACACACACACACACACACACACACACACACACACACACACACACACACACACAGGCTGTGAGATATCGAGATAAAGAAATAAAGAGAGAGAGACAGCTGCCCAAAACGCCTGAAGGATTAGATATTTCCCTTGTGATCCTCCTCTTCCATGTGCCAATGTTAATATATCATTCGGCTGGATTGGTTTAGTATTTCTCCTGATAGAAAAACATAATCCCTCTATCTGCAAGGCTTATCATGATTTATCAAAAACTAGAAAAGAACTAAAAGAAAAGAGAAAAACTACCAAAGACCAAATCAAAATAAATCATAGATATATTTTTGATAACGAAGATATGAAGATGCAATTAGGGCATAACCTTGATGGTCCACCCCTCCATCTCTAAGTGTTGATTGACCCTATTGTGCTCACTGATTTGCTTGACTCCATGATTGGACATTGTGCTCCAATTCCCCCCGGGAGGGATAGGCTACGGGTCAGGCTAGGCTCCATTGTTTGTTCAGATGCCTGATGGCCGGATGACCAAAGCATATCAATAAAGCTGTATGTAAGTGAAGACATTAAGAATGAAAGAAATTTGCTCATCGGATTCAGAACACGTTTTGGATTATACAGTGTCCTCAATAATGTAAATGACTGATTGACGAAGTTACACCACTGTTTGGGCGGTTGACCTACCTAACAATGAACTAGCCAATCACAAAGTAATAATCCCTCCAGATTATAACGCTAATAACCAACTTTTTCTTATCATTTGACACCAGGGATGGTGCGCGGCCATGGTCGAGAACCCACCCAAGAAAAATATTTTCATACATAGCAGAGCAATGCTAAACGCAGTCTCTAAATGTGTCAAACTGATCACAGATCCTTGTTGAGTAATACCTGCAATGTTGAAATAAGATGGAGGAGTTCCATGTTTGGCAAAGTGCTTCCATCATGGCAAATATAAGGTACACTACTCATCTTTGAAGTGACAGCCAGGAACAGTATAGGAACATAATGGAATCTTACAAAAATGTACAATGGTTTCTCCAAAGCTGTGGTTTAAATAATTTACCCTCATATAGATACATTAGGCTGCAGATACCCACGTTTACGTCAGTTGGATCTCAATCGGAGAGGAATGAACACAGTATAGAACAAAGCTGTCCCATACTGTCCTACATAGCATTGTGGACTGCCGAGGCTAGGATCAAAGCAGTCGCCCTCTTAGCATTCTCTCGTCTTATAACTTCTAGTGAATTAAATAGCAATGCAATTAAAGTTCTTCCTCGTTTTGCTGAGAGTTCCATGGAGCCAACATCAAAGATATTGCTTTAGAATCTAATGGTCTACAAATTGTAAGACAGGAGGAGGTCCAGTGAGAACGTCTAGTCAAATACAGAACTCTGAATGAATGGAGGAAAAAGAAAAAATATATTTTAATGTCATAAGATTCCTGCCAAGAGACTGTTACATATTCATAAACTGAATTGGATTGTCATTACTTGCATAATGCTTCTCAACGGGTGCGGTGCATCTCCCAGGGGGGCGTTTAGAGAATATAGGGGGGCACTGAGAGCAATATTCTTGAGCCGGGTAGACACGGGACACGGGTAGATACAGAGATCTCCATTCATGTATATGGACACAGACAGATAGGTACAACGGGTACTCTGACATAGTGTTGATTTCGTCGACTAAAACTATGACGAAAAATGTTTGTCGACTACCTTTTTTCACTGACGAAAACGAAATAAAAACTAATCAATGATGACTAACACTATGACTAAATATATTGACAAATTCGTTAACAAATAAAAACTAGACTAAGATGTTAGTGAGGGATCTAGTGGAGAAGAGATCCAGTAGAAATAAGACCAGTCATTTTATGTTTGGTTGCACTCGGGTGTTGCGATCTGAAAATAGCAGATCTACAAGCTTGAGCTTGTAGATCGTCTATTTTCGTCTATTTTCAGCATGCAACCAAGCGCAAAATCAGCCATTACGACGCCAGCAAGGCACCACCAAAATACATTTTAGTCGACAAAATCAACTGTAGATTTAGTCGACTAATATCTTATGATATTTAGTCGACTAAAACTAGACTAAAACTTAACATTTCAGATGACTAAAATATGCCTAAAACGAAATATTTAAAAGACTATAACTAAAACTACATCAAAATGTGCTGTCAAAATCAACACTGCTCTGACAAAGCCCCGACACTATGACTCAGACATATCAGTCGGACCGACGGTGCGACCTACAGTAGGTGTGTCCCGAACCTCTAGTTACAACTATGTCCTTTAAAATGATGAATTGTCAAATAAACGAAACACAATTTATCGCCTGTAGCGACTTCCCTAACAATTAGTCGTTTACGCTGCTGAACAGACTGTCTGCTGTGTAGCGTACGGGGGATTTCCAGACTCTGCCTGGGCTGTGATTGCACCGGCGATCAATTGCTATATTTGGGAAATCCACAGTCATCGGCTTCCTTAATTGGCCAATCCAACTAATCCACTAATCGGATTTGTCAAACTTTGCGTGACATTTGTGCCACTGAACATGAGGAGCGCACACAATAGTACTCTATATCTATACTTTAAGAGAGAGACTTGACAAATCCAAATTGATCCACGTTGTGAGAAATGTTGAGCTGGACGATGCATTTGAATGGAGCACCGAAACAAATCATGATGCTGTTGCAGTGGAACACAAGGTGCAGTGGTGGAAAAAGTACTCAAATGTTTTACTTAAGTAAAAGTAGCAATACTGCAATGTAGAAGTACTCTGTTACAAGTAAAAGTCCGGAATTCAAAATGTACTTGAGTAAAAGTTCAAAAGTATTGGCATCAGAATGTACTTAAAGTACCAAAAGTAAAAGTACTAAAATGTTTGAAAATAGCAGATCTACAAGCTCACAACGCGTCGCGATGCGACGCGTTGTGAGCTTGTAGATCGGGTATTTTCAAATAGCCTATGTATAAAATATAGGGCTAAAGTGGTCAATGTGTGTTTTATAATATAATCATTTATATCTGCAAAGTAACTAGTAACTAAAGTTTTCAAATAA
The DNA here is from genome assembly GCF_963280865.1 of Gymnoscopelus braueri. Lineage (NCBI taxonomy): Eukaryota > Metazoa > Chordata > Actinopteri > Myctophiformes > Myctophidae > Gymnoscopelus > Gymnoscopelus braueri. The sequence continues at coordinate 12,980,485 of NC_137603.1, read as the reverse complement.
TTGTAGTGGAGTAAAAGTACAATATTTGCCTCTGAGATGTAGTGGAGTAGAAGTAAAAGTATTGGCAATTGGAAATACTCAAGTAAAGCACAAATACCTCACAATTATACTTAAGGACATTACTTAAGTAAATGTACCTAGTTACTTTACACCACTGACGAGGCCTACATCTTGATGAATGATTATGAATTTGCCCCCAAAGACAACTGGACGAGGAGAACATCCCCTTGAGATTCCCTCCCAGTTCCGGAGTCACACAGCTGTGCTGATAAAATATATAGTTACTGCAACATGCTTTATGCATTTGATGTTGACACCCACAGATGGTTCAAGCCCAACATGTCAGGGGCTGTTCCAGAGGAGAGTTAGGCTACTAACACTCAGCCTGTGTCTTGGGGAAGGGAAAAATACATCTATAGAGGATATACTAACGGCAACAGGAAACAACAGCTCCACAAAAACAAACGAGCAAACAAACACTGACTCGTTTGAGTCATTGTAGTTTGACAGGTACATGTTCATTAATTGGGGACTCCTCATCTCTCCATCTCTTTAATAAACAGAAAATACATTTCCGGGTCGGGATACCGATTTTGTCCTCTTAGCAAGGAGAACCCCACACCTTCAATTTTGTAATGTAATCCAATTTTCTCTGCTGATGCTTTTGTTTCATCACTTTCATCACGTGTTTATCCTGTATCTGGCATGTGTGAGTTCCCTCCCCTGATTAGATGAAATATATTTTTGAAAAATTGTGAAAATGTGTGCAAATCTTTATATGTATTCTTTTAAAGCCGACATTTTTAACTCCAATCTTTGCTTCTGGGGGTCCCTGGAACAAAATATTTTGAGAAGGGGGGTCCGAGGCCAAATACATTTCAGGGGTCCGTGACAGATAGGAAAAAGTTTGAGAACCACTGATATAGAAACATACGCTTTTTAGATTTTTTGGGGGATTTAGAAGACATTCGTAGAATCGGCTACTGGGTTGAGAGAGTATAAAACATGGGTCCATTTGGGTAAATCATTTACACTCTCAGAGTTAAATTGATAGACAATTTGACTGCAAAGGGGAGCTGTAGGAGAAAGGAGGACAGCGGCAGCAGTCACACTGAAGACACACAGACAGTAACAGTGGTGACAGACAGAGCAGTTGATCTCTCTTCCATAGAGAGAGACGTTGCCGCTGTCTGTGGTGCCCGGTTGTATCGTTATCGCACATCAATTAATGTCACGGAATTTCTCTGACACGTCTCCTTGTGACATGACAATAAAGCTTGAATTGAAAGGAGCGAGAGAGAGAGAGAGAGAGAGAGAGAGAGAGAGTAGAGAGAGAGAGAGAGAGAGAGAGAGAGAGAGAGAGAGAGAGAGAGAGGTTTGTGGGGTTTTCAGCATTATTCAAAATATTTGGTCCCAACTAAAGTCAGTGCTGACATTTTTTGTCTTATTTTCCAACCAGAATATTGTCGCTGACAGGTGGAAACCGTGTAATGTCCAAAACGGTTTCAGAAATAACCTGTGTTCCAATGGATCTAATGTAGGCTAGTTCATATTTAGTCACACGCTCTTGTTAATACTTTTCATTGGTTCAATATGTATAAAACCTACAGGCACACTTAACCACTTTCACTTAAAAAAAGAAATAATGCAAAAATAGCAGATCTACAATCTCACGACGCGTCGCATCACGATGTGTTGTGAGCTTGTAAATCGGCTATTCTTGGTACTTTTGTGTGACACATTAATTTACACATTAATTGACAAAAAAAAAAGAAATACGGAGATGAAGGTTTCTGCCCACAGTGGCTTGCTAGCTCTCATGCATTGAAGGAGGCATGAGCTCGGCTCTAGGCTCTCCCTAGGCTGGCAGAGGGAGTGTATCACCCAGGATTACTTAAAAAAAATTGGCACTGGGTGAAAAAAAATGGGGTTACAAAATCGTGGGATAAAAATGTAGAGTAAAAGGTTTCTGCCCACAACGATGTGTAAATCTTGGTCCATAATGACAATTATTTGTACAATGCACTGCTTTGTCAATGCAAGCGAGAGTAAGGGAGAGAAATATAGATACACAATGACAGGGGGGAGGGGGGGTGTCGTGGTGGGGGTGGGGGGGGGGGGGTGGCGGTGATGATGGAGTCAAGGACACACTCGGAGCAGGAATGAGGGAGCTAAAGCCACTATAAGGGGGACAACGACGAAGAAGGAAAAAAAAAAGCAAAGTGAAGAGATGGAACATCAGGGCTTAACACGGTTCTCCATCATCAGCAGGTGAAAAGGAGAAATCACTCTGACATCACTGAGCTAATGTCTTCTATAAGTGGCTCCCTGGCAGGGCCTCCTCTGTCTAGCCTATAAACCTTGAATTGAGAGGAAAGGGGGTTTGGGGGGGGGGGTCGGAAGAGAAATGGAGGAATGGAGATGTTGTGGGATTGTGTGGCTTAGAGAGAGGATCTGGTGAAAGAGAACACCATGAGTAGAGGCATAGAATAAGCGTGCCATGGTGGAGCAGAGGCGTTGAAAGGAGAACGACAGGTGAAGGTGAAGTAAAGGTAAAGTTGAGAGAGGGGTCAGGCGGGAGAGATTGTTAAGTGGCTGCAGTGAGAACGAGAGAAAGGGAAGGGTGCAGGCATGGAGAGAAAGAGCAAACAGAGGGAGGTCAGTGTCTTCCGCACAGTGTCCTCTCTGTCTGGTTACATAACAAGAGCTATCGTGTTTCCAAAGACCAATGTACAAAACCTCATTGTACAATGAGAGCGTCAATATATATATATATTTTACTATATCAGTACTTTATGAGGCAAATAAAATCAATTTGAACCACTTTCAACCTAGCATCCCTATTTTGGCCATGTCATTATATGCGAAAATTGTAATGTATTAGTAGTAGCAGTAGTAGTAGAAGTTGTAGTAGTATTTATTTCCCCACACATTTCCAAAATGTGAAAATAATACATATATTGTCAAGTCCACTCCTCGGGCAATGGACTTTAAAGGGATATTTCACTTTCAAATAAAATAAACATTAAAAAAAAATATTTTAAAAAAATGAAAGAAGTTATGGCAAAATCACGGCCCCCTCACACATTAGTAGGACACTCTAATGCGTGAGGGGGCCGTGATTTTTCCATTACTTTTTTCATTTATTTTTAATATATTTTTTAAATGTTTATTTTATTTGAAAGTGGAGTATCCCTTTAACTGTGTTTATACGTTTTCGTACTTTTATTATACATATATATATATTAGACATATATTTCTGTTCTTGTTCCCTGTTTGGTTTAAGTGTATCTTGTTTACCTGATTGTTTTCTTGTTGGTTTCAGTAACTGTTTCAGTATGTCCAAGTCTTGTATTCTGTTGATCTCTTCGTGTTTCTTATATGTATCTCATTTTGTAGTAATGCTCGTGTATTTCCTGACCACCTTTGTTGTTGTTACCTGTCACATTATCTATATAGTCATGTGATCTAGACGATTCTGTCCGATTTTTCCTATTCCATCATAATTGGCTAAGATCGGCATCTAAAGTTTTGAGGAGGGGCTCGTTTTGAACAAAATGCCTCAATTCAAATCCGATTGCCATGGAACTTTGCACGCACATCCCACAAAATCAACATATCGTGTCTGCGCAATCATTTCATCAACATTAATCCCTCAACTTCTACAGAATTCCGAACATTGCTGGCCCACAATAACCTACCTGACCTGGTGGATGTACACCTGTGCTACGAGGAGCACTTTTTCTAGTTAGTTATGGTCTCAACCTGTGTCTTTTTATACCCGTTTGTTTTGTCAGTGCATTTGCATTTGCTAGGCTTATATTAGGCCATTTGTCTCTGCATGTGCATTCTGATGTTATGCTACCCTGTTTAGGGTTACCCTCTGTTTAAGTTCATCAAGCTTGTTTTAGTTTAGCTGATCTGCTGCTTCTTCTGCTTTTGGGTCCTATTCCACACGGTTCCTGACGTGTGAGCTTACACATCTACTATATTTGCTATGAATGTTCAGGTGTGCCTTGAGATCTTGTCCTGGGCACAACAAGTTAGAAAACTAAAGGGCCCTATATTTTCCGTGACCAGTGTTATGCACAAGAACCAATTTTAGCTTCTTCCTCCGGTGTTTTTCCCAATGCACACATTCGGATGCTTTAATATATAATAGCCAACTGAGAAGGTGAATATTAGTGGATATGTCAAGACATCACAGATGTCTGTTGGACATGAGACATGATTAGACAGAGGCTGCAGTGATTCTGACGGCCGTGCACTGCGTTTGGACATCTCTCCTTTCAAGGTGATAGGTGAGCAGAGAGCCTTTGCTTCACCCGTGTCTAATGATATGATGTTAATGCTGCTCCAAGTGCTCCCGCTCGCAGGCTTTTCACTACGGGTGCAAGGATGCTAGGAAAGCATTCTGTGCTCTTTTGATCTCGCCACTTAAACGCATGAAAGATAGCTGTGCCTGCCGCAAGGCGCAACCTTTGACCTTGTTCTTAAAGGTAATGGCAGCCGACACTCTATGATTGGCTTGATTAATGTTACGGCCAGACCACACCTACAGTATGAATAATCCAGGGCCGTTTAGCGTCTAGCGCCGGTGTTGCTCTTGGCGTGAGATAGGAAAATAGCGCTGGGACACACCCCCCCCAGCGCAAGTTAAGAAATATAGCATCAGGCGTTAAGTTGCGCCTTGAAAATAGGGCCCTTAGTCTTAAACCACTGTTAAATGAACACTGAGGAGTTTATTGCACACTGTACCTCCCCTTCCCTCACCTCCTTCCATCTGAATAGGTGTCTTTTTAGATCATTTAACATACCGCAGAGACACTGAGCGATTGCATGTGGGCCACGTGTGCATGCAAGCGTGCAGAGTATGAGGTAGCATGCAGGCCCTGCATCCGTGTGTTCAATGTTTTTGGACCACAGCGAAGACGCCACATGTATGAGTAAAGAGGCAGGGAGAAAAATGTTATACAGTCCATTCATAAATATGCATTAGCGTTTCCCCTTCCATGACCACCACCAAAGGAGCTCTGCACTACACAGCACTGGCTGTGAGCCCCTCGCGAGCAAAGCCCCTGCTCACAGTCCCAAGCCGGCTCAGGGGAAGGTGTGATCTCCCTCGGTGGTCCTGGCAGCCATGTGGCTATACTGAGACCAGCCCGCTCTCCCCTCCCACAGGGCTCGAGCAGTGCATGTCTCATCCCTCTTCACCACCACCTCCAGGGCAGAGGGAGGCAGAGCGCAATGCTGCCATTTTCCATTACGTTTACCTCGGTAGGTTTGCTGCAGACTAGAGGAGGGAGGAATATTGTCAAAATTGCACAGAGAATAGCTCTGACAGAAGGAGTTTCATGGTGGAATTCATCAGTATGTACGTGGGTGGGTGTTTTCGCATTGGCTGGGCTCTCTCTTTGAGCGTTGGGCCCAGTTATGTTCATGGAAAATGTGACAGTTGGACACTTTCAGAGGGAATCCACAATAGAAGTGTTTTTATGTCAGCTGGTCCCACAGCGGCTGACAAATGACTTATGTTCTTTTTCTCAAGCTCTCATTTGGAAATGCTGACAGCCTTTCATTCGTATGCACTTTGATCAGGGCCTTAGCGAAGAAATGCGTGTATCTTCAAACGGTCATTTGTTGAACAAAGACTTGCAAAAGACAGGTAAGGCTTGGCAAAGTTGAACGGCTATAATGCTGTTCAAAGAGCCAGCAGACAAACTACAGTAGGCCTACCAGTCTACATTTAGTCTACACATCAAATGAAAATCAAACATTGATTGAAAGAAAATTGTCTGTTACTGTATGTGACTGACAAGTTATTTTTCTTTCTTTATTTTTTTTAAAGGGTGATTCAAGCAATGTTTATTAACCAAAAGGACGCAGAGAGCGTTTTAGAACCGAAGGGGAAGCATGCGTTTGTGCGTTTTTTTTTTACCGGGTTTGTTACTTTTTTGGGTGAATTTGGTGAATGTGGTACAAAAAAGTGGAGGTTTCTTCTTTTTCTTTTTTCTTCATCCCAAAAGTTGGGGGGATATCCCTCCCCCCAATGGAACTGAGTATGTCCAAACCCCCCCCCATCCCCCCTCTGCGTCCCTGATTAACCACATGAACCATATCGTCACTATTCTGGGGTGAACAATTCGCAAATATAGCCGATCTACAAGCTAACAGCACTCACAACGGGTCACATTCCAACGCGTTGTGAGCTTGTAGATCAGCTATTTTTGGCAAAGAGATTTGGCATAGACAGAAAAAAGGACGGGACCTATTTAGAACCCTGCGGGACTCTGGTTAACGTATGGGTTTAAGTGGTTAAAACTTAAGATTTTTGTCTATAGTTTGGGCATCCAGATGGACCAGGGGTGAACTACCTGCCCACCCCTGTGAAGACTGGGGTTTCGCTTCCGACTTGGCTGGACACTCCAAAGAACACAATAGGCTCTATGCACAGCAGCCATATTGGAAATGAATTGGGCCCCTTCCTTCTCTCTGTCTTATTTTCAAGGACCCCCATAACTCTGAGAGTGTACAAATGGAACCAATTTGCACCCTCTCAGAGTTACACACCCACCATAAGGGGCCATTTGGGAACCAAAATGGAGTGTTTCTAGTGAGCCAACATGCACGATATCAGCACCCTGACCAGAATGGAACAGAGCCTTCATTAGTATCATTGGTAACACCTGTGAAGGAAGTAAGAAGAGGCCCAATTTCTTTCCAATATGGCTGCTGTGCACAGAGCCTATTGGCCATGTCCGGAAGGGAGTCCTACAGGTTGGTCAGGGTGCTTGTTCAGCAGGGAGAAGAACTGGGAAGGATAGCATGTTCCTCCACATGCATTGCGCCCTCCCGGTGAAATCCCTCACTGTCAGGTGAAAAGAAGCGGCTGGCGACGGAGGAGACATATCGTCTACAGTACACCCTCCCTCCCCAGAGGTTGGCAGTGACAGGAACTACATGGGGAAATGAATAAATTGGGGAGAAAAAAAAGAATATGACATTTTTGCCAATAAGCGACAGACAGAGACTGAATCCCCTTTGACTGTGAACGGTAATCAACACTTGTGTACATTATGGCAATTGTGTATCACAACATACAATTAATGCAAAAAACATTCTAAAATATTAAATGCTTTCTCATTAGAATATTTCCAATTACATGAGTAAACAAAGATGTCCAAAATATTTGTTATTGCAATTGATTATTTAAATAATATTTTATTTCCAGTCAATCAGGTCCAATGTTTTAGAGATATTTTAAAAACACAGCAACATACAGTACTGAGTATAAATAAAAAGCATATCCCATCTGTTTCAATAACACTTTTTTTTTTTTAAACAAAGCTCCCAGCCTCATATCTGTTCAATACCCTTTCTACAGGCTAAGAATAGAGAGCTGGCAAATAGATAAAAATGACACATCTTTTAAGTCCCCCCCTGGATAAATGCTTGGTTAAGTGCTCTTTCAACCAGTACATTGTTGACTGGTGAAGCAGATTTGTTTGAAATAGAAAACAATATGTTCTCCTCTGGAAAACAAGATGGGGCACTATTATCAATTTGTTTTGATCAAGTTACAGCCCCTGCATCTTTTGAGGAGGGGGCGGGGAGGGCGGCGGCACAATGCAATTTCCTGTATTGCTTTTTACTGAGCATTGCCTACAGCGTTTCTGTCAAATCAGATGTCACAAATTAGGAAATGTGCTGTTAAAACTCATCATTTCCTCCACACGCGCTTATCTCGTCTTACCCGATTTGACGTTATCAAGAGCCCGATTCATATTCCATTGCTTTGTTCTTATACGTTTGGAAAAGATGTGTCATGAAATAGGGCAATGTGGCTCAGTCCCATGAGCTTATACCATATACAGCTGCTTAATGCCATCTAAATACAATTGTTTACATTATGTTACATCAGTAACAACATAGTAGCCTACAATAGTAACAGGGTAATTATCAACATTTATTTAGAAACAAAAGCACAAATTTAAAAAAGGAGGATAAAAAATGAAGACAGTTTATTAGCTCAATTCACTCATGTTGTCGTTTATATTGTACAGCTTGCCCACACTGTCAAGCAAGAATGATGGTTATCACCACAGTGTTGCTGCCACAGGCGCCACCAGGAAAAAAATCATATTGATTAGAAATAAAAACAATCACTCCAGAAAAGTGAGGAAAAAAAACAAACAAAACAAAATAATAAAATAAAATAGATTAATGTTGGAATGGGACAGACATGAGGTCACAGTGACCTTGACCTTTGACAGTTCACCCTTGATACCGTAATGGTTTCTCAATAATCTGTTGCGTTCGAACATTTTCTGATCAAAGGGCACTGCACAAAAATGGGCACTTCAGATTAATGATTAATCCTCCATAACGTGGCTCAGCTGACCTGTTCAAGCAATACATTACTCACAGGTTATACTGTAATTAGTTATTTAGCTTTGGTAAAGTTGGTGGTAGTCTCCTCATAGAGCTTTTGAGTTCAAGTGGTAACGTTTTAACATGTCCACCTTTATGATTAACGTCGCGTTTCACCTGGATGTGACAGTCACAGTGTTGATAGCCGTTTTTTTTTGTCCTTAGGCATGTATGTTGGATATTTTAGCTTCAAATGCATGTGCAAAACTGTGCATTGTTATTAATTTGTGATAGGACAACTTGGCAACTTTACTCACAAGTACATCTACCAGACTTTAAATGGGCCCGCTGACAAGCCAAGAGGCGGAGCACGCAAAGTGCGTCTAAATCCTAATAAAATGAAGGTCCATGGGATCTAATCTAATGAAGGTCCAAGGTCCATGGGACCTAAAAAATGCAGTTCGCTGGGCTCATTCAAAACAGCCCTAAAAACCCATCTTTATGGAGGCCGAAAGAGGAGCTAGTACCAGTTTCCCTGTAGACAGACGACCCCCCCCCTCCTCTTTTTGTACATATTTTGTATTTCCTCATGCTTTTTTTGTATATATTTTTTATTTTTCCATGCTTCCCCCCCCCCTTTTCTTTGTACATATATTTTTTAAATGCTTTTTTTGTACATAGTGGTATTTTTTATGTATTATCTGTATTTTCATGTTGATTTTTGAACTGTTTGGTTGCTACTATATATGTCTATGAAATTAACTCAAGGACCCCAACGGAAACAAGTCCGCAAGGACTTTTTTGGCCGGACCTTTTAGACAAAAGCATTATAAATGTAACTGTGTTGTTTTACATTCTTTTGCCTAATAAAAATTTCAATCAATCAATCAATCAATCTGACGGCCCCTGGAGTCCCGGGCCAGTAGGCGGCCGCCTCCCCAGCGTCCCCTGACGCTCCGCCCCTGATGGGTGTATCGGGTACTCTCACACAGGTGTAATGGGTTTGTGTAACTGGGTGGGGCATGAATTCCCAACTTGCATCGGGCACCGGTCTAATCTTACAATAAAAGCGCAAAATCTCTGTACTTCTGGTTGTGCTGTAGGTTTGTATGTTCGTCTGTAGTTCACGTATCTCGAGAACCGTCCGACCAACCCACTTCAAACTCGATGCGTGTGTCGCAGACGACCTGAGGGAGTGTGGTGCCCGACGTTAAGTCCAGAACCACAGGCATATATGGAGATCCGGTTGTCCTCTATGCCCATATATGGTCATGCCCATATGGGCATATACTGATGACATCAAGGATCTCCCTATATGGGCATAAAAGGGACAGAGCCAGACAGACAGATACAGAGATCTCCATATATGGGCATAAAGGGACACAGACAGAGAGGTACAAAGTGTACTCTGTCAACGGGTACAACGGGTGTTGCATGCATTACCAACTTGCATTGTTCCCGACTTGCATTGTTCCCGAGTAGGCCGGTGCCCAACGGGCCGCTGTTCTAATGCAGTCATTAGCCACCTGCTCAATGATCCTTCAAGTGTAATATAAGTGTGCTATATTTTGCTTTTGTAGTGCAGGGCTTCATTTCATATTCAGCACAATGCTCTACTGTATTTATCTAAGTGAAATGCTACAATTCAGCCCGTTAAAAGATTTGGCATTTTTTAACGACGGCTTCTCCTGCCCTCTCCACAGTATTTAGCTGAAAAGAATATCAAGCAATAGGGACAGGGATATCGCACACGAGCATACAGTACATACAGTAAATACTGTACACAGTCAATCAACATTCTCTTCGGAAGTTGGTGCATAGCATCACCGTACGGCAGAAACCTTGTACGTCCATAACCGTTAACTGCAAGCTGTGATCTGCAAACTAACAACGCGTCACAGCGTGAGACGTTGTGAACTTGTAGATCTACAATTTTTTTGTATGACACTGTCACACGATCACGTATAAAATATGCAATTCATTTATGATAAAAAACAGAACATAAAAACATAAAATATGTACATACAAGATTTCTGCCCCACAGCGGGAGTATGAAATATTGAATGTGTCTAATGGGAGAATGTGTCGCATTCTTATGTGCCTGATAGGTGTAGTGACACGGCTGACACGGAGTAGACGGTGTATGTGGTGAAACATTCATATCCACCATGAATACTGGATGGGCTCTTTACCCAGCGCAGGCACATAAAGTGCCGCTATACATTTGAAGCATCGAAAAAATTATTTCATGGTGCACCCCTGGGCTCTAAAATAAAAAAGAACACCACGCATTTTATGGTTGTCCACCACCACTACTGTATGCATCTTTTAAAAAGAGAAAAGAAAAAACATTTAGTGGGTTTTGAATAATGCAGAAGCTTGGGATCCATCTCATATTCTGCAAAAAGGGGAAAAAAATGTGTGGAGCTCATAGCCAGATGATGATAGCTGAGACTTGCTTTCCACCACATATCTTGCCAGGCGCTTTAGAATGGACAGCGTACTCCTTGACAAGCCTCCCACAGTTTGACAGTCTGTTGGTATATGGAGGAGCTGAACATTCTGCTTAATATTCTGACGTGAACTTCTCCTGTGTCTCTGTGCCTTGGATTAACAGCGATGTTAGCTCTAGCCGGAGGATGTTAATTGGAAAAACAAACAAATTAATCAGCTCAGGAGGGATTGTTGTCTATCAGCAAGGCCTTTGCTGTAAATGTTGCCTGGACAAGAAATGTCCCCATGGCAACAAACTGGAGAAGGGCATGATGGGAGCACAGATGGCTACCCCATCTCTCATCCCTGCTTGCCAGAGAGTCAGTGCTACAGGTGTGTCAAGATGTCCAGCCTGGCTTGACGCCCAGTCCCAGGTGTTTCCTTTCTCTCCCAATCCTCAGCCCATCACTGCACCAGTTCAACCTCTCCCTTGTCCTGTCCTCCCCACCGATCCCCTCCCCTCCCTGCTCCCCTCCACTCCAGCCACCCCCCTCCCCTTTCTTTACTCAAGCCAGGAGCTCAGCTGGCTATAGTCACAGGCCAGGCGAGGTGAAGTCAACTGCAGCCAAGGAGAAAGATGACATATCTGTTAGCCTGAGGAAGCCCATCCAGGTGCCTGCTCCAGTGGGTAACAGTCACCAGCTGACAGCAAGCATGGCATGAAGTGAAGGGGAGATGATGTGAGCAAGCATGGCATGAAGTGAAGGGGAGATGATGTGATTACGCTGTTTGTCCGGGCCAGCATATAAAGCTGCCCAAAAGCAAGTCTGATTTCATCTCTTTTTTTTTTAAGAAGAAAGACTGGCAGCGAATATTGGTTGATACACTTCGAGAGATTCCGACATGTAAGAGATATTTTAGACTTCCATATATATATACAGGACACTGCCGAGGCAGTGTTGGCGTCTCGGAGGTACCGAGACTAGGGGGGACGATGATTTACGATTCTGTCCCTATCGGGACATAACTCGGATGGCGCTGAGTCGGCTGAAGGTGACTTTCGCAAGGCTCGGCACGGCGTCTCACTCGCCTAAGCTCGCTCGGCGGTGCCTCTCGTGACTGAAGTTCCCTTCAGACGCCGCGCCTCCGTCGGTGAAAACGAGTGCACCTTTTTCAATCTGACGGGTTTTCCAATCACACAGTAGACGAGTTGTGGCAGGAAAGGACTGTGACTCATGACTCAATGCTAATTGAATAACCGATTATATCATTGCGTTGCGTAACATCTCGCCACTATTCGGCTATAATGTTGTTTATTACAGAGAAAGCCAGAGGTATCTAGATGCATTGTAAATCCACTCCGTTAGGTAGTAGTCTACTGGGAAGTTGAATAATTGATGGAAATTATATTAGTTCATCATGGTATAACAGAGCTAGGGTTATGGTTAATGTTATTTGGCATAGACACACCACTGCATATCCTCTCCTTCCCCTCTGTGACAAACACTGAACAGGCTGCAGCGAGCTCCTCCAGAGTGTTGGGAGTTCCCCCAACAGCCTTAAGGCTAGTTTGTACTTTGTCGAAAGACGAAAATAAATACATAGCCTACTGTATTCTCAAATGAAAAAAGTGTCAATGTAAACCTTTATTCAGTTAAAAATCTGTTTGCTTGTATGCTTTTTTTGTCTGTTTGTTTTTGCAGTTGAATGGACATGCTGATGCTGTAATGTAGGCACATATGGCCATTTGACGAAGGCTTGACCCTGAGACTTCACACGCGCACATTTAGTTTGTATAAATACCAGAAAGCAGATAAACCGGCCAAGCCAATCTCCAGGCTTTGGCATGGTCTTGAGTCGCAAACTACATGACTGGCATTCCGAGTGTCCACTGTGCTTATGAGCAGTGTGTGCTGTGGAGATTAGGCAAATTACAACCTGTGACATTATACGTCCTTCCAACTCGATCTTAAATGGCAGCATCTAATGGCCTCAACAGGCGATTGAACTTCCAATAGCCTTTAAGTGGAAACAGAGGTATAGATAGGCAAATGTAGGGGGATATTTCTGGAAGCAAAGCCACATGGAACACAGTGCCACCAATTGGTAAGACTAGAAGTTGGGGGGTCGGCAAAAAAAAAAACCCTCTATAACAAAAGAATTGTCATTTACTCCTAAATGTACTCAAATTAGGCTCTATTGGGCCCTAAATGTACTGTAATTAAGGGGGGGGGGTGGGTATTATATGTATTTAGCTCCTCATTTGTAAAGGAAATGTACATGCTGTTAAAAGATCAGCCGGCCAGGGTGACAGGTTGTATTGGTAACCGGAATACTCGCCCCAAAACACGCTCGCTCAGGTTTTTTTTCGCAGACCAGCGGTTCTTGTATTCTTGTATTTGTTTTACTGAGGATAAGGTTAGAAATAAGTTTAGGGTTAGCCATAGTTTCACTGAGGTTAAGTTTAGGAATAAGGTTAGGTTTAGGCATAGTTTACTGAGGTTAAGATTAGGAATACCAGGTGAATACTGCCGGCTTTGCGACTGTGTTTTGGGGTGAGCGTTTTGGTATGCCTTGTGTCGACAAAGACAAAGTCGAGGCGTGCATAGCAGAGCCACGTACACACACACACACACACACACACACACAGCAGAGGAAAAGTTATAAAGAGTTATGATATATAGGGATGATTTGTAGGCCTATCTTATCAATGAAATGAATGAATAATATAACACACGTGTCTCACACACGTGTCTCTCTCGCACTCGCACACACACACACACACACACACACACACACACACACACACACACACACACATATATTTTGGTACATATATAGGGTACGGGCTTCAATTGTGTTGCAGGATATCACTTTTTAACATGTTTAGGGTTATGCACAGGCATATAAAAAGAGTTGTGCATGTGCATAAGTATATTTCAATAAGAGAGAGATCGAGTTGTTGTAAATGGGAATTTATTGAATAAACACTTTGACATAAACATTTTGGCGGTTAGACTCCGTTAACATTTATCATACATATGCAACGTACATAGTATGGGATATGCTTAATAGGGACAACGCCCCCGTACATAAGTATGAGATATGATTAAGGGGAGAATCCCGGGAGTCTAGACGCTGGTGGTGGCAGTGCGGAGACCCTCCTTCCTTCTTAACTCTAGGCGCTAGAGACATGGTGGAGTTCGGGGATGGAGGTGGGTTGCTTGCTGCATGCTGGAAAGAGAATGACCAGTGAGAGAGGCAGTGATATTTAAAGACGGAGTCCAACCGCCTGATTAGCTGACTGCAGGTTGGCAGATTGACTGCAGATTGGCAGATTGACTGCAGTAGGCTAGGAGTGGCTAGACATAACAACTCAGTGAACTCAACTCAGTTCTTTCTTGAATTTGCGCTTAGAGCTACATAAATAAATAGGTTTGATTGTTAAATACCATTAGCCTCATAGCATAACTGCCTAAGTCACTTTTTGGGCAAATTGACATTTTGTTAAAAAGAAATTACCCAGTGCCAATTGCCTATGTAATCCTGGGCACTACTCTCCCTCTGCCAGCCTAGGGAGAGCCCAGAACTGAGCTCATGCCTCCTTGGGGAGTTTCCCCGGTTGGACGTAGCACGTAGAAGGAACACGTTATTCCAACCAATTCCTTTCCCCCCTCCATCAGGCGCACGGGCTGACCAGGGGGAGGTAGAGACCAGGATTACTGCATGTTTTTTTGTGAGGGTACCTACCCTAGCAAACTCCACACAGAAAGGCCCTTTCGCCAACCCCACCTAGGGTTGTATTATTATTGATATAATTATCAGGGACCTCCAAACTCCCCAAAAAGTAATTCCATTAAACGATAGTACAATGCATAAAGCAGTGGTTTGTGTCAAAATATTGAGCTACAGTCATTATCTGCTGAATGATCTTTAGACTCTGGTCAGTATTCATGTACTGTACAGATACAACAAAGGAACATTCTCCTGTCAGAAATGTATGAAATAGCTACAGTAACAACAATTTAAGCTGAATTGTGTATTAAGCGATAATCGAACGAAGGCTGAGTCCATTTTATCATGCAGGAAGGACAAGGACAAATAGAAAGTGTGTGATATGGCTCATCAGCTCAGCTGTAGTAGCTAAATATAACAATTCCTATATTTATTTATCTGTCTGTGAATGGATAATTCCACTAATGTTATTTGAAAAAACACAAGCTAAGAATGGGACTCAGTTTATCGTTAGCCTACCGGTTTATATTATGTCCATCTAAAATGTTAAGGAGCTAATTTATAGCATGTTACTGCCCACCTTGGATCTTCAAGTTGCAAAACAGTGGCACCAATGGCAAAACAGCTCTGCAGATGTTGCCATAAGACACTACACACTACACCTCTACCGCCTGGAGAACTCTTATGTGAGAAGTGCTCACGTTAACAAATTAATTATTGAAACCACAAGAGATATCATACAGATCAGTCATTGCACTAAATACTCAAAAACTGAGAAGGGAGTGTAGGAGTTGCACTTTTTTAGTCAATAATTGATTCATGATCTACAGATTCCAACTGTATCTATTATCCCAACCCGATCTCCAGAGATTACCGTAACATTGCACGGAACGAGTGCACTTCATTCCGTGGATAGCCGCCTCGGAACTCCCGAATTGCGTGCATATGGTACGGCGCTGCCTTGTGACAAAACCATTTCGGAGGCGCGCAGTCACAGGCGAATTGTCCCCCCGTGAAGGACCACCGAGGGAGCTAAGGCGACCGAGTTGCCGTCCTGAACGGTGGGACATTCGCCTGTGCCTACTCAGCGCCGTTTGAGTTATGTACCGATAGGCACAGAATCGTAAATTTTATTGTGGGGACTGCTCTGCTTCCGGGTTTTTCCGTGTTGCGACTGGTTACGCCCACCGTGGGACTCGCCGTACATATGCACGCAATTTGGGAGTTCCGAGGCGACTATCCACGGAATGAAGTGCACTGTTCCGTGCAATGTTACGGTATTCTCTGGAGATCAGGCTGATTATCCTATTTGAGAGAGAAGCGCCCACGTTAAATAAAGACATTATTGAAACCACGAGAGATGCTGCTTGAAAATTGAGAGGGGAGTGTATTTGAATGTTCATTAATGTATAATCCTTATAATGATGAACAGCAGCAGGTCATATTGGGATTCTTTGTTGAGCCAGGTCTCAGAGTGGGCAAAAGCTACAGGTCATGTTCCAAACGGCAGTGTGTATTAATATGGAAAGTTGAACACAAATATTTTAAAGTTTCACTTTATAAACAAGCTGTTGACCCTTTCTTCATTGTTGAATCTGTAATGGTACATTGAGCTGGAAAATGAAATGTCTTCATGGTGAAGTAGAAGAGTCGGAGCTTGAAGTGAGTGCAGCTAACATGTTTGTTTACTGTAACAATCTGTCCATAATGTTGCTCTGACCTCTCCACTCACCAGGCCTCCTACAGTTGTCCTATACCTACCTCCAATCACAAGTTAAGGGCCACACGGCATCACTCTAATTGGCGAAAAGAGGTGAGATGACCTTTCAACTGAACACATCGCTGTTGGCAGTGAGTAGATAGTGGTGAAGTAAAGATTTTTTGTTTCCTGACCTCCTGTCTAAGGTTGCACTACTTAATGAGGAATGTAGTCTGCACTGGAGAGCTCCACAGCACTTTCGGCCCCAACCTCATTGTAACTCAATAGGTACAGGGTAGTAGGACAAGCTAGGAAGGAAGTAGTCAAATAACTACAAAGTGAAATGATTCCCTTCATCTTCCCCATGTATTCGAAGACAGCATTTAGTGTGAGCACCGAGGATCAATTTCACTACAGACCCAAACAGGTACTGTAAGGCTCAGCACATCCCACACTACTCTCTATAAATAGTGTACATAATGTAGTGTATCTAGACACACATGCCATACAAATAAATAATGGGTAGTGGGTAATAATGGATAGTGAATTATTTTCCTTCATAATCACCCTCTGTTTTAGTGCAAATAGTAGTTTCAAACAAAGCTGTAAATACAATATACATGTACTATTTCTTAGCTAGAGCACAATGTCCTACTTGTGCTCTAACTAAGAATAATACAGTTTGAGAAAATGCCTGTGTGTTTCATGAATCTCATTGTCTCTGCCAGGCCGAAAGGCATGACTGAGACAATGTTTTGCACCCTGTTCGTCCGTCCGTGTGTCCGTCCGTGTGTCCATCTGTGAGCAGCTAATCTCCAGCACCGTTGGCCCGGTCGCTGCAAAACTGTACACATACACTCCCTGGATGCCAAAGCCGAACCTCTGTTTTTTCAGATTGGCCTGTTATAGCGCCACCAGGAGGCCGATTTTTGCACATTTTTTTTTTATTACTGCTACAGATTTTGTCCAAACATCACGCAAATCGGTACACAGTATCTCTATAGTCATGTGATCAACACGGATCTGTCCGATTTTCCATATTCCATTCTGATTGGCTAAGATTGGCTTCCAACGTTTGCAGGATAGGTCCATTTTGAACAAAATGCCTCAAATCATGAACGCAGCGTGTGATTTCCCACTAGGCCGAGGAAGAAATGCCACCCTTTTCACATTGGTCTGTTATAGCGCCACCAGCAGGTCTAATTTAGCCAGGTCACAAAATGCCTCAAATCATTAATGCAGTGTCCGATTGCCTTGAAAGGCCTAGGAATAAATGACACCCTTTTCACATTGGCCTATTATAGCGCCACCAGGAGGCCACAATAACCTACCTGACCTGGTGGAGACCTGTGCTCCGAGGAGCACTTTTTCTAGTTTTCTTATTATTATTAATTAGATTTCTTTTGTAATTTCATCTTAATTCTAAAACACCCCTTCTAGAAAAGCTTGAACGTTGTTTGAATGCCCTTCACCATAAGAGAGGTTGCTAAGTAAATACTGTATTTAGATGCAGAGGAGAGATGAATAGCCATACCTCTTTAAATAAATTAATTTGATTGATAAGGAACATAATACAATAAGTCAACTCACTCCATAATAGATACAAAAATATATTGACCAACAATCTGTTAAAAACTGTAAGAGGCTACTAGTAAGCAGTAGAGTTGCCATTTGTCTACTCTCCCCTTTATCCTGGCCATCAAACCATTTGCATTTTCTGTTAGAATACAGGCAGGCATTTGGCTACAGAGATAACACAGTTGTCTGCCAATGATTTTATCATAATTTTATATTATTTTTAAATGGACAGATTCCCCAGCTGTACTGGCAAATAACACAAAATACTCCTTATGGAGATTTGCATTGATCCAACTAACGTCACCCAGAAACCAAATCATTTTGCATTACTCCTACAGATTTTGTCCAAAATTCACACTTGAAAAGATGAATGATTTGCACAGTGACAAAGAACTCATGGTCGGTGAAGAACTTTCTACACATCTAAAAGAAAGAAGAAAGAAAGTGTTTTTAGATATTTACAACCTGTTCTCAGAACCACTCTTTCTTCTTTACACTGAGGTTACAAAAAATACCATCAAGGAACATTTTTGGTCACACTGTATGACATGCTTATGTGTTGATCTCTCAAATCCCCAGAATGTGAATTGGAAATATGAAAGGGATAGCTAATCAAAGATATATCTATGGATGAACAGAGAGAAACATGCTGTGAAGCCCAGAGACTGACAGTCAATTCACACTTGAAATGAACACAATGTAAATGGCTGATGGCTGTGTGTCAGCAAAGCTTGTAGGATTATCAAAGAGCCCAGCCACCCCAACCACAGAATGTTTCAGCTGCTACCATCTGCGGTACCGGAGCCTCAAGGTCCTGACCAGCTTTTTCCACCAGGCAACCAGGCTTTTGAACAATGGACATTAACAGCTTGCTGCCTTGCCTGTCTGCCTGATACATACACAAGCATGTATGCATGCACGCACACAAGCACACACAGACGCCCAGACACGCACAGCACCTTACACACACTACACATAATTTGTGACACAACACCACAAAGAGGGTATTATTCCTTCAAAATATTCATTTTTTTCTCCATTTCATATGAAAGCAAGAAATTAGAGCTATAAAAAGTCATGTGAATAAAAGAAAATACTAGCAGAGAAAATGCAATACGTGATTAATTATTTCTATTCATTCACTAATGTAAGTCTGTCCCAGACAGAATACATAGTATGTGAATGCTTGTAGTTCAAGCGTGAGGCCAGGTGAGACATTTCTCCCTTTGTCTCCAAGCTTTGTTTCAGCTGAGCTGCCAGCAGTCTGTGTTCTGTTGTGCAAGATTCACCCCTTCCTGTATCATTACAGAACAGAAGGAGAGAGCGGGACAGTTGCATTATTTTCACGCCAATTTCAGCTCTGACTTTTTGGTGAATGACAGACAAGTATTTGAGGATTCTAAATCTCTTCGTGTTCATGGGGGCTTCCTCCACATGTGCCAATTTCCTCCCACACCAAAAAGACATGCATGTTAGGAGCATACTCCTGCCAGGTACTTGAGGCACTGGCGGTAGCGCAGTAATTGGTTCCCAGTCACTGGAAAATGTTCTGCCCACTGCTCCTAATACTTAGGATGGGTTAAATGCTGTTCTGAAAGGGAAACAAATGTTCGTTGATTTTGTTGTGGGTATGTTTTATTTATTTTTTATGGGAAAAAAATTATCAAATTAAACACAATTAAGAAAATGTGTATACATAATTATTATTTAAAGAATTGAAGTTGGTAAGCAAGTTTGTACTATAATGTGATACGTGTATCTGGGAAGGCCCTCAAGCTCAGACAATACTGTGTAGCTTATGAAAACAGAAGCATTATTACTAACGCTAGAAAAATATATGGACTCAAAAAGCCAAACAGCTAGGGGCACCGTGTGGCGTAGATGTAAAGCACTCGTACACCAGTGCAGAGGTCTGGGTGCGCTCACCGGATGCAGTAACTCGCTTGGCCGTGGGGAAGCCAGTAGGAGATCCTTGTTGTTGCACAAGCTGTTCTGTTCATCTGTGAGAGGAACCAAGGAAGATGGTGTGAACCTCTGCACACATTACGCTCTTCACTGTCAGGTGAAAAGAAGCATCTAGCTTAGAGTATAATACCCTGATTGTGTTGTCTTATGTGTTGTTTTCGGTCTGGTTGATATTTTGTTTTTCAGTTTTTTTCCTAATTGTTTTGTATTGTACTGTATGTTTACAGTATATTGTACTGCTGTCTCTGGACCCCCACAAAAACGAGATCCTGAATCTCTCTTATTCCTAATAAAGAATTTCAATATCTGACTATGTGCATCGATGGAGGCATGTGGTTGTCTACACACTTCCGACAAAAAAAATGGGGTTGACACCAACAGGGACTGTTATTCAACCAAAAAGAGCCAAACACCTTGACAGTTTGTGCCCATGAAAAGGCCTTCAAATCAAGGAAAGGCCATCCCGAGGCCTCTGTGAGACCAAGAACTGCATGTTTCTGCACCGAGCCAAGGGCATACGGTCCCCCAGTACGACACGATGCGCGCAGCCTGCGGGGTCCTCATATGCCAAGCATGCATGGTCCAGCCCAAGGCAACGCATACAGGTGTCATGTCCTCTGCGGACATACGGATACAATACATACCAAGTGAATTATGTGAATATCTTTCCGTGGTATTGTCTGCTCCGAGGACGCTATTGTTAAATGAGTTTCGGTTTGTTTCGAGTGGGGAAGGATCGGCGGACACGTAAATCCCGCCCACTACATTTGATTAGTGCGGCCTGCTTCCTGATCTGAAGGCACGCCCAAGAAAATAGGCCAGTGCGTACGTGATATGACGAACCCCCCCCCCCGACAGATTCAAACGCAGAGCAGAATCTGTTCTTGAGAGATTACCAAAGAACAAACCCACCGTTTCTACCGTCGAGCGTATACGGGGGTTCAAACACTGTAACCCAACACGCACGGCCGTTTAACAGCCACAAGACGTAAACGCGGTGTACAGTACGAAGGTTACGCATGCAACCATGGTTAAACGCTGCAAATCAAGACGTGCGCCTGATTATGAGCTCTTACTCATACGGGGCAAAAGACAGAACCGTGCGTAGGTTACCTACACACCTGCTGTTTTCATGATTTATCAAGAAAAGACTATAGCCGAGCTAATATGGGGTCTAAACACTGTGACTCAACACGCACGCCCGAACACAAGCTCTCAGCTGTATTCGGGGGAAAGACAGAACCAGAAGCCTACCGCATATACTGTCACTCGCCTATGTATTAGCTCGTGGCCTCATACAGGGAGCATAAAACAGTGCATACAGGTGTCATGCGCGTCCACTGTGGGCATGCAATTCAATTCAATTCAATTCAAAGGGCTTTATTGGCATGAGAAAACATATGTTTACATTGCCAAAGCAGAAAGCACAATACAACAATACAGAAATACAATCAAAACAAAAAATATGTACATTTGAAAGTCAGAATCTTCAATAGATCAATTTCTATGTACCAAGATCACTGGGTGCAGGTATAGTGCAGGAATATACACAATGATTAGTCTTTAGGGTGGTTGTGTTCCGTTTGATATCCTTCTCCTATCACAGAAACTCACGAATCTTGCTGCTGTGTTTGCACATTGTTGTACTTTGCCTAGCAGATATGGGAGTTTTTTGTCATTGTCTCCGCCAGGCCGAAAGGCATGGCGAGAGAGTATGTTTTACCCCCTGTCCGTCCGTCCGTGTGTGTGTCCGTCCGTCCGTCCTGTCTGTGTGTTAGCAGCTAATCTCCGGCACCGTTGGCCCGGACGCTCCGAAACTGTGCACACACACTCCCTGGATGCCAATTCAGAACCTCTGCCCCATTTTTTTCACATGGGCCTGTTATAGCGCCACCTGGAGGCCGATTTGTGCAAAACCCATTTTTTTTACATTACTCCTACAGATTTTATCCAAACGTCATGCAAATCGGTACACAGTATCTCTATAGTCATGTGATCAACATGGATCTGTCCAATTTCCCATATTCCATCCTCATTGCCTAAGGTTGGCTTCCAAAGTTTGCAGGATTGGTCCGTTTTGAACAAAAAGCCTCAAACTATGCACGCAGCTTGCGATTTCCGTGAAATTTCACACGCACATTCCCACTAGGCCGAGGAAGCAATGCCACCCTTTTCACATTGGCCTGTTATAGCGCCACCAGCAGGTCTAATTTAGCAAAACACATTTTTGGAACAAAATGCCTCAAATCATGAATGCAGTGGCTGATTACCGTGAAAGACCTGAGAATAAATGGCACTAAGAAACATTGGCCTATTATAGCGCCACCAGGAGGCCTAACGTACCTGACCTGGCGGAGACCTGTGCTCCGAGGAGCACTTTTTCTAGTTGGTCATGTTTTCAAAATCTCCGTGTGTGGTTGTAATCTGTGGGAAGTATGTGTCTCTGATGTCTTGGTACAATGGACAGACGGTTAGGAAGTGTAGCTCGGTTTCCACTTCATTTTGTGTGCAGTGGGTGCATAGTCTGTCTTCTCTCGGGATACAGGTCTGCCTGTGACGACCTTTCTCGATCGCAAGACTGTGCTCACTGAGTCTGTATCTGGTTAAGATTTTTCTTTGTTTTGGGTCGGTCACGGTGCTCAGGTATTCTGCCACTGCGTATTCTCTGTTTAGGGCCAGATAGCATTCTAGTTTACTCTGCTTTTGTGTTGCTTCTTTCCAGTGTATCAGGTAGTTTTCCTTTTGCTGTTTTATCATTTGGTTTAGTCCAATGGGTTTTCTATCACGTGGCTCTGTTTGTGTCCGGAGTTCCAGGGCCAGCTGGCTGAGGGGGCATCTCTCTAGAGTTTCGCTGTGTGTGAGTGCCTTGTTATGGAGTGCATCTAGGTCGCTTTCTTTTAGGTGGTTGTAGAACTTAAGTGCTCTCTTTTTTATTTTGATTATGAGTGGGTATCGTCCTAATTCTGCCCTGCATGCATTATTTGGTGTTTTTTTGCTGGGTACGGAGAATGGATTTGCAGAATTCTGTGTGTAGGGTCTCGGTTTGGTGTTTATCCCATTTTTCAAGGTCATGGTTTGCTAATGGTCCCCAGATCTCACAACCATAGAGGGAAATTGGTTCTATCACAGAGTCCAGTATTTTAAGCCAGGTTTTAATTGGGATGTCTATTTTGATGTTTCTTTTGATAGCATAGAATGCCCTTCTTGCCTTGTCTCCTTTACAGCTTGGTTGTAGTTCCCTGTGCTGCTGATGTTTAGGCCAAGGTAGGTATAGTTTTTTGTTTGTTCTAGTGGGATTGTATTTAGGAAAAATTGATGGTTTTGGTGGCTGGATCTTTTTTGAAATATCATGATTTTAGTCTTAGTTAGGTTCACTGTCAGGGCCCATGTCTGGGAGAATTTGTGTAGGAGATCAAGTTGCTGGTGTAGTCCTTCCTTGGTTGGAGACAGCAGCAGCAGGTCATCTGCAAAAAGTAAGCATTTGATTTCTGTGATTGATTTCTGCATGCTCACATTGCAAAACACACAATAAAAAGCCCTATAATACACACCAAGTGATTAGCAACTTCAGGGCTTGCAATAAACGTGGAAAAAACGGTGTTTTATACTCACCAAGCTCACCCTATATATCCAGCCTATATGGCGGCCAAAACACTGTAATTCAACACCCACGACCGTTTGACAGCTCCCAGCTGTAACCGGGGTGTAAAGAACTATAGTGTAGACTCAAACCACCTCATATAGCTCTCAGCGTATGTGGGGGCAGGCCACACAGTAAAAAAGCCATATCTGCCATAAACGTGGAAAAAAATGTGTATGTTTTTTACACTTACCAAGCCCTCCTCATGTAGTGAAGCTAAATAGGGAAAACACTGTAATCCAACACTCACTATCATGTGTTAGCTCTCAGCCTTGGAGTATACAAGGTGAAGACAGAACTATTTGCGTATACAGACCACTGTGTAACATAGGCTCTCACTTCACTTGTTTATTAGCCCGTGGCCTGTGACTCAAATGCGTATGTCGCCACGCTAGGTCGAGAAGGCTCAGACCCGTTCACCGTGGAACGCACAAGAGTAACACACAATGCACGGCTGTGTGGTCGGTTCACTCACTGGGGTTAGAGGAATCTCATAACCTGCTCCCACAAGTCAGTGATTAACAAGACGGCCCAGCCGTGCGAGGAGCAGCACGCAAAGAACTTGAGCGTGTGCGCTTCAACCCGGGGAAAAAAACTGCAACAGTTCGCATAAGCCAACTACACAGCCCTCCCCAAACTTGTTACAGGGTAGGCGCGGTCCCCGAGAGGCAAAACGGGAGGGTTTCGGCAAACAGAGACACAATAAGGACAAGAACACTCTGTGCCGCAATACAGCCTGACAAAAACGTGTATCGCCCACTTGTTTGTATACAAGAAAACTTGCAAACAAACGACAAACTACTAAACGAGACGGAACAAAGCTAGAATCGAACAACATAAGCACTCAAATGGAGGAGCTTAGCCCCGGCAAGCTATTGAATAGCTGGCGAGTATACTTCTGCACACAAAGAACTTACCAAGCAAAACAATTTGCGGAATTCCAGAGTCCACCTCCTCTTCCTCGCGCCAAAGAAAGTAAGAGGAAGAAGGGTGTGCCACGTAGGTATTTGGGCAGACGTGTAGCGCCGCCCCCGGCCATGGTACACCCCCCTTTACGGAGTAATCTTTTAGTCTACCTCGGATGCCTCCACCGCCGCGGAGGGATATATCATATTGGAATGATCCAATAGCGCTACATAACAGCTAACAACGATGCCACTCTGTATTGTTGTTATAGGCACGTTGTTATAGGCACTGTTCTAGAATCACTGTAAACCACAGCATGCATGACTTACTGCTTTAACAAAACGGTAACTGAATAACATGAAAATAATATATATATTCTAATTAAAACAGTTTTTAAAAACAATTTAGCTGTAAGAATAATTTCTACAAGAAAGTAGTATTGACCAGTTGTGCATCATGCTCAAATCACGATAAAGCACACTTCAGCCATGCATGCCCAAAGGAAATATGCCTCATCGTTGTACAGTATATATCACCCCAAATAAATACAAATATCAACGCTTTTATGGTAAAAGTTTGGTATGTTTTTTTAGTTCTTTACAAACTGGCTATTTTTCACCATTGACCACTTTCACCCTGGTGTCCCTATTTTGAGCATGAATGATCATAGGCTGACTACATGATGTCTAAAATCCACATGCTGTCATTACATTAGTTTGGCCCTACAGTATAAGCAGTAATGAATACAGTTGATATGACTCAAACTGTATTCATAACTGTACAGTTTTGACTCAGTTGGTGGTGAGCTTTTGAATAACTCATTATGAGAGGAAAGCCTTTCCTCACTCAGAGGTGTTGACTGTGAATTGCATACAACTTTAAATTTTACTTGTGCCAGTGTGTCGCTATGGTGGGTGGGAAAATGCAAGCTAACGAAAATCATTTTTACTTGGCCTTGGACCCTACGGGACAGGATTGAGGTTCAATGGCAACCAGTGCCACCAGAGGGTGGTTCATATCAAATTCCAAAATGATTTGTTCATTTTGATCTGTTTGTTCATTTTTGCCCATATCACTAACAGGCAGAAGACCTGGGAAGCAGACCCCATTATATGTCTGCCTTTAACGTTAATGCCTCAACGTTCGCTATAATGGTTCATTATAAAGAGTCTCTCCCATCATAATACAGCAAAATCTGATGTCAGAATTGCAGCTTTACAATGCTGAAAAGACAGAAACGCTGAATTATCACGATAGTACCTTTCAAATGCAGACAGTTAGTATAAAAAAGACGTGTGGAAGATCACGATGTGTAAAACAATGTTGTGGAACACGTCAACAAAGCAAATACACAAACATACGAGCACATGCTGATGTCTCTGGCTCGGATGAAAGCAGACAAAGATATTGGCCATAGATTCATTATGATCTGCTGGAGCCTTCCAGGGGATAGAGACAATTACAGCTTGCCTTAATAGAATATTCATAGACCTGACGTCAGTGAGTGTCCTTGGGTAAGCGGGTTAGTTTTCTCTCTCTAATTCTCTCTCTCTCTCTCTCTCTCTCTCTCTCTCTCTCTCTCTCTCTCTCTCTCTCTCTCTACGACATGCACATTCTCACATCCGTGGACAAAGACTGGATGGATTCTAGAACAAAGAACTTAAACGTGAGGACGTTCAGACTGTTACACATGAGATAATTATACAATGAACATGTAGAAACCTAGAATGCTTTGTTTGACACGTTTCTGGAATCTCAGTTGATTTCAACGTTTACTTCTCCTAGCTCCTCGCCCCCATTTGGGCAGATTGGGTGCAATGGTTCCACTGAGCAAACTGCAGATAACATTTGACATTTATTCAGGTGCATTTCAGTGTGAAGGTTATCTGTGGATTTTTTTAGGCTTGTGCCATATCTGATGACTTTCTCTCTCGTAAGCCTTCCATTTAAGTTGAAAGGCATGTTCCTCCTTGTTGTTTGATATCACCTTTATTCTATCTTTCCAGACTGACAAATGGCTGTAAGGCCTCAGACAATGTTATGCAACCTTGCTAGTGTACGGTGCAGTTATTTCACTGATATTGGTATTAATGTTTATGCAGTAGAGTTGCTCATTTAGTCTCTCGCTCTCTCTCTCTCTCTCTCTCTGTTATACTTTATGCACAGGTTACAGGTTATTTTATTGAAAAGTTAACATTTTTGCAACTCCACTACTTTGCTAGTTTTTTTCTTCTTTTTTTTCTGAAACATTATTGATTGATTAGGCTTGCGATATTTTGGTGAAATAATGTACGTGCAATAATAGGAACTAACTTATTGTAACTCAGTCAGAACACACGACTAGGTCAAAATATGTCTGGTTTGTGAAACGCTGGAGAGCTTTTAATTTGATGGGACTAGGGATGTGCAAGCTCATCCAACTTGGGCATAACATCTACTACATGAGCAACATCCACCATTCCTGTCATCCATCGTTCTTTTGCCAGAAAGTGTGTTCCATTAGCTGTAAGAAGTACCCGTGTTGGGTCATACTAATTGCCCAAAAGTACCCAAAAATACCCAGAAGTACCCAAATGTACCCAAAAGCATACCCAAAAGTACCCAAAAGCATACCCAAAAGTACCCAAAAGTACCCAAATGTACCCAAAAGTACCCAAAAGTACCCAAAAGCATACCCAAATATACCCAAAAGTACCCAAAAGCATACCCAAATATACCCAAAAGTACCCAAAAGCATACCCAAAAGTACCCAAATGTACCCAAAAGTACCCAAAAGCACCCAAAAGCATACCCAAAAGTACCCAAATGTACCCAAAAGCATACCCAAATATACCCAAAAGTACCCAAAAGCATACCCAAATATACCCAAATGTACCCAAAAGTATACCCAAAAGTACCCAAATGTACTCAAAAGTACCCAAAAGCATCCCCAAAGTACCCAAATGTACCCAAAAGTACCCAAAAGCATACCCAAATGTACCCAAATGTACCCAAAAGTACCCAAAGGCATACCCAAATGTACCCAAAAGCATACCCAAAAGTACCCAAAAGCATACCCAAAAGTACCCAAAAGCATACCCAAAAGTACTTAAATGTACCCAAAAGTACCCAAAAGCACACCCAAATGTACCCAAAAGCAGATATATAGATGTAGATATATTTGCCCCTCAAATGCTGTAAGTTATAAATTATATAAGTTAAGTTATAAGTTATATTGTAAGTTTACTGTATATGCAGCGGTGGCCTTTACTATGTTTCACCCGTTTTAATTGAAACGGGCCTCTACCTCCCCCCTCTCCCTCACACCGGGGCCCTCTCTCTCTCTCTCGCCCTGTCTCTCTCGCTCGTTCGCGGCCTCGCGCAGCGCTCTCCCACGCTGTTAAGTTACACCTATTTCCTGTTATTAATAACCTGGGTACATTTGGGGCATTGGGAGGTAAAGGGGAGACACTTTATTGTGAAGGGATGACAGGAAAAGGAGAGGTGTTGTTGCTGCGCGCGATATTGAACAGTCAAAACTATTTGTATCAATACGAGTTAATATATGCCACTGACACTTTCAAACGAGAGGGCGATGCAAAAGCAAGACGTTAATCGTAAAGGTGAACCCTGGAAGCAATGTACACTAACATTACCACTTGAACTGAAAAGCTCTGAGGAAACTGTACAATGATCACAAATGCTTTAATCAACTTTCTCGAACAACCTGTGAGTAGCCTCTTTATTGCCTGAACTCCACCATGGGCAGCTATAGATAGAAGATAGCTAAAACAATTCACTCACATTAAATTAACATTACAAGACAAATTCAAAATAATCAGGTAATTCATTTAGATGAGCCCTGATTTAATCGGATCTACATCCTGTTTACTCCACATGATAATAGACTGTTTCTGTCATGCACAAATAAACAGTTTTATTAGAATATGATAAGCTACTCGCGGCACTTCTGTTATCAAATAAATGGGCAAAGAGATGATAGTCCATGAACACACCAAAACACATCACCGCAAGAGATTCACAGAGGGTCTACAAGTCTGCCACAAAGCCTGCCGTTCCAACAAGCAGTGGTGGATAGTAACTAAGCAAATGTACTCAAGTATTGTACAATACAATTTTGAGGTATTTTTACTTTACTTGAGTACTTCCAATTTTCAGTACTTTTACTTCTACTCCGCTACATCTCAGAGGCAAATATTGTACTTTTTTTCTCCACTACAAGTGTTTGAAAACTTTAGTTACTAGTTACTTTGTATATTTTGATTATTATTATTATTATTATTATTATTATTATTATTATTATTATTACCCTTATTATTATTATTATTATTATTATTATTATTGGGGGCACGGTGGCCCTGGCGCAGTCGGTAGCGCTGTTGCCTCACAGCTAGAAGGTCCTGGGTTTGATTCCCGCTGGGGACACTGTGGGCACTAGGGGCGTGTCTTCTCCTCCGCGTCATCAGCATGTTCTCCCCATGTCTCCTAGGGTAGTTAAAGGGACATTTCGCCGATTTTGCATCAAACCCCTATGTTTATCTAGGTCTAGGACCCATAAACATGATCCTGGTGTGTTTTTTGTGTTTTATCTGTATTTTTGGGCGGTGAAACCGCCCCTATATGTGAGGTTTGGATATTTGCACACCAAATCCTGCGCTGTGATTGGCCACCAGTGTACCCCCCTAACCCTGCACCGTGATTGGCCAATCACAGTCTATTCAGGACTGTGATTGGCTAGGGAAACATGACACATGTGCATAGCCCTATAAATAGGACTATGCACTTAAAAAAAACATAAACACATTTATGTTTTTTTTTTAAGTGAAACAAACCGTTGCACATTGGAATATGACTTTCATAAAGAGTGTTTCAATAAATGTATTTATTTTTTGCACATGATTGGTTGACTCCATTCAGTATTGTGATTAGCTAGCAAGACACCGCCCACTTCACACTGGGTGTGATTTTTAGATTTGTATCCATATCCTCAGAGACTATGAGTCATTTGACTCAGTCTCTTTATCTCACCTTATTTCCTGACTACAATGTAAACCACACCCCCACGCAGCCTCCCCTCCCCACAAGGAAGGGCAGTGCCCCAAAGCATTATGGTCATTGTAGTAATGCAGCAGTCCAGTCAAACCCCAGTCAAACACACAGACTTCTATATTTTTCTGGACATAGGGTGCAAATTTCAAATTTTGCTACTGTTATCTACTACAAATATTATTAACATTGAGTGGCATTTCGGTAATTTGAAAATATGACCGAAATGTCAGATCTACAAGCTGGGTATGCTTTTGGGTACTTTTGGGTACATTTGGGTATGCTTTTGGGTAGTTTTGGGTAGTTTTGGGTACATTTGGGTATACTTTTGGGTAGTTTTGGGTACATTTGGGTACTTTAGGGTATGCTTTTGGGTACATTTGGGTATGCTTTTGGGTACTTTTGGGTACATTTGGGTAGTTTTGGGTATGCTTTTGGGTACAATTGGGTACATTTGGGTATGCTTTTGGGTACATTTGGGTACTTTTGGGTATGCTTTTGGGTACTTTTGGGTACATTTGAGTAGTTTTGGGTACGCTTTTGGGTAGTTTTGGGTACATTTGGGTACGCTTTTGGGTACATTTGGGTTTGCTTTTGGGTAGTTTTGGGTACATTTCGGGATGCTTTGGGGTACTTTTGGGTAATTTTGGGTACTTTTGGGTACATTTGTGTACTTTTGGATATGCTTTTGGGTACTTTTGGGTACTTTTGGGTACATTTGGGTAGTTTTGGGTATGCTTTTGAGTAGTTTTGGGTAGTTTTGGGTACATTTAGGTACGCTTTTGGGTACTTTTGGGTACATTTGGGTATGCTTTTGGGTAGTTTTGGGTACATTTGGGTATGCTTTTGGGTAGTTTTGGGTACATTTGGGTACTTTTGGGTATGCTTTTGGGTAGTTTTGGGTAGTTTTGGGTACATTTGGGTATGCTTTTGGGTATGCTTTTGGGTACATTTGGGTATGCTTTTGGGTATGCTTTTGGGTACTTTAGGGTATGCTTTTGGGTACATTTGGGTATGCTTTTGGGTACTTTTGGGTACATTTGGGTAGTTTTGGGTATGCTTTTGGGTACAATTGGGTACATTTGGGTATGCTTTTGGGTACATTTGGGTACTTTTGGGTATGCTTTTGGGTACTTTTGGGTACATTTGAGTAGTTTTGGGTACGCTTTTGGGTAGTTTTGGGTACATTTGGGTACGCTTTTGGGTACATTTGGGTTTGCTTTTGGGTAGTTTTGGGTACATTTCGGGATGCTTTGGGGTACTTTTGGGTAATTTTGGGTACTTTTGGGTACATTTGTGTACTTTTGGATATGCTTTTGGGTACTTTTGGGTACTTTTGGGTACATTTGGGTAGTTTTGGGTATGCTTTTGAGTAGTTTTGGGTAGTTTTGGGTACATTTAGGTACGCTTTTGGGTACTTTTGGGTACATTTGGGTATGCTTTTGGGTAGTTTTGGGTACATTTGGGTATGCTTTTGGGTAGTTTTGGGTACATTTGGGTACTTTTGGGTATGCTTTTGGGTAGTTTTGGGTAGTTTTGGGTACATTTGGGTATGCTTTTGGGTATGCTTTTGGGTACATTTGGGTATGCTTTTGGGTACTTTTGGGTAATTTTGGGTACATTTGGGTATGCTTTTGGGTACTTTTGGGTATGCTTTTGGGTACTTTTGGGTGCTTTTGGGTATGCTTTTGGGTACTTTTGGGTACATTTGGGTACTATTGGGTATTTTTGGGTACTTTTGGGCAATTAGTATGACCCATCAGGGCCGCTACTATGATTTCAGACATTTTAACAGGCCGATGTGAGAAATTTGGGCCAAAAGTTCTGCTCTGCGTGCACAGTTTCATGCCGGTCGGTCCAACGGTGCTGGAGATTAGCTGTCCATAGACGAACACACACAAACACACACACACACACACGGACGGACGGACGGACGGACGGACGGACGGACAGACAGACAGACATGGGTGAAAACATAGTCTCAGCCACGCCTTCGTCCTGGCTGAGACAATTACATCCAGGAATCAAATGTCTGGGAGCATACTGTACATTCTCCATATTCTCCATACCCCATTCCCAGAAACACGGAAAGAAGATTGGATAGAAATGGTGAGGACCACAGGAAAGAAAGGTGGTATTGAATGGCAATGCAATACAATAACGTCAGTCAATCTGCTGTGATTGGAAAAGTGTCAAGAGACAAACTGACATCTGTCCAGAATCAATGATGTGGATGTTGTGGATTACATAGCTTATAGCCTCAACCTTACAAATGATGTCATTCATTTTAATTATTTAAATGTATCACACGGTCTGTACCTGAATATCCATTAATATGCCATGGTGAAGGGGGGGAAGAAATGTTACAGGGCTTTCAACTTTTCACTGAATTGTACGTAGGTAAGGGATGTGACTCCACAGCAGTGTGGGTGAAGATGTGGAACCAACCTCCTCAAATGCTGCAATCTCCCAATAAGTTAAATTCACTTGCTGTTGCCATCTGAGGCAGGACAGGCAGTGATGTCTCTTCTGTCATCACCTTGTCATCGTGTGATACTGTGAATAATATACATCTTGGTTACAGTACAAGGTGTCATCAATTTATGACAATGTCACATCTTCACTGTATTGACATATTGGGGGGGGGGCACTTAAATGTTGTACTTCTAGCTGTGATCAAGTAGGCAATGCATTGGTGAGATGTCTGTATTTGTTTGAGTACAAATTGAATATTAGTATTTCAACATTTCACATGTGACATGAACTGATATCATTTGCATAATAGTTTTAATGAGCTCTGGCTAATAAAAAATCCTGCATGGCGTTTCAATTAGCCTCACAGATTTCATGCGTTCGGACCGTCGGGTGGTGTTTTTTGCGCAGTGTGCAGGGGGTTGCGAGGAACCCCAAGTTCAGATGGACCCACCGGGTGATCAGATGAATTCTGACGTTTCAGAAAACTTCGGTGGTCGTTATCCTGCTCTCGCACAGTTGAAGCAGAGCTCCGACACGATTCCCCGATGTCAGTGTCGTTTTTTCTCACTGCACGAAGTAGCAAATGACAATATGTGCGTGCGTGTATGAAAATGCCGACTATATTTACAACCACGAAATGCACGCAAGCCTCAAACCAAAGTGATGCCTTTTGCTGCCTATCTCCTCTGCTCACTTCAGCACCGCACCGAGGACAACACACACACACACACACACACACACACACACACACACACACACACACACACACACACACACACACACACACACACACACGCACGCACGCACGCAAGCACCTGACTGCTGTCGATGTGAGGGACAGCGAGTGCATTTTCCGGCAGCGGCTGCTGCCGGTGGCGGCGGCGGCTGGAGCTGCCGGTGGCGTCAGCTTTGGGAGTGTGCTGCGTTTGTGTAACGCAGTCCCCACTAATATTATTTACGATTCTGTGCCTATCGGTACATAACTCGGACGCCGCTTAGTCGAATAGCAGACCATCGGCCGGTCGTCGCGGGCACTCGCGCCTGGAGGCGCTCGGGCGCGACTCCTTGGCCTCAAGGTCTGCTGATTCGGCGCGGCTCCGTCATGGTCCAAAACTATACTTTATCGGCGGAAAAAGAAGTTGACTGCCGCTCCTCCACCGGCAGTTCCGCGACTGCCGCTCCTCCACCGGCAGTTTCCGCGGCAGTTCCGCTGCTCCGCCGGCAGCTGACGCTCCACCGCCGGCAGTCACTGCCGGGAGCTGCTGCTCCTCCACCGGAAGTTCCGCGGACGTTCCGCGGCTGTTGCCGCTGCCGGAGAATGCACTCGCTCCTTCTGGTCGATGTTGGCTAGCTGGAGCGCAATTACCGCAAATAATAAAACAAAACTATTTCATCCGCTGCCTGCTGCATCGGGCAGTGCTTCTATAATCCTTTCATTGATGAGACAGAAACCTGTCCAAAACCTAGCTTCACAACAGGCGAGCACAAAGGCCTTCATCCATAATGAATGTGGTTACAGAGGTAGATCCAGGTCTTCTGTCATCCCACCATGTTGCTAAGATTTCTTTTGTTTCCTCTCTTCCTCGCCACCTCATCTTATGTAGTTGCACAGGAAAAGTGCAGAGGATTGTTTCACGGGCAACTTTTTTTTTTCTTTGTTTCTTTTTCTCGTCTTTGACTTCACGCACCGTGGCCTCCAACCACAAACAGTTCCTTGACACCAAATAAATACTCTAGTCTAGTACCTTTAAAATGATCTTAATTCATGAGAAAAAAGATAAAAGAATAACACATAAATTGTGGAGATATACTTCTGTGGCCTACCAACTTTGTGCACAATCGGACAACTTATTGTGAGCTTGCCTCTTGCAGAGTCATGCCAAAAAAAGGTGTAGGCTACAACAATAACCATATGAGGTGTGGCAATACGTGTTATCAGTGTGTCAGCCGATAGATGAGTGGTTTGGTGATGAAGGCAACATGTTATAAACATGACACTTTAACTCTTTGACTGCGGACGACGCGATAACGCGTCAAGTGCTACTTTGTCCAGTTGGCCGTCGACGCGCTCGACGCGCTGGACGCGCGTTCATTGTTTAATCTCTGATTGCGCTATGCTGCTTAATATTCAATGTTATTCTCGAGTTCCACTTACTTCACGGACATCTGCATCCGGTTTCATGACCTGGATTCCGTTTCCGGTTTTTGATTCTTTTCCCCAGTCATTTTCGTCCAAAATAGGTAAATAAACGGTCTTTCACACGGTATGACGGACAAACGGACAGTTTCTCTTCTATAATCTATGGTCTGGGTGACGATCAGTCATCGCCGTCGTATATCACAACGTAATTTTCGCCGATCAAAACAATGGACGACAATGGACGTCACATCCGTTTTCATGTTTTTCCTTGTCTAATCTATGAAGAAGGGTGAGAGAGACCCAACGACATGATCAAAGCTGTCATGTGCTGCGCTCTAGTGGCGGATTTGTGCTGGGTCTTTACATTATGTGTCCTTAAATTATTTTCATGAGAAAAATTCAAAATATAAAAATAAAAAAACACGAAAATTGCTGGCACTGGGGGAGTACTTTATGAAAATACTCTGGCAGTCAAAGAGTTAACATGCACGTGAAACCGTGATTTGATACCTGCTGCTATTTGTAGTGATATACCGGATGCTCTGTTTTTCATTTCTTAACCATGTCCTTTGAATTGATGGTGATTCTTATTGTTAGTTTTTA
Organism: Gymnoscopelus braueri; assembly: GCF_963280865.1. NCBI lineage: Eukaryota > Metazoa > Chordata > Actinopteri > Myctophiformes > Myctophidae > Gymnoscopelus > Gymnoscopelus braueri. Next base: position 12,945,895 of record NC_137603.1, on the reverse strand, counting down.
CCTTTGCATTGCTTTATCTGACAGTACTTTTCCTTACTCTGTATCTGTAACTTTGTAACTTCTATCTTTCTGCCTTCTGCAGTGCCATCTATCTTTGTATGATGATTTGACTGCACCTTCCTGTTATTTGACTTGTTCTGTGTTCTGTGTTTCTTTCTTCTCTATACTCTCCCTATTCTCTTTGTGTAACTGCAATGTAGAGAGCTTACACGAGAACATAATTTCACCCACTCTTTTACACCTGCAATCGTGTGATATGACAATAAAAGCAGTATGTCAAATCTAACCTAATAACATGGTCAAAGCCAACCAACAACTACTGAGAGCTGGAAGAATGAACAGATCCAACTGGAACAGCCAGGTCTTAAATACCCCTGGGAGACTGCCAGGTGCTCTTAGTTACACAGATTAACTCCACCCACCAGGGACCTGCTAGACAGGACAGCAAGGGGAAACACACGCACGTATACACGCGCTCGCATGTATTTTTTTTAAACAACTATGTATTCATGCAAGGAGTAAGACCACAGAAAAATCTGTAGTTGGATATATGTCAGGCAGGCACGAGCACACATAGACATCAAAGCGGGCTCAAGCACCTGCCCTTTTACCCTAGCCTGGTTCCAAACCATAGACCCCGCCCACTTTCTGAGTGGACTGCCTCTTGGTCTGGTGTTGAAATGTGAGCCTTCGATACCGTCCAGTACCGTCCAATGAGAGTCGGAGGTGGGGGTGGGTCTAACGAAAAGCCAATCAGCGAATATCTGCTAAAACAAGCTGTGCGACGTCAGATGTAGGCGGATCCGTGGATCTCTTGTGATTGGTTTAAGGAAATTCGAATCCCCCTCCCCCTTGTAATCGCCGACATTTATAAAATATATATTTTTTAAATTCATGGTTTAGTAGACCCTAAAAACTTTTTGAACTAATTTTAAGGACCTTAAAAAATATACATTTTATCTTTTAAATAGTAACATAATATTACCATAATAAATGTGTATTCTGTGTATTTTCACTCTCGTGTCATAGTGACAAGCAAAAGCACCTGTTGCATCACCCATTTGACGAGACAGCATTCCCCTGTTGCCTTGCTTTTAAACAGTTCGTTGAATTGTTCCTGGCGTTAGCCAAGCCACTGGCTGTCCTCGTCAGCTTGCGACATGATAGGATAGCCCTTGCATCACCGTTTGACGCAGGGGGAGCCCGTCACATCAAATATACAACACATGGTCAAATCCTGCATCAAGTCATCACCCGTTTGACACAACGGGTGTGAGGAGAATTGGTTGGTTTGAAATTGGGTGGGATTGTGTATATTAGGGATGTGCCGATTTCACGATACGATACACGATATCGGGCTTACGATATCGATACAATACGATATATGGCACTTTTTTATTATGAAAAGATATGGGGGGGGAAAGCTTATGAAAATATATGGGGGGGGGGGGCAAGCAAATGCAAACAAATACTTCTGTTTTTGAATTATTATTATTATTATTGCAAAATTAAAATGAAAAAAATATTTTTTTTTCTATTTTATTTTTCCAAAAATGCCAAAACGATAAATATCGCCACGAAAACGTATCGCGATATATCGCTGGATGATATATCGGCACACCCCTAGTGTATATGCACAGCACTCTCTCTCTCTCTCTCTCTCTCTGAGTGTGTGCGTGTGTGCGTGTGCGTGTGTGTGTGTGTAATAGGCAGACACCCAACAGGCCTTTAGTGTCCAATGTTCATAAGCCCGGTTGCCTGGTGGAAAAAGCTGTCTCGAAACCTGCTGGTCCGGGCCTTGAGGCTGCTACGCTTGCCAGTCGGTATCTGAAACAATCCATGGTCGAGGTGACTGGAGTCTAATAATCCTACAGGCTTTACTGACACACTGTCCGGTGTAAACAGTATTGTGACTGACGAGAAGCTCACATCCACTGATGCTCTTGGCTGTCCATATCCCTCTGTGCAGTACTTTGTGCTTGAGGGCAGAGCAGGTCCCATGCCAGGCATTGATGCATCCAGTGAGGCTGCTCTCAGTGGTGCCTCTGTTGGATCTTAGGCCCCATGCCTGTGAAATAGGTGTCGCTGTGCCTTTTTTCACCACATGACCAGTGTGCTCATCCCTGGAGAGATCCTTGATGATGTGAACACAGGAACTTGAAGCTGCTGATTCTCTCTGTGCAGCCCGCAGACAGTTTCCCAGCTAATGGTTAAGAGAAAAGTGTGCAGAGATGTGTGAATATCAAGAATTGTATTGTTGTTGTTCAAAAGTAAGAAAGTTACTTTATGTATTTATTTATTTATTGTGAAAAATTTGATATTGTGATACATCTGTACAGACGGTAAGGTTATTATTTTTCATTTAGGCTTAACTGGCAACAATCCAATCTGTAATTATTGGGCATATTTGAATCAAACACAACTCACATTAATTGTTAAATTGAATACTCATTATATTTTCATGACAAGCTAGACTTGGAATTAAGAATATTTATAGTCCTAAAAAAGAAGTTATACTTAAGTATTGGTCCCCTGGAACAAAATGTGCTTTTGCGGAGGCGTGAGTATGTGAAGGCAGACGCTCAGCTTGAAGGCAGAAGTCTAGATCTTGCAGTAGACATAAATGTCACGTTGGCAGTCGTTCATTAAAAAGTCATTCTTCCTGATGAGCAGTCTGATGCTATGTTGATACTTATTTACAGAGCCATTCCATCACATTGTCTGCTAGAATAGACAAGATGGGGTTTTCGACCATGATGATAATTTGGTAGCATACAAGGCGGGAAATTGATTTTTGAAAGAATAGTTCAGTTTGTGATACAAGCATGACATTTGGCACAGATAACCTTTATAACACCCTAATTGATAATCAACCACGGGCCACGCCAAAATCCATTTTTTTTCAAGATGGCAGCCAGTTTCCAAAATGGCTGCAACTGGGCCTACTTTTTGGACCATAACACTTTGCTCGGGCTGTAAATCTTTGATTCCCCCTCATTTTGATATAAGAGAATAATTTTAACTAATTGAGAACACATTCTTATTCACAATGGCGGCTGGGCAAGTGGCAGGCCACAAGAACATAGTTATTTTGAAAAAATAACTTGTTGTCCTTTACTGATGTAAAGGACAACTATATCCTTTGTTTAAATCCTTCAGTCTCTTTTTAACCCATTTAGACCTGAGGCCGATTCTAAAAACGCCTTCTAAATCCTGACCTAAGTTTTTTGAAAAACTTCAAATATTTATTCAAAATTTACAAAATGTTATGTTGCTATATACTGCACATACTGTAACAGGAACCCCAAAAGGGGTTCCCGTCCTGAAAGGTATAGTTACAAAAAGGGGTTCCCGCCCAAAATGTATCTGAGTAACATGTGATCAGTGGCCTGAAGCCTTGCTCACTCACAGGCAATTGTTACAGCCACTGATCATTTTAATTCAATTTTATTCAAAGGAGCTTTATTGGCATGAAAAAACATATGTTTACATTGCCAGCAGAAACACAATAAAATCATTGTGTATACAGAGCCTGTAGCCAGAAAAACTGTCTGTTAGAAATATATATAATTTAGCTTTTTGATACAAAGCTTTTTGAAACAAATAGCAGAAATCTTTCAGGGTTTTGCAGTCGCTTTTTGGGACAAATACCAGCAGTTTTCCAAAACGATTTAAAATAGTACACAAATACAGTAGCGGCAGTTTTTCAAATGTATTTAAAAGTAGTAGCTCCGTTCGTATGTACAGAGTAGGTCTATGCCTGAGGTCACTCATTAGAGATAGTGCAGTAAAACCCATAATGGTAAGTAGTCCTTTGTCCTTTAAGGGAGACATCTAGCTAGATCTTGTGTAGACAAGCTCACAATACGTTTCCTACTTTTTGAAAGAAAGAAAAATGCAATGTCTATCAGATTAAAAGTGGCAATTTCAGCTTACCAAAAAAAAGGGCTTCTTCTTTTTAGTAAGACCTGTTTTAGAGGGGGTTTTTTTGTTGTTTTTTTGCTGGGCAATTTAAGATTTCTACTCTCATCTGACTGGTTTTGCATGCTGGCTCGCTTTGATGTTGGTCATCATTGAAAAGCAATGTTTAAAGCTTACTATTACGAAAAGTGATCATTGATTTGCAAGCTACTGCATACTAGAGACATTATTATAAAGGAAAGTTACAGTATGCTGTCAAGACACTGTGCAGACGAATGTTGCACGGTATCAACTCTCTTCATGCATTCTACCCCAAATCCTAGTATCCGTTTTTATGATCTTGAACTGAAAATAGGTTTATAAAAGAACACGTTTTAGTATTGTATTCCAGTTCCAGGCTAGACTTTTTTTAACTGAGCATACAGTACGCCCTATTATTCCCCAGCCTGGCAGCAGCGTTGCTTCAAATGAGAGCTGTCCTACATTCTACAGATTGAAATTCTGATTAATATTTGTCCAGTACATTGGTGGGAAGTCTCTAAAATGCTTCATGAATTGTAACGATAATACAGGTCTTTTCACATAATATGCTTGGTCCTGGGTTAAGACCTCGGTTAACCCAGGCTTGGCATGTGCTGTGACCATTCTAAAAGGCATGGGATGCTGGGATTTGATTTTCAAGTGGGAATCATTGATATTGGCTTGAGAGAGATATTAGAGGCAATTGCATATCCTGAGGACAATGGTTTCACCCATAGAATGGTCTATAGCCCAGCCTCATGTTAATCACGTTATGGGAGATGCGCGCCATGTCCCAAGTGTGGAAGTAAACACAGAACGTTCAACTTGACACAAAGTGTGTGGATATTCAATTTATTTCTACTAGACACTGAAAGAGTGTCAGTAAGAACAGAAATATTACAGCAATGACATGGGTCAGTCAAATGGTCAGGGTTCACTCAACGAGCAAAACTTCAGTCCAGTTTCATGGCAATCTGACCATTATATTTTGAGATATTGTGTGTGCACATTTAGTGTAATGGTGGCACTATAGTAAATCAGATCAGTAGGATTCAACCTCCAGGGAGCATGAAGGTGCACAGCAAATCGTCGGTAGGCAGGTTTTGTCATTTCAAAAAATATTTCAATTTTTTAATTATTTTATTTTATCAATGTGAGAACAATGGCTTAATTCTATTATAGCATGCTAACTTTCCAGGAATAGAAAACCTGCAGTTTCGATTTACTTGGATTCCCCATCGATGATGTCACTGTAGGCAGGTTTCTGAACTGTCCACAGGTCTCCTCTGAGACACAGACCGAGTAGACACAAATTATAATGAGCGTTAGTAAGGACCAAGACAGATTGAAAATGGGTGAGGTGGTCCTTTAAATGGCCAAAATTGTCATATTGACATTTGAAGATGTGTTGATTGATTTACAACTTCTCTAAACACTTTTAAATACCATTTTTAATAGCAAGTGTCGGCCCTGGACACTCACTGCAAAATGACGTAGGCACCAGAAATGTACCAGAAATGTGTTTATTTGTATATTTTAGCAGACAGATGGGCGGAAGTCTCCTCAAGAAGAAATGTGTTTTCCACAGTAAGTGCATTCATAACTCAAGACATACATAATTGTACAGAGTTAAAAAATAGAGGATTTACAAGACTTAATTTAAGGGATCAACAGTGACAAGTCATGTCATGATTAGTACTGGAGGAAGTAAACGAACTATATGCAAATCCTATTTCACACAGGGCAGATACAGTCATACAGACATCTTCTTTCAATGTCAACTCAGTATTTCAATGTTTATTGATATGCAGTCTAGTGCATCATTCATTGGGTTGGCTCTGTACTGAGGTGTTCAGCTTGCAGTTAAACTCCAGTATATTATCTCATTGTGAAGACTTGCTGACCATTGCATCACCACCGAGTACCACATAAAAAGACATGCATAGACTACATGTAGGTAAGCTCAGCAAGAAACAGGACGCTTTTTCGAAAGACATGGGAGGCACTTTTCACACAGAATAGAAACTACCATTTCACATCTAATGCAGTGCCCTATTAGATGAGTGTAATGTGCAATCTGCAGATCATTCACATTTCATCAAACTGCATTGTCAAGGCCCCCGTTTTTCTCTCAAACCAAAACCTTTCTATGAGGTAAACAAAATAATATACAATAAATATTTAATTATAATGAGGAAATATATATATATTCCTACTGGCCATAATAATCTATTGTGAACTTCTTTGATCCTTGATACTCTTTCAATACTGCACACAGTCTTAAAGCACAGACAGTAGTTGACATTTAAATCGAGCAGCACAGGACAGAGCGGTGCAAGTGGTAAGTGCATTATCCACAGAGCCATCAACTCCCAGAAAGTGTGCATTTGATGACCTCCAGAGTTACTCTGCCTACAGGTTCTGTCTGTGGTTTCCAGTGCTACTTCCAGTGTCAACTAACTCATGGGTAAATCATATGCAGATTTTATGCCCTCAGTTTACACTACACATGATCTGTATTGGCATGGCATTGGGAAGGAAATGTCCTCATTTACTGGCAATTTCACACTGTATTAACAACACATTGAGTGCCAGTCGCGTAGATCTACGCGAACCTACTTAATTGCGCAGCGTGCCAGTCGCGTAGATATACGCGAAGTGGTGTTTTTTTTTTACTCACATGTTGAAATTTCATTGTAGGCCTCGTTCGCCACGACACATTTCATTGTAGCACCACCGGAAACGGAATTATCCGGGATCCGGAAATTACGGATCCCATCCGCTTCCACTCTAAACCGGAAACTAAAAGTCGATTTTCTCGGTTGTTGTTTTTCTCCTCGCTGATCGCTGTTTAGCATTCACCGCTGTAGCTTCAAGATGGCGGATCGCAAATCGAAACGGTCTTCGCTGCTCGTCTCACATGGACCCCCTGTGTGTTTACAAACAGTTGAATGCGCGATTTTAACGGATATAGCGAGGTCTGTGGCGACGTGAAAAAAACTAAAAAACAACAATACATCGCTGGCACTGGTGAGTACATTATGATATTAAACTCGGGCGTGGAATGTGTTAATGATTAGCACTAGGAACAATCCTAGGAACACAAGGAACACAAGCTCCCTAACTTTACTTCACAATTCATGGTTTCAATAAAGTGTGTTAATTGTGTAACTAAATGACTCTTATTATTATTGATAACGATAGATCAGCAAATAGAGTTCATCCATGTGTCTTATCATGTCTGTCACCTAGTCTTTACCTGAATTGTATTTTTGAACTATTCAGTTCTTTTTAACACTGCTAGTTTAAAATGTGTAATTTGCACAAGCCTGCCTGAGTCAAGATTGTTATGTACCATATTAATTAATTTATGTAAATCAGGCCTAAAGCTGTTCAATAATCCTACAATAGCATTTCCCAAGCTTCTTTTTTTCCCCCTGTTTTATTCGTTCATAAGCTTGATTGTCCGGGGTAAGTAGCTATTTAGTGATCTACTACCCTTGGTTCTGTGGATGGCTAAGATCTTTGATAAGCAGCTTTGCTAACACTATGACCATGTCTATGTCCTGGATGAAGGGAAGCTCACATCCATGTGCTAGGCTGTTCGCATGACCCTCTGCATTGCTTTGCGGTTGAGGTCTGTACAGTTCAGATACCAGCCTGATGTGATGTTCTCATCTATAGAAGGCCTGTAGGACCTCAGGGCCCATACCAAACTTCTTCAAGTTGCCTGACAAAGTCGTTGCTGTGCCTTCCTCACCACTTGGTCAGTGTTTACGTCCCAGATGAGTTTCTCAGTGAATGCAGAGGAATTTGAAGCCGCTGTCCATCTCCACTACGACGACGTAAATATAGATGGGGGAGGACTCTCTCTGGTTTTGTTAACGTTTGCGGTTGTAATGGATGATTTGACTGTTGTAAAACTGAGAAATGTGCCAAGATGTCCGCTTTCAAAATACTGGCTGTGTTTTTTTTAATGATGTGCTGATCTCAGTTAGACTATCTCAAGAATTTCTAGCACCTGTCCTATGATTATCCTAAACATGAACGCCTATGGTTACAACTGGTTGAATATGACGAATACAGTATGTATACTAGAGGTTCGGGCCGAACACCTACGTCACACCGCCGATCCGACTGATATGATATCTGTATATGTCAGTCCTTGCCCCTTTTTTGCCCATATATAGAGATCCCTGATGTCATCAGTTTATGCCCATGGGCATGCCCCCTTTTGTGCCCATATATGGAGCTGACTGATTTGTTTGCGCCTGATGCCATGAGGACACATTGAGGTTAGACAAAACACTCCATATTTGGGCGTAGCTACATTGGGAACTCCTTTTATGGTCTGGTTGGTTTGGTGGCTGAGTCATGGTGACATATATGTGACATGAGCGTGATGACGTGGCCTGCCCTATGGGTATCTCGGCCGGCTCCATATATGGATCCATAGCGTCAGCCTAACCTTTAGTGTAACCATGACGATCTAATGTGGTCATTCCAGTAACATGGAATCCTTTCTAACAATATCTCTACAATATATATATATTGCGTGTGCGTGTGCACACACACACACACACACACACACACACACATATCATATCACACACACACACACACACACACATATATATATATATATATATATATATATATATATACCGTAAATTTCGGACTATAAGCCGCGACTTTTTTCCCATTTTTCGACCCTGCGGCTTATATAACGGTGCGGCTTATCTATGGATTTTTACAGCTAACGGCCACTACGGGACCTCCTACATCTATGGATTTTACACCCGCGGCTTATAGTCCAGTGCGGCTTATATATGTTCCAAACATTCAATTTAGCTGCTGCGGCTTATAGTCAGGTGCGGCTTATAGTGCGAAAATTACGGTATATATATATATATATATATATACATACACACACACACACAGTACTCTGCTATTAGACAGTACAAAAAGGAGAGAGAGAGAGAGAGAGAGAGAGAGAGAGAGAGAGACAGAGAGAGGGTGAGGGTATGGCATTCAGTAACCATGGACACTGAAGAAGGATATGCACTGAGGGAGATGAAATGCTTCACAAAGGCACAAAGACAACATGGCAAATAAAATATACCAAAAAAAGATCCACTAAAGGGAGGGCAAACTACAATGGGAGAAAATGAGCCCCAAGGACCCATCATTATGGAAGAAACAGGTCCGAATGGTGTGATGGAATAATTGCTTATCACATATGACTGCATTCAAGGAATGGGGCTGCAATCATTATGAATCACAATCAAAACCCATAAAAGCTCAAATAATAAGAATAGATATAAATGCCTTATACCGTATCTGTTCAGCCTTTAGAAAACCTGTTCATTTCATTTATGCAGAGAACGAGAGAAGCTAATTAGATGCTACCAGCATGCTGATGTTACTGCGACTACAAATGCACTAATTTGGAGTAAACAAGAAGTGTTCGCAGTAATCAGTCCTGTCCAATATACAGAGTTCAAGCTAGAGCTGGTGAAAATAATATTGTAATACATTGTGGGCACACTGAAGGTATAGTACACTGCGTGTGGAATGTGGTAGTTATGGATTGCTTATTTCCAAAATACTGACATAAACATTTATTTAAATGCCACCATGACTAAATATGCTTTCTGCAAGTTGTAATATAAAAACATGAAAATAAATCTCATTTTGGTGTGTGTGGGTTCTTTTGCAATGTTGTTTTATTACCATTATCATTATCATTATTATTATATTATATTGCTTTACATAAAAGAAAAGGAACCAACTTTATTAAGAAACAAATAATAATAAATAAGATAAAAGGCTAAGCATGGGGGGGACATCTGAACTCGGCCTAAGCTGGGAAAGTTTATCCTGAAGAGGTGGGTTTTGAGTGTGGTTTTGAAGGAAGGGAGGGAGGGGGCGCCTATAATATGGTTGGGGAGTGAATTCCAGAGGGAGGGGGCAGCAACAGAGAACGCCCTGCCCCCCCCAGGTACGGTACTTAGCCTTCATGGGGACCTCCAGGAGGTTGGCTTCACTGGACCTGAGGGAAACGGGAGGGGACGTAATGTTGGAGAAGATCAGCGAGGTAGGGGGGAGCCACATTATTGAGCGCCTTGTAGGTGGTAAAAGCAGGATTTTGTAGGGAATTATTTAACCTTGCCTATTCATCTACTTTTCTGCCACAAGCCAGTGATGACAAGAAGACTAAAGATGTATATTACAAAATGCGTGTCAAAACATTTGTTGTGTCAGTGAATACTGTGGCTCTACTTTATGAATACATAAAATGTAACATTTAGTGAAAGTTTAAATAAATCATAGATGAAGCCAGATATTTCTGATACAGATAAAATCAGAGACACATACTGCATGATTTGTATGGTCAAGCTCAAGGACTGTTATATTCGTGTAGCTACTATGTTCAATTGTTCATTACTGTTTACTCCTATCGCGTCCTCACTTTCTTCATCCTGATTGAGACAGACACTTGTGAATTTGCTCCTCTCATCGTTTTAACGACTATAGACAGCAATGGGACAGTTTTCGTGAATTATTCCAACGATTAGACATTTGTGAATGCAGGCGTTGTGATGGGGTTGGTTGAATGGAGGTAGTGATGTGCAAAAAGAAGAGGAGCTTAAGAAAATTCATTTTTTTAATGAACAATACTGTACAACATGTTCACTATGTATTTGGTGCTGGAAAGCAGCGGAGTGCCTAAGTAATCAGCCCTGTCACTGGTCATTTTCATCCCTCTGTTGGATGACCTTACCAAGTCCATTGAATTAATGAGAAGTGCACTTCAGCACTGCAGAGACAAGGCACAATAGGACAATCACTGAAGCAGTTATGAGTAGCAAGAAGAGCACTGAGTGGGGACAATGTGTTGCGTGGCAATGACCACTGAGACATGAGGCCACAACTGGGCAACAAAAGGCATAATTTGCACTTCAGGTGTTAAATACAATGGGTTCTCACTGGTACAGAGGTTAGTTATAGAATAGAGCCTGTTATAGAACAACATATAGCCAGTGTTGTAGCAGAATGTTCAATGATAGTCAGTTTGTGGCCACTTCCCTCACAACTCAGTTACCACACTGAGTTGTACTTGCAATGCAGGGAGGAAAGAAAGAAAGAAAGAAAATAAAGACAAACTACATCACCATATTCATTCTCCCCTGGAGAAATTGAGCCACATCAAACAATACTGTAGTTAACCTTTTCTTTGTATATCTAAGCAATACCTCATGAGAGGGAGTGTTGTTTTACTGTAGGTACAGCACGACTGTGATTCGGTCATACTGTATCTTCGTAATGAGGTCATACCTTTCGCATTCCTTGTGAATTTTGTGATTATCTTCAAGTCTCATGCCCAGCCCCAGACGTGTGCACACAAAGGAACCAGACAGTGCCCTCGTTGCCTTCATAGGAGAAAGTGTCCTTTTCTTTGACTGCATAATTTCTCTCATTTATTTCGCTCTTATGGAACCAAAACCACAGTTGCTCTCTGCCTCTAAAATTCAATAAAAATCCCACATAAGAATTGACAATGGACCCTTTTGGTGGGGCAATTTAAACCCCCCCAGCCTCTAGGGTGGAAAATATTATTAGAAAGTGGTCACACGTATCCACATGTCCAGTCAAGGAAGGAATTACATTTTTTGGAACATATCAGCAGTTACTGAAGTAGTGGGGTAAGAAATACTCAGATTATTTATGTAAGTAAAAGTAGCATAGCAATACCACAATGCAGAAATATACTCTGTTATAAGTAAAAGTCCTGTATTGAACATTTTAGTTGTACACAAGTATTGGAATCAAAATACTTACAGGACCAAACGTAAAATTACTCATTATGAAGAATGGTCCAATTCACAATCCTATTGTGTTGTAATTGTCTCCGCCAGGCCGAAAGGCATGGCGAGAGAGTATATTTTGTACAAGTGTAGCACTTAAAGTGGCCGTTTTCAAGACGTTTTGGCCATTATCTCTGGAACGGAAGGTCTAATCTGCTCAGTTCAAAGCTTGGTACGTGACTTTGAGGACATTAAGCACGCAATGATACCTTTTCGGATTTCGAAAAATCCAATAGGTGCCCTTTTGAAATTCCAGCCCCTGCCTCTCCAAATCCTTCTGCACGTCCACTTTATTTCCGTACTATTTACAAACAGCTTAGTGAATGAGGCCCATTGTCTTTTGGCTACCTTAACCAGGGTTGTCTAGTCATGACAAATATTTTGCCTACTTTTCCTTCCTTACCCTGTTTAATTAATGCATTTTCCTCTTTATTTACTTCCCAATTCTTTTACATCAGAGCAGATCAGTAATATTGCAGATGTAGGTAGTATTCTTATCAGCCTGAATGCCTGATTTTACATTCACTAACCAATCTAAAAAGTATTTATATAACCCAAAAAAAGGATAGATCATACCAACTCCCAACTCCCATGCAAGTTCCAGTGCTGTTGTACTCAGAATGCCTCATCTTGTCCAATCACATTACTCTGCCAGAACTGACTGTTGTATAATGTAATTTGTATTTATTCCTCAATCTCTTCATCTCTCTCATTATCTAATGTGAGGGAGGGATGAGACGCTTAGGGTAGGGGCATGTCTTTCTGAAGGGCTTTAATCATTTTTGGGAACTATTGTCAGCCTTACTGATCTCCAGATCTCTTTTCTCTGATTGGAAAGAAGGCTGTTCAACCCATCCATTTCCCTCTCATGGCCACCATCCGTTCTACCGCTGCCCAGAAAGTGCCATGTTTACAGATGGAGGGCATTCCACACTCAGGGCACGTTCCATGAGCCATTACTGAGAGAAGGTGGGACCCAGAGGAGGTAGACAGATGAGAGAAGGAGCGATTGAAAGGTAAGAGATAGAATAAAACAGAATGAAACCGGCAGGGAGGTGGGTCATAGGAGGATGTTATGGAAAGAGAAAAGAAAGAGTGGATGGTATAGGAAGACAAATTGCTAATGAGAAATTTTAGAAGGGTGTGAGAGCAGAAGAAAGAGAGGTATGTATTATCTGCTCTCTGAGCGTGCCATTTGCTGGAAAGGAGAAAATTAAGAAATGTTCTCTCTCTCTCTCTCTCTCTCTGAGCAGCATTTAGTGTTCTTCAATCAGAACCTTATAGACTCCATCGCTTCCAATTAATCAACACCTTGAAATAAATGTCTCCAACTCTCTCTGTAACTCTCTTTCACTTATCTCAGTGACATTTCCATTCTCATTCTTCTAAATGTAAATCTAGAAACCCACACAGTGCGCAAGCGCTCGGACACTGCTTTTTTTCTGCTCCCATGGTAATGAATGACCGGCCACGCACGGACACGCACATGACGTTTTTTTCCCGCTCCGGGGCAGGAAAAAATTGACCAGACGCCCCGCTATGGCCATGTTTGGCGAGAATAGTCGTGCAGCAACACTTTTTTGGTGGGTTCCCAGCGTAAGGCCTATAAGTGAAATCAAGTATTTCACATCTAATTAATATGATGGAAGTGCAATGTTAGTGAAGATCAGCCATTCTCAAAGTATGGTTCTGGACCAAAAGTGGGTCGCAGAACAGTTTATGTGTTGGACATTCTTTTTAAGTTATATAAGCATGCTCTATCTTTTTTTGCATTGTTGTCTGCTCAGCTCAGCCGTGTTGTGCATGTGCCTGTATGTGGGATGCTCACGGTGACTGATGCCACTATCTCTACAATACCTTTCACCATCATACTGTAGTCGTTTGATCCCATTATGTCGAAATGTAGCATCAAAAGAAAAATAAATTTCAGTCGGTTCAGTGAGACGAGGAGCGTCTGCAATGTGTTTTGTGTGCCGAGGTGCTGAGTAATGAGTTTAAATGAACACATTAAACAGACACTTACAAACAAAACCTCCAACCTCAGCATCAGGACAAGTTAAGACCGGTAAAAGAAAAGACTTCAAGAGACACTGGATGTTGAGATGAGTTCAGTTGCACAGAAAATCCAACCCAGTTAACTCACAGAGGAATAATTCACACAGGAGACGTGGAACGGCTCTCTTTGTAGGTTAGCGGGGAACTCTCTGTGTTTTGCCTCCCTATACACAGTACATTTCCCCACATTACCACAACAGTCTGTCATTGGCTGTCCCAACGCAACAAAATAATATTTCCCATGTCCCAATATGCATTTCCCTGCATATTGCTCATAGTACACACACACACACACACACACACACCCACACACACACACACACACACACACACACACACACACACACACACACACACACACACACACACACACACACACACACACTAGAGCACATTACACATGTTATCACATTATACATGTGTATAATGTGCCAACACTGGCCCTCCTTTTAACAATTTAATAGAAACAACTGTGGATCTCACCGCAGAAATAATCTTACAACAGGGTTCATGTGTGATTGATGAAATGTCTGTATCTCGCCAATGACAGAGTAAGAATGATCAGACATTGATAAATGTGTCGGCTCTAAACAATAGTCATTTAAATATTATTTAAATATTCTCAGTTTCGAGGACTCTCCCCTAGAGTTTACGACATGAAGATGCATAATACATCCAAGAAGGGAAAATTCTCCGACCTTGAAATGAAACTCCGTCCGGCCCCCCTTGGTTACTGTTGCCATGTTTGTCAAGCTTTTGCACCCGGCATACCAATCTATTGCATTTTCAACTATATCAGTGAAAGACATTGCAAATGAAATAATGGCACATTTCTGGATCTAGTTTCACAGATTTTTTCAGAGAAAAGTAGAAAGAAAGAGATCTACGTTCACTATATAATTTGTCAGTTAGTATTGTGAATGAAGAGGACATTAAAATTGAGGAAAAGGCTCACCGGTCCCAATGCAAGCGGGAGGCACCCCGCGTCTCAACAATACGTGTGCAAGACAAACATATAAGGAACAACCAATTAGCTCTATTTGGCAGCCTGAAAAGTTGTCACAGTCTGTTTCTTGCTGTGCCTTTGTCATTTGTCATGTGTCTGTTTATCTGTCTCTCTGTATCTCTCTGTCACGTTCTGTCTCTCCACCTGTCTGTTTCTCTCTTTGTCTGTCTCTCTGCCTGCTTTCTGTCTTTCTACTCTGGCCACTCCCACATTGCATCCCACCTGGCCTCAGTCCCAGTTCCACACCTGTCTCCACTACTCATCAGCCCTGCAGCTCTCTGAGTACTGCTCACCTGTGGCCACTTCAGCAATCAGCTTATAGACGCAGCACACAACATAACACATGTCTAGGATCAAGCGGTCAGACCTGCCTGCCTACTCGTCTATCTGTGGGTCCACACCTGACTCACAGCGTCTCTCTCTCTCTCTCTCTCTCTCTCTCTCTCTCTCTCTCTCTCTCTCTCTCTCTCTCTCTCTCTCTCTCTCTCTCTCTCTCTCTCTCTCTCTCTCCAATGTGACATGTGTAACGCTTAAGCAATATTACACGAGAGGGTGTGCTTTACCGTCATTATTAGCACGCCTGTGATGCGGTCAGGAACGAGGCGTCAGCCGAGTTCCGCCGCGATCACAGAAGTGCTAATAAATAATGTAAGGTAAAGCACACCCTCGAGTGTAATATTGCGATTATACAACAGTTACCAACAAAACACATCCAAATGTATTCATATTGTGGGGCAATTCATAATAAAAAACATTTTGCTTATCCGTTTCCCTGTAAAGAGAAGAGTTTGTTTGACTGAGACAAAATAGTCCCTGTAACAGCGCAGCACTCCGAGTCATCGTCTCATCAACACAGCTGATTCCAGTAGGCTATATGCTCCGTCGTACGATCGTGTTACGTGGCCAAAATAACTGATCTACAAGCTCACAACGCGTCAAGATGGCGATGCGTTGTGAACTTGTAGATCGGCTATTTTTGCCGTGCGATACCTTCGTACGATAGAGTATAACATACACTGGACTGTTAACGAAATGGGAGTAATTTTACTTTAACACAGGAGGATATTTATACAGTATGGATGTTACCATTGAAATAAAGCACACTTTTTTCCAGTTATTCCTTTTATTATAGGATTTTAGGCGATTTAGTGTGCTCTCTTCTAACCGGAGTGATTTATGCGGAGTGATTTATTTAATGTGATTAGGCCCGTGCTATGATGCTGGTTTGAAGCACGGCTAGAAAGCTATTTCAGCCAATCAGATTGCTTGGTCGGAACTACCTGTTGTATAATTGGGCATTAAGGGTTGCAGCATACTCCAACTGATGCCGAATTTTGTTCGGCTAGGCTGGGTCAATAAGAACAAAATGATGTCACAAACAACTTCGGCAGTGCCTTTCAGAACTTTGTTCGGTAGTTCTTGTACCTGTAAGTGGTTGCCATTCCGCACCGGCACCAAACAGTCACAAAATAAACAGTCAATACCGCCACACAAGTTTTTTTGTCTGTGTCGTTACACATGTAAATGCATTACAACAAAAACAACCAGATGGCAATTAATTAATCGATAGCACACACTGTTTATGTCGCCAGAAATGGCAAAATCACAGAGGGAAAAGGTCAAATCACGCTGGTGATTTATGGAAATGAACAACAGAGACCATGCAGGCAGAATACTGAGTGGGCGGGGTCTAGCATGCAGAACTCAGCCAAGTTCTGAGGCAGTATTAAACACTTTCGTCCTTGCCAAACTTTCTTTGGTTCGGCAAGCCCTTCCGAAGCTGAAAAAAGTTTGCTGTCATTTGGATTATGCTGCAGCCATATTAAGGAAAAATCATAGCTTCTGATACCTCTAACCTTTTTTACAGTCTTGCTTTGGGAATCGCTACCCACTCAGAACTCTGGTGTTTGTGCATGCACTGCATGTACTATACGAGTTCTGCCCACAGATTTTCAATAATACAATCTGGGGATTGTGAAGGCCATTCCAATAGTTTAATCTTTTGTACTTTATAGTTTATTTTGAGGTATGCTTTGAGTCATTGCTGAAATATTCAACCTCTACTCCTCAATTTCCTTCGTTTCTAGGTTGTGTTCATATTCAAGGGGTGAATTCAATGGACTATCTAGCATTATACGTCCTATGCCACAGGCTGCCAAACAATCCCAAAAGCATAAAAGGTTGTTTTTTGTTTCTTCAGCATTTACACTTTCCCAAATAACCTCTGGTTTAACTAAGTGTTGTTTTGCTTACTTAAATGTTTTTACTTTTGTGATGAGCATATTAAAGTTTCATGCAGATTATATTTAGAGGGAGACATGGATTGGGAGAGGAAGGACAAGAGAGAGAGAGGGAGGAAGGAAGAAAGAAAGGGAGGAGATTTACTTTAGTATTTTAGTATGACTGTACTTTCGGGTTAGTTGGTTTGTTAAGTAGTAATTAATATTTTTGGGGAAATATATAATGGCATTGTGGGATTAGGCTGCCTTTAGTTTAGTTTGATTGGACAGTGAAAGTTAGGGAAATAGAGGTATAATGATTATAATGTTGATGTATTGAAAGATCACGTTCACACAATTGATCACATACATCACATCAATGTATTAAAAGGTCAGATTATTATTATGCTTTCTGACATTTACTCAACTAGACTGGTGCCCTTTGGGCTTCCGGCCTTCTCAGGCATCACGCAGGTCAGGAATACATGCCCACCCGTTTGTGCAATACTCAAAACTCATCTATACTTGATGTAGTCGTTGCACATGTCGTCTGACATGTTGACGTCTCAGGCTTAGCTCACATTAGGGCATTCACAGAATAGTCGAATATTCGAATATTCGACTATCAAACCACTATTCAAAAAAAAAAAAAAAGAAAAAAAAACATTTTTTTTTTTTTTTTTTTAAGATTTTTTAGTTTTAGTGGCTTTTCTAGAGCAGACACGCAGCTGTGAGCTCTGGTGTGACGTCAACTCGCATTCCTTGAGTCGAGTCATCAATGCCATTGAAAAAAAAAAAAAAAAAAAAAAACGTTTTTAATTCTTTTTAATTTTTATAATTTTTATAATCAAACCGAATAATCGACTATTCGAATACTTTTGGGTCGAATAATTCGAATATCATAAATCACTATTCGTTTCACTGCCACAATTATTGCTGGCCGCGTTTGCCCACTGCCAGAGATTTTTCATTTAAAAAAAAAAGTACTCAGGAGCCGAGATACAGAATTTTTAAGTTTTAAGTTAACAAGGAAGTGGATGGGAGTGTAGATCTTTAAACAATCATATCTCCTTGGTCTTTGGGTCAAATTTGAAAAAAAAATTACGTTTTTTACGTCAGTGGCAGGATTGGTAAACGGGACAAATTACGTTTTTTACGTCAGTGGCAGTGAATGAGTTAATGCCCTAGCTCACATCTTCTACTACTCAATCAGAGAGCCGTCCCTTTTGGAACCTCAACCTCTTAGGAACAACTCACGGCCAAAGCACTGCTCCACTTCTCTCCCAACTTGCTACAAAAATCGCTCATGCAAAAGTATATAAGTACTTCTATTTCATTTTCCACCTTCACATGTGTCTCCTTAATAATCATAAAGTGCTCTATATTTCAGCTCGCAATTTACTTCCACCTGGTCTGTTTTAAACAGCCAATCATCTGCGAGATAGTGAGCACCCTTTGACGTGCAACACAGCGACACAGACAGAGAGGGAGAGAGAGAGAGAGGGGTGAGAGAGAGCGCGAGAGAAAGAGGGACGTGCAAGACAGCGACACAGAATCAGAATCAGAATCAGTTTTATTGTCACATCACAGGTTTACAAGGTAAAAAAGTGGGTGAAATTCGTTTTTGTACATCGTTCCCATCGCAACGTTAGTTTCCAGAGAAAGAAGAGGGGGGGGGGAGAAGAAGAAGGGGTGGGGGGCAAGTGGGAAGGAGATCAGACACACAGACAGAGAGGGTAGAGCCATATGAAATCCGTGTTAACGGAATCGCGGACGGAATCGTGGAAATGACCAATAAAAATGGAATTGGAATAAAACGCGGAATATTGCAGAATTGGCCCTAATCTGGGAATTAATCCAAATAATTCGCGGTAAATATTTTTTTTACCGCGAATATTTTACAAATCCACGGAACACCACCATTTTGCATGGCCACATCTTACTTTATCCTACTTTATAAACAATAAAATCCACGTAGAAATTGTCTTAGAAAGACGATACAAATAACAATACTAATACACCGGAGCCGCCATCTTGCGCATGCTCACTGCTCAGACCGAATTCTTTGGGTAACGCTTTTGCGTGTGACACACAACAAGTGCCGTCTGCGGAGATGAAACGTGACTTCTCTGTGCCCTGACAGCAGACCTGATTCTATGGATAAACACATTTGAAAAAACTAAACAAGCTTAATTAAATATAAAAGATTAATGTTAGTGGTGTAAAATGCCACCAAAAAAGATTCTGAAGCCTGCTGCAGTGCAACAGAACATAGCAAGCCTATTTTCTAAACCCAAAGTACTGCTAATGATGATGACCCCTTATAACAGAAAAACTCTGAGGTGGAGTGTTTATTATTTATATTATTATTTATTATTACGGGGCCAGAGCTCAGCTCTGGACCTGTCTTAATGTTCCCCTCTTTTTTCTTCTGCCACTTTTCGCAGTTCTGGCTGAACCGTGCATACGCTTTTTACGAAACTTGGCCATATGGTAGATGGTCATGAAAAACTATCAAGAAATAATTCTCACAATCTTTCGTCAAAAGGTGGCGCTATAGCAAAATGCCAACTTTGAACAGGTACAACTCATGCCCTGTTTGACCTACAGCCATGAAACTTCAATATACATATGCGTCTACTCATGATCAACAACTTTCACACTCTGACTTTTGACCTCTGACCTTTAGATCTCCCACCATTTTGAATTATATGAAAAACAGTTAAAACCTATCTCCTCCTGGGATTTTTGAGTAATCTGCACGAAACGTTTTACACATGAACTTTGGACCTATGCCGACAAACATGTGCAAAAGATTCTCCATAAGTGAAAAAATTAAGCTTTAATGAGCCAATGATTATTGCAGTTTTATGACAATTATTCATCTGCCCCTAACACATACATGCAGACTCACATTTCTTTGAAACTTTGCGGTAATGTTGAGGGTCATTCCAAATATCACTGCAACCAATCTTACTCCAATTGGTCAAAGGGGGGGCGCTATAGCGATTTTTTGAAAATGCAAACTTTAAACAGGCAAAAGTCATGCCTCGTTTGGCCGACAGCCATTAAACCTTTTTACACATGTGCCTTGACTCATGAGGAACACATCTATCACGTTGACGAGTAAGCTCCGCCCTTAGATTGTCCACAATTTTGAGCAGTTTGAAAAACACTTAAACCCAGGATTTTTCAGCTATTTTTCAACATGAAATGCTTATCTGAGAAGGTCTGTTTTTGCAATGTATGACATACTTCATTCTGAAAATAGCCGATCTACAATCTCAAAACTTTTCAGATAGCAACGTGTTTCTGAGCTTGTAGATCGGCTGCTTTCACTGGTTCAGTTTTATCTTCAACAGACAACCTCAGCCTGGTCAAAGCTATAGCACTATAGGTAGTGTTGCAGCCTGTCAATCCTAAGGTTGAGGGTTCGATTCCTGTTAATGGCAATAGGTTGACACGTCCAATCAATCCATTCTGCTTCCATCTTTCTCTCTCTTCAATCTATTGTTTCCATGTCTCTCTCTCTTCAATCTATTCCGTTTCCATGTCTCTATCTCCGCCCTTAGATTGTCCGCAATTTTGAGCAGTTTGAAAAACACTTAAACCCAGGATTTTCCAGTTATTTGCGTGAAATGGTATCATCTGTCTGACCTCCGTTTTCACTGGATCAGGTCTGTTGGTCCAATGGCTTCCCGCTTAAGTGAATGTTTCATAACATCAAGGTTGCCGGTTCAAGCCTCACTTGGTGGAGACTTCATTTAAAGTGCATTGCAAACAACAAGACTGTATTAATGAATACATATGCAATTGATAAAGATAACATTAAATGCTTATCTGAGAAGGTATGTTTTTGCAATGTATGACATACTTCATTCTGAAAATAGCCGATCTACAATCTCAAAACTTTTCAGATAGCAACGTGTTTCTGAGCTTGTAGATCGGCTGCTTTCACTGGTTCAGTTTTATCTTCAACAGACAACCTCAGCCTGGTCAAAGCTATAGCACTATAGGTAGTGTTGCAGCCTGTCAATCCGAAGGTTGAGGTGTTCGATTCCTGTTAATGGCAATAGGTTGAGATGTCCAATCAATCCATTCTGCTTCCATCTCTCTCTCTCTTCAATCTATTATGTTTCCATGTCTCTCTCTCTCAATTAATGCATGTGCAACTGTTAAAGGTAACATGAAATGCTTCTTGGAGAGAGTATGTTTTTGCAATGTATGACAAACTTCATTGTGAAAATAGCCGATCTACAATCTCACAACTTTTCAGATAGCAACGTTTTGTGAGCTTGTAGATCGGCTACTTTCACTAGTTTTCGTTCCGAGGAGACACAAAAATGCCTTTATTGGTAAATGGTTTGTGAACCAGTGATCTAGAGTAGTTCGGGACACAGAGGCTTGGTTCATAATGGACGGAAATACTTATAAATATCAACAGACACTACCAGTAATTGTGTCAATTAATACATATGCAATTGATAAAGATAACCTGAAATGCTTATTTGAGAGGGTATGAAGTATGTATGACATACTTCGTTCTGAAAATAGCCGATCTACAATCTCAAAACCTTTCAGATAGCAACGTTCTTTCTGAGCTTGTAGATCGGCTGCTTTCACTGGTTCACTTTTATCTTCAACAGACAACCTCAGCCTGGACAAAGCTATAGCACTATAGGTAGTGTTGCAGCCTGTCAATTCGAAGGTTGATGGTTCGATTCCTGTTAATGGCAATAGGTTGAGATGTCCAATCAATCCATTCTGCTTCCATCTCTCTCTCTCTTCAATCTATTATGTTTCCGTGTCTCTCTCTCTTCAATCTATTCCGTTTCCATGTCTCTCTCTCTCTCTCTTCAATCTATTCCGTTTCCATGGCTCTCTCGCTCTCTCTCTCTCTTCAATCTATTCCGTTTCCATCTCTCTCTCTCTCTCTCTCTCTCTCTCTCTCTCTCTCTCTCTCTCTCTCTCTCTCTCTCTCTCTCTCTCTCTCTCTCTCTCTCTCTCTCTCTCTCTCATTCACCAGGTCAGGTCTGTTGTTCCAATGGCTTCTCGCTTAAGTGTGTGCCTTAAAACCTCAAGGTTGCCAGTTCAATCCTCACTTGATGCAGACTTCATTTAAGTTGCATTGCACACAACATGATTGTTGCGAACGCGGAAGGAGGCCTCCGACCAAGTGGAGCTTACTATATCACCGTGCTTGGGTTGTGTGTGTCTGTCCCTGTCCCTTATTTATGGTCTTTCGTGTGTGTTCACGCTCTCATTGGCTCGCGCCCCCATGTGACTCGAAACTCCGTGCTGAAATGCCAGCAGCTGCACTGCCTGTATACAGCGTGTGTTCACGGCTCACGCTCTCATTGGCTCGCGCCCCCATGTGACTCGAAACTCCGTGCTGAAATGCCAGCAGCTGCACTGCCTGTATACAGCCGGCAGAGTGCGGCAGAGTGCACTACTACAGTGTGGTTGAAATATAGCAGCCTCATTCAATCTGCATTCGCTTCCAGCGTTCACGCGTCTTACTTGTGTCAATTAATGCAAGTGCAATTGTTAAAGATAACCTGAAATGCTTATTTGAGAGTATGTCTTTTCAATGTATGACATACTTCATTCTGAAAATAGCTGATCTACAATCTCAAAACTTTTCAGATAGCAACGTGTTTCTGAGCTTGTAGATCGGCTGCTTTCACTGGTTCAATTTTATCTCAACAGACAACCTCAGCCTAGACAAAGCTATAAGCACTATAGGTAGTGTTGCAGCCTGTCAATCCGAAGGTTGAGGGATCGATTCCTGTTAATGGCAAAAGGTTGAGACGTCCAATCAATCCATTCTGCTTCCATCTTTCTCTCTCTTCAATCT